>NW_020664436.1:50906777-50991457 GCF_002925995.2 Terrapene triunguis
TGGCCGCCGGGGGAGGGGCGGGAGAGCTGAGCCCCCGCCGGGGCTCGCGGCCCTGCCCCCGGCGCTCTGGCCGCCAGGGGAGGGGCGGGAGAGCCGAGCCCCCGCCGGGGCTCGCGGCCCTGCCCCCGGCGCTCTGGCCGCCGGGGGGGAGACCGGAGCCGCTGCCGGGGCTCGCCGCCCTCCCCCAGGGGCTCCGGCCGCCCCCCCCCCGGCAAAAAAGCCAGAGCCGGCCCTAGAGCTGGGCCACCCATGTATGCTTAATTGCACCTACATTGGTGGTTGCCAGGTATCAGAGAGGATTGTGGTCTGAAACCACCATGAACTTTGAATAGATTAAATAATCCTTACATTTTTCTGTGATCATGCACTTAAGCGCAAGCAGGTCCAGCTGAAAGGCACTGTAGTTCTTGTAGTTTTTCTCTGAACACCTTAACCTGTGGCTTGCATACACAACCACACTTTCAGCTCCCCTTTGCTTTTGACTGAGTACCATGCCCAGGCTGTGAAGGCTCCCATCTGTGGTCACTATGAAAGGCAAACTGAAATCAGGTTTTGCGAATAAAGGTGGTGTCATTAACTGTCGTCTGAGCTTATTGATGGCTTCTTGATGTGTCATCCCACAAACTGTAGAGCTTGGCCTTTCCCCTTCTTTTGGTCTTATTGGCCCACTAGCCAATGTAAAGGTGCAGCATTGTGTGAGGATTTTGGGAAAAATCGTCTGTAATTTATTACTCATGAAGCCCAATGCCTGTCTCACTTGTTTGGCATTCTTAGGGACAGGTCAGTTTTTCAATGCCTTGATTTTCTCTTTGTCTAGCTGAATGCCCTCTCTTGAGATCCCATGGTCCAAGAATTTGACTGCAGTTTGTAGGAAGCAACACTTACTAGGTTTCAGTTTCAAACCATGCTCCTTCAAACATGTGAAGACCAAATCCAGCTTTTTCATATGACTTCCGAAGTCTCTGGAGAACACAATAATATCATCTAGATATATCAACAAGATGTCCAGAATGTAGTCTCCCAGCACTCTCTCCATTAGCCTCTGGAACATAGTGGTCACATGGCACAACCAAAATGGCATGTGTGTCCATTCAGACAGTCCTAAAGAAATCATCACTGCAGTTTTTTCCCTGTCTTGTTTCTCCACTGCTACTTGGAAATGGCCCAAAGTAATATTGAGGATTGAGAATACACTCACATTTCCCAATGCATCGAATAGTTCTTCCACCTGGGGCAGTGGGTAGGTGTCTGTGCAAGTCACTTCATTCAGTTTCCTGAAATCACAGCACTCCGCCATCCTTTTAGATCACGATTACTGCAGGCATTGGGACTGTGGCTTTCCTTAAGAACACCTTGCGATACCAGATCCTGGACAAGCTTTTTAACCTCTTGAAACACTTGTGGCAAAATTCTCCGATGACTCTTCTTCATTGGGGTGGCATCTCTAGTGGCTATACAATGCATCACTGTGGTGGTATAATCAAAGTCTCACTCATCCTTAGAGAAGCATCAAGAAGTCTTTTCTAGCAGTGCCTTTAAGTTGGCCACCAGTGCAGGGGTCAGCCCTTGGAGTGCCACTTGAAGTGGAAGTTTTCCCGCCATGTCTTTCTTGAGAAGAGGTGACTTGTTCTCCCTTCTCCCACCTTGTCACCCACAGCTCATCTCCATTCTCTTCAAAGGTAACCTCCACCTGAGGGACCACTTCCTCAGGCCGATGTACCTCTGTAACTCTGGTTTGAAGATGTAACTCCACAGCCTTCACACTTGAGTTTAGGAGTCTCACTGGTACTCTTCCTTTGATGGTGCACTCCTTTGGGGGGGAGAGTGGCTCCTCCCCCTCCGGGTCTGTGGGCGGCCAATCTGCCCCACTGTGTCTCCAGGGGTCGCCTGACGTGGGGAATCAGCGAGGCAATAGGAGACGTGAGCTCGGGCCTATGGTCAGGGCCGAACAACAAATACAGTTACGGAGCCCCAGCCCCTGGGGTGCGGTGCAGCAAAGAGTCTAGGGCTCAGGCCTGTACGCAGGCTGGGCAGCAGCTGGTCAGTTAGCCCAGGCCCTTGATCAGGGTGCGGCAGTAGAGAGTCTAAGGGGCTCAGGCCTGCACTCAGTAGTTGGGCCTCCTAGCTCTGGAAGAGGGCCGACAAGCGCAGGCTTCTTCCCTAAGAGAGTGGGAGACGCCACCCATGGATTGGGGTGGCAGGAGGTGACGCAGGCCCACCCACTCCACTGCATCCCGGCCCAGGGCCCTAGCAGTGGCAGAGTGGTCTGCCACTAGGTCAGCGGGGATCCTGACCGCAACACGCTGACTCGCTTGCTGTCAGCGTTGCGGCCAGACAGGGGTCAGCTATCCCTGGGCCACTTCCCAACTCCCGCTCAGGGTGCACCTGGCTCTGTAGAGGGTCATCCTGGTTGTCGGGGAAGAAGGCCTCTGTCAGGGCTTGCAGCTCCTCCGTGCTCGGGTCTGTAAATGGCCCTGGTGGTCCTGGCCAGTCCTCAGTTCCCTCGGGGTCTGCTGTGGCCTCCCAGCTCGGGAGCTCACAGGCGGCTGCCTCCCAACTGAGTTCTCCAGCACGCCTTTTGTACTTCCGGTCCCGCCCATTGACTTCCGGTGAGAGGGTTGAGCATGGCCTGGCTCCACCCACCAGGGTTCAATGAGGGGCTCCTCCCCCTCTGGGTCTGTGGGCGGCCAATCCACCCCACTACAGATGGCATTAGCCAGTATATTGGCTAACAGGAACCCATTGGGTAGGCTTGCCCCAGACGTAGGCTAAACAAGCACTTGATGTCCGTCGATATTTCCTGGTACCCAGCAGTATGCATCACTGATCTTCTCACTCCGCGGAGGAATGACCACTTTCTTTTCTTCTTTAACATATCCAGTTTGCCCAGCGGGACTCAGGGATTGGCTCTGTCTCTCCACTTGAGCCAGTACTCTATTCAGCACAGCATTCTGCTTAGACTGCCCATGCCAGTTCATCCTCTTGGTTTCTTCTCTTGGCAACAGTAGCTCCTTCAGCTCACTATTGATGTTCATCCATAGAATCGCTGGGACTCCATCTTCTATAGGACTTCCTTTCAGTATGAATTTTCATTTTCCTGGCAGTGTCTGACCCATGTACTCTATATCTGCTTTGAGGCATCCCACGATGGGGATTGCCAATCCATTAGCTGCACAAACCATGTATTGTGCATAGTCAGCTCCTTATCCTTGAAATATTTTTGAAAATGTGACTCAGTAATGGTGGTGACTTCTGAGCCCGTATCTAACAAACAGCTGGTCTTCACCCATGCTATAGATACTTCAGCAGTTAAGCAGTCTCCAAAGCTCGCTCACAGATGTTGTTAGATACACTAGTGCTGTCCGAGTTCCTTTCAATACTGTTTGCAGGTTGATTTTCCACCAATGACCGGCCTAGGCATCCTTACGTCCTTGCTTGGCCTTCTAATGTAGATGGGCTTCTTGTTCTCAATGTCTCACTGTCCTTGGGCACCTGAGACTTTGATTTCCTTCTTGAGGGACATTCTCTACTAATATGCCCAAGCTTCTCACACATATAGCAAATGTACCATCCCTAACTGTCCTTCAGAAGGGATTGTTTGAATCCAGATGGCTTCTGGTACTTCAGTATACTTTTTGATGTTTTCTCCTTTATCACCACCTTCAGTATACACCTTCTCCCTGCTGTATAATTAGTTCCTGGATAGCCTCATGTAAATTTTCTTACATTAATTGTGTCTGTGAAGAAGCTCTGTCCATGGCAGCTGATTCACTACCCCTCCACTCGTTGTATGGGGGTTGGGCCCAGCATCATCCTTCACAAGGATCTCCTCTTCCTCAGACCACATAATGGCAGCTTACATTAAATTGTGGAATTTCTCATCTGGCTCCTTCTCAGCTTTCCTCTTCATTTCACACTGGAAGGAATCATCTCTGAGCCCAATCACCAACTGCTTCTTCCAGATCAGATCCGATCCCCATCTGGAACTTGTCGTGGGTCCTATCACTCCACCTTGCTCATTTTCTCCTGGAGTTCAGGCATTCCTGGATGTTTACCTCTGTTTCTCCATGGGCAACTCTGGGCAGAGACGAGTGTCCCTATTCCAGGATACGCCCAACTCACTTGTTACCCTTTTAACCTGTAATCACAGCAATTCACTTAAACATATATACAATTTATTTCTTTGGGGATTAAAGAGCACTTACAGCATAAGCACTGTGAGGACATGGCTTGGATAAGATTTAATGCAGCAGTCTCTAAAGTGCAAAAAACTTTACAGTTACAACAAATTTACAAGTCCAGTGTCTTCTTCCTGGAGCTGGATGTGCTGCTGTGGCGGAGGCATTTGCCAGGATGGGTTTGGGCTCTATGTGACAGATCTTGTTCTCCACCTTCAGTTCTGGCCTTCCTGTCAGGCCACATCCCCTTCTGGGTCTGGCACTTAAAGCCCTCTTGAAAGACTTTGGGAAAGAGGCCCATCTCTTCCTCTCTCCCTAGACCAGCGCATACAACCTGGCTGTGAGAGAAGGAGATTCACCCCACCACTATCACTCCAATGCCTCTCTGTCTCCAGCTGCTGCTCTGGCTGACGAGGCTGTTGCACTCTCCCTGGCTGTGGCCTGGCAGTCCCAGCTCACCTGGGGGATGGGTCCTGGGCTTTCAACTCCCACATTGGCCTGCCTGTCCTGTCAATCCAGCTGACTTGGAGCACTGGCCTCTCCACCTGGGCCCTGGGGGCCTTTCCTTTTCAGGATCCTGACTCCTTTTCAGCCCTTCCCCTTTCTCCTGGTATTGCAAGAGGGCCAAACAAAGAAACCAAACACCAAGTTTCACTAAGGGGCCAACAGCCCCTTTACAGTTAGTTATATAGAAAATGATACTTAGGAAGACTTCCAGGTGTTTCTTATTTAGGTACCTCAGAACCTTTCCATGCATCCCTTTCCACACTTGAAGAAAAGACCTTCAACTTTTGTGTTCACGTTTCTGCTGCTTTCATTATTTCATCATTAATGATTTCACATTCTGGATCACATTGGTTTTTTGTATCCCTTTAATGTTTTATTACTTTTGTTTTTGTGCTTTCCTTATGTTTCTGGGAAGAAGTTGCCTCTTTCTTTTCCTAGTCTTGTTTCTGCTTGCTCTTTCTCATGGATGCCAATTAATAATGAAGGCTATGTGTGTGCTTCCCCTCCCTATGGCACAAGGTGGCTTTCCTTAGATCTCACTTTCTGTGAGAAGTAGGCCATCTACTGTTGCTTTCTAGTATGGATTCTAAACCACCAGATAGTTTGCAATATAATGCACAGCAAATTGCAATGTTACATACACAGCTCCCCAACAGTAAATGCATCCAAAGGTAGAAAGCATATATTACACTATTTATTGGACACTTATTATTTTTAAAATATATTTTAATACAACATAACCTCTCCATAAAACACTGAAACCTTACCTAGTTTTTTACATGATAAATGATGTGTTTGGGTTACATGCCAAACTGCTGTATTTTGCTCCTAATTTTATTGTTTTATAGCTTTTGATTTCAGATTTACTTTTTATAAAATAAACCATGCTCAATGGTAAGTCTTACTAATGTAAAAGTTTTTCCAGACAAAAGTTTTTCATAGTAATAAAGTAAACTGATCAGTAAAAAAAAACTAAAAAAAAAAAAACTAGGTTACAGGACAGGAGGTGGTTGCTAACAGCCAAGAGAAGATGCGTTAATGACAGTTTGCAGCAGTTTAGCAGTTTTTTTGTGTTTTTTTTTCTTAAGTGTGGTTATGAACAGAAAAGTGACTCTTTAAAAATGGCATCATGGTACTGTAGATATCTACTCTCCATATGTCTTCTGAGTCATATCTGGATAGTATATTGACAAAAACAAGTTCTAATACTGTCAGAACTGCACAGCCAATATAGCTGTGAAAAGGGAGCTGGAACTGCTTTTAATTCTGCCTATTGCATGATCAACTGAGTGACCAGAAAGGTTCTGATTCCTGAATCGTTATTTCTGGTGGTGATGCAGAAACTGGCAGAGCACAGCTTCATTTTTAAATTCTGTAGCAGGGTGAGCTTGTAGTACAGGCAGGTGTTTTGAATTTGATTTGGCAATCATTGATGGAAAAGAATGAAATGCAACAAAATAACACTTTTTGGACCATAACCGCTCATTCAAAGTAACTTTTTGTAGGTTGAAGTCAGATACTTCCTCCTTTTCTTCCTACGTTGACTAGCTACTCTACTACATTATCAGTGGAAAAACTGACTTTATCAAAGAGGAATAAATGGAAAATATATAGTATCTGTTCACAAAGAAAAATTTGCATAGTAATCTAATTGCATATCTATATTCCTCTCCAATAGTCCAAAGGCATAATTATACTTCATAATTACAAAGTCTTTTTATGATCAGCCGTCAAATCATGTTCACATAACTAAGTCTAAGTAGTGGTCTTCATGTACTTCAGTTGGAATACTTGCATAAGTAAAGTAAGCAGAATTTAGCCCAGTCTCCAATAAAATATTTATCATAGGGTTAATTAATAAGCCAATGGTGAGCTTACATTATTATGTGCAGTTCATTCTTTGGTCAATTTCAAGAGTATATAATGTCCCAGTGTATTGCTTCTTTTTACAGAGTTCTATGGAATACTATGGTGGTTGCACTTAAAATGTTCATTCTGGTTTTAGAGATATTCAAGTAGAATTCAACTAGGATGGTAATATCTGTAGAGCTGGAATGAACTTTTTAAGTGTGCATGAAGAAAATTGCAAAACAAATGTCATCTCTTTGGGTTTATTATCCCATTTACATTGAACAATAACAGAAACAGTCCTGCAGGGATATTATGATTACACAGAAAATCAAAATTACAATTAAAAGCACACAGCACAGGACCATGGAGATGACTCAGAGAATGGAAATGTGATATGGAGCCTCACACTTCTAGGTCAGTGGATGAAAATGGAAGGCAAATAGAAGCAACATGCTTTTCATAAAGAAGACCGTTGTGCTTTTGAAAATTGTTTTTTGGACTGAACTCCTGCGGTGACTATTTTTTCTTTAAATAAAACATTTTACGCTGATGTTTCTGATTGGGAAGGTCCCCCAATGTCTACTGTCTGGAATTGTTGCCATCAATGTTATTCTCTTTTTGTGTTGTTTCCCTTCTTCCCAGATTTATACTGATAGGTGGGTCTAGGCCTCACGTACTTCGTTGCAAGAGGACTTAAATTGCATGGAAGGTCCTCAGTGGCACTTTGGTGTGGCAGACTGGAAATTTTGTGACAGCTTTATTTAAATTTGAAATGGTAGGCTTTTAATCAATTAAATATGAAATTGAACAATGTAATCAGTATAATAACCCTCGTGTTATCTATTCTGATATTAAATTCAATATTTTATATTGATTCCACATTTTAAATTGTTGATATTCCAGGGACTTGTATTGACCACTTATAAGAATTACTTTTTACAGTAGCATCTAGAGGCCACAACCAAGATCAGGGCCCCACTGTGCTAGGCACTGTACAAACATGTAATAAGAGACAGTGCCTGCCTCAAAGAGCTTACATAAACAAGCCAGACAAAAGTTGGGTGAAAAGTATTATTATTATCATTCTCATTTTACCAATGGGTATATATGAGCCACAGAGTCCCTTTCAACTTACCTAAATTCATACAGGAAGCCCAAGGTCACAAAAGATGAAGAACCAGGAACTGACCTAAGATCTCCTGAGTCCCAGTTTAGTGTCTTAACTACAAGGTCATCTTGCTACTCTGGAGCCATTGTATTCTAGAAGTTGTCAGGAATGAAGCTGGATGTTTTGGCAGTTGAATATGAGGCATTTGGAGCTTTTGGCACCTAGAGAGGTTTGGGAGGCAGTCTGGGATTGTCAGATAAGCACATTAGCTGGCTGTTTTTGCTAAAATGATCAGCTGTGAAATAGTTGACTATGTCGCCATTTAAATTATCATCTTTAGGTTTCAGACTTAACCAAGTAAAATGAATGGGGTGGGTCTCAGAGCTATTACTTCAGACTGCTGCAGACTCAGGAAGGATACATACTGCCTCAGTGTACATTTGGTTCATGTTTTCAAGAGAGTTTTTTGATTATTTGTTCTTGTTTTTTCTTTTCCTGAACCATAAGGTATAGAAACATTTTTTTTAATTGAAACTTGGATTTTGTAGTACAGTTCTTCCATGAGAGTTGGATCCCCTGGCAAATTCCGTGACCATGGAATCTCAGAATATGCTTGGCGCTGACAGCTAGCTAAGTCAATGTTTCAGTTTAAGATTAATGTGAGGCATTCCTGGCAATAATGTCATCATTTTCTTAAGAGAACACACTCTTGCTTTGTGTTTCTATTACATGTGATCTTGGTGAGATGCTTTTTTCTTTGACTACTGCAAATACTGCTCATCTTTGCTCCCCATCTAAACTCTGGGAAGGTTCTCAGGCAATTACACTAGTCATAACATTGCTTTTATCTCCCTCATCTTTCTTATCTATGCATTGAATTTGTTTGAACATTGGCCGTATAGAGTGCAAACTCTTCTATAATGTGGGAACCATAGCTGTGTTTGTTTACCAAACATCTCTGACTTACTTGAGTAGGGGAATTGATCTGTAAGTTAACGGTCCCAAACAGCGATCATCTTGCCATATGATTTTTATAGTTGTCTGCGCATCTCTTTCAGCCCCTTCATTTGCTTGGGGATATTAAGGGCTGGTGGTAATGTGCTGGAAATTATATCTTGCCATGAAAGCTTTGAAATCTTGCCCTATAAATAGTGGCCCATTTTTTGTAATAGTTCCTCTGGAATTCCCCAGTAAGCAAACATACTCTTAACCTTTCCAATAACACTCAGTCTCATTCTATCTAGCAAGCATGCAGCATCTAAGTATCCTGAGTAATACTCTATTGCAGTTAGATATTTCTCTCTATTTAGCTCAGAGATTGACACCCACTCCTCTCCCATGGCCTGTCAGACCCAGGTGTTTTACAAAAGGCTCTTCCCTTTTGTGTTGGCTTATTGACTTAGCAGAACCCAGAGGTTCTCAGGATTCTTTACTTGTTACAGGCTAATATAGAGTCAAACTAGAAAAAATGGTCTGAAGTAAATAGGATGAAATTCAATAAGAACAAATGCAAAGTACTCCACTTTGCACACATACAAAATGGAAAATGACTGCCAAGGAAGGAGTACTGCAGAAAGGGACCTAGGGGTCATAATGGATCACAAGCTAAATATGAGTCAACAGTGTAACACTGTTGCCAAAAAAGCAAACAGCATTCTGGAATGCATTAGCAGGAGTGTTGTAAGCAAGACATGAGAAGTAATTTTTCCACTCTACTCCATGCTGATTAGGCCTCAACTGGAGTATTGTGTCCAGTTCTGGGCGCCACATTTCAGGAAAGATGTGAACAAATTAGAGAAAGTCCAGAGAAGAGCAACAAAAATGATTAAAGGTCTAGAAAACACGACCTATGAGAGAAGATTGAAAAAATTGGGTGTGTTTAGTCTGGAGCAGAGAAGACTGAGAGGGAACATGATAACAGTTTTCAAAGGTTGTTACAAGGAGGAGGGAGAGAAATTGTTTTTCTTAACATCTGAGAATACGACAAGAAGCAATGGGCTTAAACTGCAGCAAGAGCGGTTTACGTTGGGCATTAGGAAAAACTTCCTGTTAGGCAGGGCCGGCCCCAGGGTTTTTGCCGCCCCAAGCAGCAAAAAAATAAAAAAAATAAAAAAAGCCGCGATCGCGATCTGCGGCACTACCACTGCCACTTCATTCTACGGCGGCAATTTGGCAGCAGGTCCTTCACTCCGAAAGGGAGTGAGGGACCCGCCGCCGAATTGCCACCGAAGAGCCAGAAGTGCCGCCCCTCTCTGTTGGCCGCCCGAAGCACCTGCTTGCTGGGCTGGTGCCTGGAGCCGGCCCTGCTGTTAGGATAGTTAAGCACTGGAATAAATTGCCTAGGGAGGTTGTGGAACTCCATCACTGGAGATTTTTAAGAGCAGGTTAGACAAACAGCTGTCAGGAATGTTCTAGATAATTCTTAGTCCTGCCATGAGTGCAGGGCACTGGACTAGATGACCCCATGGAGGTCCCTTCCAGTCCTAAGATAGTCTCTGTCTTATCTGGATTTTCTAATGCCCTGGGGACCATCCTGTATTTTATTTACAATTTCTTCTCCAGGCTTATGGGTTACTATCCTGTCCTTATAAAGCAGCATGCCTTCAAGATCTAGTAAGTGGTTTCTTTGTTTAGAAGACACATATTTTGAGGCTTATTTTTAATATATTGACCCTTTATCCCAGTATGAGTTACAGCAGGAGCTTTTGGTCTGCCTATCTAGTTTGCCAGTTTTTACTTTTTTCCAAAGACATTGGCCTATAGATTTCTGTGACTCCTATAATTGCTTCTCCTTCTTCTAGCATATGAATATATTTTGAATTTGTTGTGGCTGGTTAGGATATCTGCAATTATGAAATCTTTCCATAAGACATGCTCATTTCCTCACTCCTGAGTATTTAACTGTACAACCGTAACAATTTATTCACTTTTTTTTAATAGAATGATTCATAAAAGTTTCATGTTATTACATATAAAATAGGAAAGAGTAATATTACAATCTATAGGGAAGACATTAGTACGAAGAATATTCTTCTTTTTATGACTTGTAAGGAACAATTTGAGGCTGCTAGAACATTATACAATATGTTGGTTTGGAGAAACAAAAGAATAAACATTTTGTTTTCTTTTTCATTCTGGCATAGGTAAACATTACTCTGTTAATTAACTGTAGAGACAGCCTTACTTTAGGGAAACAGTGAAACTCAAAGGATTATCAGCAGGGCCGCCCAGAGGATTCAGCGGGCCTGGGGTCTTCGGTGGCGGGGGGCCCCCGCTGCCGAATTGCCGCAGAAGACCCAGAACTTCAGCGGCAGGTCCCGGGGTGGAAGGATCCCCCGCCGCCGAATTGCAGCTGAAGACCCGGAGCGGAAGAAGCTCCGGGGGCCCGGGCCCCGTGAGAGTTTTCCGGGGCCCCCGGAGCGAGTGAAGGACCCCGCTCCAGGGGCCCCGAAAAACTCTCATGGGGGCCCCTGCGGGGCTCGGGGCCTGGGGCAAATTGCCCCACTTGCCCCCCCCCCCGGGCGGCCCTGATTATCAGATAGTATAATTGTCTTCATATGTTTCATTTCACGCAAGAACAGTCATGGGACAGACAAGTGTTTCTCTTATTTCCCTCTGTATCAGCATAAAACATCATATCATGCACGTGTTGCCCCTGCATTACTTTGGTAATTTAGGCCCTGATTCAGGAAAGCACTTATGCACATGCTTAAGTCAATCCTATTCAGAAGAACACTTAAGCACGTGCTTAAAGTTAAACAGGTGCTTAAGTCAATTGACTTCATTTAAATTAAGCACATGCTTATGCACTGCTCTGAATAAGGATGATTTTATGAATTAGGCCCTTACTGCTGAAATATTTTGAGAGCACTGCTAATATCAAAAAGCTAAACAACCAAGAAAAAAGAAAAGAAAAGAAAAGAAAAAATAAAGTACTTGCCAAAGTAATTAACAAATGTGAATTTGGCACTATCTGGATGCAGTAGGTTCTACCAAAGTTTGCATGAAGTATCAATTAATGGGGAAACATGCACACCTGCTATCTTTGGGATTATATTTTCTACTGTTAAATGAGAGTATCACTCCCATTCCTCTGTTTTGTAATTTGTTTCTGGTTAACATGTATTTTTACATTCCCAATCTGGTCCATTGTGTAGGTTTTGTTATGTTGCATTTTAACCTTTCTAAAGTTCCTCCTTGATCTTGAGAAGAAATGGGTCTCTGTGGTCTTTGTTAATACTATAGGGAATTGCCAGTTTTATCCTCATTGACTCACAATTAAAGAGACACACATTTCCCAAATATTCCCTTCAATGTTCTGTATCAGTTCTATTCTTACAACATTACAACTCCACAGGTTGTTAACCTATGACCTTCTTACACTCTAACCTCCACAAATAGTCATTGTATATTGCCTCATTTATAAACTGCCCTTTCAAGTCCAGTTTGTCCACTGGGCTATCCTGGATAAAATGTGATTTTAGCTTGGATTGGTAATAAAGACCATTGTATATTGACTGACAATAGCTGCATTAGCTCCTGTGTCTATTTTAAATCTCACCAGTTTACCATGAATTAGCAAATCCACTTTCCAGGGTTCATCAATGTTATCAGCACAAGTAATTGAGCCTTAGAAGAATGTCTCTGCATGTTACTTCTTAATACCTTTTGTTCAGCACACGACTGCAAAATGGCCTTTTTCTTATGGCATTTTTGCATTTCTGGCTGTATACTCAGCTTCACGTGTGCTGCTTTTGTGAGTTCTCTGTGTATTTAACTGTGTATGCTTGCTTTGTCTGTGCCCTTTTGTTGTTTGGGAATATTTTAATAATGATTGCCTCAACTTCCTGGACAGCCTCTTGACCAGACTTCTTAGTGATGTGTCATCTCAGTGGCATTCTCTAGTGTTCAATTTGTTTATGACTGGAGATCTTCCCTTCAGTCCTTTTCAGAAATACCAATTACCAGTCTATCTCAAATGTGTTCACTTTTACTAGCCCCAAAGTTACAGCGTTATATCTTGACAAATGGTTCAGTGGATTTCCCTTGTCTTTTTTTTTTTTGTGTGTGCTGGTAAAAACCCTGTTGTATATGCCATGTGTGGGCAATGTAGGAGTGCCCCTCACCTCTTGAGTGCCTCCCTATGTCCAGGTATGGTGCTGCAGGGGTCTTTTCATTCTAGTGCCCCTTCCCGTCCTTCTAGCATCAAGACAGTCTGTTGTCTTATGTGGCCTAGCTCTCCTACTAAATCACTGCTCAGTCTGTCCCCTTTCATGGTTAACAGAAAAATCCAAAAATAAGAAATTCAAATACCAACGGTCTCAGAGTCTTTCCTCCAGCCTACGTCTAACACTGGTAGTCCTTGACCATTTTCCCATTCCCTTCTGAGTCTGGGGAAGAGGTGGGTCCCAGCCAGGGCCATGGTTCAGGGGAGCCAGAGTTAACCTTTCTCAAGTCCCTTGCTGCTCCTGAAGCTGTTGCCTACCTTACTGGCCTTTTCAGCCTTTTGCTTCGTTTCTCTGGAATGTTGGCTTCTCTGACAGCTTCTCACCAGTTTGTTGGCAGGAACTTCTTTCCACAGTCCTTCTGCTTCTCTGGCAGCCATCCCGCCCTCCTCCCTTACAGTCCATTTACCCTCACAGCTACTGTGGGGCTGCCAGTCAGCTCTGACCCTTTGGTTGCCAAACCAGCATGGGGTGTATAGGCCCCATGACAGATTTACTGTAGGCAACTGGGTCGTAGGTGGTCAGGCCTCATGGTGGAAAAGCAAGAGTTCAGCCTACTGGTTAGAGCAGGATCCAGGGTGGGCAGAATCCAGGAAATGAGCTGAGGGTCAGTACCAGAGGGACAGTGGCCAAATGCCAGAGTCAGAGGGTAAACCAGAGTCGTAAGCCAGAGGCAGAGCTGTGGATCAAAGCTAGAAGTCTGAAGCCGGAGGGGAGCAGGCACTGGAGGCAGGCTGGAGCAGGGATTGGACCAAGGGCAAGCACAGATACGGGCATGGTATGCTTAGAGCAGCCTCTGATCCACTGTGGGGGCCAGGCTCAGGCTTATATGCAGAGCTGTTAAACTAGCAGCCAATCAAGGGCTCTGGCCACTCTGTCAGTTCTAAGACAGTGCAGCTGGGCTCTTTGGTTGCCTAGCAGTGAAGTTAGTCAGGGAGCAGGCCAGCAGCTGGTCCTAGCTGGGCTGGTCTCTGACACCTCCTCTCTTTGGAATTAAGTGGGAGCATTCTCTGTGGAAGTGTTGCTCTCCCTTTCCTGGGAGAAGAAATCTTCATTCTTCTTCTGATGACTGGAGCGATACTCCACCAAAAAGGAGTAAGGCTGAAGGCTAAGATACCACCTCATAATTCTTGCACTCATGTCCTTCATACAGTTCAATCACTTCAGTAGAGCATGGTCGATTAATTGAAAGTGGTTGCATAGTAGAAAATAGCAGTGTTTCAATGGCCTCCTTTACTATGAGACACACCTTTTCAATTATTGCGTAGGCTCTTTCATGGACAAGCAACTTGTGATTGAAGTATAACACCAGATGCTCCTCTTTGTCATATTCTTTGGACAGTACTTCCCCTATGGTGATGTCTGAGGCATCAGTCTGGAATATAAAGGGCCTCTCAAAGTCTGGGATCTGTAAGACCAGTTGGCTGCATAGAATCTCTTTAATTTTTTGGAATGCTGCCTGGCATTCAGCACACCATCATACTTCTTGGGGTGCTCCTAATGTGGCAAACATCACTATGAATTTTCTATAATCGCCAGCTAGGCCTAAAATGGACCACACCTGTTTTTTGATCATGGGGGTAGGACAGTCTTTCAAGGCCTGTACCTTCATCAGTTAAGGTTTTGATTACCCCATCTCCCAGGAGGTACTCTAGGTATTGTGTCTCCTTCTTGCTGAAAGCACATTTGGCCAGGTTTGCTGTTAGCCCAGCAGCCTTTAACGAGCATAGAACAGCTGTCACTTTCTCTAAATGTGACTCCCAGTCATGACTGAAGATTACTACATTGTCCAAATAGGTGGCCACATAATCTGTATGTAGTCAGAGGACCTCATCCATCAAGTTTTGGAAGGTGGCTGCTGTGCTGTGCTGGCCAAAGGCCATGGCTATAAACTCAGAGTCCCCAGGGCATAGAGAAGGCAATCTTCTCCCAAGACACTCTCATCAGAAGGATTTGCCAATATTCCTTCTTCAGATCCAACGTTATTATATACTGGGATTCCTCCAGGCACTCGAAGAGGTCATCTACATGAGGGATAGGGTAGGCATTGAACTTAGAGACCTCATTTACTTTATGGAAGTCTATGCAGAGCCTGAGGGGTCGAGTTTGGGGATCAGAAGTGTTGGATTGCGTCAAATGCTTCGAGATTCCACGATGGTACCTTTTGTATCTTCTCCAGTTCTTCTTTGACTAGGGCCTGCATCTTCTTAGCTGGCAGTTGTATGGTTCCTGCACCACCTTCCCTAGCTCAGGACTGGTCTACACTACCACGATAAATCGATCTAGCTTACGCAACTTCAGTTATGTGAATAACATACCTGAAGTCGACGTAGTTAGATCAACTTACTGCGATGGCTACACTGTGCTGTGTCGACGAGAGAGCATCTCCCGTTGACTTCCCTTACGCTTCTCGAGGAGGGGGAGTACACAAATTGATAGGAGAGTGCTCTCCTATTGATTTAGCGTCTTCACCAGATCCGCTAAATCGACACTCGCTGTATCAATTGCAGCAGTGCTGATCTACCAGTAAGTGTAGACATGCCCTCAGTCTTGATGTGGTGGAATATCAGATCCATTTGTCCTGGCCTCTCTGAGAAGATGGGTTTGAACTTGCTTACCAGGAGCTTGCCTGCCTTTGTTGCCTGGGGGTCAAGTGTTCCCCTAGCTGGATCTCTGAGCCTGTAACAGGCATTGGTATTTGTGGTCTTAGTTTTGGTTCATAGGGGTACAGAGATATAAGGAACCCTTCTCTGGCTGTCCAGGGTTTTAACAGATTGACATGATAGATTTGTTTTTCCTTCTTCTGATCTGGCTGACAAACCTCATAATCTACAGGGCTGACCCTTTGAGTAATCTCATATGGGTCTTGCCACCTGCCAATATCTTAGATTCTGAAGTGGGTAACAGCACTAAGACCCATTCACTGGGCCTAAACTCTCTTAGTCAGGCCCCTTTGTTGTAGTCTGTTCTTGAATCATCTGGGTAGGTTCTGCTGTGCAAAATGATGTAAATCCTTCAAGCAATCTCTCAGTTGTAGAACATACTATACCACATTGGGTGTTGTATTGACTTGTTCCTCCCAGCCTGGAAAGTACCAAAGCTTTTGCAATTCCTACCCATTAACCTGTTCCACTGTTGTTAACTTTGGACTGGCAGATGTTTGGTTAAGGCTGGAAGAGCTTAACTCTGCTCCATAATTGCATTCCAGAGTCAGACAATCTTTCTTGATATGTCCGTTTTGCTCACACTGGAAACAGATCACCTCTCCTGGTGAAGTATGAGGTGGCAGAGTGTATGAGGCATTGGCCTGACCATGCCTCCAGGGTTTAGACTTTGGAAAGTGTGGGGGAGAGTAGATTAGGGGTAGCTTCTGTCATAAGGTCTGGTCTTCCCGGGATGAAGAGAGTTCCCTGGAAGTGTATGACCTTGAAGTGGCCAATCCTCATATGGACCCCTCTTATGGGTCTTGGGGAGGTGGGCTCTCTCTTCCTGGTGTCTTGTGAGGTGTCAGTCTTTAAGTAATTATCAGTGAGCCTCACTGATTCGTCCAGAGTCTCCAATTGGTGTCTCGGCACCCAGTCTCAAATAGCAGCAGGGAGAACTCGGAGGAATTTCTCCATAATTATCAACTCAGCCACATGCCTGCCTGTCCTGACTTCTGGTTTCATCCACTTCCACCTGAGGTCTTTAAGATTCAGTGCTAGCAGTCTGGGTCGTGTGGAAAGGCTAAACTTCCAACTTGATTTAGTTGAGGTTTGGTCCTGCTTTGAGCAGGGGGTTGGACTAGATGACCTCCTGAGGTCCCTTCCAACCCTGATATTCTATGATTCTGTTTGCTGAAACTGTAACAGTAAGTCTCTTCACTTATTTTGAATATGGCTGCTTTCACCATTGGATAATTGAAGATGGGTTGATGATCTAGCGCCCCATAGGCCGCATGTGATGCTCTCATCAAAACATCTGCCAAGCAGATGGCCCACATCTCAGGGTTCCAGTGAGCACAACTTGCAATGCGTTGTAAGATCTCCAAAAAGGCCTCTGGGTTATTGCTGGGCCTTACCTTAGATAGCATAGGGCCTCCTGACCAACCTCCCAAGTCTATCTTAGCTTCAGCCGTCAAAGGGGAAGCTCTTCCAGTCAACACTCGAACTAAGTTGTCCAGATGCTGTTGCTGGGCAAATACCATCTCTAGCATTTGCTGGTTTCACTATTGAGCCAGGGTTTGGCCTTCTTGTTGCTGTTGCTGGGCCACTGTTTGCAGCTCATTCATGCTGGGCCTGCAAGGTGTAGTGTCAGAGCTTGCATTTGTCATTGTTGCTCTTGCACAGCCGTCCGTTCTAGGAGTGCAGCATAGTGCTGGGCAAACATCAGAGAGCTTCCTCCATCTTAAAATTCTGTGGGGATTGGTGGGCCTTTGCTGTGGTTATATGCTGAATCCCACTTCAGTACCACATGTAGGTGGACACCCTTGCATCCAGAGCACCTCCCTGTAGCCAGGCGTGGTACTACAGGTGTCCTTTCAGTCTAGTGCACCCTTCTGGCTTCAAGATAGTCTATTATCTTATGAGGCCTAGCTCTCCTGATACGTCACTGTGCAGTCAATTCCCTTTTGTGGCTAATAGAAAAGTCCAAAAATAAGGAACTCAAAGTCCAATGGCCTGAGAACCTCTCCTCTGGCCTTTGTCCGACACTTGTAGTCCTTGACCTTCCCCCTGTCCCAAGGAAGGAACAGGGGAACCCAGGTCCACCTGCTCCACTAGGCTCCAGCTCAGAGCAGCCAAAATTAACCCTTCTGAAGTCCCTTGTTGTTCCCTCAGCTGCTTCCTACCTCTGTGGACTTTCCATCCTCTTGTTCTGTTTCTCTCTCTCTGGAGTATTGGCTTCTCTGGCAGCTTTTCACCATTTGTTGGCAGGAGCTTCTTTCCACAGTCCCTCTGCCTCTCTGGCAGCTACCCCACTCTCCTCCCTTACAATCCTTTTACCCTTAAAGCTGCTGTGGGGCTGCTAATCAACTCCAGCTGAGCAGGCAGGCAATTTCTGTGTTGAACTTTGGTTGCCAAACCAGCCTGGGTTGTAAAGACCCATGACAGGCAGGCAGTAATAACTGAATTTTTTGAGGACTATATCAGAGGCATTCAGTTGCCCTTTCTCCATGATTACCAAAACTTTGAAAATGTGCTCAGCCTCTCATCCCATTGCAGATTGAGTGAGCTCACCTATATTTAACGATCCTTTTCTTAGGAACTGATAGCAATTTGAAAGCATTGCTTCCACCCTGGCATTCTGTGTGTTTGTTTAATTTTGACATGTTCTGGAGGACTAGGGTCAGAGTTAGGCCTTGTCCATGTCAAAGTTGCAGCAATTTAACTTTAAATCTATTTTAAATTATTTAGTTAAACTGTTCTAACCTCCAGTGTGGACATTCTTCATTTGATCAAAACTAGTGTATATCGATTTAGCTTATCCATTAAGTTAAGATAAACTAATTTGAGCCAGATTTAAATCAGATTAAGAGTGTCCACACAAGAATTGTACTGGTTTAATTAAATAGGTTTAAAATCTCACTTTCAGTTAATCTGTAATTTTTAAATGTACTTATAGTTTTGTTAGTTACTTTTCTTTCTTCACTTCTATCTTCTGTTCCCTAGTCATATGAATTACCCCCATCGTAAACTCCATTAGACCTAATGGGACAAATTCAGAGATGATGGGTGAGGGTGTTCACATTACATATTGGAAAGTGGGTATAAATCTAAATTGGTGTAAATTCCATGGACATCAGTGGGAGTTTGTGATGGATTTCAATGAGAGCAAGGTATGGCCCCATATCATAAGACATGAAGCCAAAGCTTTTCTTAAACAAGATGCCTTTAAGAACAACAGCAAGCTGCAAATCAAACAGTTGAAACTTCTTCTGGGGTGGAAGTGTGATCTTGTGGTTAAGGCATTGTGCTGGGACTCAGGAAAAGAAGGTTAAATTTCTGGCTCTGCCACAGACTTCCGGTGTGATCTTGGGCAAGGCACTTAACTTCTTTTTTTCTCAGCTCCCCATCTGTAAACATGGGGATAATAATATTTTCCTGGCTTAAAGGGGTGTTGTGAGAATTAATTCATCAATGTTTAGAGGGTCTCTGATTCTATGGTGATGGAGTCCAGATGAATACCTAGATAAAATAGAAATTTGCAAATCTACTCTGTTCTGTTTCTAACTAGAAAGGAACTCTCCTTGTTCAGTAAGCTAACTCTAATACACAGAAGATTTCACTTCTGTGTCTGGTTGATAACACTAATGCTGAAGATGAAAAAAAAAAAAGCATCCCTAGCATCTTTTGAAAATTCATCTTTCAATATTTGTACTTAGCTATTATATAATTGGCTTTATAACTAATTACCACAGTTTTTCTGTATGTGATAAAGTTAATGGAAATCTCTCTTCTGATTGGACACACAATGTTATGGAAAGATAAGGATTGAGGTATTCATCAAAAATATAAAGCTAGAGCATATATTTTCAAATTGATCCAGGAGATCCCTGGGGACAGGGCCAGCTAACATGACTTTTCTGATCTCTGTAGATTGTATTCAGCAGTTAAAAGGTAATTGCCAGGGAGTGGGAGAGAGATATTTTTGTCCTTTTTTTCTTTAACATGTGTAAAAGCCATAAATATTTTGAGTCTGAAATATTTGTTTGTTTTCTTACATTAGAAATCCAGGTCTGTTTGTCCTGGAAGACTGGAGAATGTATAGGATGATGATATTAGAGATGCCATGCAGGTGAAACCTGATTAAATTGGTGGGGAAATGATTTTTATTCAGTCTATTTAAAATTGTTCTTTAACACTCAAATGCTCAAATAAACAGTTGGAGAAAAGCTGACTTTGTCAAATATTCAACAGTCTGACCCTTCTCTTAAGGATTGAGAGGCCACAAAATACATCTGAGGTCTTTAACAAGTCCTTTAGCTATAGAAGAGAGCTTCTGATATAAAAAAGCAGAAATTAAAAGAGAAATTAAAACGTTGCGTGAACACTGGTTCCATTGAAGTAAATGGTTTTGAAAAAGAAACTTGGTGTCTTTCTTTAGATTTAATGAAGAAGCAAAAAAGATCACAAACCTGAATTTGATTTTCTCTTTTACAACTTAAATTAAACAAAAATATCCAAGGATTCAATTAAAAAAAATCATTTGGGGCCTGATCCAACATTCATGGAAGCCAATGAAAGGACTCCCATTGACTGCAACAGACATTGGATTGGGCCCTTTCAGGATATATTTTGGGCAACTCTTGTTCAACCGTTATTTCATGTAAGAGAAATGGGGTTTATCTCCCTTGTGCACTCTAGCCTTCTATCAACAACATGACATACAAATAAGTGAGCTAAGTAAAAGAAAAGCAAAAACTGTTCCAATAGAACCAGCATGGTGGGTGTGGTTGTTAAAGAATATCAACAAAGTGACACATTAGAGAGAGACAATAAATCACAGAATGAGACTGGGAGGCAAAGGAGTAGAGGGGGTGGATGCAATTCCACAGTTTGTCTAAATACAAAAACAGTCCAGTCATGTTAAGACCTGAGCCAGTGGGAAAATACGGTTTCACCGTGTTAAAATTTTATATTGTTTTTCAGCTGTAACAAAAAGGAGAGGGTTTTTTAAAAAAAGTGAAAAATGTTCCAGCAAGATTAGGAACAGGAAGCTAACTCTGTGCCAAATTATCACTGATGTTCAGCCTTTACAGGTGTGTGCTCTCCCTCGCCCTAATTCAGAGATGGGAAATCCCCCTACTTTTGTTTCACACAATGTAGCAGTATGAATCTAAATAACTGACCTAGCTTATGACCCTTTCTTTAGACTCTGGAGACTGACCAATGAGATAGAAATGAAGGCCCCAGTCCTGCAACTGGCTTCATGTGGAGAAACCCTGCACTTGCATAGAGCTCCATTGATATCACTTGGCTCCACAAAGATGCAAGGGGGAGACAGTTGTAGGATATTAACTAGATCTTTGTCTTTCTAGAAAAATTTCCCTCACCCTCTCAAAATGAAACTTTTCAACATAAATATTTTGATACAGTTATTAATCTATTTCTGAAACAAAATGTTTTGAAATTTTCATCTGTGGCAAATGTTGACTTTTGGTCCTGATTCAGAAATTCCATTTTCTGGCCAGCTCTAAGGCATACTTTAACATCATTCTCCTCTCATTTTCACATGATACATCTCAGTTCTGATATTCTGCTCTTCTCTCATTTGCAGTTCTCTAATTCACTCCTACCCCGCCTCAGCCAGAAAGCTTGCCCCCTGGACTGCTCAGTGATGCAAAGAGTGCTAGCCATTCCTCCCTCCCTTTCACTCCTCAGTATGTGGTATGGGTGCAGTTTGGATGAGGGGAAATAAGAACATTCTTCACCTTCCATCCACTCTAGTCTGTTTATGCAGGAGGAACCATAATTAAGGTCTCAGTCCAACTCTGACAGAAGTCATTGGAACGTCTCTTATTGACCTAAATTGGAGTTGTGTCAGACTTTTAATTATGCCCTCAGTGGTTTTTTAGTAAATTTTAGTGTAGTTCTAGAAAGATGACCAAAAATTCCAGAGGCTAGAGTTTTATCCAGGGGCTAGATACAGTGTTGGCTATAGATATCAGCCTGCCCAGCTTACTGCATCATAGTAGTTCTGCTCTGAGTTTGTATTGGTCAGCACCAGTGTGATGCAACAGGAGCATGCTGGGCCCATAACCCAGAGGCCAGTGGATTGAAATAATTGTTTGCTCCCCTTCTTTAGGTGCTCAGATGCCACGGGCCTGGTATAAGAACCTAGTTAGATTGAACAAAAGCGAAACCATGTCAGGCTTTAGTCAGGCTTACTTAATTCTGGTGAGATATTTTCTTTAGGTTTTCCAGCTAATGCATGGATTATTGATATGATGGAGAGAATGGAAGCTGTGTGAGCCAATGCACTTTAGTCCTCATCATATAAACCTACCACTAGGGAAAATATCTATTTCATTGTATTATTTGATAGCAAATAGATATATGCAATGCTGCCTCTGAGTGTGCAATGAAAATGTATGACATACTCCTCTATCACTGAATTAAAAAGCATGCTTTGTTGAAAATTTTATTGTATAGCTAGCTAGCTTATAAATATTCCATGAGTTCTGAAGTGCCATCTACCACAAAACAAAGAGATATCTTTCAATCTTTTTCATTATTGCTTTTTAAGTCATAACCAGTAAGTAAATCACTAGAAATGAAATGCTGAAATGAAGTGAGCTGAACAACAAACTAGAACATGCCTAGAGCAGTGAACACATTTTTAATTATTTTTTTTTATTAATTTCCATCTCTTTAGTCTCTGACTGTGATGAGTGATGTAACAAAAGACTCTTCTCTAAGGGCCTGATCCAAAGCTTATTGAAGATAATAGGCTCTGTCATACTGCCATTAAAATCAGTGGAAAAGATCTCAAGTCAGTGGGAGTAAAGTTTAGAGTTAGGGGAACGCTGAGCACTTTTGATAATCCCACACTACATTTTGAATGCAAAGTGCCAATTCTTGCAATTAGAGCTGGTCAAAAATTTTCTGATGGAAGTTTTCTGTGAGAAAATGCTGATTTAACTAAACTGAAATGTTTCGTGGGAATGTATTGATTTTATTGACATTTTTGTGGGAAATTACCAAAATGTTTCATTTCAATAAGGCCAGAGCATTTTGTTTTGATGTTATCGTTTCAACTATTGTATTACATATTGTGTTTTTTATATACAGTATATATATATATAGTTATCATTTTAACTTTTGTTACATAACATAAGTAAAAACAATAACGTTGAAAAAAACAATGTTCCAGTGCTTGTCTATAGGTGTTCCTCTTGTACTGGCCATTTGTCCCATGTGCCAGAGATCAGAATGCTTTAGCCAGCAGTGTCCGTTGGTCGCACCTGCATCCTTCACATCAACAAGCCCCTTCCTAAAGGCATAAATGGGACAGAGCAACCATCCGACCTTCTCATGACCCATGTTTTATGAAAAATTCTTAGATTTCAATATTCTGATTTGGGATGAAATCAGATTTTGAAATCTTGGAACTTTCCCGCAGGATGAAAATTCCAAATTTCAACTACGTCTACCTGCAAACTTTTCTCAAATGAGTGGTTATTGTTATGCCATTAACTGAAATGGGACCCGGGATAATGGACTTTATTTGTGGGTTTTTTTAATAAATATATATTTTTCCTACTTCCTCCTTTTACTTCTTCTTCATCATCATCATCATCCCCTTTCCCCTTGCTTCTCCACTGCCATTTCTTATTTTACACTTCTCCATTATAAGCTCTGTAGTCCACACAATTTATTTTTTAAATGAGCCAAACTGGAATTCAGGAGTTTCAGGCTCCAACTCCTGTGCTTAGACAATGCCTTTCTCTTTCTCAGTAAAATATATTATTTACTAGATGTTCACTGTTTAAGTGCTTAGCCAAGCCCCATAAGGGCCTAGCTCCTTGATCAGAGTATACATGTTATTTGACTAGAAGAGACAAGGATTGAGAGAAAGTATCAGGGGGTAGCCGTGTTAGTCTGTATCCACAAAAACAACAAGGAGTCCGGTGGCACCTTAAAGACTAACAGATTTATTTGAGCATAAGCTTTCATGCATCTGAAGAAGTGAGGTTTTTTACCCATGAAAGCTTGTGCCCAAATAAATCTGTTAGTCTTTAAGGTGCCACCAGACTCCTTGTTGTTTTTAAGGATTGAGAGAGGAAGTATAGGCTGCTGGGTAGGGTGTTGGCTTGGGATTCTGGAGATGTGGGTTGGGTTCCTTGTTCCATCCCAGGCTTCCTATGTGATCTTGAACAAGTCACTTAGTCTGTCGGTACCTAAGTTCCCTATCTGTAAAATAGGGATAATAGCAGTTCCCTACCTCATAAGGGTATTGTGGAATAAACACATTATATATTGGTGCTATAGAAATACAGGCCATATAAGTAACCACTGGTAATAGACTTGTTATTTCCATCTTCAGGTTCTAATTGACTTTAACCAAGTCATTACACATCCTGGGATTTCTGCCGTTAGGTTTCCAGCTGTTTTCATTCAGTATTCAGGCAACTTTATTATTGTTTGATAATGAAAAGTTACTGTAGCTGTTCTTCTACCACACCTAAGGGCTGCCTAGTGATATGCTCTATTTAGACATGTGGGCAACCTGGGTTCAATTTTCAACTTACTCTCTCATTCGGGTGGAGAGAAAGAAAGAGGCATTTCTTGTCATTAAAAACAATCATTTTACTTAGCCCAGCAGATTGAAAAGTCTAAATTAAGAAACATGGGTCACTACGGTTAAAATCGAAAGCATGTTTGACAATAATTAGCATTTCTGAGCCTACTTGTGGTAGCCATCTTGGTAAAAATGTTTAAAAATGAAATTAAATTAAAATTTGTCACCTTTTAAAAATCTTTTAAAACGTTTCTTTCTACCACTGACTCTCCTAGTGACATCTTTTGTGAAGCTGCAGTCTCTTCTTCATTAGGAAAAAAAGTCTTTTTAAACTATGTTAAACTAACCCATGTTAACCTGTGATAAAATTCTAGTGATGACAAGGCAGTTGTAATTTTAACTCATGTTAGATGGCTGTTGGGGTCAACCCTAAGGAGAATCAGGGGGCTTTTAATACAACTTTTAATAGAAAAGTTATTTTTATCATTATGAAGTCATAACAATAATAATAGTACAAAAGTATATGGTACAGTTGAATGTCATGGGTTCTGTTGCAATTCACCCTACATTGCGTCAGACCATAATTCGACAGAAGTGTGTATTGTGTCTATGTCTTCACTGATCTTTAAAGCTTACTCAGACTGACCAAAAAGGTGTCACCATGGGAGAGAGGGAGTAATATATCTTTAGTTACCTGCAAAAAAGTATAGAAAAGAGCTGCCTGCAATTAATAGCAGTGCCCAAACCCTTCAGCTTTTTTCAAAGGTCTCAGACACCAGTTTAGTTATGAAATAACTGTGAGCTGAAAAAGCAACAAGAGGCATAAATGTGAAATGAGCATCTCATTCTGCCACACTGCCATGCTGTGTATATTACCACAGTGTGATTGTCAGAGCCGGGGACTAGGAGTCAGAACTCTTAGAATCTGATCCAAAGCCTATTGAAGTCAATGCGAGTCCTAGAACTGACTTCAATAGGCTTTGGATTATGCCCTTGGTTTCCATTTCTGAATCTGCTACTGACTCACTCAAAATCCTCGAACGAGTCACTTAGGGAGAACTTTTTAAAAAAAAATCCCCTGGGTTTTTTTTAGAAGTCCAGATTTAGACACCTACAGTTAAGTGTCTCAAGCCAGACAACCACGAACAGGGGCATACAAAATCAGTGGACACATTTGACTATTCTCTACCAAATTCATCTCTGGCATAATTAAAGTGACAATTGAATTATATCAGGGCTGAATTTGCTCTTCTGTATCTCGGTTCATCTAGCTGTAAAAATCTCAGCTAACTCAGTTAATCTTAAATTATATTAATGCTTATAAATTCCTTTAGATGAAAGGAACTATGACCCAAAATTTCAAACTTGAGTGCCTAATGTTAGGCACCTAAACAAATGGCTTGATCTGTGAGCTCCTGAAGCTCCCACTGAAGTTGAGGGGTTTTGAACTGGAGTTTGGTTCATCAAGATCAGGTATGCAACTGTAGGCATGTGTTGCTATTATGAAACATAGCAGGACTATTTTTCTTACAAATCTCTGTATAAAAATGTATGTTTTGGACATACTGTATTAGATGATTGGCTTCTTTCTTTCTTGGTGAGGGGAAAACATAATTTGGTGGTTGCATCTTTTGCTACTATTCTTATCAATATTACACGGATATTAAAGTAAAATCAAGAACCAAAACATACAAAACAAAGAAATCCACAAGAAAAAGAATTTGACTCATGAAAGGGATACCCCTACTTTCCCTCTTGGTAAAAATGAATCACTACTGTATGTGAGACCTAGGTACAAAAGTTTAACTGTAAGTATTTGCTTTCTTTTTTTACCCCTTTTTCTGTTTTAATCTTGCACCTACAGGTTTGTGGTTGCTATGAAACATAAATGACATTTACTTCAGTGGTATCCACGGCGGGCAGGGCCTTTACTAAACTCAACCAACAAACCTGGAAATTATTTTACTTTCCCCCTGTTTTGCTCAGTTGCTTTGGCACTGAACCAAATATGACAAGACTATCCTTTGTAAAGACTCGGGTGATTTGTGCTCGAACATGGAACCAACATTTTCACATCTAAGGCCTAATGCTGGGCTCCGTACCCAGCCTAATTTCAAATAGGAATTTTGCCTGAGTAAGCAGCTCCTGATAGGCCCCTTGGAACATGTACAGACTTTGATGCAGAACCCCACTGATATTTTGCTTAGCATTCCAGTTGGATAAATCTATTCAAGGCCCCTCCATCACTTTGGTACTCAGACGAGCTCCATGAATGAGCAGGGTATTTTTTCAACGCAACCTGTGATAGTGTAATAAAGATGATTCAAAACTAACGACTGTTTGCCTGGGAAGCTGGCAGAAACTATGGGCCTGATCCAAAGCCCACTGATATCAGTGAGAGTCTTTCCACTTACTACAATGGACCTATGATTGTAGGCCAAACATATAGGCCTCAACACGGTCAATATAATTTACTGTGAAATATACAAGTAATGAGTAAGGCACAAAGAAGTTAACATTAGTAGATTTTTCAGATAAAAGATCCTATATAAACCAGAATCCTAATTTTTCTGCCCTTATTTTTACAAACTGTTACAAAACTCAGCAAGTAATTATAATAACACCACATATTTATTCTGGCAAAACAAATTAAAATAATTGGGCCAAATCCTCCGCTTGTATAAATTAGTCAGTTTACACCAGCTGAGGATCTGGCTCCTTGTGTTTAAATTATCAAAGTGTAAAATAATGGATAAAAATAATCTCTAAATGGTAATATGCTAGTGAGGAGTGGCTGTTATAACTGCAAAAGTTCTAAACTAGAGGCTAGGAAGTATGAGTTTAAATACGGGTTAGCTTTTGTTGCACACTTGCCGAAATAAAGTTTCAAAAGCTATGAAAGTTGAAGTGAATGGGAAAGAGATTAGTATCGTTGTTCTGTCAAGCAAATAACCTTTTCATTTGACTCAGAAAGGAAAACAAAGTTTTTCAGCTGCTATCTACAAATATGGCATTGTGAATTTACCCCATAAATGTTATACAAACTTCCTATGACCTTTAATCCTAGCCTTTCAGAAATCAATCAATTATAGAAAAAGTAAAATGCCTGAACATTGCTAAGCAAAAATTTGTTTACAGCAGGCAAAACAGCATTTAACAAGATGTGTTATATTCCTATAACAAAAATGTAGAATTCTATCCGGACAGTTGTTAGTAATAATTAGCGTTGTAGGATTGGAATGGGGAAGTCAGACACGTTCTCATAAAAATTGGAACCATCATAAAATATAAGACAAATATAATATACCTTTCAAAAATAACTTCTCTGGGTAGTGCTTACTCCCTTGTATGCTCAACCAGGCTCCCCGTTTCTGTTTAAAAAAAAAGGCCATGTGTTTTCTTTTGAGAGGTGCTGGAATGTAGTGCTTTAGTTTAGAGTATGTTTCATATGCTGTTTTGACCACCTCCACTTCCCACTTCATCGCAATAGAGCTGAATCATGAATCCGTCACTAATTCCAGCTATTAGTGGGGGAAAACATCACTCTCACTGGGGGGAGGAGCAGGAGACAAGGAGCAAGGAAGATCTGGGAGTTTAGGAGCAAAGTGTGTGAAATAAAAGAGATGTCAAAATGGAAAGGAGCAGCTTAGTTAGGTAGAAAAAGAGAAGATGGCGAGAGAGAGAGAGGAGCAGGGGAAGGATAGAGAAGTAGGAGTGAGAGACAAACAGGAGAAAGGAGCAGAAAATAACTGTCCAACTTTAGCCTTTGGGGGGATTTCACCGACCCGAAGGCCTGCCTCCAAAAATCCCAGACTTTAAGCAGTATTATGACAATGGGGGTCATAGCCACAGATACTACAGCTATGACGCTGAATACAACAGAGGAAGAGCACTGAGTCTGTTACAGTGCAGAAAGGCCATAAAGAAGGTGGTTCTTGAATACTTGAGCCCCATTGTGTTTGCTTTCATGTGAAATAGAGACTATATTATTGCCCAATTATTTACGGGGGAGATTTAAAAAATCACAGAAGACAGGGAGGTGCCCAGCTCCCACTGAAAGTCAAAGGGATTTGGGCATCTAACTGCTGATTGTGTATTATATATAATACAGAGTAACTTCCCTCTGTATTATTTAAGCAGCAGAGAGAAAATGAGGTGAGAAAAGAGGTCAGCCAAAAGAAAGTCTCAGATTTTTCAGTTTTGCCGGTGTGGGGTGAATGTGACAGGGGTGGGGGCGGGAAGGGTGAAAAGAGGAAGGGGGATGAGATGAACAGTAAAACCTATTTAGAGCCTGGGGCTAAAAGGAACTAGCAGTAGGTTGGGGGGAAGGAGGCTTGAGAGCAGCAGGGGGTGTGTCTGGAGCAAGAAAACATGTCTGAGGCCTGAAGTAAAATCTTTTTTTTAACAAAAGGATATTACGTGTAATTACAGGTTTCATATGTTAAAACCAATTATTTCTTCATTAGGGAATCTTGCAATGTGACTGGTCAATGACTATCATTTGTGGAAGTGCACTGATACGTTTTGTTCTACAGTCTGAGCAGTTCTGTCTGACCCAAAGTGTTGTG
The DNA here is from genome assembly GCF_002925995.2 of Terrapene triunguis. Classification (NCBI taxonomy): domain Eukaryota; kingdom Metazoa; phylum Chordata; order Testudines; family Emydidae; genus Terrapene; species Terrapene triunguis. Next base: position 50,935,435 of record NW_020664436.1, read on the forward strand.
TTCAGGGTACCACGATGGTTATTGACAGAGTGCCATTTTCTACAATGCAATATATCACTTTGCCAAAATAAATGGAGGAGGAGGATGGAGATTGGAGAAAAGGAGAGGGACAGTGACTGACAGCATAATGTTTAAACTGTCAAATTCCTTATGAACAAATTAGCTGATGCTTATCTAGTTGACATTTTGGAGGCAATCCAGGGTTTTTATTTTTATTTTATTTTTTTTATAAAATGTGACTTTTTATTGGAGATGAAACAAGTACTCCACTGGCACCAATTGTATTCTCCTGACAAAGTGTCGTATCTGGCTAACAGGGAGTAAACTCCTTCCTCAAGTTTCCTGTGGCCCACATCTACCTGGATGGAAAGGATCAAAGGGGATTAATGAAGGGTTCCTTTCTGAGGATAAGGGCAACCTGGTGTAAGCCTTTATGAAAACAGCTCATTAGGAAGGTTAAAGAGGATCAATTAACAGGCTCAACCTAGAGCTAGGCCACAACACCAGATTACAAAAGACTGGGTTTTGTTATATGCTAGATCAAGCAGGTCCTTTTTGCTATTCCATTTACTTTGCATCACGTTGTGTTTTTGTTTTGTTAAAACCTGTTGAAGTCAAACCCCTGACAATAAACACACAGGAGATAAACTCTCTGTGTGAAAGATTGAGGCTGTTGAATTGTTTTGGGTGGTTGTGCCAATGTACCGTTTTCAAAGGCAATTTCTCTCAGTGTCTATGAATGCTTTAAATGTGCTGTTTGGAACAGCTCTTCAGAAGACCATACTCAAGTTTTGTTCCAGTTCAAGTAGGTTGATCCATCAGTAGAGCATTTTAGTTGGAGAATGAACAATTTGTTACTTCAAATACCTTTGGGTTATAGATTATCTGGGAGGTTTTGGCTGAATATCAATGGGTGGTTAATGGCATGGTGGACGTAGGGGATACTGTTGCCTGGGAGAACCCAAAGGCCACAACCAGAGGGAAGATAAATAGTCTCACTTCCTCTGTTCAGAAACAAAGACTAAGGAATATGAAAACCTTTGAAAGGGAAAATTTAAGTTACAGCAACCACATATTAGAGCTAATTGCCCGGACACTTTGCGAAATTTGATTTCAGCGTGGGGGGAACTTAATTTGCTCTTGGCAAACAAGGCAGAATGCTTAATTAAACTTAACAAAAATACGTTTTTCGAGAGAGGAAACAAGACTGACAGAACTTTGGCTTATCAACAAAAGGAAGGAACACAAAGAGAAAAGGATTAGTGAAAATGAAGATCAAGAGAGGATCAGAAATATATTGGCTAAAATCCAGGAAACATTTGTTACATTTTATAAGCAACTCTGTTCTTCCCAAGTGTGTAGAACAGAGGAACTAGCTGATTTTCTCCTAAAGGGATATTGGCCACCCTGTGTGTTAGTGAACAGATGCCCCTATAGCTATCAAGGAAGCGTTGATTGCAATATAGTCATTGAAATTGAATAAACTGCTGGGTTCAAATACATTGAAACCTAAATGGAAGGTTCATAAAGAATTCACACAATCATGTTGATTAATATAAAGGACATTAATGTCCAGTACATTATGCATGACAGAATGAACTTGCTCCATGATTAGCAAGAGCTTTCTTGGACTTTTCTTTCTGGTTAGCATGTTGACTCAGTGCACAGGCTTGATTCTTCGCTGCTTTGCCCTGGTTACTTTTTACACGTGTGAAGATTAGGTGAAATATGTTACCATCTGATCTGATCGTGTTTTACACGCCAAGTGTTTTTCAGAACAGTAAGTATTTTATATTTCTTTTCAACAGGTGTAAGTGACCATACAAACTACAGGCAGTGGAGAATCGGGCCTTGTTCACATGAAATTTACTCCAGTGTAGAACACTCATGCAAAGTTTTAAGCACCACTTACATATTGTATAAAAGGTATAAGTGCTGCATAACATGATGCAGCCCTTCTGCAGTGGGACAACTTTCACCATGAAACTTACTTAAAACCATCTTTTTTTTAAATCAGTAGTAATGATAGGAGCCTAAAGAACTGAGCTTCAACACAGAAGAATGAGAATAGTATTCGTAGTGGACAGGTGACAACGTACCAAAGCCTTCCATAATAATCTGAACAGAGTCACAGTTTTAGTCAAGAATTGAATTGTAACAGCATGGCTAGCCCTTGGGCGGGAGAGCCTGGAGCTAAGCCAGGACTGATTACATGGCGATCCCCACCTGAGGGAAATCAGATGATCCCAGGGTAAAAGGGCAGAAGGCAGGGGGTATGGGAGTGGGAGAGATGGGGAGATGGGCAGGAAGCCTGACTGTAAACAAGCGAAAACTCTCTAGGCAGGGAGGCCTGGGCTGGGAGAGATTCTGCCCAAGAAGCAGAGGAGAGACTGACAGACAGACAGACAGACTGACCCTTCCTCAGGGAGGAGGGGCTGTGCCCAACTGAAACTGGGGTAAAGACTGTTTAAATTTGTATTTTGTTTGGAGAGACTTTGCGTTAGACTACTGGGAGAGAGACACTGAATGAGGGTTGGGGCCTGGAGGGCTGATGTGCACCTGAGGACTAAATCAATGGAATCCCTTCTGGGGATTGTTTGAATTACTTTGTGAACTGTGAATTCTTAAAGGGCCCCTGAAGAGATGAGATGGCTAAGAGAGGCAGGGTGGTAGAGCGACCTCTGTCCACAAAGGGGGTGCATAAGAGGCGATCAGTGGCCACACCACTGTATGCATAAACAAGGAGATTAAACTACTGGAGTTCTTGGTTTATAATTTTAGGGAACTAATTTTCATTATCCATTTTGTCAAGTCAATTCCATTGAAAACAGCAAACAACAAGGACATTTTTTGATCCTAAAGAAATTTGTTTGTGGCTGTTTTGTGGTGTGTTTGGACATAGTCCCCTCCCCTTCTGTTTAGGGGCTAAGAACCAAATCTATAAAGATTGTTAGTTGCCTATACGAGTTAGGCACCTCAATACCTTTAAAAATCTGGGCCTAAGGGCTTGATCCAAAGTCCAGTAAGGTCAACAGAAAAACTCCCATTGATTTAAATAGGCTTTGGATCATTGACTAAGACAGCAGCTCTCAACCTTTCCAGACTACTGATTTCAAGAGTCTGATTTGTCTTGTGTACCTGCAAGCTTCACCTCACTTAAAAACTTACCAAATCAGACATAAAAATACAAAAGTGTCCCAGCACACACTATTACTGAAAAATTGCTGACTTTCTCATTTTTTTGCCATATAGTTATAAAATAAATCAATTGAAATATAAATACTGTACATACATTTCAGTGTATAGTATATAGAGCAGTATAAACAAGTCATTGTCTATGACATTTTAGTTTGTATTGCCTTCACTAGTGCTTTTTATGTAGCCTGTTGTAAAGCTAGGCAAAAATCTAGATGAGTTGATGTACCCCCTGAAAGATCTCTGAGTACCCCAGGAGTACACGTACCCTTGGTTGAGAACCAGTGGACTAAGTAATAGAGAGTAGTCAGGGGTATTTGCCATAGTGCCTGAAACCTTAGGCCTTTCTCGCACAATTTTTGCACTGCTTATACTATATCAGTTTACAGAGTAGCAGCCGTGTTAGTCTGTATCCGCAAGAAGAACAGGAGTACTTGTGGCACCTTAGAGACTAACAAATTTATTAGAGCATAAGCTTTCGTGGGCTACAACCCACGAAAGCTTATGCTCTAATAAATTTGTTAGTCTCTAAGGTGCCACAAGTACTCCTGTTCTTATATCAGTTTAGAAACCGATATAGTTAAAGTGATAGTACTCCCTAGGACTGATACAGTTATAAACTATAAAGGTGCTTATTCTACTGTAGTGTATTCCCCTAAATGTACAGGACTATGCAATACTGGTATAAGTACCTTTATACCAGCTAACTGCATCCATGCTAGGGGTTGTACTAATTTAACTATAGGCACAGAAACTATGTGTAGACCAGACCTTAGCCTGGGTTATGAGACTGTGTTCTGATGTCACATACTCTTGTAATTAATTTTGAGAATAAACTTGCACTTTGTGAGAATAATATTTTTTACATTTCCCTTTTAATCCCTATCCTTCATCTCATTAAGAAGAGTTCCTGTATGTAAATTTAATCTGCTAGAAGCTCTGTCATTGCAGGCTATTTTAAGTAACTCAGTGCAGAGTGATTACATTATTTCTCCTGCTAAAATAGTACTTCACCAAAACAAGTAAATATTTATGTCATGGATGGACAAATGGGTTAAGATATATAGAAAACCAATCTGAAGCTTTACTTAGAACTCAAAATGAACCCCAAACTCTTTTGAACTTTGAAAAAGGAAGGTACATTTTTGCACCATGTAAATTCCTGGTTTTACCCATGAAAAGGATCAGGTCTAGAAATACTGTAAGAGAGGGTCTTCTTGGAGTATCTTTGATCTGATCTACACCGTTGACGCACCAGTGGTCTTGCAGAGTAGACAGGACTTTCAAAAATGTGTTTCTGAGCTGTGCTGCAACCCTGATAAACTTCACAGCTGTAGCATGGTTCAGAAACATGAATTAAACAAGGTCAGTCTTGTCTCTCCTGCAAAACTGAACAGTTTTAGTGCTGTAAGTGGACTATAAATGTGGTTTCTGGACTGTGGACAGGACCCTTAATAATATAATATAATAATAAAAAATATAATATAAAATATGGAGATATACCTATCTCATAGAGCTGGAAGGGACTCTGAAAGGTCATTGAGTCCAGCCCCCTGCCTTCACTAGCAGGACCAAGTACTGATTTTTGCCCCAGATCCCTAAGTGCCCCCTCAAGGATTGAACTCACAACCCTGGGTTTAGCAGGCCAATGCTCAAACCACTGAGTTATCCCTCCCCCAAACTGTTGGTTTACTGTAGATGGCACCAAACTGTACTGGAAATCTAATGAGTGAGCTTTACCTTGTAAGATTTCCAGTTCTATTTCCACATAAAACTTTTTGTGGCTAGTTTATAAGACCCATCATTTGGAAGAGCTAGGGACACAACACAGCTGGGGCTGGGTGGCTCAGGGGATTAAAGCACTACTGAGTCTTTCACCTCTAAGGCCTTGTCTACACAGGAACGTTTTTTTCAGTATAATCATTCTACGGTGTGAATTTAAACCGATATTGTTATACTGGGATATTCAGTGGCATATTAATGAGAGTTTTGTGGCCCCGGTCCAGTTCCTAGAACACAGATGACCACTGCCACCAGATTTAGTACTAAATCACAGTCTGAGTCTCAGCAGTGAAGCAAGAACTGAATCTGCCATACAGACTGAAGTATTCTCTCTCAGAGTTAGAGAAGGGTCAATGTCTGAGGAGTACTGCCAGGGAAGTATGAAGAAACTTACCCTACTGCTGTTCAGGATTATACCGGTTGTGGGGATAAAAAAAAAGACTTCAGAATTAGGGGCTGTCAATCTGGAAAACAGCCCCAAGAATTTCTTTTTAAATTGTTTTTGGAAATAAGTTAAGTTTATTTTAACCAGTATAGATTATTATCACTTTTTTTTTTTTTTTTACAAAATAATTAGCAGTGAATCATAAGGGACTATTTACAATGAGTCATACTGTGGTCAGAGTTTTCATGTATCAAGCAGGTATTTTTCTCAAAGAATACCTTTTGGTGGTTTTCTTAGTTTTCAGTTATTCAGGATATATCGTTTCTTAACAGTACTGAGACTTCCACAGCAGTTCATACTATGAATACTTCAGATTCAGATTATCTGAACTAACTGATCACGCAACACTACGTTCCTCTATCCAGTGCAGCTCAGTCCTTGCAAATTTTAAACTAGTCAAGTCAAAACAAAGACAGTTGAATTGACTTTAGTGTTAAAGTGTGGTGAGCAGGCAAATGTATACGTATGCAGAACCACTTTCCTGCTGATTGCTGTTATATGTGTTGTATAGACTTCTTCCCTTAGCAGAGCTTTCAACAGAGCCTATCTGCCCCATGCAACTTGGGCCTGTCCGAAAGACCATTAAAGCTGATGGAAAGACTCCTACTGGCTTCACTGGGCTTTGAATCAGGTTTCTTGTACAGAATGTGGCAGAAACCTTGTTCATTGACCTAATTGCCTATAATGAAGCCTAACTGATTTTTAGCTGAGTGCTGGTGCAGTATTAAAACCCTTAATACAGAAGAAAGTGTCTTTGGTGAAGACCTCCTCGACTCTCATTTTGGTGGTCATCTATGCTCTGGCACCTTTTAGAGGTTCAACAGTAGCAGTTTATGTAGGGAAGTGACTCAGACTTGCTGAGATGCATTCCAGCATGTGGCATTCACTCCTTTTGGACATCAACCTCAGATCACTCCTCCCACTTCCAAAAAGCAATTAGAAATATTTGGTAGCGTTTTCTGTTTCGACTATCCAATGCAATGATGCCCCTTTCTTTGAATTTTTTTTTACTTATTTTTATACTATGTATTTTATGCTTCTGATTGTTTTTCATTATTTTCACAATTAGTGTGGTAGGATGCTTTATAAATATAATTTATTGTTGTTATTTCATATTGTAACAATAAGAGCTGAACACGCCCCATGGAATTTCTCTGGACGTTTATTTCCTTAAATACTAAAAAATATTTTTGAAATATTGTGAATAGCAAAAACTGACTTTTTAATCCCCATACACTGTCTAAATGCTGCATATTAGTTGTGTACTGAATAAAATGTTTGCAGCTCTGAGGAAAAAATAAGTTTTGGTCCCAGATACAGCACATTTTTAGTATGTAGGGCCTGATTCTGTTCACAACATTCGCTCTAAAGTCAATAGAAGTTTGGGGTATAGGAGTTCAGGATCACATCCATAAAATAGCTTTTGTAGTAGCTGTCTCCCCACCCACTCCCTCCTGGCTTCCCTGGAGTATGGGGTGTATTATGGGTGTGATGGAAGCATTTTGTGGAACAGCTCCTGGGGGATCATTACAGCTATCATAGGTTAGAGCAGCGCAGAGTATTCACAAACTTACACCAGTGGTCAAACTGGACCCCAGCTGCAAAAGTGACCTTAAACCAGCTTTACCCATCTTCCCCATCCCTTGGGTCCTGTACTGAGTGGAATTTGGCTGGATCAGAGGAATTGGCCACACATGCTTCCTCTCACCTACTATATAAGTATATTTCTACTGCATGTATGAAACAATGTGGTTTAGAATTGTATTATCTCCTTTTTGTTTTTTTACAGACTTTTGATCCCTTGCTGACTCATAAAAAGAGAGTTGGCAGGGGAGCTGAGATGGCCCCATGTCAACTTGTGCCCCAGTCTTGATAGCAATGAAAAACCAAAGCCTTTAACTGAAAGTCTGTTTCAGCCTTTGTTTCAGAAGATACTCTTTTGTTATCAGTGCCTGTTTTGAAACTCATATCTTAAAATAAATTGAGTGCAAATTTTGACCTTGCCCCAAATTCAAATGTGTCCCTTCAGTAAAAATATTGTATGTTTCTGGGACATTCTTATAGTTTAACTTTTGAGCTTTTCTGCCAGTATATTTAAGAGAGTTGATATTATGTCTCAGACTTTCAAAACTGCCTCCCTAAATTATAGCTGCAAATTCTGCATTCAGAATAGCCTTCATTTGCATATTTAAATAGGTATTTGCATATTAAAATGGACACCTCAATGGGTAAATAGGCAGTTGTCCATATTGCACACACACATGTTCATTTGTATATGCAGATGCAGCCTATTTTGAAAATACTTTTATACCAGTTTGTATTCACTCTGCACTGAGGGTTTTTCATGACACAGTATATATGATGATTTCACAGCGTTATGACATATCTTTCAAATCAAAATAAAGAGAAAAAATAGTCCTTGGGCAAAACCTGCTCTCATTTATAACCAGGCTCCTCAATATTCAGTGACTCTGAGACTGTGAATTTGCCACAGAATTCAGCTCCAGAATCTAAGCTTTCAAGGGGTGGGGGGGGGAGGGAGAGCTACTTACCCTTATGGTTGTGAAAAGACCTACCAAATGTGAACCAAAGTAATAGATACAGCACTGTCTACGTGATTCTGCAGACATCCTGAAATAATAGCTCTGACTAGTGAGGAATGGGTTGTTAACTTTGAAATCTAATGAGTATAGTGGTTATAAATACAATTTTCTAGCGTGGTGTCATTGTGGGCCTTTTAACTCTAGCAACACTTTAATAAAACCTTTCTCCAGTCTATTCAGGAATGGTATATTCCTTCATTGCTTTGGTCCTTTCTACCTTAAAAATGTTTTGCAGTATTTTTTGATACTTTTGTGTCTTCTTGGCCTGACTTTAGTCATTTCTCAATTTCTGGTACGCAGGGTCTTTTAGGGTCTTTTAGCACCTGTTGGTTATATCATTTCCCACACTTTGTGAGGTCATGTGATAACACCTGCTGCAGAGCTAAAGGGCTTCTGCTGAGACACCAACCACAAAAGCAGACTGTGGTTTTGAGAAAAGCACATCTTGTTGAGGGTGACATCCAGCACTGTTGTGACACCACCTGCCTCCATGTTTGAAGTATTCTCTCAAGCAATGTGAATCATGTTTGACTTTGTGCTAATGCCGAAAGTCCAGTGCAAAACCTTGAAAATAAGTGTAACTAGTCTCAAAGGAAAAATAGAGAAGGGGGAATAATTTTTAAGCAGCAGAGTTTATACTTATAGATTTTAAAGTTGCATAAGGCAGATTAAGGCAATCTGAGGCCCTAAGCATACCCCTACATGGGCCTTCCTTTGCGGCAGCTCTGCTCCCCTGGCTACAGCCCCATCCCTGCTTGGGGTGGCAATGGCAGGGCTACCCACAGAAAGTCTGTCTGGTGGGCTTGTGAGAGTCTGAAGTGTTCTTCTTTGGCAGCATGGAAACTCTCACCTTCCTGGATCACTGTTCATTGTCTTCAGATGAACTGAGGTCAGAAGGAGGGGGAATATAGCCTCCCCCCACCCCCAAGAGCTTGAACAGAGAACTTGAACAGAGGACAAACCACACCCTAGCAGAGCCCTCTTGCCCCCCACCTACAGTCATCTGCTGGAATGGCATCAGCGGGGGGCTCCAACATGCAGGAACCCCAGCTCCACCCCCAGCCAATTTTTGTGTAGATACACAATGGTGTTTGAAAGATACACATTGACAAAAAACATGAGAAACAGTGACAAATTTCAAAGACCAATAAAATTGAAGGTGCCTGTCTTCACCTTTAACATCCCAAATACCTTTCAAAATCTGCCCTTTAGTTTCTTTGTTCCTCTCTGACCCATCTGTAAAATGGGGATAATAATACTTACTACCTCACAAGGGCATTGTGTGGTAAACACGCCAGAGATTGTGAGGTGCTCAGTTACTATGGTAATGGAGGGGGGGGAGGCATATCTTAGATATATACTAGTTAAGGCAATGGAGATGAAGGCCTGCATAAGGTTTCTAGCATAAGGGGAGTTCAGGCAGTGCGGTAGTAGGGTGACACTGCAGAGATTGGAGATGGAGTTCTCAGGATCAAGAATGACTGCAAACTCAGACAGAGGAGGTCACTGAAAGGTCTTGCTCAAGAAGGGAAATAGGGAAGATGGATTTGTGATTTTAGATGTCACTTTTGATCAGTTCTGTCTCAGAAACACCTACCTGGAAGAAGTTGAGATGAAGCCACGTGTATACCTGAGAAGACAGAAAAGAAAGAGGTGGTGACCCTGAAAAGGAATCTTAAATGTCTAGAAAAACATGCACAGTTCAGTATCATCTACATAAAAGTGGTGGCTACCAAAAGCTTAAAGACAGATATAAATGACTGTGGTAGATAAAAGATAATCTGGAGAATCTTGCCTGTATGCTCGGGGTTCTACTGATCGCCATATTTGGGGTCGGGAAGGAATTTTCCTCCAGGGTAGATTGGCAGAGTCCCTGGAGGTTTTTCGCCTTCCTCCGCAGCATGGGGCAGGGGTCGCAAGCTGGAGGATTCTCTGCTACTTGAAGTCTTTAAATCACGATCTGGAGACTTCAACAGCAGAGTTAAGGGAAAGGGGGTGGGTCAGCTTTTGTGGCCTGCATCATGCGGGAGGTCAGACTAGATGACCATATTGGTCCCTTCTGACCTTAAAGTCTATGAGTCTATGAGATAACATGAGTCTACATATCGATCATATATGAACATGAAATATGTGCAAAGGGTCTTTTCCAGCTTTCTGCGATGTTAGTGGAAAGAGTCTCTTTGACTTCAGTAGGAGCTGGATCAAGTGTCAAGAGTTAAACATATCAAAATGGATGCCTGTCCTTTTTGTCTTTGTGGCTAAGAGCATATGCCATCACTAATCAGGCTCTCAATTTGATTAACTTGTCTTGTTATAAATGCTTTCTTGGTTTCACAGACATTTTTTATAGTTGTGCAGAATCAGATGGGTTGCAAGAGTGGAGTTGGAAATAATAACATTGAAACCCCCTCTCTGTTTTTGTTTCTCAGTGAGAGGCCTCCAAGGAACAGCAAAAAATAAAATTCTGCAGTGGAGAGAGGTTTAACAAGATAATGTGAGTTGGGGACTGAAGCCTATTCTGTGACCTTTTACAGGCCATTTATTTGATGAGCACAGAGCCCTTATTGTTGGTGATGTGTAAAACCACCAAGAATTGTCACAGTAAAATTGTATAACCAACCATTTAATATTGAGTATGAGAAATTTCCACTAATGAGTGGGAGATTCTTTGAAAAATATTTTGTGGTGTCAATTATCAATTAAATGAACCAAACACAAATTTTAAAAGGGAAAGTGTAATGCATATTAATATGTAATTTGTCCATTTATTTTGACATCTGTAGTCTAGTTGTAATTTTTCATGATAAAAAGGAAAGAGAACCATGAGTGATAAACAGCAGCTGCAGAGTTAGGGCTATGCTCTTAAGTAGGTGTATATTGATCTGTTTTCCCAGGTCACCCTCATCTCTCACACACATTGAGCCCAGCATCTTGATCCGCTGATTCTTATTCTGTGGTCCCATCTGAAATTTGTGCTATGGAGTCAGAGCAAAATTTGAATTCTTCCATCTTCACCCACCCCATTGCTTGAAAAGTTGTGCTCTGGCTTCACTTCCTGACTTTCTGCTCCATGCTTGGTTTCCCAGATGCTGCAGAGCCTCTATAAACAGGTAATGGAGCACCACGGTTCACTCAGTTTGTAGGGGTGAGGCCAGGGTCACATGCAAGCAGCAGGAAATCACCAGCGACAGGAACAAACTGTGGTAATTTACGTACAATGTTGCTAGGCATTCAAAATACAGGAAAGCAGCTATGATTGCTTACATCCATGGAGGATGAATCATATTTCTCTATATCATACAGCGCATTCCAGGGAGCAAACTCTGCCATCAGATATGCATACAAGGCTTCCATTGGCTTCACTAAGATTTTCACACTCTCAACCAATGGAATAATGTACCCTCCAATTTTAAAGTACACTTCCACTGTGCTCTACTGCTTTGCTGAGCCATAGCTCTGCACTTATACAAATCTATATGTATTTTGCAACGGTTGGTCCCCCTTTTCAAGTCATGATAGGAAAAGGAATAATAAGCAAACAGAGATTATATATGCACTGTATTCATGTTACAGAAATGACCATTTTAAAAATAGCTGATTTGTTTTATGTGCAAAATGGGGCTGCAGTTATAATGTTAGGCCAAATAGTACCTATTATTACCTGCCTAGTTCCTGTTCTTTTAGGAAGAACCTTTACCCATGTGAAAGTCCTTCTTCAAGTGCTTCTTTCCTATCTCCCACAGTAAATGCTGCATTGGTCCAGCACAGTAAATAGCAATCACTTAAGTGCCTGATCCAAAGCCCACTGAAGTCACTGTAAAAGTTCACACTGAATTTGATGGGCTTTGGATCAGATCCTAAAACAACAAGACCACAAATCCTGTACATTTCTATTCCTTGGAGGAGAAGTTGCCTTATCCCTCTCAGGGTATGTCTACCCTACAGTCACTTCAGCAGTACAGCTGCAGCACTGCAGGTAATTCACCTCTCTGAGAGGCAGTAGCTAGAAGAATCCTTCCGGTGATTTTCCCACGTCTACACTGGAGGTTAGATCAACTAACTATGGTGCTCAGGGCGTGAAATTTTTTACAGCCTTGAGTGAAGTAGCTAGGTGGACCTACATTTTAGATGTAGATCAGGCCTCAGTAAATACTCTGTGCCATGTGGCAATGCTTACAAACAAACACTTTCTTAACCTAGCAGAGTATTTACTGTTCACAGAATTAAGTGTGTTAAGTATGCAGTTGGCTTAGACTATAAATAATCACATGTGCTTGTACCTTGAACAGATTGTCAGTTTAAGCTTTCTCATATGTATAAAATGTGTTACACTGAAGCAACACTTTCATCCATTTACTAGCTAAAACAGTGCAACTTTCCCCTCAACATTGCTGATGTAGAGATCAAGGGTTTAACCCTATGTATCTATACTGTACTGTTAGTTACTGGTATATAACATTTTACAAGAGAAGTTTAATACTCAAAGCAGAGGCGTAGGGTAATTAAGTGACTAACAGTCTATTCATTGGCATGCGTGGATTAAGACTTATGCAGCTCCAGCCCATCAAACCTTTGTGCCTTCTCCCAGTCTTGCACATCCCTTTAGACCAGTGGGTCTCAAACTTTTTTACTGGCAGCTCCTTTCACACAGCAAGCCTATGAGTGCAACCCCCCCTAATAAATTAAACACTTTTAAATATATTTAACACCATTATAAATGCTGGAGGCAAGCAGGGTTTGGGGTGGAGGTTGACAGCTCACGACCCCCGAGGTAATAACCTCACGACCCCCTGAGGGGTCCGGGTCCTGATCCCCAGTTTGAGAACCCCTGCTTTAGACCTCCCTCAATTATTATTCTCCTTCTTAGTGTATATTCTTCTCACACTTCTTGTGTAGATAGTTATCACACTACCCATCACTATAATTTGTTTAATCTTTTCCCCATGTCAATTTCAAAATAAAGATGAGGCCACCATGCCGGTGAGACTGGAATGTGGACATTGAACCTTGATCACCCATAAGGTATTGTAAAGAATTGGCCACCATTATAAATATTCAATCAATTTGTGGAGGCAAAATACAGTAGAATCCTCTTCACTGGAACACATAGTGAATGGCTTTTGTCCCCTTTAAGGGGAATTCCAGTTAATATAAGAACAGCAGTAGAAATATACTAATTTAAAACTGGGATGAGTGCAGGGAGAATCAGACACACAGTGTGAAATATTTACATTTATTACTATGGTATATTTGATACGGATAAAAATCTTTCACTGGAAATGGCTAACAACCAGTGCAGACTATCTCAGCCTAGCACTGCATTAGCAGGTGCTTAAGTGAAGAATTTAGGAAATTAATACCACATGGCCACACCTGACAGGCAGTTCATGTCACCCGTTGTCAAAACATAACATGTTAAACTATACTAGCTAATTAATAACTGGATCATAAAAGACGTGCCGGCATCAGCTTGGTGGTGGTTTTGATTCATACTGGGGCCACTTGATCCAGAGTGACTGATTTTAAATTGAATAATTATTCAATAAATAAATAAATACCATCATTTGACCAGCTACTGGAGACTGATAAAGAGATGTTTCCTGAAGATCTGGGTCAATGAATTGTAAACTGCAGCTTGTTTTTGCTTTCTGATATTCTTATTCAAAAATTGACAAGTTGTAAGTAAATACCAATGAGGATAAAACAGCTATACAAAGTAGGCCAGATCCCACTACGGCTGCTTTGTGCCACTCCAGTAGCACAGAACAACTGTAATGCCAGCTCAATCAGATGGGGGAATAATCCCTTTGAATGCTCCTTTTGTTTGGCCAGCTGATGTGTCAGGGAAAGGGTTTCTCTACACATTGGCAATCCCCAGCTGCTGGCAGGCATGGTGCTTTGGAGCTATTGGCAACCAGGCATAAATTAGAACACCCTTAAGGCTGCTCTCATATGTGCTGGGGACCATTCTGGTTCCCTGAAACACCAAGGATGACTTGGATACAGCACAGATTACATCTTCACATGGTGAAAAGTAGAAGAGCAGCAGATCCACTGGGTCTACATCTACTCATTTCTTTCTTTAAAGGAAAATAAATTATTGCTTGAGCCCAAACTCCAAGGCTACTTGGCAGCTTTGACAATAAATACCATTACCTCATTATTTAGGGTCTGATTCTGATCTAAGTTATGTTGGTTTAAATCAGAAGTAATTCATTTAAATCAAGTGTAAAATTGCTGTCAGATTGGAATTAGGGCCTTAACATATGAATATTCTCTAGGTATTAGATCACAGATAGATTTATGTGTAACTATATTTATATTTGGGATGCCACTTCCCTCTATCCTTCTTCCCTCTTTTTTGAAAACAGTTACCTTTAAAATTATTAAAATACAGTGTTTAAAAGATCAAGTCATTTGGACAACAATTGTTTCCTTTTTTCTTTGATAGGTGATCATTCTCCTTCGAGTAATGTGTCTATGGGTGCTCCACTTCAGCTGTGCGTATGCCCGTGCACCTTTGATCAGCAGTGCCTTTTCGGTCTGCACATGCACCCTAGCTATCCTCCCGCTCCGTACCAAGGATATATAGGGCAGTGGTGGACATATTGCCCTCAGTTCCTTCTCAACTGCCTAGGCCTGAGATGGATGGAGTGTGTTGCAGTGCTCACTTCTAGCTAGATTCATTCCCCTTAGGGAATAGCTTAACTCTTACATTTGTTGGTTTAGGCCTTATCTTTAGTTATTGTAGCTTTAGTTTTGTATGAGGGGATTTCTTTGTGAGATCTTCCCTCTCTTCCCCTCCACTCCCCTAGGAGATGTCTCTCCCCTTTTGAGGGGTTTTATCCTCAGGTTATGCATACATCCACAGGATTTAAAGGTTTTCTCACTTGCTGGGATTCTATCCCAGTTAGTGATGGTGTCTCTCACTGTATCTGCTGCTTAGAGGATACCCACATCCCATCTATGTATAAAATCTGTTCGGGATTTAAGAAGAGGTCTAGAAAAAATAGGGAGATGAATCTTAAGCCTCCCATGGTGGAGTGCTCCCTTTGATCTGACTCAGTTCCCCCTGTACAGTGAGTCTTCCAGTGTACACAATGCCCTGTCAACCTCCACAGCCAGCTCACCCAGTAGATTTTTACAGGAGAGAACCATGGAAGATAGCAGTTCTTCAAGATGTTTGTCCTTATGGGTGCTCCACTAACCTCCCTCCTTACTCTCTGCTTTGGAGTCTAGTTTTGCAGAACTTTCAGATAGAGAAGGAACTGAGGGCAGATTCATCCGACGGTGCCCTACATATCTTTGGTACGGGTCATGAAGATAGCTACGGTGCTTATGTGCACCTAATGGGCACTGATACCAAAAGTCCCAATCAAAAGTGCATAGTGCACATCTGCACCTGAAGTGGAGCACTCATAGGGGCAAACATCTCAAAGAAGTCCAATTCCTTTACAAGGTAAGTAACTTCACCTCTTCCATGGTGTACAATCAAAGATAACATGTTAAGTCTGCTTTCAATTACTGGCAAGCCTCATTCCTTTCTTCTAAAATGAGGGAAATTGTTCACAAGCAATACAGTCCTTTGCTATTATGTTTCCTTATTTCACTTTTGATTTAAATGACTGTGTGTTTTTGTAGATAACATCCACTGAGATCACAGATGAGAATTTGCCACTTCTGGCATCATCTTTGCCACCCTATCTTACAGACTAACTCCATGACTCTTCTAGCAGTAGAAGAGTATTTCTTTATAACATCTAACTCCTCTTCAGTTCATAGCATATTTTTGTAATTATGTTCTACTAATTATTTAGAGCGCATAAATTACATTGTAAAATTCCATCCCTTTATTAAATGTTGTTAGTTTAATAGTCAACATTGGTTGGATCCAAAGCTCACTGAAGTCAACAGAAAGAATTTTGTTGATTTCAGTGGGCTTTGGATCAGACCCCATGTGAACTACTGTGAAAAGAGAAGACCAAAATCTCCTTGCTGGAGCATGTTGGTAGACAACTCCTAAGATAATTACTGTGAATAAAAATGCAGTTTTTCATATGAGCATGATTGATGTAAAAATGCAGAAATATGTTACAAACCTGCTGGTATTCATTTTTGCAAACTATGTGGTATGTGTTGATCCTGTTCCTTGTTAAATTTCCAGTGACTCTAACCTTTCTTTGAACACTGAAAATGAGGCAACCAATATACCAGAGAGGCATCCTGTCATGACCATAAATTGTAGTCTCAATATTAAGGTTCCAAATCCAGCAAAGTACTTAAGTATCTACTTAGACATCTACTTTAAGTACTTTGCTGGAGCAGGACCTAACTGGGTAGTAGCTACTAAAATTTAAAAGTATGGGGCTATATTCAACCCTGATGAGACTTCACACTGAAGTTACTTCAAGGATGAATTTGCCCGATAGTTCTTATCTCTAATTATCAACTAAATTATTCTTATTGCATAAATCCATTCCTGCTACAGTCGACTCAATTATTAAACATTGTACTAGAGAGTACTGTATTGTCCCGACTCTCCTACTACCAGCTTTAGTTTGACTGACTATATACAACATTTCAGACTTCAGTATCAGTATCTCCCAATCAAAAAAATATGTTGGTTTAAAATCTTGATCTGGCAAGATTGTAGAAAGAGAGTAAACTTACTTCCTGAATAATCAGAAAATACAGAGCAAAGAGGGACTTTATTGCTCGTAAGGCCCTATCCACTCTGGGAACAGAACGGTACTAGCCCCAATTGTGTTTAAGCATATTGTAGTTGTTGCTAGCAGGTCTCGAGAGTTGCATTTAAATGCTGCTAGCCATGAAGGAAGATCTCTGCAGCAATGATCAACACAGAATACATATACAACTTGAATTTTGGTGGGAAATTGTTATTTTGTGTATGGTAAGGGAAGGGATGGATGTGTATCCTGTTTCTTTCCTATCGTGTACATATTTTGGGGAGAACAACTTGAATTCTGAAAAAATTTCAACTTGCACCACAATTTATTATTTGTACCTTTCTCAATGAATTATTCCTCTGAATACAAGCATGACAAAAATGATGCTATTCATGTAAGAATCTAATTCAGCACTTCTGCAATCTACAAAGAAATCAAATATAGCAAATTATAATTTTTAGATTAATGTTGTTTTTCACAGTGTTTATACAATTAGTCTAGAGTCAGATATACCTTAATAACTAACACTAGTAGACTTTTAGGAAGGTGGCATTAATTTGGAAGTACAACATGCAATTGCGGCAGATGAACCTATTAACTCCTAGCACCAAAATAAAAAATATGCATTTGTAATGTCTAGTTCATTATTTGTTGTTATAAATTATGGGAATATGAAAATAGGAAAGATGAATAGATATCTACAAAGTAATGGAAGTACAGCTAGACAAGGCAGTTTTTGTGGCAACAAAAGAATGCATACGTCTCTTTGTGTTATAAAGGCTAAGAATGCATTAGGAAATTTTGTCTAGAACTTTTTTTATTCATGTATCTCCTTTACACTTTGTGGCTAATGTTTACCCATTATCAAGACCTTGCATATTTTCAGCACCCACCCAGCCCCATGGTATTATTATTATTTTTTAAAGGTCTGAGTGACAAGTACATTGATATAAGTGAATCATCATTGTGCAGGCATGAAATGTTATCAGATTGGTTTTCAAGTAGATTTATACATTTGAGAAAGTGCATCTGCCATAGAAGATTAGTCTCTGGAAGATAGGACATTTGTTCTAGTAATGGGTGATAGAATTTTACACTTTAGACATGTGAAGCAAATTAGATAGTACATTGACATCTTGTTGAGTAGTTCCTGGTTATCAGATCCAGTGACAAAAACTAAGCTGAAAGGATATTATTGTACAAGATTATTGGTGCAGGGCCAAGTTTCCATTCTCCGCTGGTTCCACTGCTTTGTGCTCCAAAACTGGAAATTTGGGTCTAGCATCTGGTCTTAATATAAAATTAAGCTAGTTGAACATGAAGAAGGGAAGTAAATAAACTCTCAAAGTGCCTGTGATTCCATGATGAAATGGCAATGTCTGCCGTAGAATTTTTCAAGGGCTACAGTAAAAGAGGGAGCTGGGGGAACAGAGAAAAAGACACCACATTGAACTCAAGATTCTCCTGTAGCAACCTCAAAGACTTTAGTCACAAACCAAAGTATAATGTTATCAGTTTGAATGTGGCCACATGCCTCATGGCAATTGTGATGCTCCATGTCACACTTAAAAATAAAATAATCAACTACATTATATACATCATGTACATTTTTCAGCCATAAATGTCCCACAATTCCATAGGCTTCATCCTGAGCTCACATATGCAAGGTAATGTAAATGGAGAAAAACTTGCATGCAGCAACACACAATCACAATGATGGTTGTTCCAGGCCAACAACTTTTACTCATATAACAGGTTGTGTGTATTCCATGAACTGCTGATGGTTTTTTCTTATGTTTTCCATACAAAGAACAACCATATTTTTTACTCTGACAACTTGTATTTAGAATAACATAACAAGAAAAACAACAAAGAACAAGAGTAAACTCCCCACAAGAGAGCACTGTATGGGTTTCCTTGGTAACATGCTGGTTCTGCTCAATTTGCCAACAGCAAACTCATAGAAATTGTAACGTTCAGAACACAGAAAACAAAATAAAAAAAAATTACCAGCTAAATACACCCCAGTTTAACAAGCTACTCTCCCAACAAGCAACTATAATTGTACACCCCCCTGCCATGGGGATATGTACAAATTTTTAATGCTAAGTGTTGCGTCAAGAAGTTTGGTAGTGAGATGTCTTTATGTGGCTAATAGAATCAATGGCTGCATCCAGATGAGGCGGATTTTGTAACTTGTGTGCATCCTGCAGTGCTTCTAACCTATGAACACTTGTGCAATGCTTCTAAAAGGATATTTGCCAGTAACCCTACGTTCAGTCCTTCTACTGAAGTCAGTGGAAAAACTCCCACTAACTTTAGTGGGAGCAGGATTAGGTTTCTATTGTCCAGAGACACATCATGCCATATGCATGCCACTGCACAGATGTACTAATAGTTATGCTGTTATAGTCAGAGCCCATTAACTATAAGTGTTTTAATGCTGCAACAACACACAGAATTTTATACAACAGAGTGCTGTTAATATATATTGTACGAATTGTTATAATTTGTACTGGAACACACATGTGCATGACATGTTTAAGAATAAGAGTCATTTAAGACAACTTGTATTAATGCTACCTCAATATCCATGACTCTAATTAATGCAACTTTTCAGTTGTCCTAATAGTTAGAAGTTGGCTTGTGTCCTGAACCCTGAAGGTTTACATCACTCTTGTATACAAAACTCTTGTATACATGTTTTAAAATATTTACTGTTATAACTCTGAATATTTTTGTTATCCATATAAATGTCTAATGTATATTTGAATCCTGCTAAATTGTTGGCCTCAGTCAGAATGAGTTTCACAACCTAACTCTGTGTTGCATGAAAAATGATTCCTTTTATCTTTTAAAAAATTTTCACCTTTCAGTTTCATTGAATTCTCTCGTTTTACTAAAAGAAAAAAAAGTTATGGAAATTTCGGATCTATCTTCTGTATGCCACTCGTTATTGTATACTTTTATCATGTCCCGTCTTCTTCATTTCCTCTGTAAGGTAAATCCCAATTTTTTCAATGTCTCTTCATATAAGAGATTTTCCATGCCCCTAATAATTTTTATCCATTTCTGAACCTCCTTTATTTCTGTGATATTCTTTTAGGGGTTATTAGAACTGAACACACTGTTTTATGAGAGGGAATACCATTGATTTACATGATAACATTACAGTATTTCCATATAATTTTCTGTCTGATTACTCATGCATCCTAAAATATTGTTTGCTTTTTAGCTGCTGACGTACATTGAGCAGAGGGCTTCACTGAATGGCCCTGTGATGGGGTGTACCAGCTCTGCAGTGGACAAAAAGGGTTAACCCCATATTGTGGGCGGAGGAAGCCATACACTCCCATCATTGCTGGGCATACTCCAACTGGAACCTCAGTATAAAAGGGAGCAGCCCAGCTCAGTTGGAGCTGGCCACTGAAGAGGGAGGACGCACACTGCAGGCTCACTCCTAGGAATTGCTGGAGCCCCAGACCGCAGAGGCCAAGTGTGCTGAGACCCAAGCAGATACCCGACTACCTGCAGAAGCCCAAGAGGGGATGGAGTCATTGAGAGGTTCTCAAGCCGATGATCCCAGAGGGCCGGGAGACCTCTGGACAGCAACACTGGAAAGCAGCATAGGAAGTAACCCAGGGGAACTAGACATTGATCTGGTTGTGAAACCGGGACGAAGGCAGCGTGTTTCAGACAGCTCCCTGCTGACCTACTGGCGAATCCATTCACTGCTATCAAGGCCCTGGGTTGGGATCTGGTGGAGTAGGGAGGACCGGGGTCCCCCTACCCCAGATGCCACCCATCCCTGGTGGCGGCCCACTTCTTCCCTTGGCCAATAGGCCATGCAGCCCTGCCGAGGAGGGCAGCCATATTGACTCTTGCCACGAGGCCCCGCCAAGGAGGGATGCCTTATTGACTCTGGCCATTAGGCCATACTTCCCTGAAGCTAAGGGTGGTCATTTGGACTCAGCCAAGGGGCTATAATGCCCCTCCCCAAAGTGTGATGGGGTGTACCAGCCCTGCAACAGGCCCACAATGATGCCCAAGTCTTTTTCCTGAGTTGCTACAGTTAATTTAGGACCTTGTAAGGTGTACAAATAGTTACAGTTATTCCATCCAAATATGCACTACTTTGCATTTGTCAACACTAAATTTCATTTACCATCTTGTTGCCCATTCATACAGTTTAATTAGGTCCCTCTGAAGTTCCTCAAATAGTCTCTTGTCTTGACTAACCTAAATAATTTTGTATTATATGAAACTTTTGTTACTCTGTAGCTCACCCCATTTTCCAGATCATGAATACAAGAACACTGATCACAATATGCAAACTTGTGATGCCTACTGTAAACCTTTTATTGTGTTGCAAAATGATTTATTCCCACTCTGTCTCCTAGCCAGTTTCTGAGCTAGATAGTGTCCTTTTAAATAAAGATATTCATGTATTTAATGGGTACAGATCTTTTGAGAAGTTTAGATCATTTATCAGTTAGATACATAGTTAGTGACATTGACACTATATTTTAAAACTTAACCCGAAAGTGACACATTACAGTGCCATCTGGAATTAGTTTTCTCCAAACCATGCCCTGTTTACTTGTGGGTTTAAAAGGAGTGTTTAAGCACAATCTTTGTACTGAATGCTTGATACTTAAAGCTTTTTAGACAGTTACAGGGTTGAGTAACCTGTGAAAGAGCGGTGACTGTTTTTCCACTACAGCAGATAGGAGAAGGTAGCCTGTACAATTTTTCATAACTTTGTTTCTGTTCAGAAAACTGAAGGCCTTGTTAGACATTTAAACACAGTTGACTTACTGAGTAATCTTGTTGTGAACCTTTTGGGTACTGAGAATTATACAAGATGAGTAGAAAAGAGGTTCTTTTGAAAATTTGTTGTGAGATCCTAAGAAGACATTTTACTTGTCAAAAACAGTAAAAAAGAAAAATACACTTTAAAAAAACAAAAAACAAAAAAACCCACTATCCAGAAGCTTTATCACATAAGCTGCGTAAATTAGTATGAAATATTTCATTAAATGATAATTTACTTTTTTAAATGTACTAACACAGGAAGCTGGATGACAGATGATTACTGATGTATTATGGATACCTCTAGGTCAACAGTTCAGATCAGCAAATTGATAATAACCAAAAATCATTACTATCTGCTGGCTGTTTGATGGCCTCTGAGAAATACATTGGTGATCTCAATTCAGTTCCTAGTGCACAGGTCCTTACATAAGAAATATCAGTTCAAGGCAGTTTCAGTGAAGGGACTAGGGTCTGAATGATCATAGAGAATGAACCTGTTCACCTCAAGAGGTGCTATCTCCAGGTTAAAGATGTTGGAGGCAGATTGGCAGGATACTCTGACAGTGCTTGAATTGTTGCTATCATATTGCACATGATCTGTGGCTAGACAGAAGTTTTAATTTGTTCTTTTCTATTAGTCTTGTACCTTTGGCCTGGTCTACACTAAAAAGTTAGGTCGACCCTGCTACGTTGCTCACTGATGTGACAAATGTACATTCCTGAACAATGTAGTTAAGCTGATCTAACCCCCGGTGTAGACAGTGCTAGGTTGATGAAAGAATTCTTCCATCGACTTAGCTACCACATCTCGGGGAGAACCCCTCCTGTAGGCATAGATAGTGTCTACACTGAAGCACTACAGTGGTGCAGTTGCAGCACCGCAGCTTAGCCACTGTAGCATTTCAAATGTAGGCAAACCCTTTCATGAGCATTACATTCACTTTAAAAGAATACCACTAGCGGAGCTTTAAATATAGCTTTGGAAATATGACACTGTCACATGGTTCTTGAACAGTTCATTAGCTGGTCATCATCTCCAAATATTTATATCGGGCTCAGAGTGAACAGTACCTAGGGAAGGACTATGGCACATTTATTATTATTATTTGTATTACAGTGGTGTCTAGGAGCCCTCACCATAGACCAAGACCCCATTGTGCTAGGTGCTGTCCAAATAGAACAAAAATGGGGCCCTCCTGAGCCCTACTGCAATACAAAAATAATAATACTTCTGCATGCTATTGTCCTTGGAATGTAATGTTGGCAGGTCTTCTTTTCAAACTATCTGCTAAGTGATAATTACACATTAAACTAAGAAATATTTTAGGCTACAGGTTCTTTTTAAAGATTACATCTGCTTTACCATTAAAATTATTGCTTCAGGGAAGCTTCATGTTATTGGCATGTAAGGATTATACTATGTAGATTCTCCTGCACCGGAGAGTAGTTATGTTTATATTTTCTAGTGCCATTATTTAAGTTATTCACTTTAAATAAAACTTCCAAAGTCTTGAAAACAGTGTTATATTTGGTTATCAAATAGAGGATATGTGGTTTTTGTCCCCAGAAATTAGGGGTAATCAAAAAAGTGATAAATAAGCCAGTAAAAGTGGTACCAAAATTCAAGGAAGTGTGATAAAATGATAAATTGGTAAGAGACTGATGAGATTTGTGTTAAAAATATGATGAACAAGTTTAACAGAAGTGTTATATGAAATAGAAAAGATGTTGTTACTTTAGTGTGTTTAATATTTATCACAGATTTTAACATTTTAACCTAGTCATCTAGAGCAGTGTTTCTCAACCGTTTTGATACCAGGGACTGGCTTACTGCATTCCTAAACTGTGTCAGGGAGATCTCGGGGACTGGTGCTGGTCCACGGGCCAGTTGTTGAGAAACACTGGTCTAGAGCATTTTGATATGCATCAGTAAAGGTCCAGACTGAAACCATATGTTCTCCAAACCATTCATGATTTTATAGACCGCTATCATATTCCCCCTTAGTCTCTTTTCCAAGCTGAGCAGCCCCAGTCCCACACCCAAACTCCCTCCCAGAGCCAGCTCCCCTCCTGCACCCAAACTCCCAACCAAAGCCTGCACCCCAAGCCCCCCCATACCCTCCTCCTTCCGAACCCCCTGCCCCAGCCCAGAGCCCACACCCAGCACCCAAACACCCTCCCAGAGCCTGCACCCACCCCACACCCAAACGCCCTCCCAGAGCCTTAGGCAAGTGACGGGGGGAAGAAGGGGGGAGCAAGCAGGACTCGGACCCGTTCTGGGCACCACTAAAAATTATACAAACCTGCTGCCCCTGAGACTGATGACCTGTGTGTCAGGGCAGTGGCACAGCTTGGGCAGTTCTAGGGGGGCCGGTATACCCGGGGAAGATGGGCAGGTTGCAGTGTGTGTGGAAGGGACAGCGTGGCCGGTACATGGGATTGGGGATGGCCTGGTCTGTGTGGGGGGTAGGGCAGGGATGGGGTGGTGGGGTACAGCGCAGTCAGGGCCGTGGATGGAGTGACTGGCGGGGGGTGCGCAGGGAGCACGACGGGCTCTGGAGCGGTTGCTCGCAGCGGATGGCGGCGGGGGATGTAAGTCGGGTTTGGCAGGGTGTGCACGTGTCGGGGGCGGGGCTGGCGGCGGAGCACTGACTGGGCTGTGCTGCCAGGCGGGCCGCGTTGGGCGGGGTCAGGCTGCACCGGCCGGAGGGGGCGGGGCAGGGGAAAACTCGCACTCAGAGCAGCTCCTTCGGCTGGGCAGTCGGCGAGGGGCTGCGCCTGCGCAGACAAAACGAGCGGGAGGAGGCTGTTTGGCGCTTGCGCACAGCGATTGGGAGAGGCCAGGCGGAGACCAAGATGGCGGCCTAAGGCTGCGGCCGCCAACGCCACCGAGTGTGAGCGACGTCGCCGCCGCCATGGCCCGGCACAGGAACGTCCGAGGCTATAACTACGACGAAGGTAGCGAGAAGTCTCCGCCTTTCACATCTCCGGTCCCTACCAGTAACCAGCCCCTCCCCCCCGGTCGGTCCTGGCGGCAGGAAGCGCCAGCGGCATGAACACGTCTCCCAGGCGGCCTCGGGGGGAGGGAAGGGGGATGCTGTGTGTACGCCAGGCCGTGGACGGGGCTAGGCCCCGGGAACAGGAGTGGCGTGTATGGGATGTGTGGGTACTAGGCCTCAGGGGAGTAGGAGTTGGAGGGGGCAATTTTCACTCTAACTTTCAGGGTTTGTTTAGGGAGCGCGTTTGACAGCAGTTCGAGTGATCTCAGTTTAATTCTCTCCCTTGTGGAAACCAGTTCACCCATTTCCATCTCGGTGTGGGACTTTCACAGCATGGCATGGGAGAGACAAATATTTAAAAAGTAGAAACGCATTTTAAAAGCACAGAAATTGGCAGGGGAAGACAGGGTCGGGTGTAGTACCTTACAACTTTCAGCTCTGTTTGAAACTGACGACGTTTCACGTGGATAGTGCTAATTTAAGACAGCTTATTTTCACCTAACCTCGCTGTGCACTGAGTGTTCAGTGTGTCTCCCGGACCAATTTATGACATCACAACCACTTGAAACATCAAGGAGGTGTCAGTTGCCTTCCTCTGTGTTTTAGGTTTGGGTGATGTCCCTAATCTCTTGGGGAGGACATGCAGATCCCTGAAGAGGGAATTTGCAGGACATGTAATAAAGCAGCTGGTTTCCAGACAACTTGTCTTAAGATGGGAGTATTTAAGGCTCTGTATATTTTAAGTTTGCCTTCATATAACTATATTCTTACGAACACCTGCGTTAGTGCAGCTTTCTTTGATATACTATCTCATTTACCTACACTGCAATTTATATTAGGTGCTCATATACCTGTGTAACTAGATCAATGACTTTAAATAATGATTTTGCACTTCTTTTTACCAGGATCTCTAGCTCCCTGCAGCAATTCAAGTCTAATTTGTATCTGTTCACCCTTAAACATATTATGAAAATAAGAGTTTCAGGTCATGCAGTCACTAGTGGCGTTTATAGCTTATTTGAGTAAACTACACCAGTGTAAGTGACACTACATCAATCAGTGCATCTACATTAGGAGTTTGCATCACTGGTGCAAATTAACCTAATATAGACAAATCTTAAGATTTGCTTGGAGATTTCTCTGCTTGATTGTTTCACCCCTTGGAGATTAACTCAGTTTCACCTAGTCTGCGATGGGGCTAAACTCTACAAATGTCCCTGCCTTTAAGTGGTTTTCAGTTTTCCTATTAAACACTTGGGTCCCAATCCTGCAAACACACATGGATATCTTTACACGTGAGTAATCCTTTTAATTGAGACTACGCTACTTACACATCTAAAGTTACTTGCGTAAGTGTTTGCTGGATTGCAGTCTTTAATTGCTATATGCATATAATGAACATTTTGTTATGTACATAAGAAACTTGGTCTACAAATTGTGTTGTATCCAAATTTGTTAGTTTTGGGTGTGTGTATGTATAAGTGCGTACACATACGTACATATACACACACACACACACACAGAGACATACATTATGGGGGCATGCTACCTGTACCATAGTTGGGTTTTGCTGTGAGTTTACTTTTTGGATAGACAATGCAATTTTCTATTTTTGTCTAGGTAAATAAAAAAAAAAATCACTTCTATTGCAAGACTGGCCATATCAAATCTTTTGCATTCCAGTAGTGAAGATTATTCGTCATGGAAATTAGGGACAGGAAAGACCATTTATACATCTAATATGTATATTTACTGTATTTCTGTCCTAAAATTTGCTGCTGGTTCAGTTCTACCAGGAGTAGCCATGGTTGAGTACTAGTACATATCTGAACGACTCCATGGCTAAGTCACAGGAAGGCATTAGCCCTTTCTCTACACTAGCGTTCCCATCATTGCTGCCTCTGCTAAAGCTGCATTGAATGTGAAAAAACTGGGAAATTTTAGGGGAAAACAAAAGAAGAAAATCCATCTCCTTCCCAGTGCAAAATCAAACTATTCTTGTGCTCACTTGATGCAGTGTGAGTTCTTGGGGGTCAGCTTTATTTTTAATAATTCTGCTGTTCTTCCTTTACTTTTCAAAAATTAGAAATCTTAAATACAAAAGGAGAGAGAGCTATTTTCAAATGGGTAAAAATGAATATAGTAGTAATTGCCACACTTATTTATGAATAAATCTGGTAGTTAATGTCCAAAGAGAAGATCAATGTTATTTTTTGTGTTGTAATGCAATTTTGGTTTAGATGATGTATTTATGTAAAATTAGACATACCTGTTGCTGTTTTGGGGATAGGAACACAAGAATTACCGTGAGATCAAACTAGTGGTCCATCTGTCTTGTTGGAGTCTGGTGGCACCTTAAAGACTAACAGATTTATTTAGGCATAAGCTTTTGTGGGTAAAAAAAACCCACTTCTTCAGATGCATGGAGTGAAAATTACAGATACAGGCCTAAATATACTGGCACATGAAGAGAGAATTACCTTGCAAGTGGAGAACCAGTGTTGACAAGTCCAGTTCAGTCAGAGTGGATGTGGTCCACTTCAAATAATTGATGAGGCAGTGTCAATACCAAGACAGGGAAAATGAGGCAATTTTCCCTCTCTTGGTATTGACACCTTATTATTTCCAATGTGTGTTACCTTGCATTTGTCAACACTGGAATTGCACTTACCAGCGTGTATTTGTTCATTTTGTTTGAATTTCATTGTGATTTGCTCACCTCTTGGCTAATTCAGTAATTTTGTTTCATCTGCAAAATTTCCCACATCACCACTCAGCCCCCTTTCCAGATTAATAGGAAATATATTAATAAACACCAGTCCTAGTGTGGAACCGGGGACACTTCACTGTTATTTTTTGACCATGTTGAAAAATGACCTCACCCCGCCCCAGGTTAACCAGTTTCTAATCCATGACAGTACTTTATTTTTCACCCTATGGCTGCTACTTAGTTTCCTTAGCAGCTGCTTATGAGGAACTTTGTCAAATGGTTAATGAAAGTCCAAATAATTGTGACACCCTGTTCTCCATTATCCACTGGCTTATTAACATACCCAAAGAATTCTGATAGAGGTATGATTATTCTTTACAGAAGCTGATTTGTCCATGTCACATCAAGTAGTCCGAGCAATAAGCTTTTAATTCCCCAGTTGGATCTGAGTGCCTTTTATAGGGAAGGGTACAACATTTGCTTTGGTGTAGAAGCTGTTATTATGGAGTGTGCATAGTTTTGTTAGCATTATAGCTACTTCATTCTTCATGACTTTTTAAAACAAATTATATAAATATTTTAAACTGTTGAGTGTGCACTATCATCTTTTAAACAATATTTTAGTATATATTTTGTTCTTTATAATTATGTTCATTATGTATTTGTAAATACTAAGCCTTGAAAATAAGTTTGCCTTTTCCATAATTTGCTTCCTTTTAATGAGCTCTGAGAGCCATATCCTGATCTGAATAAACTTAGACTTATTTATTAGAAATAATTAATATTACCCTTACATAGCTTTACATGTCCATACAGCTGTTATGTTAATCTTCTCAGTACTCTTATAGTATTTTCCTATTTTATAGATGGAGAAAGAACAGGAGTACTTGTGGCACCTTAGAGACTAACAAATTTATTAGAGCATAAGCTTTCGTGGGCTACAACCCATATGCATCCGAAGAAGTGGGTTGTAGCCCACGAAAGCTTATGCTCTAATAAATTTGTTAGTCTCTAAGGTGCCACAAGTACTCCTGTTCTTTTTGCGGATACAGACTAACACGGCTGCTACTCTGATAGATGGAGAAGTGAGGCAAGAGATGGAACAGTCATTGAAAGAGCCAGGACATTTTGGCTCTCAATATTATGCTCATTCCTTCAAAATAGATCATGCTTCTTCCCAAGAAGGCCAAAGAGTTTATTCAACTGAGGATATGGTTATTACTTAATGACATTGTAATTCATATTTAAAAGGAAATAGAAGGAAAACCTACAAAAAACATGAGCAATCACATTGCTGGAAGGACACTTACTCTGTGCTAAACGTTTTCTATTCCTTCTCTAAAAGCCAGCAAAGGTCTTATTCTTGGAATAACTGTAATATGAGGAGACGATACATTTTAAAAAATGCAGAACTGATTCATTTAAAAAAAAAAAACAAAAACAGAGTGGGAGAAGGAGAGAGAGAACAGACCACAACATAAGGCAGGGGTGGGCAGACTTTTTGGCCTGAGGGCCATATCTGGGTGGGGAAATTGTATGCAGGGCCACGAATGTAGGGCTGGGGCAAGGGGTTGGGGTGTGGGAGGGAATGCAGGGTGTGGGAGGGGGTGCAGTGTGCAGGAAGGGGCTCAGGGCAAGGGGTTGGGGTGGAGGAGGGGTGCGGACTGTCGGAGGGGGCTCAGGGCAAGGGGTTGGGGTGGAGGAGGGGTGTGGGGTGCGGCAGGGGGCTCAGGGCAGGGGGTTGGAGTGTGGAAGGGGGCTCAGGGCAGGGGGTTGGGGTGCGGGCTCAAACCCAGCACCACTTACCTGGAGCGGCTCTGGGATGGCAGCGGCGCCACGCCGCTAAGGCAGGCTCCCTGCCTGCCTAGGCCCTGCGCCGCTTCCGGAAGCGTCCGGCACCATGTTGGGGTGTGTGTGTGTGTGGTTGTTTACCTGCTGCGTCCGCAGGTTCGGCCAATCGTGGCTCCCACTGGCTGCGGTGCGCCGCTCCAGGCCATTGGGGGCTGCGGGAAGCGGCGCGGGACGAGGGATGTGCTGGCCGCCGCTTCCTGCAGTGCCTATTGGCCTGGAGCGGTGAACCGCGGCCAGTGGGAGCCATGATCGGCCGAACCTGTGGACATGGCAGATAAACAAACCAGCCTGGCCCGCCAGGGGGCTTACTCTGGCGGGCCGCAGGCCAAAGGTTGCCAGTCCCTGTTACATAATATAGTACAGTAATAGAAGTACAGTTGTAGTTACATTTTCTTTTGTGTAAGTGTGTTCTGTTGTCGTATCTTATACTAAACCATCCTGCGTGTGTGAATGCTCAATGCACATGAAAGTACTTTGGGTATGTGGTTTTATAAATTTATCCTTGAAGTTAAATATTCTAGTAGGAAAGATGCTGATTATTGTTTTATTTCATATATATTCATATACAGACAGTCCCATGATTTGCTTAGGTTCCATGTTAGAGGGGGACAGAAAAGGAATTAGAGGGTTCTTGAATTTTTTTCACTGTCCTATACATAGTCTATTGAATATTAACAATACATATATTACTATTCTTACTTATAGCTGATTAAAAAGACAATTTTTATTGATGTACCTTTGAAATATTGAAATCGAATAATTATGATATAATCGGGGAGAGGGTTTTTAAAAATATTTAAGAAATTGCTTTTAAACACTCCATACTTGTTAAATATTTAAAAAATAAATTATATGCAGTTTAATTCTTACTCTTTCTGCCTCTTAGATTTTGAAGATGATGATCTTTATGGCCAATCAGTAGAAGATGATTGTTGTATTTCCCCTTCAACAGGTTAGTTCAAATGTTTGTCTATGCAAGTCTCATTTGGAGAAATTTGGACAAATATATATGATAAATTATAGAGAAGATTGGGATTTTCTGATGGGTAAAAGAGCTGAGAAGTCAACCAAGGCAAGGCGGGCAGAGTAGTGCTATATTTGGAATGTGATTGGAGCAGCAGTTGCAAAAACATAGCTTTATTCTGGGAATAAATGTATGTGGGCCAGATTTTTAAAAGTATTTAGGTGCATTATTGAAATCAGTTGGAATTAGGGTCCCAGGCACTTCTGAAAATCCCAGTAGACACACATCTGCGTGTTTAGGCAACTAAATAACCTTAAAAATATGGTCATTTGTCACTCTGGTTACTCTTTATTCTATAGTAAGCAGTGGCAGACATAGATATGTATTTACAATATTTTTCGTCATGTTCCCCTATTTAAAATTAAATTACTTCGTGTTCAGTTTTAAACTTTGCTGGTGGTTTTTTTTTTGTCCTTTTTATAAGGAGTGAGGATGTCATCTCACCTTGTAAACAAACAAACAAATGAAAAGACACTCTAGATGTATTCTGTTTTTAAACAAGTGGGTTGCATAGCTGTGCTGGGGCTTGTGTGCACCCTACAAAATCTTTTAACAGTAAGCTTTTATTTAAAAGTGCCTGATGCTGGTTACATCTAGAAAGATAGCTTTGCAAATAGTTGCAGCAACTAAGATGATAGAATATAAAATATTGGGTGATGTGCATTTAAGAAACATTTGATAAGACTATAACTTCTTAAAAGATGAAATTATCAAATTTGTTTGTGTTCAGTATAAAAGTTGGAGTTGTGTGAATATTACATAATGGTGTATGTGATCACTTGGTCAAATAATGAATAGCTGTTTTCTTTGACCATATCTGTAGGGTGTGTGTTTTTGCTACTTGTGAACATTTGTGCAAATTATTATTTATTATTACACCGATGTTTGCGGAGTCACTGAACTTTTGTTTTTGCATGGAAGCTAGAATATTTGTGTGTGGACAAGGCTTGCTTTTCTCATTTAAAAAGCTTTAGCCATCCAGTGACAAAGTAGAAACAAAACCAAATGTCTCAAGAGTCTGCTCACACACCATAAATAAAATATAGCAAATAGTTGTAGTGAATGTTCACAGACAACTCCCAGTCTGAAATTTCTTCACATAAACTTTGAAAAATTATGAATTATGACTAGGGCCTGGATTCAGCAAAGTATTTAAGCATATGATTTAGGTGCTTTGCTTATTAGGGGTGAGATTTATGCATGTGTTTAAATTTTAAACATGTGCTAAAGTACTTTGATTCATGGCCTGTATTTGTAAAAATTAAAGTTCAAGAACAGAAAAATGGGCTGAATTAATTGAATAAACTTTGTTATGAATAGATAAAAACTAGTAAATGCTACTTTAACCCTACACCACACTGGACTTTAAAACAAACTAATTATGGCTAATGCACTTTTTTTTAAAAAAGCTGAAACAGTGCAAACTTCTTGAGATTTGGGGTCATGAAGTTAAAAGTTGAGTCCTAAGTAAAAATATTTGAGAACTCTTGGTCTAGAATTTTTGTTGTTGTTGTTGCCTTTGAAAGTCTTCATAAACTTGATTTTTTGTTGTTGTTACAGAATACTGAACTGGGTAGAATTGTTCATTATATTTAAAGGTACATGGATATTGACTTCTGCATGGGGTCTCTCCTCTTTTGGTGGAAGGGGGCCATCCGCAGTATTTAAGTATGGACTCTCCTTTGCCCAGTGCAGTCCTCTAGGCTAATAATTACAAAATGAGATTATTTTTTCCAAATTAATTAATGCAGGCTACCATCAGTACATATTTTCTTTAGCTAGATTTTGTATTCAAACAATGGGATACTTGTTTGAAGGGGAAACTATTTTTAATATTCTGCTCCTGGTTGTTGTAGCTGCTCAGTTTATTTACTCAAGACGTGACAAACCCTCAGCATTTGCTGAGCGATTAGAAGAAGAGTATGGCTATGAAGATGCAGAAGAACCTGCCAAGAATATTACATCCAATCACCAGCTAACTGGAGTTGATCAAGGTAATTGTTAAGAACAGTTAATCAGTTCAATCTTGTTTTAATTCTTCTGTGATTTAAAGACCTTTATTGAAATTCTCTTATATTGAATTATCTTTTAGTAATAAAAGTCGGTTACCAATAACTCACTGACTTTATCAAACTGCCCACCATTTTGGGGCCAAATAGTAGAACACCCATGAATTCTAAGGATTGGTCATATCTAATAATACATTTAAAAATAATCTCTAGAAGGCTTCAGTTTCTAGCTATTGAATCTTGTTATGCCTTTCTCCGCTAGATTAACGAGTCCTTTAGTGTACCCTGTATTTTCTCCTTGTGAAGGTACTTGTATATTATAATCAAGTCACTGCTACTTCTTTTTTGTGGACACCAGAACTGGGTACAATATTCCAATATTGGTCTCACCAGTGTCATACAGAGGTAAAATCACCTCCCCACTCTTCCTTACAACTCCGCTGTTTATCTAAGGATTGCATTTGTCCTTCTAGCCACAGCTTTGCACTGGAAACTCCTGTTGAGTTGCTTGGCCACTATGACCCCTATATCCTTTTGAGAGTCATTGATTTCTAGAATACAGACACCCCACCAATTTTTTAGATATGGCCTGGATTCCTTGTTTCCTGACTGTATAACGTTTGCATTTTGCTGTATTAAAATGCATTTTGTTTGAATGGCTCCAGTTTACCAAGAGATACAGATCTTTCTGTGTGACTGCCTTGTCCTAGTCATTATTTACTACTCTGCCAATCTTTGTGGTCACAGGCAAGTTTTGTCAGTAGTGTTTTTATATTTACTTCCAGATCACTGATGAAAATGTGGACTAAAGTCTAGTACCGATTCCTATGGAACCCCTTTAGAAATATTCCCATTCAATGATAATTCCCTGTTGTAAACTTTTTGAGATCTGTCAGACGGTTTTTAATCCATTTTATGTGTGCTCTATTGATATTGTATAGTGCTAATTTTTTAATTGGAATCGTGCGGTATGAAGTTAAATGCCATACAAAAGTGTAAGTATATTACATCTATCTTCATAGTTACCTTTATCAACCAAACTTGTAATTTCATCAAAGAATGAAATCAGATTTTTTGACCTTTTTTTCTCTAATGCCATGTTTACTGACATTAACTGTATTTCTATCCTTTAGTTCTTTATTAATTGAATCTTGTATCAGCTTTTCATTACTTTGCCTGGGATTTATGTCAGTCTAAGTGGGCCATTGTCCAGGTTATCTCATTTGTCCTTTTTTGAATAATGGCACAACATTAGTACTCTTCCAGTCTTTTGGAATTTATTCTGTATTACAGGATATATTAAAAATTAACATCAGCAGGCCAGAGGTCTTCCAAACCAACTCGTTTGGACTTTTGGGTGCAAGTCATCTGGGCCTCCTGATTTAAATATGTTTATCCTTGGTAAATAATGTTTAATGCCCTCCTTGGTTTCTAAGGGACTGGAAGGTACTTCATCATCCTCATGTGTTTTGAATTCATTATCCTGCCTTTTTTTTTTTTTTTTTTTCCAAATGCAGACCAGAAAGATTTATTGAACGCCCTGCTTTTTCTGCATCCTAATTAACAATTTTGCCATCTGTATCTAGTAATGGGCTTATTCTATTATTAGGATTACTTAGGTTGCTTACATACTTAAAACAAAACAAAAAAAATAAAACCTCCACCTTTTATTGTCCACAGTCCTGCCAAGCATATATTTTTTCCCTGGTGCCTTCAGCTTCCCGTATCAATTTTCCGGACTTTTATCTTCTAATTTTTATTGATTGCTATCTATTTCCCATGTGTTTATAAATTGCTTTCTCATTTCTAATTACTGCCTCCACTTTGGCTCTAAACCAGGTTTTAGCCAAAGTTGTCCTCTCTTTTGATAGTAGAATTGTAACTTTTTGGTCATAATTTTTATCGGCATTTTTCTTTCTGAATTTTCCTCCCAATCAATTTTGCTCATAATTGTCCTCTGCTTTGGGAAATTAGCACTTTTGAAGTACCAAGTATATATTTTACTGGTTGGAATCATCCTCTTTTTGCCCGTAATATAATCAGGTCATGATAAGTGATCACTAGTCAACCAGAAACTCTGAGTCCAGTGATTAATTCAGCTTTATTCACCATAATGAGGTCCAAAATAGTTCTTACATGTGTGCAATACTTTGTGTTAGAAAACCATCTTAAATAAGTTTGAGAAACTTTAATGATATTTAATTACTATCTGCATGAGAATTCCAGCATATATTTCCCATAAGAGTTTTCTTTCCACACGTTTCAGAGGAGTTGTTTAAGGAGTAATTCATCCTGTTCTCTGGTTTGATTTGGTGGTCTGTGAAAGACCCCCACCATTATCTTCTCCTGTACTTTGTTAGCACTAACTAACTATGGGGAAGATAAGGTTTCTACACTATTGTTAAATTAGCCACATTGCTTATACTACATGTATCATTGTTAGTTTTCTTGTTTAAATATGTAGTTTGTTAAATGTATACCATAAAATAGTCAGCATGTAGAACCTATCCAAGTTAACTTTGCTCTGAATACTGTATCATCTTTTTTGAGAGTCTCTGTACATTTCCACTTAAGGGGAACAGTGCGCTGGTTGCACAAACCTTGTTGAAAACTGTGACTCTGACGTTGCATGAGTAATGCCATTTGGCACTTGTATAAGAGACTGTATGAGTGAGTACGGTTGATCGTCTCTTGATCACGTTTATAATGTGCAAGCTGAATAAAATCCAGACCAGTAATATATATACTTGGTGCTTTAATAGGGCAAATTTCACAAAGCTGAAACCAATTATGAGCCAGGTCAGCTAGTTGGAAGAATTTAATCAGAAAAATGTGAATGAGAATTTGGAATCATTTAAGAACACCTTACTAGATGCCCCAAAAGCCACAATAGAGGAAGAAGGTTGTAAAACAGACCTTGTTTAGAGGGGAAGTGAAGGGAGCTATAAATAATTTTTAAATTTTTTATCTATATTGGCATTAATTACATAGTGATGAATATAAATTGGAAGTTAGAAATTGTAGAATAATAAGGGAAGCTAAGGGACACATGGAGAAATTTGTGGCCAGCAGAGTTAAGGACACTAAGAAGTTGTTTTTTTAAAAATGTTAGGAACAAAAAGACTCCTGACATTGGTATTGATCCATCATTAGATGGAAATGGTAGAATTATCAATAATAATGCAGTAAAGGCAGAAGTGTTCTGTAAATATTTCTGTTCTGTATTTGGTGGGTGGGTGGGGGAGATATAGTTTGATCATATGGCGATAACATTCTTCCCATTCTACTAGTATCTCAGGAGGATGTTAAACAAAAGCTTAAAGTTAGACATTTTTAAATCAGCAAGGCCAGATAACTTGCACCCAAGAGTTCCAAAAGAGCTGGCTGAGGAGGTCACTGGACTGTTAATGTTGCTTTTCAGTAAGTTTTGGAACAGTGGGGAAGTTCCAGAAGACTGGAAGAAATCTAATGTTGTCCCAATATTTAAAAAAGGTAAACGGGATGACCTGGGTAATTTATAGGTCTGGCAGCCTGACACCAATCCTGGGCAAGATAATGGAGCAGCTGATATGGGACTTGATTAATAAAGAATTAAAAGGGGGTAATGTAATTAATGCCAATCAACATGGGTTTATGGAAAATAGATCCTGTCAAAATAACCTGATATGTTTTTTGGATAAGATAACAAGTTTGATTGATAAAGGTAATAGTGTTAGTGTAATATACTTAGACTTCTGTAAGGTGTTTGACTTGGTACCACACAACATTTTGATTAAAAAAAAAATTAGAACGATATAAAATTAACTTTTGTTGTTTGATGTGTTGTTGTAGCCATGTTGGTCACAGGATATGAAACCCACAAGGTGGATGAGGTAATATCTCTTATTGGACCAACTGTCTGGATTAAACCTGAAGAAGAGCTCTGTGGAGCTCAAAAGCTTGCCTCTTTAATGAACAGAAGTTGGTCCAATAAAAGATATTACCTCACCCATCTTGAGTCTCTTATAAAATTAAAGTCTTGTACTTTAAATGGTTTAAAAACTGGCCAACTGTTAGGTCTCAAAATGTAATTTTCATCAAGCATGTGTGTTTCCAGCATCAGTTCTTGGCCCTGAGCTAATTAACATTTATATCCATGACCTGGGAGAAAACCTATCAGCATCACTGATAAAATTTGCAGAAGACACACAAATTGGGGGAGTGGTAAGTGATGAAGAGGACAGGTCACTGATTAAGAGCGATTTGGTTCGCTTGGAAAACTGGGTGCAGGAAAACAAAATGTTTTAGTATGGCTAAATGTAAACGTATACAACTAGGAACAAGAATGGAGGTCATATTACAGAATGGGGGACTCTATCCTGGGAAGTAGTGACTATGAAAAAGGTTTGGGAGTCATAGTGCATAATCAGCTGAACATGAGCTCCCATTGGGATGCTGTGGCCAAAAGAGCTTATGTGATTCTTGGATGCATAAAGGGGAACCTCGAGTAGGAGTAAACAGGTTATTTTATCTCTATATTTGGCGCTGGTGTGGTCGCTGCTGGAACACTGTGTCCTGTTTTAGTGTCCACAATTCAGGAAGAGCTGTGAGAATGATTAAAGGATTGGAAAACATGCCTTATAGTGATAGACTCAAATAACTCAATTATTTAGCTTAACAAAGAGAAGGTTAAGGGGTGACTTGATTAGTCTGTAAGTATTTACTTGGGGAGCAAATATTTAATAATGGACTCTTCAGTCTAGCAGAGATAGGTATAATGATGTAATAGCTGGAAGTTAAAATACATATATGGAGATATACTGATCTCCTAGAACTGGAAAGGACCCTGAAAGGTCATCAAGTCCAGCCCCCTGCCTTCACTAGCAGGACCAAGTACTGATTTTGCCCCAGATCCCTAAGTGGCTCCCTCAAAGATTGAACTCACAACCCTGGGTTTAGCAGGAAATAAGGCTTACCAGTGAGAGTAATTAACCACTGGAACATTTTACCAACAGTTGCGGTAGATTCTCCATCACTGACAATTTTTAAAGATATGCTCTAGGAATTATTTTGGGGAGGTTTTGTGAACTGTGTTATACTGGAGGTCAGGCTAGATGATCACAATGGTGATCCTTATGGTCTTGTAATCTTTGACTCTAACATCATAAGTTTCTTTACTGTTGTGGTGGAGAGTATACAGAAACCTTTGTTTTGTCCATGCCTGTACACTCAGACCCTTACTTAGCACCTCTTCTCAACTTATATATGTGTGTGTGTGTGTGTTTGTAGTTAATAGTGGATTTTTGGTAGTTTTGAGAGAGTTTTCTGCCTTTTTTGTGTAACTTACATGACTTTACGTAAAAATATAAGCATGGCCATACTTGGTTAGACCAGTGGTCCATCTATGTCTTCCAGCAGTGGCCGGTGCCAGAAACTTCAGAGAGAGTGAACAGAACAGGGTATTTATTAAGTGATCCATCCCCTGTTGTCCAGTCCCTGCTTCCAGCAGTCAGAGTTTTAGGGACTTTGAGCGTAGGGTTGAGTTGCTGATCATCTTGGCTAATAGCCATTGATGGATCTATCCTCCATAAACTTAACTAATTCTTTTTTGAACCCAGTTATACTTTTGTCCTTTACAGTATCCCCTGGCAGTGAATTCCACAGGTTGACTGTGCATTGTCTGAAGAAGTCCTTCTGTATGTTATTTTTAACCTTGTTGCCTATTAATTTCATTGTGTACCCCCTCATCCTTGTGTTATGTGAAGGGGTAAATAGCACTTCCTTATTCACTTTCTCCACACCATTCATGATTTTATAGACCTCTATCATACTCCCCCCCATAGTTGTCTCTTTGAAACCTCAGGGGTTCTACACCTGGTGTCCCAAAGAGTTCGTGAAATCCCTCAATTTTTCGTGGGAAGTCTGATGAGCATGCATAGTGTCTCATCTGCCTGGGAGAGGCCTGCTCTGTAGTAATGTTGGTTTGCATGGCTCTCTAAATGCAAGCTTGTTGGGACAGTGTAAGGGGTTGGACTCACCCCTGCGGCGCCTCCTGCTGGTCGTCTAGGGAATTAGCTCACCAGCTTCTGGAGCGCCCGCTGCAGGCTAGTGATCCGCCTTGTCGTCTGCACTGGCCCCCGTGTCCCTCCCAGGACCTCGGTGCCCCTTGCTCTGGGTGCTGCCCCCTGGCAATACCCACACACGCTGGGTCTCCCCTCCCAGGGGAACCCCCACCCACTAACCCCACCTCGCCTCAGAATAAGGCTACTGCCAGTCACCATCTAGCCCCATGCCCAGGGGCAGACTGCAGTATCAGCCACTCATCACAGGCAAGGTTGGGTTTGGACCTGCTGCCTTGGCCTACATCTGGGTTGCCCTCTGCAACCCCCAGTACCCATTGGCCTAATACTAGGCCGCAGCCTGGGGCTTTCCAGGCTGGAGCTCCCCAGCTCCTCAGCCTTTCCCCAGCCCTGCTCCACTCAGGTACCCTGTCTCTGCTCGCTGCAGCCAGGCCTTTCTCCTTCTGAAGACAGAGAGAGACTCCTGAGCTCCTGGCTCCCAGCCTCTTTATAGGGCCAGCTGGGCTCTGATTGGGGCATGGCCCAGCTGCAGCTACTTCCCCAATCAGCCCAGTAGCTGTTTCCCTGCCCCAGCCTTCTCCCAGGGCTGTTCCAAACCCCTCAGGGCAGGAGCGGGTGTCCACCCCGTTACAGACAGTTCTGACTCTATACTTCATGGGAGAAAACTTGAATGCACAGGCTGAGACTCCAGAAGGCCAGGGTTCCATCCAGGGCCCACAATGTCTGTCTTTGGTGATGAAGCCTATGACCACATAATGGCCCAAGTCATCTGCCGTCATGCTGGCTTCAGCACTAGACTTTAAGTGAGGTTGAGCACAGGTTTGTCTAAGTCCATGACTCTTCCATTTAATGTGACTATCAATAAACCACTGAGTTGTCTGCATTGGTGAACCTTGCTAAGAGTCATAAGGTTTGGCACTTTAACCTGGTTCTGGCAGCATGCCAACAAAACCTGACACTTCAGAGGGCCTCCGGGTAACTTTGTTATCAGACCTTTGGAAAAAATGATGCCTCCTTGAACCCAGAAGTCTGGCACTGATGACTCAGCCCATGTAAGCTGCCATGCTTTTAATATATCTCTTGGCAAATTTCTCTTAACTTTTCCTGCCAAGAGAGAGGAGAAGAGAGATCCTTTATCTAGTACTGAGAGTGTCTCTCAAAACAGAAAAAAACATTGACCCCATTCTAAGGATAATACTCCAGAGCAACCACTCCAGCACTAGAGTCTACAATGCAGTGATCCCAGCACCACCAGCAGACTTTTCTCTTATCCACATCTCTTTGACTCTGTCCACATCCTTGAGCCTCAGTGTTGAACTCATGTTTAAAATATTAGCACCCCCATTATTATAGCTTCTCTAGATACATTCTCTTCTGGCCCGGAACAGTTTCAAAATCCTCTAGCATGAATCTGCGTTTTGGGACTGGCAACAGTCTCTGTGCCATCCAGTATCGGATTTGAGGGTCATTCATGTTCACCTTGTCACCAAGAGCATGCTGTCTCTGACTTTGGGGGCAGCGCCCTCTCTGTCCTTGTGAGTTTGAAAGGATTTTATGCAGGGACCTGTCCAATTGCTGAAGTGGTCCTGTGGATATGACTTGCTTATTTGTGATGGGGTGCTCTATTTTCTGCAGGTATGGCGCTTCCTTCTTGTCATTCTGGGGAATAGCTTACCAGGTTAACGCCCCTTCCTGTTTTTGCACACTGTCCCTCTGCCTCTTTGTCTGCAGCTCCTGTCTCACCCCAGGAGTTGTTGCAGCCTCTTTGTGACTCAGTTTTGTGGGTTTTTTTTTTTTTTTATTACTAGAGATATCCCATCTCCTAGAACTGGAAGGGACCTTGAAAGGTCATCGAGTCCAGCCCCCTGCCTTCACTAGCAGGACCAAGTACTGATTTTGCTCGAGATCCCTAAGTGGCCCCCTCGAGGATTGAACTCACAACCCTGGGTTTAGCAGGCCAATGCTCAAACCACTGAGCTATCCCGCCCCCCAATTCTCTGGCTTGGTCACTATTTTGGCTTCCCCTTCCTGGGGTTGGAAAGTTTCTTTCCCCACACAGGCTCAGGCAATCTTCCTACATACTTCCCTGCTGGTGCCACTTCCCCAGTGGCTGCTTTGGGAACCCTGGCTCGCCCTCTACTCCGGGTTCTGGTTCAGTGACGCTCTAGTCAGCAGTCAAGGTCTGTTTCACTCCATACCTTGCTGCATTTCCCTGAGCCCTTTCCTAACCTTTGGGCTCTCCTTTACATCTTTGGGTCTGCCAGCTTCAGCACTCCCTCCTCCCAGGGAACAACTGCAGCCTATGTAGCCTCCAAACACTCTTCCCTTTTCCTACGGAGTGATTGAAGCCTTTCTCAGCAGCCTCTTTTGTTGCCAGCCTCTTGGCTTATATAGGCTCTGCTATTTCCTGCACAGAAGGTGAGCTTCTTCTAATTAAGGCTTTTCTCTCAGCCTTAAGCCTAATAGATTAATTGGCCCATTTGGCCTCCATTAACCCCTTAAGGGCAAGTGCGCGGTGTATACCCCATCACAGGCCTTTTATAGATTGTGAAGCCTAAGAACAGAGGGTCTGCCTTACTTATCATGTGAATCTTTCTGGGGAAACACTGACCTAGTGTGGATGGTGCCTGAAGGGTAAGAATCATGGAAGATGCATAAATTTAAGGTATGTAGTTCTTTAACAGCACATGGCAGTGTAGCAGAGGTGGCACAGTTGGTTTCATTTTCCCAAAGAGGTTAGCCAGCATTCAGAAGTTTGGAAAACATTGCCTTAGGGGGGATTGCACCCTTACACATTTATCTTTATAAAATAAATTACATTTCTCA
Organism: Terrapene triunguis; assembly: GCF_002925995.2. Taxonomy (NCBI): domain Eukaryota; kingdom Metazoa; phylum Chordata; order Testudines; family Emydidae; genus Terrapene; species Terrapene triunguis. The sequence continues at coordinate 50,976,440 of NW_020664436.1, forward strand.
TGACTATTACTTCTATCAGGAGAGCTAGTGAAGAATTACTAATCGTAATGACTAATCTCATAAGAAGTGAGGTTTTTACCCACGAAAGCTTATGCCCAAATAAATCTGTTAGTCTTTAAGGTGCCACCAGACTCCTTGTTGTTTTTATACCACATTACATAAGGCAGTGGTTCTCAACTTAATACACAATGTGTTACCTGGGCTTCAGGGGCCTGAACCCCAGAACTCTGCTGCGTGGGACTGGCTGCCCGCCCGCCCCGACCCCCATGGGGCCGGGCCAGCTGGCTGCCGGACCCGACCCCTGCCAGAGCCGACCAGAGCTGGCGAGGCCGGGCGGCTGCCCTGGACCCCAGACTCCTGCCACGTGGGGCGGGCCGGCTGCCCTAGACACAGACCCCGGAGCTTGCAGGGCTGGGCAGCTGACCTGGACCCCCACCATGAGGGGCGGGCCGGCAGCCCCAACCTCATCCCCACTATGCTGGACAACGGGGCAGCCCGCACCCCTCTGCGGCGGGCAGACAGGAACTTGGCGGACCACAGCCCACGGGCCGCCCTTTAGCACTTGAACTGGGCTGCAGTTGTGTGCTAATTGGGCCGCATGCAGGCCACGGGTTGAGAACCGCTGAATAAGGACACAGTGGTCCTCCAGTCACATCCTAAGTTGATTCCCAAAGTGGTTTCACACATCCACATCAACCAATCCATCTGCTCCCTGTCTCTTTCCCCTAAGCCCGTGGCCTATGGAGGTGAAGCTTGTTTCCATATGTTTACTGTGAAAAGGGTTCTCTCTTTCCATTTGGAAATAACTAAACTTTATGCAGTTCAACCGATGGTTTTAGCCTGTATGGGGAAAAGTGCCATTCACCCAGAGATTATTAGAGGATTAGATCCTACACAGTTTTGTTATAACATAGCTGAAGTCCACATCCCATCAGGGCTTAAGGCTCACTCAGTAAGGCCAGTGCCGAGTCTGTGAGGTGCCTTAGATTTATCTCAGTTGCTGAACTCTACAGAACAGCTATTTAGAGTTCTGTTTATAAACTCAGTAAACTCTATGGGTTTAGGAGAGGTGTTCTGCAGTCTTTTCCTGAGAACTCTTCAGGCTACATTCCGCTAGGGCTGTACTACTCATTAATCCCCCACTAGTCAGAATGTGCAGGGGTCCATTGAAGAAAAAATCTAGATTACCTCCCAGTAACAGTGATTCTTTGAAAGTTGCTTCTGCACATTCACACTTACCTCCCACCCTCTCTTTTACCCGACAGTTCTCTATGCACATAGGACTCTGTGCTTCAGGAGAAGGAACTGAGGCAACTGGGAGCTGCACTCCCTTTAAAGTCTGAATGTTTCGAAAAGGGCATGATCATTCAGCTCGCACAGATAGGATTTTCAAGAGGGGTTCATGAGCTTGAGGTGGCAGGGGTACCATCCCCCAAGTATAAATGCACAGGGTGACTGAAGAATCACAGCTACTGGCAAATAGCCTTTCTGTGATTCTTGATACATTAAAATATTTATTGTGGGATGCTAATATTGTGTTATCTTAGTTTTCTGCATTTAATTTCTCTTAAAAAGAGCTTCAAAGATCTTATGGTTGCCATTGCAGTCATGAGGCATGTCATGTGGGTTTTGGCTCAGCACGTAAAGATGGCATTGCTTTAAATCTTGGTAGTGTAGTGTTCTGGTGAAGAGGATGGTCAGAATCATTACCTTCTCCTGTTTGATGTCAGGGCTCAGCTTTGCTCTGCTGGGGATGGAGGACTTAGGACTTGCTGATTGTTAATGCTGTAAATATAATGGATCACTTTATTGATAGTAGTAGGATGTAATTTTCTGTTTGTCCTTGAATACTGATATTTTATTCCTAAATTCTGAACATTATTAACTTTGCCTTGGCGTTTAAATGACCTGCAACAGATGAATCATTACATTAGTGGGTAGAGAGACAGTATCAGAAGTTTCACACTGCATCTTTCTGATTGATGTGTGGCAAAGAAATCTTGAAAGATATATGTTGTGCCTGTAATGGAGATGAAGAAAGTTTTCTTCTCCATTATAGAACTCTCACTGTGATCAGAAATTTGAATTATTATCAATCATGTTTATTATGCTAGTGCCTAGAGGCCAACCAAGTAGGGCCCCCATTGTGCTAGGACTGTACAAACATGGAGAAGGAGATGATCCCTGCCCCAAAGTGCTGACAGTCTAAGTAGACAAGACAGGCACAGGCGGGGTGGGGGAGGTAGGGGAAGGGAAGGAGAATTAACAATGTGAGAGTTACAATGTGAAGGCAGCAAATGCCATGTCAGTTCCACAATTTTTTTTGGTGGTGGGGGTGGGTTGAATAACAGCCAGATTCAACTGTATTTTCTTAGATTGAACAAAGGGTTAAGGGTATGTGACTGTGAATTTTTTATCTTTGTCAAGGATAATATTGTTTGGTTTCTGTGTATGCAGTTCCAAGAGGGGGGGAAGGGAGGCATTTACCAATGTGTAAAATATTTGTAATGTTAGAAAATAAAGGCAAGGTCATTGACATTGGGAGAGGTAGGAAATACTATTCTAATGGAGATATATATATATATATATATGTAGCATTGATTTAAAACGGGTAGGCAACCTATGGCATGCGTGCCAAAGGCAGCATGCAAGCTGATTTTCAATGGCACTCTCACTGCCCGGGGCCTGGCCACCTGTCCAGGGGGCTCTACATTTTAATTTAATTTTAAATGAAGCTTCTTAAAACATTTTAAAACCTTCTTTACTTTATAATATATAACAAAACTATAGTTGTATGTAGACTTATAGAAAGAGACCTAAAAATGTTAAAATGTATTACTGGTACTTGAAACCTTAAATTAGAGTGAATAACTGAAGACTCGGCACACCACTTCTGAAAGGTTGTCGACCCCTGATTTAAAACATATAAGAGATCTGTAGTAGGGATCTGTGCTAAACAGCCAGTGTGAGGATATTTTTGAACTGTCCTTTTTAAAATACAAGGTGGTCCAATAAAAGATATTACCGTACCGACTTTGTCTGACCTGCTCTTAAAAATCTCCAGTAATGGAATGAAGGAATATACAAAAGAAATTTCAGTTTAAAACAGAGTATAATTTACTTATTTTTAAAGAGAGAGAGACACACCTGTCAGGGATGGACTAGATAATACTTAGTCCTGCTATGAGTGCAGGGGAGTGGACTAGATGACCTCTCAAGGTCCTTTCCAGTCCTATGATTCTATGATTTTGGTTTATTGTTTTTAGGATTGTCCATCACTGTATTCTGCAGCCTCCCTTTCATTTCCCTTTACTTTCTGTAATGTACGCAATATTAATAGAGAAGTCTGGCTTCAAAGAATATGAATTTTAAGACCCAGAAACCCCTCTCAGTTCTCGGAAAGGTAAGATTTCAGGTAGCTTTAATGCTAAAGCATTAATCTAAAGATGCTAGCATTTATGGTTATTAGTTGCTAAGTTCCAAGGCCTGAAAAGGTGCTGTTTACCATAAAAGTTAAATACAGTATCTGTAAACACTTAAAATGTGCTGTTAAATGGATATCACATGGTCTTATCAAATTACTTTGAATAGTTTTAAGCTGAATAATTGCATTTCTTCTTCGGCATGAATACTGTTCATGTTGGTAACACCTCATAATTAAGTGTTCAGCCCTTTAAAGGCAATTTTAAAACCATTAGATGTATTTCTTGTAGTAATGTTTTGGGGAAATAATTGAAAAACTCTTCAGTACTGGGGGTAAGAGAGCCTGCCAGAGGAATGGTTTTATAATTACCATTTCTGCCCCACCCCAAATATATGTATTGCAAGTATGGTTTTAGTAATTTATCATGCCATTTTGTGAAAACACATGTTTTATAATTTTATAACTACTGATGTCTTTTGTAGCTCGTCTTTATTCGTGCCTTGACCAGATGAGAGAAGTGCTGGGGGAAACTGCACCAGAGCAGGTGATGGTGGAAGCAGTGTTGAATAGTAAATTTGATGTACAGAAGGCTTTGGATCTTGTGCTTGCACAAGACAGTAAGCAAAATGTGAAGACCAAGAATGAAGAAGCTGTGATTACAGGAAAGACAACAAAAGGTATGCTTTTATTTAATTATGTTTTGGTTTAGATTAAAGTTCACTGGCTGTGCATAGGATACTCGAGTTTAGAACTGGAAGATACTTGCACTGTTATATCAAGATTACTCATTGGAAAACAAAACAAAGTTCTCAATCTTCTATTTCTAAATACATTTCATGGTTTTAAGATATATAGAGAACATCTCTTTAAAGGAAGCAGTAGTTTTTACAAAACTTAAAATCAAGTTTTAGTTTTAGACTTGGTCCTCCCCCCTAAATTCAAAATGTAAGCAACCACAATTCCCAATGAAATTCTGTTTTCTAACAAATACTTTAGTTATGTTACTACTTAAGTTATCCAACTGCTAACTTTTTTTTTTTTGAGACCGCAAATGTTAAGACATTTTAAATGTTTGCTTGTGATATAGCAAGACTGTTTTTGTAGAGTTAGTACAATAGCTTGGTTGTGTGGATTCAGACATCTTAAGGGTTGATATTCATTTACTAACTTAGTGTTTCTTTTGGTGGATAATCATAATAATTTTGCTAAATGATTGAATAAATGCCCTTCAGAACTCTCAGTTCTATTTGATTATAGAGACTATGATGCAATGCAATTTTTCAAGTAACATTTAGTAATTAAATGCCTTTCATGTTTCTTCTTAACTTTGCTGTTGCTGTCTCCTTAAAAAAATGGAATTTTTCGTTGTGACTGTGCATCTATCTGAAAATTATTGGCTATTGTAAGGTAAGGAGATTTACTTTGTTCAGAAACTTTTACTTATTCAGAGAACTTGTCTTACTTAATAGAAAACTCTTCAGCAAACACCAACATGTCTGAGCTCAGTAGCCTGACAGTCAAAACTAAATCACCTAGTTACTTTTCAACTTTAAGTGACAAAACACTCTTCAAAGCTAAACATTCTAATATATCCTCAATAGAAAAGAAAATATCTGAATCTTCTAATAAATCTTCAGGAGTTCTATATTCTTCCCTCAGTAATGATATGTATGAAGAATCATGTTATGAATCTGTCAATAAACATGTAGCAGTACGACTACCAGACAATACCAGCACAGTAAGTTTGATTTCCAGCAATGAAGGCAAAATTTGCTTGTGTGTAGGTGCTGAATTATTGGAAGCTAGTCAATCTGAAAATCCTGCCTGGAAGCAGTTGGAGTGCAAGGAATCACAAGACTTGAAATCTTTGCTGATGCAGAATATAACTAATGATTATTTGAGCCTCCAAGACAGGGGACTGCTTGGGGCCCAAAATTCTTCAGATCATAATAGTAAAGGAAGTATGGATAGTAGTCTTGGCTTAATGAGTGCTGTAGGGAAACTGGCACTTGATAATGATATAAACTGTACTCAGAATAGAAAGACTGAGCATTTTGAAAATTTTCCTTCATTTCTACAAAGTACCAGGCAAGACATCTCATCTTCAGAAATGGGTAGTTTGCCATTTTCAAAGTCTGGAGGTCCATCACTGGCTGACCTACTTCAAGAGCACCAGGAAAGTAATTCAAGCCACTGTTGTTCTTTGTCTGATCTTTATAACCAATCATCTATGAGTTTTATAGATTTGAAATTGGGATCCTCGCCATTGTCACAACTAGCTGGTCAACATCAAGCTGCAACTGGGCTGTCAGAATTAACTGGATCTCTGTCTTCTCTGGCATTGTCTCAGGCTTCTCCAGTAAGAGAACTTGAGAATTTGTCACTTTCAGATTTAATTGCAGAAACCATTGAAGTAGATAAGCCTCAAGAAGTAAAAGACTGTTCGAGGTTCAGTATAGCTGAAATGTGGCCTTCTGCAGGAGTAAACACAAACATTGACTTAAGTGTCCTTATAAAAAATCCAGAAGTATCTGCAGAAGCAGTAGTACGCCAGTCAAATACCATTGTCCCAGAAACTAAAGTTTTAAGTTCAAAGCAAGGAAAAAATATTATTTTAGTTAAAGGAAATAAAAAAGGCAAAAAAGGACGTATTTCTAAGCGCCAGGATCTCTCTCTCTCATGGATGAAGGCTCTCTGTGCCAGACCGTCAGCTTTTGCTTTAACTTTGTGTCTCCGTTATCCTCCAAAAGGATATAAACGGCGCACAATTGATATCCATAAGACTTTCCTATACAGTCGGCAAGTACAAGAAGTAAAAAATAAGGAAAGTGACCCTTTAATATCAATAACACCATTTGACTTTAAATCAGCATCTCCTGATGACATTGTAAAAGCTGGACAAAAAAGAGCCTTTACGAGAGAATAGTGTAAAGTAGGGGAAAGAAATAGTATTTGTCCTTCAGAGCCTTTTTAAATGATTTTATAAATTTTGTATGGTGTGACTTTATGACCCAGAATTCACATTCTGTATTTTTTAATTATACATTTGATAATTCTCAACAAATAGTTGATCAAAAAATTATGTGAACTTTTAAACTACTGCACTGAGTGTCTGTATTTTTATTTTTTGCATACTTTTCATTAAGATACAATATTTTAATTTTCACAAAGTCTTAATCTTTAATACGTAGGAATTGCACATATATAGAATACTACTGTACAAAAGTACGTTTCTAAATAAGAAAAAATAGACTTAATTTGAAAAAAAAAAAAAAAAATCCTAGATTTACCATTCTATTTTACTGTTTGGTTATATTGCAGAACAAAACCTAAAATAGATATTGCTCTGGATTAATTTGATTAGATATACTTAAATTTAAAGATTAAAGTTTCTGGTACGTTACGTAATTAAACTGTTTTGTGGCATGGTTTAATTTCCAACTGTTGCTAATTTCATTCTCAATTTCATTATTCTTTTATATACTTTGGTCATAGTGATGTCACTAATCTTAGAAAATTATCTTATGTTCTCAAAAGCTCCAGTCATTTAAAAGAAATAACCCCAGAAAAATCAGTCATTGACCACTATACCTGATAAGCCATTTGCTAGCTTTTTGGTGGGACCAGACTTTTTTATGACAGCAAAGTACTATAACTTAAGGTTACAGTTTTTATATCTGTTCAAAACATCCAAGTGTTAAAACTGGGCATTTAAGGATATTGGAAAACAATTGTGTGCATAGTATATATTTCATCAAAATTTTTCCAGTTGGAATCCATCACCTATTTTAAGTCTGTTTGAAGTGTGTTGGAAGAAAAACGTTCCTTTTTTCCCCTTTGTCATTAGTCATGCCTAGTGAAAAGGCAATGACAAGCTATAGGTGCTGTTTCTCCTTTTAGGAAAAAGTTGCCTTTAGTAATGGAAATGTGTAATTTTTGCATTCTCTTTTCTTGCTGGAGCCAGTGCTCGTTATTTCGAGTCTGAATATGTGAGGCCAAAAGTAAGGTCTTGAACTTCATTTCTTATCTAATAGTCATTGGACTCTGATACTGTCTATAGGTAGTCCTACCTTTACACAGGTGTTTGTGTTTGTCAAATAGTAGTAGTTTTTCACTTGGATCCATGGACTACCAGTCAGTATTTTCAACAGTCAATCTGCAATATATGCTATACAAGTACTATTATTACTAGAAAAATAAGCTTGTTTATAGTTTACCATAACTTTATTCAGATAGAACCAGGAAACTGTTATGAAATAATGGGTTAAATCTTAATGGTGGAGCTTTAATAAGTTGATTTTATAAAAAAGAAACCTTAATATTTAGAATTGTTCCTAGCTTTAAGTAGTAATGTCAGTTTAGTTATAAAAATGTATTTGAAAGCACTGGAATGCAGGTTTCATTTACTATACATTAATTTGTTTAGCTGGTAGACATTTGTAAATTGTCACTATTTAGGGAATTCTTCAAACATATGAGGATCAGACTCTTTTTTTTTTTTTTTTTTTTTTTTGTATTGAAGTATTTTTGATCTTCTAACTTCTCCAGAATAGAGTTCATGGTTCTAGTGCCTTTTAATAAAGATGGTAGCCCTGCAGTGTTTATATTCTAACTGATCAGCTTGATTTTTGTTTGTTTGTTTAGTCACTCCTATCCAGAAGCCTTTAGGAGCCTTAGCTTAAAACATACTTAATGTAAACATAGCTTGTTTAGGTAACTCAAAGAGCAGAAATAAAAACCCAACATCCTCCTATTTTGCTCACAAATTATATATATTTTTCCCAACATAAACTAACATGGAAACAGTTTCTTGAGCCTTTTCTTGAAGGATGTCACATTCTCTCAAATTATGAGAAGAACTTTCTGCTGTCTCTCACCTTAAACAGAGAGAGCCCTAGATGACTTTTGTTGCTATCACAGGGCAATCCCTCCAGTACGCTAGTTCTTTTATCATTTCAGATTTTCATAGTAAGTGCTCCAATTTTACTTGCTGAACAGTAAGCAAGCAAGGAAGATCATGGTGAGGCTGTTCACTGGCTCAAAATACTGACTGAATAGTTCAGAAATGTTTAAAAAAAATCTTCATTCAAGTTAGCTGTTTTCTGAAGTCTCTCTAAATATGAACAGCCCTTTACTTGATACCCAGAATCTGTTTTTCCCATTAAGATTTAGGTCTTATCTGAAGAATTTGTGCAATAGACAGATCTCCAAATTTATTTTAAATGGGATAGTGTGCTACCAGTAATGAAAAAATGGTTTAACATTTTAATAATTTTTTTTTTAATGGCCCAGTCTTTTTTAGTTTACTTTAGGTGATTTGGTCTTTTCCTGTTCCTGCCACTTCCTGATGGCTTGAATTGGCTTTTCTAATGGAGGTGTTACAAATCTCTGGTGGAAGAAGTGCTATTATATTTAGTGGAATAAATTGTTTCTTTGCTTCTGCTGCTTCTGTCTTGTCTTCGCCCTGTTCTGTCTAGTCTTATTGTGTTGTCTCTGTTCTCTCATTTCCTCTTTGTACTCTTCTCCCAAACCCTTCTTTAACATTAGATGCTGCTAGCAGTTTTAGAGCCAAATTCTGCACAAATCATACCTGCACAGAACTCCTGTTGATTTAATCACAAGTTACGTGCAAGTATCTGATGAAAGAATTCAGCACTTAGAACCCAGTCCTGCAATGACATCTGTGTGGGTGGACAGCCATATGTGGTTGGAGTCCGACTGAAGTCAATGGAGCGCTGCGTAGGCCCATGGGTTCATCTCCACAGATATCATTGCAGATTGGGGCCTCAGTGTCTAACTTTACATGTAAGTACTTGGTGACTAACCCTTAATATTTCTCAGATCTGTTGAATTAGTACTGTTGGTGATCCTGAAGATGCAATGCATAATGCTGTTCAGCAGGATAAAAATCATGCAGCGTGTGGTGGGGATTGTCTGCCCAGACTGTAATCCTGCAGCCTGAAATGATCCTTGAATAAATATGCGCAGAGGGTAAAATTTTCAAAAGCACCAAAGTGACATCCTACATCACTTAGGAGCCTAACTTTCATTGAATACAATGAGACTTAGGCTCCTGTGCCACTTAAGCACTTTTGAAAATTGTACCCACAGTTTTGATTTTTAACTAAATGGTAGCATGTTACTGTATTTTTAAAACTGAAACGGGTGTATAAATAAATTACTCAGTAAGAACTATGTTTATGTGGTTCACCACAGAAAATTCTTAATTTTCTTAAACTACCGCATGATATTATGGCACCTGGAATTTTCATATAGCATTTGGTTGGTTGGTTCCAAAAATGTTTCTAGCTAATGAACATTAAAATCTGTTAGTGAAATCCCTCTTTGTTTACATTTCATATAAAATAGTCACGGAGGTGGTTTGTTATAAATATTTCCTTAATAGTTTGCAGCCAGTCTGTGACTTTGCATGTGTGTATATGGGTCACTTGTATTAATTGTTTATATATTGATATTCAGATTTTGAAATCGTAAAGTATTTGTGTCTATGCGCACACACAATGTAGACATGAAAGAAAGCATTAAGCTACATGGAATATACTGCTTACAGTGTTAAGACTGTTGTAAAGTATCTTTTGTACATTAAATTGTTTTTATATGTAATTTTTTTAAAATTAAGTGGGTCATTTAATATTTTTTTAATGAAATTGCTTTGTGAATACTGCTTTTCATTTATGTACAAAAAAATAAAACACTTCGTAAAGACTGATTAAATAACACATGATTTCTTGCTAGTAGTTTGTCTTGTACAAATTTTGTTGCTGTTAGCAGTGCACTAGCCATTTCTTTTGAGGAGGTAGGCCCCAGTGTATGACTAGATTTGCACAGATGTACCCCTGTTCTCATACAAGTTTCCAGAAATGACTGAGGCTCTATGCAGACAAATATATCCACACATATGGAATCTAGGTGCAGTATAGAGGTCATAGTTTCCTTTTTAGAAATGTATTTGAGAACCTTCACACTGTTAGATTATGGATAGAATTTTTAGGCTTCTCTAAGTTCTAAGCAAAAAGTAGAAGGGAAAGGATACTAATGAAATAACCATCTAGTTCTAAAGAAAAAGTTCTATGCCTGACATTCATTCTCAGGGCTTGTTTCTACTTACAGCTAAATTGGCACTGCTGCATCAATCGCAGCAGTGTCCATTTAGTGGGTCTGGTGAAGACCCGCTAAGTTGATGGGGAAGTGCTCTCCCGTCGACATCTGTACTCCAGGTCCCCAAGAAGCGTAAGGTAAGTCAGCAGGAGAGCGCTCTCCTGTTAACACAGCGCAGTGCAGACATGCTGTAAGTCAACCTTAGGTATGTCGACTTCAGTTACGTTATGTGACACGGTCAGGCCAGATGGCTACAGGAGAGTGTTAGAAGGCAGATGTATTAGTCCCAGATTAAGTAGATCCCTTTTCCCTGGGTAAGGTAACGGGCGGTTCCAGAACAAGCAGGAACTTGCTGGAACCAATTAAGGCATGCTAATTAGGACACCTGGAGCCAATTAAGAAGAAACTGCTAGAAGCAATTAGGACAGGCTGGCTAATCAGGGCACGTGAGTTAAAAAGGACCTCATTTCAGTTTGTAGCGTGCATGCGAGGAGCTGGGAGCAAGAGGCACTAGGAGCTGAGAGTGAGAAGGCATATTGCTGGAGGATTGAGGAGAGTGCAAGCATTATCAGACACCAGGAGACAGGTCCTGTGGTGAGGATAAAGAAGGTGTTGGGAGGAGGCCATGGGGAAGTAGCCCAGGGAGTTGTAGCTGTCGCGCAGCTGTACCAGGAGGCACTCTAGACAGCTGCAGTCCACAGGGCACTGGGCTGGAACCCGGAGTAGAGAGCGGGCCCGGGTTCCCCCCAAACCTCCCAACTCCTGATCAGACACAGGAGGAATTGACCTGGACTGTGGCTTCTACCAGAGGGGAAGGTCTCTGGGCTGTTTCCCAATCCACATGGTGAATCTGTGAGGCAAGCAAATCCGCCAATAAGCGCAGGACCCACCAGAGGAGGAACTTTGCGACAGTAACTTATGTAACTGAAGTAGCATAAGTTAGGTCAACTTTCAGCTTAATTAGACCAGCCCTCAGACCATACATTACAGTGGGGGGCAATCAGTACTGCTACATTTAAGGTTGTACAGGTGTTCAGGCATTTATAACTATCTGACACTTTTATCTTTCAAGCTTAAATTTTCCAGGCTTTTGTGTCTGCCTCTGGGTGTAGTTGTTTTGGAAAAAATGAGCCAAAAAAAAAGCTGAGTACAAGACGAGTGGAAAATTAACTTTCTCCATTAATTAAAAATAAGCTTCTTTTGACAGCTTGTGTATGTAGTTCAGGAAGGCTTTACTGCATATTTGTGCAGACCAGTTATAGTCCTTGTCTCAATCTCTATGCATCTTGCAAGATAAAAGCTGCACAGCTCCTAAGGAGTCCAGGTCTCCTGTGGCATGTCTAAAGTGTGCTGGAGTAGGATGCCCTCCTGTAGACCTTATTAGGAATCTGATACAGAGGATTCCAGTGATATCTAGACAAATGAGTAGTTGCATGTCATGGAATTGATTTTTCTGTTTGACAGAACTTAGGAATTTCATCCAAATAACTATGTTAAGAGAAATTAAGGTCGCATGATGAAACATCCAAAAATCAGGAAATGATAGATAAGGTTGCACATGCATCCCTTCCCCCTCTGCTCTCATCCAGAGCCTCATGACTTCTGTTTAGGTGCGGAATCTCTGCCACTCTACCCTTCTGTCCTCCAGGCCGTTTTCAGAGAGCCGAGGGTATCATTGTTGCTTTTGGGTTCTCTTCTCTCCTGAATAGTTGTGGTGCAGGGCTTTTGCTGGGCTAATTTTCCTAAGTAGCAATAGAGTGTCATTGATATGATTGTCAATTTTGCTGTTGTCCACCAGACTCAGAGTAACAGCAGTGAATATGATCAGTGTCTTCATATTCACTATGTTGCTGCTCATTGCTCTTCAATAAGCAACAGCATAGACACTAGAGTGGTTTCCAGGCATAACAAGAAAATGCTGCATGGATTAATGTAGAGGAGGTTATCTTTGCAAACATAAGGGCTAGAAACTTTTTTTTAAATGAAAGGTTAAATTTTACAGAAATAAAATGGTTAAACATCTCTCCTCACATAGGAAGATTTAATTTGTAATTAAGTGACTTTTGAATGCTGTCCCATAATTAGGGCCCTACCAAATTCACAGTCCATTTTGGTCAATTTCACAGCCATAGGATTTTTAAAATAGTAAATTTCATGATTTCAGCTATTTAAATCTGAAATTTCACAGTGTTGTAATTGTAGGGGTCCTGACCCAAAAAGGAGGTGTGTGTGTGTATGTGGAGGGGGGGGGGGGTGGGGAATCACAAGGTTATTGTATGGGAGGTTGCGGTACTGCTACCCTTACTTCTGCACTGCTGCTGGCAGTGGCACTGCCTTCAGAGCTGGGCAGCTGGAGAGCAGCGGCTGCTGGCTAGTAGCCCAGCTCTGAAGGCAGAGCCACTGCCAGCAGCAGCGCAGAAATAAGGATGGCATGGTATGGTATTGCCACCCTTATTTCTACGCTGCTGCTGGCGGAGCGCTGCCTTCAGAACTGGGTGCCCGGCCAACAGCCGCCACTCTCCGGCCGTCCAGTTCTGAAGGCAGCGCAGAAGGAAGGGTGGCAATGCCGTGACAACCCCCCTCCCCCCCAAAAAAATAACCTTGTGTCCCGCCTGCAACTGCCTTTTGGGTCAGGATCCGCAGTTTGAGAAATGCGTGTCTCCCCTGTGAAATCTGTAGAATATTGGGGCCGGGGGGGGTGTGTGTGTGGAAGCACACAAAAGGCCAGATTTCACAGGGGTGAGACCAGATTTCACAGTCTGTGATGTGTTTTTCATGGCCTTGAATTTGGTAGGGCCCTACCTATAGTAATTTGCGTGAACCAGTAACTAAACTTGGCAAATAAAAACTGTACACTAAGGACTTTCAGAAAGTAGAAAAATTAAATATATTAGATTTAAATAAATTTATCCAACTTGTTTTTCATATTTTCCCTGTTAACTTGCTGATTACCAAAGCTGTTTGTGATTAAATAAGAGCCTGCTCTATCACAGTCCATGTTCTATTTAATCCTTCACTGAAGTGCTAAATTTGACACCTCACAGTCATTCATAGAGCAAAAAGACTGTCATAAATGCAAAAATACTAACTGCAGGATCTTCTGAGGATAGCTCTTATTGTAGAACATGCATCTTACATAATTATCAGCTATGCAAAGAAAACACTGAAAAGCAAAGTAATTTGGTATAATAAAAGCATCCCCTAGGAAGATAAAACTATAATAAATTCATAGATCAATGTTTTATTTCATACCAGTTGAACTGACTGAATAGTGAAATTATAATGTTATAATCAGCAATGTGCAAGCTCAGTTGGCATATTGTGTTCTGTTCTGGTTACTGTCTCAAAAAAGATACTAGATTATATCTAGGGGTTCACTGACAGGTGCCAAAATTGATTTAAGGCATAGAGAATCTTCCATGTATGACACTGAAAAGATTGAGGCTCTTTAATTTGGAGAAGAAATGAGTGTGAGGGCATGTGGAAGAGGCACGCAAAATATTGAATAATACAGAGAAGGTCAGGCAGGCACTTACTATTTTACGTAATGCAAGGACAAGGGCAATTCAATGAAGAATTGAAAGACAACTAGTTTGAAGTGGACCAAAGGAAATACTACTTTGCATGATACGTGAATAACCCCTGGAATTAATTGCCACAAGATACTGAGGTCAAGAGAGATGTTGCAACATGAGACTTAAAGGCAAACAGATATGCCTTTTAAACTAACAAAAAAAAGTAGTTAACCTAAACCATGGCAGTATACCTGCGTAGATGTAAAAATTACATCAATGCTTATAAGCATTGTCATCCATGTCTGAAGGAAAAAGGCAGTACCTTGAAATGGCATATTCAATGTAAATTACCTTTTAAAATGTGTTACAGAAGAGTGGTAAGAATGTGGCCTGAGCATGTTGATACAGTAAGACACTGTCCTTTACCCAGCAAACTTACATTTTGAGACCATGATTCTGCAGTGGGGCTCCACATGGATGGGCCCCTTGCACCCATGCAGAGTTGATTGCAGGCGTGTGGACTAATTTTGTCATGTTCATATTTTACATTTAGTTCATTTTTGAAGGAATCAAGACTGATTGCCTTTGCTGTTTCCTTTTCCTTTTGTCTTGTAGAAAGTTGAGAAGAAAAAGTCTTAAGCTTGCTGCCTTAGACTTTCTATTGCCTTCAAGAAGCAAGTGCAATAAGCTTAAAAGACCTGGTTGTTTGTTAATGGGGTTTATTTGGAGAATAGACATATGCAGAATAATTCCTTTTTCCAATTCATTTATCTGATACTCTTTTAAATATGTAAATAAAATGACTTTAAAAGCTTTTCATGAAATTCTCAGAATCTTAGACCCAGAAGTAACAGGTTTTCACACACAAGTATTTCTGAATCACACTGCTTCATGAGAATTTCTGTATTCTTTGCAGTGCCCAAAGGTCTAACTGAGATAGGTAATCTTTGGAATTTTGTG
>NW_020664436.1:50991467-51276212 GCF_002925995.2 Terrapene triunguis
CAGTGCCCAAAGGTCTAACTGAGATAGGTAATCTTTGGAATTTTGTGCTCTGCCCTATCCAATCCAATTACATGCATTTCAACTGTATTTTTCACTAGACTTTATCTTCTTTATCTTAATTTTGTAGCTTTAATTTTCTTTTAATGTAGGTTGGTTGGTTTGTTTTATATAATATAGATCAGTAGCTGCCAAACTTTTTTGCTGCCAAGGATCTCTTTGGCATCTGACTAAATGTTCTAGATTCCTTTAATTTCTGGTACTATTAGAATGACCCTGCCAGCGTGGGAATGCCCCAGCCATCATGACCTCTCTGTCATGGTGTGTGGAGGATGCCATTTTGTCTCCATGCAGCAAAAGCAGTGGAATACTGTTCTGGCACATTCCAGCTCTGGCTCAAGAGATGGACTCCTGCATAACCCACAGCAGACCCTCAGGGATCACTTTGGGGAACCACTGATACAGATTATATGCTTTTGGGCAGAAAGCAATTTTAAAGCTTGAGTCTGTGCTACAGTATGTATTCATCGGTTATTACATGGAATGTGTTCAGAAAACGTATAACTTCACAATAAAGTCAAGTAGGCTACAGTACTACTTTTAATGAGGCTAGCTTTGTTTCGAGCCAGAATTGTTTTGGAAATTGAGCTAATGAGTTTTTGCCTAAGTGTGTAAGACAGAGAGAGAGAGACTGTAGGTAGATTTAAATGGAATAGAAGATTGGACATCATGATGGAAGATAAAATAAACTTAACTAAGTTTAAGGTAATGCATATGGGCACCAATAGTATATGCTTCTCATATGCTAATGCCTCTAAACTTGCAGGATTTTCTATGGGGGGCAAAAAAGGGAATATGTCTCTATGCAGCTGTAATGTATCTTTAGAAATAAGTCTTTACATTTTCTGTGCAGCTGGAAATCCAATCCTCTCCTCCTTTAAGTTGCTGTCTCCAGAGAGGTCACTCACTTTGAGTGCTTCCAAGAGAATGTTGCTGTGCTAGACAAGTTGCTATACATGTCTAATTTAATGTTTGTCTGATGTATATTAGCAGTTAGGGTCAAATAAGAAACTTTGAGTCTACTAAAGAATAGAAATTATTGCATTTCATGTTGCTATGTCGGACAATGATACACCATTGAATAGAGTGCTGTGTTCATGCGGTCTTTAACTTAGGAAACAGAAGTGAAGTTTTTCTAGGGAAGAGCAAAGATATGGTTAGATGTACACCAGAGATTGCAGAGACTAAAATTACGTAGAGAAAGAGAATTATAAGGGGACTAGACAGAAATCCCAGACTAATGAAGGGCATAGCAGAATTTGATATTTTTTCCTTTCTTGAGATTGTAGAGACACTACATGATGGAAAAAGGACAAATTTAGAATTAATAGAATATAGTCAGCCTGTGAAATGTATTGCTAAAGAAAGTGGATACAAATACTGTTAATGTTAAAAATGGTTAATTTTATGTCCATTAAAATGTCTATCTAAGGAAATCAAAGGTAATAAAATCTTGAAATTTCAGTGTGTTAATGTGCCTGCTTCTTTTTCTCCCTTCAAATGGGTAGCATTGCATAGTTATTCAGGTGAATCTTTTGCCTTCTGAAACATTGGAAATAGACTGATCCAGGGTGTGATCCCATATTTGCAACTATACTGAAATTAAATTGACCTCATATTTATAAATTCTCTGAGAAATCTTTAAAAAAATTAATACTTCAAGTATAATTCTAATCTGAAAAATGCTTCTGTAAAAATGGCACCACCCTCTTAGTTAAAAGGATGTGCTTCCTAGGCATATTCATTTTCATTTCTACTTGCTTTTTACTGTTTTAAGATGTTTTCATTACTTTTTTTTACTCCTGTTAGCACTATAGAACACACACATACATACACATACATACATACTGGTGAGGTGAGCTAGATTCTATTCCATCTTGGGCCTCATTAATAGAATTGTTAACAACTTTCTGATCGTAAGATTTTTATTTTCAGTGATGCATGAACCAGAAAAAGTCAGATCTTGGGTTATATTTTTGGGGTTGACAAAAAAAAAAAAAAAAAAAATCTTGTAAATCTTCTTGTCCACTCCTTCAGGATCCTTTTCTGCTTCCTTTATCCAGGAAGCATCAGTGATTGGCTAGTGGAGCAACAGGTCTGTTGTGCAGTTTTATCACCAGCTTCAGGGTCATACTCCAAGCCTTCTTTGCCAAGCCATTCTATGCTGTTCTGTCCCAACTGATTTGCTGGCCCAATAAAGGACATCCCCTGCCACTGCCTTTGCAATGTTGGGCAAGTTACATAGCTGGAATTTTTCAAAGGTGCTTATGGGAGTTTGGTGCCTAAATCCTATTAATCGCTTCATGACTCACTGAATCCATCTCTAAAATGCTGATACTAACAGCAGATTTGATCTGCAAGTTATTGATGCAATAAAAATGGAATTCTACTGCATCCATTTTTACAAAATCATTTTTCAAATTAGATTGTTACTTTAATATTCTGGTTGAAGATATTCTGTTTAATGCAGATTAATTATTAACTTACAATACACAAAGCACTATATACTAGTGACCACAACCAAGAATGAAGCCTCACTCTGCTAGGTACTATAAAATGCATGGTAACAGACAATCCCTACACTAAAATACTTAAAATCAAAATAGATAAGACAAAGGTTTGGGGAAAAATAGGCACAGAGAATTGAAGAGGCGTGCCCCAAAGTCTGATGGCATGTTGTTGGCAGAGTTGGGAATAGAACCAAGGTCTTCGCAAACCAGTCCAGTGCCCTAACCACTAGTCCTCAATGCCTCACCAGCAGAAATACAGACTACAGGGGAGACAGTATTCATTTATTAGTATAAATTGCTAATTTATTATTTTTGTTAATGAATGTCAAATATTCTGGGAATTTTACAGACATGTCTGAAGAAAAAGTTTCTATCTCCAACATACAGATGAAGGGGGAGTGGTGGTGGTGGTGGCGGCGGGGGGTAGAAGGAAGAGAAAAGGATGCAACTTAAAAGCAAAGTAAGCAAATGTGTGGAATATTTTTTAGCTCTACATTTTATTCTAAGTTAATCGCCTTCCTCTGTCTCAACCCCTTCCCTTCCTCTTTCTTTATATCAAAACCTGTCCCGGTTCTATTCCATAAACAATTTCCAGCATATCAGCATAGCCTAGGTATGACAACACACTGGAACAAGAAACAACCACTCAGATAAATACCACAGAAGTGCCTTCACTAACCCCTGCAGCTTACTATAGTGATTCTGACTTCTTTGCTCCATGGTGATGCGGGTTTCCCAATCCAGGGACAGACACTTGATGATCTGGCTTTCATGCTTCCAGATGCACGTTGCAGTTGCAACAGCTTTCCATTCACGAGTGCACTGTAGTGGAATGCAAATAATCATATTTGTACAATTGGGGGATTAATATGCGACTTGAAAGGTGGGTGTAAAAATGGTTAAAGGGGAGACTAAAATGGGTCATACTGAAAGGGGAACTGTCAGGTTGGAGGGAGGTTTAGTGAACTTGTTCAAGGATCAGTGTTGGGACCAATCTTATTGAACATTTTCATTAATTACCTTGGCACAAAAAGTGAGAGTGTGCTAATAAAATTTGCAGATGACACAAAGTTAGGAGGTACTACCAATGCAGAGAAGGAGTGGAATATCCTACAAGATGATTTGGATGACCTTGGAAACTGGAGTAATAGAAATGGGGTAAAATTTGGCAGTGCAAAGTGCAAGCTCATGCAATTAGGGACTAACAAGAATTTTTTGCTATAAATTGGAAGCGACAGAGGAGAAGAAAGACCTGGGTGTATTGGTTGATCACAGGATGATTATGAACCGCTAGTGTGATGTGGTCATGAAAAAGGCTAATGAAATCCTAGGATGCATCAGGTGAGTTATTTCCAGTAGAGAGAGGAAAGTGTTAGTACCATTGTACAAGGCACTGGTGAGTCCACATCTGGAATACTAGGTGCAATTCTGGTCCTCCATGTTTAAGAAAGGTCACTTCAAATTGGAACAGGGGCAGAGAAGAGCTTCTAGGATGATCAGCGGAATGGAGAGCCTATCATATGAGAAGAGGCTTAAGAAGCTTGGGTTGTTTAGCCTCACCAAATGAAGGCTCAGAGGAGATATGAGTGCTGTCTACTTATCTATCAGAGGGATAGACTCCAGGGGGGAGGTGAATTATTTAAGTTAAGGGCCAATGTTGGCCCAAGAACAAATGGATATAAACTAGACATCAGTTTTTAGGATTGAAATTAGACATTGATTTCTAATCATCAGAGGGCTGAATTTCTGCAACAGCCTTCCAGCCGGGCAAAAAAAACTAACTTGTTTCAAGACTGAGCTTATTACATTTATGGAGAAGATGGTATGATGAAGTTGCCTACAAAGGCATGTGGCACTGCTTCACCTGCTATTAGCAAATATCTCCAACAGCTGGAGATGGGACACTAGGTGGGAAGGGCTCTGCGTTACAACAGTAAATTCTTTCTCGAGTGTCTGGCTGGTGGGTCTCTGTACGTGTGCAGGTTCTAACAGATCAATATATTTGGGGTCAGGATGGAATTTCCCCCCCAGGTCAGATTGGCAGAGACGTAGGATTTTTTTGTTTTTTGTTTTGCCTTCCCCTGCAGCATGGGGCACAGGTGACTTGCTGGTTTCATCTAGAATAAATGGTGGATTCTCTGTAATTTGCAGTCTTTTAAATCAAGATTTGAGGACATCAGTAACTCAGCTAGAGATTATGGATCTATTACAGGAGTGAGTGAGTAAGGTTCTATGGCCAGCAATGTGCAGAAGATCAGACTAGATGATCATGATGGTCCCTTCTGGCTTTAAAGTCTATGATTAACTTTTGGCTGCTTTGTGAGTTCATAATAGGAACTAAAAATCTAAGTCAAACTGGAGAAACTTACATCCAAATGCTAGACTTTGACATTGCATCCCGAGGGAGGATTCCCAGGAATTACAGGGAAAAATAAGTGTTCTGAAGCTTATACTAATAATAGTGAATGATATATTTTTGTTTGCTTAAGATGCCTAAGGCTTTTGTTCAAGATATAGGAACTATCATGCTTGGTCATTCTATTCTGACCCATTGCAGTCTGCAAATCATTTTGACATTTACATCTGCCCAGTAGGAAACTAGAAATGTTGTCATGGTCTTTTACTGGTCACATTTTTATTTATTAAACATGTCATGGTAGCACCCAGATGCCTCAGTTAGTAATGTGCTAGATGCTGTATAAATAAGTGTAAAAATGATTCCTGATGTTTTAGCTCTGATATAAAGCATTTGAAATCCAATATAACTGATTATTCAACAAGCTTTTAAATCATGGGATATAATGAGATACTTCAAGACTTCGTGTTTTGTGTACTGAAAATATGTCTGCACGACATTAGGACTTACTGAATCTCTGCACTAAAATACTGTGTGGGCTTTAGAAAGGAAGTGGCTTATTTCACAGAAAAATGTGTCATCAGCAGTGAAAAGCTTTTAAAATGTTCTGAGATACCTTTTTGAGATTCTCTTCATATATACTGTACACCTACACTGGAAAAAATGACACTCCAGCCTTTTTTCTGAGAGAGAGAAGTTTTGCCTTGCAGCATTTTAACACTAGTATAGTTTATTTTTCAAACAAAGAATAGCAATCTATACAAAGTAGGTCATATAGCTAGCTATAGCACACATGAATACTGTGTATTTAGTTAAGGAACCTGGATAAAATTTAAATTGATATCCAGTTAGAAATGTAGGACTCGAAAGGATCTTGAGAGATCTTCAAGCCCAGTCTCCTGCCCTGAGGCAGGACCAAGTAAACATACACCTGTCAAGGATGGTCTATGACTAACCTCTTCTTAAAAATCTCCAGCACAGTCAGTATTCCTGTTCCTGATAACCAGGTGTGGCCTTCTGTTTGTATCCCCCTGGATCATGTCTTCAGCAGATGATTAGTATGTATATCAGTTAATTTTCTGTTTTGCCTCAGGAGAACAATATTTTCATTTTTGTTCCATACACTGAAGCGAAGAATCAATCTGATCTCTAAACTGTGAGGTTCCTGGAGCATTGTAGAAGTATGATTGGAGAATTTTTTTTAAACCTGTTTAATTTCTTTGAAATTTTCCACAGTATGACAAACTTCACTCCTCATTTTTTTGGTAAGAGCCAAATGCTTTTCTCATATGCCTATGGCAGAACTTGATTCCAGTATGCTTTTCTCCTTATATATGTAGTTTTTCTCCTGCTGTCAGCAGGAAGTGTGTGCAGTTACGGAGCCCATCTTATTTGCATCAAGATCCACCAGCAGTGTCTGAGAGCAGAATTTTTCTTTAAGACAGTAACATTCTGCACCCCAGATTGGTGTCAGAAAATGTGTAGAGTAGGAAGGATAAGCTTACATTGCGTCCGTGCTTGCATTTTGTTTTTTGTGGATAAAATGAGAACAAGGTTTAATGTTGTCAATCCAGCACCTCCGTGAGCACTACATTCCTTTAGCCTCTCCCTTTTATAGACATAGGTATTTCTTAAAGGTGTTAGTTTTTCATTCTATGTGATTTTTTGTCTCTGCTGTTCAGATAGGTGTAGTTCTCGGGAGATCAGTTAATCTGCTTCAGAGTAATATTGTCAAAAATTTTGAGTAGTAAGCTCAGTCTTCGACTGGTTGATGACATATGTCTTATTGTCTAGAATGACTGAAAATTTCAGAGGAAATTAACAGGTAAGTAACTTGTATAGCGTTATCACATGATTTCAAAGTACTGTACCATATAGATCACTGCAGAACTAAGCCAATATGTAAGCACTTTAGAGACCACTTATATACATGAATAATTTGCCATTTCCATAAGGTTATGGAAGAGGACATTCCTTCTATAGTTAAGGATGTAGGAAGCTTTCCATTATAAGGCTGATTTTGCCTTTTCTTTCTCCATTGTGTATCTCAGAAAAGTCTCTACAGTTCATATTTCATGTGTGTGATTTTTGAGCGAAGAACTTTTCCGCAAAGTTTTGAGGTGAAATGGATAGTTTATTTATAAGTTATTGGACTTAAACAAAATTCAAGTAGGGGATGGAGGGGAAAAAAAACCAAAAACCCTACCAGGTCCCTTTTTTGTGATGTCATCACTCAAAAGAAACTAATAACCTCAGCAAGGATGGATAAAAGAATAAATCTGAAGTTTCTAGGCCGAGTTAAGTACATTATTTTTTGAGAATGGAGCTACTCTTTTCTATACACCTCTTCCTCGATATAACGCTGTCCTTGGGAGCCAAAAAATCGTACCGCGTTATATTGAATTTGCTTTGATCTGCCAGAGCGCGCAGCCCCGCCCCCCTGGAGCGCTGCTTTACCGCGTTATATCCAAATTCGTGTTATATTGGGTCGCGTTATATCGGGGTAGAGGTGTATATTAAAAGAAATCTTTTTCACTTTTGAAGTCCAGAGATCTGGCAGACCTTCTGGATCTTCAGAAAGTCATGTGGCCTGAGGCAAACTTGGTAATGTCCATCATAACTTCGGTACTATTGTGCATCGCTGTTAGATCACAGATGTCTCCTGAAGTGTGTAGCTAAGCAGCCAAAGATTAGAAGAGCTCCACTTTGCAGATGTTACTGCCTACAGAGGCTTATGTCACATTAATATTTCACAAATCTAAACAAAAACATTCCAGCTTTTGAATCTAGTAATAGATATCTAAGTATCAAAAGGACAAAAATCTTTAAGAAATCCCAGGGGTGGAGAAAAACCTTTAAACTGGACTTAAGATTGTAAGTATGTATAAATAACATAAGGGAAAGATAGTCTAAAAGAACATTGTAGCTTAAAAAAAAATGTACAAACTCAGGAAAAGCAAAGTTAAGTGTAAGTTTAAAAAAAAAAAAGTGTGCAAATACAGACTTAAATAACAATAATGTTTCAAGTATCTTAGTACCCAAATGTGCTATGCATCTTACAATACAGATAGAAAGAAAAGGCTTTGACGTTCTCCGTGTATTCTCTTCTCCACCTACGTTTACATCATAAGACAGCTTCATGCCTGCATATTGTGCATCCTCCTCATAGAAAGCAATACTACATACTCTAGTACATTATATCATACATGACATACTTAAGCACTACCCACCCATTACGTATGTTTCTACATCTACACCAGAGAACATACTCCAATTCATTCTGTTGATATCACACTTTATATGAAGAAATAATCATCCAATCCTCATCTGTACTTTCTGATGTAGTTCCTTCATATAAGTCCCATACATTTTCCCTCATTCCAAACCTTTACAATGCACAGTGAGCATCTGTACATTAGTCCCATTTTAAGTCCTATATTTGTTTTGCAGACCCTGCATATCCTTATGGCGATAGACAGAAAATCTTAAAGTGGACTGTCAAAATACATGGTGATAAGATTTTCCTGGTTGAAATGCCAAAGAATAGGGAGGAGTGTAAGGTACAAGTAGCTTTGATACTTAGCATAGATACATATCTACTGTTTACCAGGACGCACAATGTGGGAAAGATAGGGAATAGTTATGGTCATTTGGGTTGCCCCAGCTCTGCTTTCATACTTTGCTATGTTTAAACCATTAAACTTAATTGAGTGGTTAACTTTAAATCTAATCAATTCCAAAAAAGAGTTAAAATAATTTCAGGTACTATAGCCATTTCTGAGTCCCTGCTTCTACTTTGTGGTTTTACAATCACATTTTCCTATTTTTTTAAATGTTTTTCTCTTCCCTGTTGCTGACCCACATAAACAGAGGAAAATGACTAACCTGGCAATACAGGGGAAATGATGACACTATACATAAAGGACTATTCAATGCACATAGTAAGCTGAAAAACAGAGAGATAATTGTTTCCCTTGTAATTTTCCTGTTCTAGACATCTTAGCACAGTGGTTCTCAAACTTTTGTACTTGTGACCCCTTTCACATAGCAAGCCTCTGAGTGTGACCCCCCTAAATAAATAAAAAAAGTTTTTAATTTATTAACACCATTATAAATGCTGGAGGCAAAGCGGGGTTTGGGGTGGAGGCTGACAGCTTGCGACCCCCCATATAATAACCTCGCGACCCCCCTGAGGGGTCCAAACCCCCCACTTTGAGAACCCCGTCTTAGCAGTTGCAATAATATTACTTTACGTAAACATTTTTCATGGCAAAGTGTGATTTGAATTGCCCGGCTTCTAATATTTGATATTTTTTAATGCTATGTTTTCTTAGGGTTACCTTCCCTAAAGTAATATATTTATAACCTTACCAGTAGTTTAAGGAAGCTTTTATTTCAGCACCTGGGAATAGAGCTGTAAGTTTTCGCTCTAGCTGTCTGCTACTTTACCTCACTATACTAGTTTGTTCATTGTACTTCTCATTATTATACAGTGTAATTTGATATTGTAAAGACAGTTGATCTAGGTAGATTCTCACAGCTCAGTTTTGATTCTGGTCTAGAGGTAACTTTTTGTTTTTATTACAAATAGAGGGTGTTATCCATGCTTTTTTCTAATATATTTCCATGTCTCTTCTTACTAACTAACAAACACTTTGCTACTACTTAGATGGTGATAATGTAAGTTCCTATATAGATCTACTGGTGTCATACTTGGGAAGTCTTAAAAGATTTGCAGAGGTATTTAATCACTGTTATTTTTCTCCAGTTGCTGTCCCCCACGCTCCCGTCACTCCGCTCCCCTCCCCCCATCCCCCTGGCCTAGAAGCTGGAAAATGGGGGAGGGGTGAAGAGGACAAATGGACAGAGTACTGTGGCTGGCATCAAAGTTTTTCAGAATTTTAAAAACATATGTACTACTACTTTGGAAATAGATAATAATTTTGTTTACAGTATATGTCCACAGTACTGTTCTTTCCCCATGAAAGTTCTTTCCTTTTGGTAGATCATATCTTCATTTTATTTTTTAGAGCCAGAAAATTGATGCTTACTTGCCTTTATGGGCAGCGATCGATCCAGCAAGGGTCGATTTTATCGCGTCATCGACCTCTGAGTGCTCTCCGGTCGACTTCGGTACTCCACCAAGCAGGAGTGCAAGCAGAGTCGACGGGAGAGCGTCAGCTGTCGACTTACTGCAGTGAAGACAGACTTACCGCAGTGAAGACACTGCGGTAAGTAGATCTAAGTACTTGGACTTCAGCTACACTATTCATGTAGCTGAATTTGTGTATCTTATATCGACCACTTGCGGTAGTGTAGACAAGCCCTTTGTTTGATAACCGGCTTTAATGCTGGGTTACCATTTTCTGTGGTGTGATAACCAGGCACCAAGTAGTGTAAGATCTCATTAACCACCTAAGTAATATTAGCTAAGAATTTGTATTTATCTTTTTCTTCTGCATCTGGTTCACTCAACTTCAAATCTTTCCAGCAGAGTTGCATGAACTGGCAAATTGGATAATAGTTTCATGGATTCAGAGTCAGCATTAAAGCCATATTAAAGTTGTAACATGAACTAATGTAGGAAGAGAAATTCAAAGAAGAAATGCACAGTATTTTATCCACTATAACAATTTTTTTTAGGATTCCTTTTCTCTCTGAATGTGCCTTTTGCTTTTTCACCTAAGGGATTTAGGAGCACAAGTCCCATTGAAAGTCAGAGATTTGTGCTCTTAACTTCCTTAAGTGCTTTTGAAAACCTCCCTCTTAATTGCAGGATGCAGTCCCTACTAGCAGTAAGTTTGTGAAAAAGAGAAATGGAAATTAAGATATATTTATATTGGTGCAAAGGACCTCAAAATTGTAAATGACAGCAAAACACTGAGTATGAAGAAGGCAGGAATCTGGAGGAAATTATATCAGGCAAAGGGGAAAGAAGAATGTGAATGAGTGCACTAATATGCTTCCAGTATTGCTAAAGTAGCATCATATGTATTTTAGTTTCTCCATATTGACTTTAATATAAGTCATTTGTTGATGGAGTTTAGGAAAAGAGGGGATTCAAGAGGGATTTAAAAGGAGTGTGAGATTGCACGGTGTCTGGCTTTGACTCCTGACTTTAATTTTCCAAAGAGTAAAAGTACAAGCTGTTGCTGGTCAGTATTGAAACTAGAATTCCTAGAAATTTGTGCTACTGTTTGGGAACTGGGTGGAACACAGTGTACTTTTTGAGATTGCAGCTGACCTTGGTTCTCACTGGCATTTATGTATAGTTGCTCCATTTTCAAACATTTACTTATTTAAAACTATGCAAGATAAATTCAGTTTTGATAGAGAATGTCCAACAGAGTCATCATAATGGAACAGACGAAGAGGAAGAAGTTGGGGACAAAAAAGCAGTGAAGCAGAAGAGGAACTCTGGCATTTTGCAGGCTGGGTAGCAGGGTAAAACATCTGGGGGTAAACTGGAAGAGCAACTGAAAGGAAGTTGTAATGCAAGACGTGGTCCGAATAGTAGAGGAAAAGGGGATAGGCTAAGGAGGCAATAGTCAACAAAGCTGAAAAGACAGTAGAAAAATATTTTCATTCTTTAAATTAAGAGCCTGTTTTAGAAACAGTATAGGTTTCTTATGTGACTATAAACCACTCTTAATCCCAAAGTCATACATCTCTGGTATATTTTCTAATGTTTTGGTGTGTCCATTTTAAAAATACACTAGTGATTGGATTTCCACAGCCTAGTAGATCTCTGTCAGGTAGCTTTTCCTGATAGTCAGCCTGCATTTTTTTTGTTTCTTCGTATTGCTGCTAGTTAACCATTGTACAATTCTAAATAGGTCCTTTTATATTTGTAGAATAGAGATGATAGTGCTTTCATACTCATCTCACAAATTGGAGGATATGTCACTTTGAAGATTTGGTCTTAGTTAAGTGCAACGAGTGCTGGTTGTTGCTCAGATGCTTCCCCCACTGCCCCCCAAGTTTAGTAAAGCAACTTTTAAAATGTTGTCTTACAGTTTTGAGTATAAAATTATTTTTAAGGGAAAATGTTTAATTTAGTACTCATAACTCAAAAATGCTGTAAGGATTACTTTATGCTTTAAAGAAACATGTAATTTGGAACCACGCACATAAAGAACCCACCCCAAAAGACACTAATTTCTGAAATTTCTGTTCAAATAGGGTTATAATAATGAATAGGATGATTCTGTGATGGAGACTCTGTACACAAATTTTACAGGTTTTGTTTTCATGCAAAAGTGAATATGAAATTGTTTGAATCTCTGATACTTAAAATAGCAAATGGCATTTGGTGGTGGCATTTTGAGCATAGCCTATCTTCCTCTCCAGTCTGATTCCAAACCTGTTCTTCCCTCTCCCCCCACCCGCAGCTCTCTCTCTTTCTGATAGATGCAACCAGAATCTAAGATTATGGTTTGATATTTCAGATTACTAGTGATAGCCATTCTGTTATTTGAACAGTCAAATTAGCAGTGGATTCACCATATGTTTACGTATGTGGCTACCCCACAGAATTCTGATACATGCACACACCAGTCTGGCTGGTGGCTTCTGTGGCACACTATGCTTTTTGATGGGACCATGCATTTTTCATGCAATGCATTAGTCCCACCTATGTAATCTGTGCTATCTGAGTGTTTGGATAAATAATTTTAGGGCTTGTCTACACTTACCGGGGGTTTGACATGCGGCGATTGATGCATCAGCAGTCGATTTAATCAGTCTAGTGAAGACCCGCTAAATTGACCGCCGATCGCTCTCTAGTCAGCTCCTGTACTCCACCTGAACGATAAGTGCAAGGGGAGTCGATGGGAGAGCGTCGATGGGAGAGTCGACATCATGTAGTGTGGACCCCGTGGTAAGTAGATCCAAGTACGTCAACTTCAGCTACGTTATTCACGTAGCTGAAATTGCATAATTTAGATCGATCTCCCCCCCATAGTGTAGACAAGGCCTTAGTCTAAGAAAACTGCCTTCCTAGCTTTTTGCATAATTTAAGGTT
Source organism: Terrapene triunguis (assembly GCF_002925995.2). Taxonomy (NCBI): domain Eukaryota; kingdom Metazoa; phylum Chordata; order Testudines; family Emydidae; genus Terrapene; species Terrapene triunguis. The sequence continues at coordinate 51,004,414 of NW_020664436.1, forward strand.
TGTCACCATAGTTCTAGTAATGAGATGTGTGAATTTTTATCAGTGTACTTTTTACTGCTAATATATTGTTTTTAAATACCACAGAAGTTGTTGAGTGCAGATAAACTCAGCTATGCTTAATCAGCCTGCTGCATTGATACAGCTTGGTTTTATGTTTTGCAAGTTAGATTCAAAGCAGCTTTAGCAGTTTCACACCTAGATTTCAAAGATCTTTTTTTTTTTCTGTAAATGTGTTGCCACTAACACATTTAAATAACAAAGAATACTAAAGCTTTTTCTCAGTATTTTTAATGCCCTCCCCTTCCTCTGCACTTTGTTCTTATTCAAATGTACTGCATATGTATACAGTCCAGGATGGTGAGGATGCAAGAGAGGAGAGTGGCAAACTGGTTGATTTAATTTTTTACTTCAGAAAAATACCAGGACACTGAAATGAGCAGTAAGAAAGGTAAAAGTTAAAGTGAATCTTCAAGCCTATTAACCTGGCAGATAAGAGATACTAAAAACAAAGGCATTTTCTCTAAATCAAGGAGGAAAACAATTTAGCACTAAAACTAGTCTCAAGAGAGACTTGTTTCAAACTATTTTCTGTCAGCCTGTTTGTAAAGTGTCACTTTGAGAATCCCCAGACCTTGTGCCCTGTGAATAAGGTCCACAATGTCTTTGGGAGCCAATTACAGTACATTAAATATCCAATCATGCCAGAGCATGTTTGGAGTATCTAATTTATTCTTTTGTAGCAGGGTCAGGACAACACAATTTTTCTAGGTTCTGCCCTTTCTCCTGTTCTAAGTGGGTGTAACTGTTACATGGGGGTGATATTTATCAGAGAAGTGTCCACTAAGCAGATAGAATTTCAGCCTCCCTCTTCCTCCTCCTTCAGGCTCCATCATGGGGGTGGGAAGTAGCATTGAGGAAAGGTTCTGAGCCTCATGTTCCTAATTTAAAATAGGAATAGCACATCCCTAGATCAGAGGGGTGTTATGAAACTTAATTGAGATAATGAAGTGAAGATGGCAGGTTGGGAGAGAGCAACTGGAAGATCTGGCAAAGATCTTTTATTAGAGGGTGCATCCACAGATTCATTTGAGCTTGCAATATGGGGATCGTACTAGATACCTAACTGCCTTTAGATGATTGCATGGCAGCTGTGGTCACAGCTGCTTTTCTTCCCCCGTTTACAGCTCCAAAGCAATTTATAACATTTTATTTTGTATTGTGAACCTCCTAATGACCTATGTCATTTTCACATTAAGTATAAAGATGTCATGTTCCCTGCCTAGGACTTGGGACTATTGTGCATTTTAAAACAATTGGGAAAATTAAAGTTGGTGTAGGGTATAGCAGCATAAAAATCATAATGTATGAGAGTTTTAACACTTATTGATAGACTTTGGTTGTATCATACAAATACATGTTGAAATACTTTAAACAAATGTATTAGCATGAGGAATAAAATCCTTAAGCAAATACTGTAAACATGTGCTGGCCATTTATTGGAGTTGCATATATCTACAAAATACCAGAACTGACTGGACTACATAATGGGCCTCACTTGGCAAATTTTATTTCTTTTTATTGTGTTACATATAATAGCAACCAGATGTGTTAAGCTAATTATATTCATTTTATATTCACAATTCAATATTTTTATGACATTTGTTTTACATAAATGCTGCTCTGGATGGAGTAATAGCTGTTTTTTAAATTAAACAAATAATTACTAAAAAACAGGATTTGATAATGGAGACATCACCAAATCCTAGCTTATAGTGGCACAAAACAACCCTTCCGATATCTGAAAACAACATGAAACAATTAATGGAAACAGTCTTCAGTACATGAATAAAATGCAGGTCTCTGCATTTCTGTTTTAAATATAGCAATACCATACACTTAAGTTTTGTTTTTAAAAAAAGCTTACATGATTATGGGTAGGTAATTGTTGTACATCTTCTGCATATTTTTTAAACTTTAGTAAAACTAATACTATAAAAGGTATATGTATTCTCAGCTAACTTCATTTTGAACAGATTGTGTGAAATGTTTAACTGTACCTAATTTACACGTGCAAAGGAAAACAATGCATTTCCCATGTTTTCTCTTACCATAATTTTTTTGTTCTTTAAAGACTAAGAATGTTCTTTAATAAATCTTCCCCTACTTTAGTATTAAAAATTTATTCAAAATTAATAGGTATTACTAAATGATTACATTTCACAAGCACTGTATTACATATATTATAAATAATTTTTTAAGTTGTTAAATGTTAAGGCTTTAACTTTCAAAAACTTAATTTTGACACTTGTAAATCACTTAAGCCTGTTAATATTTTCGTAAACATTTTCCAAAGGGTGAAGGTTTCCAATAGTTTCTTAAACATTTTGAATATAGCAGGTGGTCTAGAGGGTTTGTAACAGGCTAATCCCAGCTCTCATTCATGATCTTTGACAAAACACTTTTAATCTGTTTTAACATAACACTGTAGTAAGGCGGGCACTCACTGCTGCGGCGCCTCCTGCTGGTCAGTCCGGGAATTAGCTCATCCAGCTCTGGAGCACCCGCCTCTGGCCAGTTTTTTCCCTGCCCTTACCTGCCCCTCTATCTCCACCAGTTCAGGCTCCGCATCTCTCCCGGATCACTGTGTCCTTTACCTTGGGGTGCTGCCCCACAGCAGTGTCGCCACATTCTGTCTCTCCCCTCCCAGGGGAGCCCCAACCCCCTATACCCACCTTGCCCCAGTGGCTACTGCCAGTCATCATGTAGCCCCTTCTCTCAGGGGTAAACTGCAGTCTGAAATGGTCACTCATTACTTGCAAGGGGGTTGGACCTGCTGCCTTTTCTTGCCCTGGCTGCCTCCCTGCAGCCCTAGTACCTCCTCAGGCCTTTGCCACAAGGCCTCAGCCTGGGAGGTCGCCAGGCCAGAGCTCCCCAGCTCAGCCTGCCCTTTCCCAGTACTGCTCTGTCCAAGGTACCCTTGTCTCTACCAGGCAGCTAGGTCCTTCTGAAGCAAGACTGACCTCCGTCTCCCCAGGAGCCCTTCTTATACTGGCCCAGCCGGGCCCTGATTGATTGCCTCAAGCCCACTCGTGATTGGCTCCCGGGGCAGCCCTTTCCCAGGGCTGTTTTTAACCCCTCCCAAACTGGAGCGGGGTGACTGCTCCACTACAAACACTAAACGTATTTCTAATCTAACTGTTCTTGTATTGAATCCATCTCTGTATTGCTTACCTATAAAGGGAGTGGGTGGTGATGGAGAGGTATTATAATTTATTAATGTATATAAAATGTCAATGTATAGACAGTTTTCCTTACTACTAGACCTGATCAGACATCAGGATGTAATTTTTTGAAAAATATTACAAAACTTTAGTCAAACTGTGAGTTTTGAAAATTTTCAATTAGCTCTATATACTACTAATTTATGTAAGCAAAATACAGTAGTTATTTTTTTTTAAATGCCAGATGCAATAGGTAGCACGTTTTCATCCTTTTATATAAACATTAAGTTATAAGGGCCTGTTCTGTATAGCTCAGATAATGATTATCTAAAAGAAGAGAAATGTCCATCATATTTAACAGTTTGTTTCTACCCTCTTTGCTCATCCTCCCAGAGTTAGAGGCAAAGTGTGAGGGGTTTCTTTTTGTTTCAGTGCCCTAATTTGAGTGTCATCCAGCCCTAATGCCACCATACTTTCTTCGTAATTGGCTAGCACATTACAGGTGCTATAAAATAATAAATTCTCCTTTCCTTTGCTCCTCTCTTGTCTCCTTTGGAGCTTACTGTACTCCAGTTAATGAAATATAACTGTTAGAGGACCCAGTTACAACATAGTAGTTTTGGTAATGTAGATGACCCTTAAGAAAACTTAATTGCCTTTTACCTTTCTTTCTCTCTTACATTTGATCCTGTCTCCCCAAAATGGATACTCCCATTATTTTGATTACCACCAATTCCATTTTTCTCTAACTTCCTCAACTCCCCAAAATTTGCTAAAATTCTCTTAGACCCTCCTGTGGCCAAGATATGCATAGGCATTAGCTACTGCCTCATTTTTAACTGCATTTTGCAGCAAAGTGCTGTTCTAATGTCCTCCAATCACCTTTTGCACAACCATATCTTTGACAGATTTCTCTTTGGTTTTTCTCTGCTTATAGCATCAAAAGGGCCCTCCAGCATATCTTCAGTGACTTTTTTGTTGATTATGGGTACTACTTTTATGCTTACCTCAGTGCAGCTTTTGACACTACGGGCTGCTTCATCATTTGGTATTGCCGCTATACAGATGTAGGCATTTCTGGTTCTCTCTTGAAAATCTATACTGAAATCTGTTAAAGACGTGCAAAAGGTGATTAGAGGAAATTAGAATAGCACTTTGGTGCAAACACGGTATGTTGGGGAAGAGTCAACATAGCTTTTGTAAAAGAAAAACTTACCAACAATGTTAGAATTCTTTGAGGGGGTCAACAAATGTGGACAATGGTGATCCAGTGGATATAATGTATTTGGACTTTCAGAAAGCCTTTGATAAGGTCCCTCACCAAAGGCTCTTATGCCAGTGTCAGCAGTAATGGGATAAGATGGAAGGTCCTCTCATGGATCAGTAACTGGTTAAAAGGGAAACAAAGGGTAGGAATAAATTATCAACTTTCACAGTGTAGAGAGGTAAATAGTGGGGTCTCCCAAGGATCTGTACTGGGACCGGTACAGTTCAACATCTTCATAAATGATCTTGAAAAGGCGGTAAACAGTGAGGTGGCAAAGTTTGCAGATGATAAAAATGACTCAGTATAGTTAAGGCCAAAGCGGAGTGCAAAGAGTTATAGTGGGATCTCACAAAACTGGGTAACTGGGCAAGAAAATGGCAGATGAAATTCAGTGTTGATAAATGCTAAGTAAAGCACATTTGAAAACATAATCTCAACTATACACACAAAATGATGGGGTCTAGATTAGCTGTTACAACTCAAGAAAGATCCTGGAGTCATTGTGGATAGTTCTCTGAAAACATATGCTCAGTGTGTAGTGGCAGTCAAAAAAGCTAACAGAATTTTAGGAACCATTAGGAAAGGGGTAGATAAGACAGAAAAGATCATAATGCCACTACATAAAACAATGGTACACCCACACCTTGAATGACAGATTTTTTGCCCCAGATCCCTAAATGGCCCCCTCAAGGATTGAACTCACAACCCTTAGCAGGCCGATGCTCAAACCACTGAGCTATCCCTCCCCCCAGACGTCTCTTTTAAGATGAACAGTCCCAGTCTTTTTAAATCTATCCATGCATGAAAGCTGTTCCATTTCCCTAGTAAATTTTTGTTGTCCTTCCTTGTACTTTTTCCAGTTCTAATATAACTTTTTACAGATGGGATGACTAGGGGGGAGGGATATGATAGAGCTCTATAAAATCATGAATGTTATGTAGAAAGTGAATAAGGAAGTGTTATTTACCCTTTAACGTAATACAAGAACCAGGAGTCACCCAATAATATTAATAGGCAGCAGGTTTAAAACAAAGTAAGTACTGCTTTGTACAACACACAGTCAATCTTGTAAAGGCCAAAAGCATAACAGGATACAACAAAGAAGTTAATGGAGTATAGGGCCATCAATGGCTGTTAGCAAGATGAGCAAGGATGTAACCCCATGGTCTAGGTGTCCCTAAACCTCTGGCTGCTAGAAGCTGGGACTGGAAGACGGAATGGATCACTTGATAAATTGCCTGTTCTGTTCACTCCCTCTGAAGTGTCTGGTACTGGCCACTGTAGGAAAACAGGATTCTGGGCTAGATGGACTGTTGGTCTGACCCAATCTGCCCACTCTTACGTTCTTATGAGATAGTTCTTTTTCTGTTATTTCTCTTTTGTAGTCTTTGAGAATGACCCCTTCTCTGAGGAGATCCAAAGGGTACACTTCCTGAACTTGTGTTTCTCCTCTTCCTACCATTTCACCTGTCTGCAAACCATAGCCATTTTACATTAGCAGCTTCAGTTTTCTCTTAAATGAAATCCTTAGCCATGTTTCATTTCCTCTCATCTTCACTATTGCAACGCTTCTCACCAATGCTTTCCAGAGTCCAGAATGTTGTTAGCCATTTGTAAAGTTGGTAAGCCAGGTAGCTTTAGATTTGCATAATTTTTTAGAAGAATACCCTAAGCAACTTAATCGGGAAAACACTGTAAATTCAGTGTTAAAGTTGCACAATTAAAATCACAAATAGGAAGTGCAAAAATTAACACTAATGATTAAGCTAGTTGCATTGCATCAGTGTTATTCATGGTTTTTCTGATTAAATGTGTGTCTTAAAATATTACTTTTTAAACTTACCAAAAAAGTGTGCAACACACCAAATGAATATTGCTGTTTGAACCTTAATGTTTGTACTACTTTACTTCGATTTTTAGCCGTTATTCTTTTTTGAGACAATATCTGACAATACTGGCCTGAAAATACTCTATTTTTTAAAAAAAAAATTGAAGAGTTTTCAATATATAATTGGATTATTTTTTTAGTTCTCTGAAGTCACAAGTCTTCCAGTCTGTGAGATGCCTCAACATGCACTCTGCTAGTGACATTGCAGCCTCTGTGGCACCTTTTGAATTATGGGAGGAGTGTGGTGGAGGATCAAGTAAGTGCAGTTTTCATACACAATGACCTGGTTTTGCAAAGCAGTAAAAATAAATAAGAGAAAGTGGAAAGCAAAGATAAAAGTAACACTAAGAGAACATCACTCACTTCCCCCAGATAGGTCAACTCTTTGACCATTCATGGTTGGGGTGGTTGTAATTTCACCAGTAGAGTGCACACTAGGGTACTAACAGAGTGGAAGTTCTGCAACTTCACAAGGCCTAAAGGAAATCAGGTAAAATATTAAAACCAGTTATATGTTAGGGTGTCTCCAGATTGGGAATTTAAAAATCAGTTATGTGCTGATCGATTATCTTCTTTTCCTTAGCTCTTTGGGACATGATCATGTAACTTTAGTTACCGTACTTAATATCTTACAACTTGGATTGATATGCCACTTCTGTGTTACATTTCTGGAAGGTGTTTATTGAATAATGTTAGATAAATTGAAGAGCAGATTTGAGGTAATTTTGCTTTTTGTTTAGTAAATAACCTTCATTCCAATATTATCCTACTTCACTACCTTTCACACTTTAAATATATTTAAGTAATTTAACTGCTGTTTCTTGGGATCAGCTGAAGGCAATTCTGGTGCATAAGTATAAGCTTTGGGTCAGGACAGTTCTTATATTTGCACAGCGCCTTGCATATTTGGGTGCTACTGTAATCCAAATAATAAAAATATACATAAGTGGTATACCTATATATGCATAAAACACTAACATCTTTGTTTCTAAAATACTTTGTCAACACACAGACTAATAGCACCATCCTCTGGTGCTGTAATGTAAGTTTTAGATCAAACCTGACATTACTAACTGCATTATTTTTGGAAATGAAATTACATTTAATGTACCTGGTTTGTACATATTGTACTTTCAGTTTTACACACTCATATTGGGCCAAAGTCTCAACAGAAATTCTGTTAATTTGCATCGACTGTATACAGTTCTTTTCAATTTAGGTTACTGGCTAATGGATATACCTTTTTAGGGCTATCCCACATATAATGCTGAGTCTGTTCTTTATGTGCCCATTTATGGTCAGAGTTAAACTTCAGAAATATTGGGCTGAGTTTTTTCTAAATCTCAATGAAAGCCATATTACAGTCATTTAACTAAAATACGTTGAATAAGAAAACACCACTAACGATTCGTGGTTGTATGTCTGTGTGAGAATCAGATATTGTGGTGTTCTGTTATAGAAATGTACAGAGTGTAAATTTTTAATGCACAAATGATTGTTTATAACAAATTATGAGTTCAGATAAAATGCAGGGAGTTATAGATTGAGAAAGGAAATTGTTGAGCCTAACTAGGCAGATTAGCAAAGAAGCACGTATCCCACAAATCATGACTTTCCATAGGTACAGAATAAGCTGTATTGCCTTGTGATCATGTTAATTACTGGATTTTAGTCCATTGACTACAGTGGTTTGTCACCAGAAATTCCAGTGGAACTTTCTTGTTAGAAAATTGACAAGTGAAAAAATAATTCTTTTGGCTGACACATCACTCACTACTGGACCTTTAGGATTCTGCAAGACAGAAACATCTGATAAGGCAGCTGATATGCGTGCATACTCTAGGGAAATTGAAATGTGTGTGCCCCATCCAAAGCAGATCTTTGTTGTTGTTGTATACTTGAGTGCTGCTTTGATGAAACTGGAAATCTGGAAACAAGCATTATACTCTTAACAGCAGTGCTTTTCTTATACTATATTAGATGTGAATGAGAAATAGCAGCCCACTTATTCCTATTTGCATGTATGGTATACAGATGCTCCAGATATGTGACTGAAATACAGTCCAGTTTAATGAGCTTCTAAGGTATTTGCATATTACACACACAAAAACTGTGCTAAAAGAGCACTATTAATGTTGCAAAGTCAAGCATTCAAAAGTTAGGAAATGCCAAAATTAAGTCAAAGAATTTTTCCCTCTTGTGCCATATGCATTATAATACAGTCTGTACTTACATGAGCTCATACTACTTTTTGCCACAGGATGCTTGCCTCATTCAGTGCACAGGATGGACGTGCTCTCGGGATGAACCAGAATTGGGCAGTGAAAGGAGATTGTTTGTAGGATCCTGCTTTATTTATTGCAGAAGTTGGAAGGTGTGTAGTGAGTGAGGCAGGGGATTGCAGGAAAAGAAAGGGTGGTGGTATGGTTAAGGCAGTTGAATGCTACCTGGGAGGATTGGATTCCAAGGCCAGAAGGGACAATTTTGATTATCTGCTTTAACCTCCTATATAACACGCCATAGAATTTCCCCAAGATAATTCCTAGAACATGCCTTTTAGAAAAGAGAAGAATCCCGTATGACCCTTGATAAATTATTCAAATGGTTAATTACTCTCACTGTTAAAAATGTATGCCTTATTTCCAGTCGGAATTTGGTCAAATTCTAGTCATTGAATCATGTTACATCTTTCTCTGCTAAATTGAAGAGCCCATTATTAAATATTTTTCCCCATGTAGGTATTTACAAACTGTAATCAAGTCACCCCTTAATCTTCTCTTTGTTAAATGAATAGATTGAGCTTTTTGAGCCTATCACTATAAGGCGTATTTCTTAATCCTTTAATCATTCTCAAGCTTCTCTGAACACACTCCAATTTATCAACATCCTTCCTGAATTGTGGACACCAGAATTGGACACAGTATTCCAGCAGCTGTTGCACCAGTGCCAAATAAAGAAGTAAAATATCCACTTTACTCCTGCTTGAGGTTTCCCTGTTTATACATTCAAGGATAGCTTTTGCCCTTTTGGACACCACACCACACTGGGAGCTCATGTTCAGGTGATTATCCACCACAACTACCAAATCATTCTCAGTGTTCCTGCTTCCTAGGATAGTGTCTCCCATTCTGTAAGTGTGGCCTACCTTCCTTGTTCTTAGATGTATACATTTACATTTAGCCATATTGAGACACAAGACGTTTTCTTGCATCCAGAATTCCAAGTGATCCAGATCAAGCTGAATCAGTGACCTGTCCTCTTCATTATTTACCACGCCCCAATATTGGTTAGTCGCAAACTGTTAGTGATGATTTTATGTTTTCTTCCTGGTCATTAATAAAAATGTTAAATAACATAGGTACAGTAATCGATCCCTGTGGGATCCCACTAGAAACACAGCCATTTGATGATGATTCCCCATTTATATATACACATGTTGAGACCTGTCAGTTAGCCAGTAATTCATATAATGCATGCCAGGTTAATTTTGTATTTTTCTAGTTTTTTTTAATCAAAATATCATGAGGTACCAAGTCAAATGTCCCTTCTGACCTTAAAGTCTATGAGTCTTACAGAAGTCTATATTACATCAACACTATTACCTTTATCAACCAAACTGGTAATCTCATCAAAAAAAGATATCAAGTTAGTTTGATAGGATCTATTTTCCATAAACACCTGTTGATTGTCATTAAATACATTACCCTCCTTTAATTCTTTATTAATCGAATCCCATATCAGCCTCTCTGTTATCTTGTGCAGGATCAGTGTCAGGCTGACACGCCTATAAATTACCCAGATCATCCTGTTTACCCTTTTTAAATATTGGCACGTTAGCTTTCTTTTAGTATTCTGGAACTTTCCCAGTGCTTCAAGGCTTATTGAAAAGCAGCATTAATGGTCTAGCAAGCTCCACAACCAGCTGTTTTAAAACTTTTGGATGCAAGTAATCTGGGCCTGCAGATTTAAGAATGTCTGACTTTAGTAGCTGCTGTTTAACATCCTCCTGAGATACTAGTGGAATGGAAAGAGTGTTAGACTATGATATGACTATCTCATCTATTTTTCTCCCAAATACAGAACAGAAATATTTATTGAACACTTCCGCCATTTCTGTATTTTTGTTGATAATTCTACCATTTCCATCTAGTAATGAACCAATATCATTGTTAGATAGATAACAGGAACAAAAAGAATCGTATCCTATCTATCTATCTATCTAATTTTATTATTGACATCTAATGCCACTCCACCTCCCCTTTTGCTCACTTGATCTTTTCAAAAAGGTTATAGCCAGTGATTTTAACATTCCAGTCATGGCAGTCCTCCTATCATGTTTCAGTAATACCAGCTAGATCAAATTCACGCTCCTAAATGAGCAATTCCAATTCCTCTTGATTGTTATCCAATCTCCTAGCATTGGTGTATAGGCAATGCAAGAATTTCTTCTTTTTGTGTCCTTTGGTTCCTTGATAAATTTTGTTCTCTCATCCTTGATTTTGTGCTGAATGCTCACATCTTCTCCTGACTTCTCTTGCCAGCCTGTCCCCAAGGAAATTGATTCCCCCATCTATTGAGTCTAGAAGCCGTCCAAACTATATAGCCCCTTCTCCCTATAGAAGGTGGACCAATGTTTTCCAAACCAAAACCCTACACCACTTACCTAGCCAGTGTTTCACTTCCAAAATCTTCTGCCTACTGTCTTTGTTTCTGGGACAGGAAGGATCTCAGAGAAGATTGCTCTATCCCTGTCTCAGGTGCAAAGTTCCCATGTGGTGCTAAGCAGCCACTTAAACCAGACTTTTCCCAGCTGATCACTAATTTTGTGTTCTTCATATTCTGGGTGCCTGTCTTGAGACCCTGCAGTCTGATTTGCAGAAGCACTGAGCACTCGCAACTGAAGTCAATGGGAGCTGTGCTTTGAACATAAAAAGTGCTGTATAATGCTAAGTACTCTGAAAAATCAGGTGCTAGGTATCTTAAATTGGGCACCGAAAATTTCTGGATACTTTGTACATTAATCTTTGTGCCACAGTTCCCCATCTGTAAAATGGGAATAATCGTACTCCTTCACTTCACAGGCTTGTTGTGGAAAATAAATCTATTTATTTGTGAAGTATTTGGATACTATTGTGATGAGCACCATAGAAAAAGCCTCTGAGGAAATGAATAATTCTGTCTTCAGAACAGAGCATGAACAATGCACAGAAATTAGGCATGAAGCGACACATTGAACAAGGATGCAAAAAAATATGAATAGCTGCTTAAAAGAGCACCCTACATTCTGTGTACGGAATGAGGCAAGAGTCCTGTGGACAAAATGGTATGTGATCATGTATATTGAAGACTGTATCATAATGCATATGCACAAAGGAGCCAAATTAAGGTTGCCTAGGCAACCTTAGTTCTGGCATTTTCTAACTTTTGAATATTTGACATTACAACCTTTAATAATGATTTTTAATATAGTTTTTAAATGCAATTTCCTAGGTTTTTAAAAAAATCAAACTGAAAAAATAAAAATTTCATTATGTGGCATTATCTTGACACCCATGTGGGTCATTGACAGGGTTGGAATTTTTAGGTTCATCGTACAGGCCTCTGCTGCTTGAGCTAATAGAGTAACTGATAGTGGTAAGCTGTCATCCTATGTGGGGACCAGCACTAGAGGGGGATGAAACACGGAATTTGCCAGTAGGTTTCACAGACGTTTGCTGACAGCAGAGGAATGGTGAGACTCTGAAATCCTGGATTCCACTCCAGGCGGTGGAGGGGCATGTCTAATTACACAGACTCTTCTACCAATTTCCCCCAGGTGTGACCCCTCAGCCTCATTCCCTCCAAGCTGACTCTGTCCCAGTCCTGTCTCTTCCCTACCCTTGGGTCCTCATGCCAGTCCTTTCTCTTCACTTGGTCAGTTCCAGTCTCTACTTCTCAGATTTCTCATCCCAGTCTTCTTGCCCTATTAGGCTCACCCCTCCATACTTCCCATCCCAGTTCCAGTCTTCCCCCAGCTCCTTGTTTTCTGTCTCCTTGCCTGGCCAGTTCTCCCCCAATCCCAGCTCCTCATCCAGGCTCTGTCTTCCCCCACCCTCGCCTCCAGTCGCCTCTTTAGCCCTACTACTCCTGGTCCCCAGTACTACTGCATCCAATCTTAATGAATCCCCCTCCCTCCCCTTCACTCCCTCCAGTTCCTTGTCCCAATCTCTTTGCCCAGTCAGGTTCAGTTCTCCCCCTGCATACTAACTTCTCATCAGATCTGTCTACCTCTCCTCCACTCCTCCTTCCTGCACCCCACTGGTTCTCAGTGCCAGTCTTCCCCCTACAACTATTAGTTTTCCTCTCCCTCCCCCCCACCTCCATTCCCAGTTCCCTCACCCCACCCAAGACTTTGTCCTAATTTATTCCCCCCTGCAGGTATGCCTCTTGTCCCCTCTGCATTTGAATTGGGCAGTTTCCTCCTCCACAGTGTGTGAGCCCAGCAAGGGGGTCATTGAGAGCACAGGAAAGACAATCTGCCCACTCTTAGTTCAGGTGGCTGAACCTAAGTTCCCTATAAGCTGTGTGGGTGCGCAGGTGGGGAGAGGCGCTCGGCTCTGGCCCCGGAGCTGCCGCAGCCGGGGAGAGGTGATCTCCCCTGGCCCTAGCCCTGGAGGTGCCCTGACCGGGGAGGTGCCTCTCCCCCCGGCTCCAGGCTGCTGTGGCAAGAGAGGGATGAGGGGAGTCCTCTCTCCCCGCGGCAGCCCAGGGCAGCTTGCACCCTTAGCCCCAGCCAGAGCCCTCACCCCCACACCTCAACCCTCTGCCCTAGCCCTGAGCCCCCTACCGCACCCCAAACTCCTCATCCCTGGCCCCACCCCAGAGCCTGCACCCCGAGACAGAGTCCTCACCCCCCCCTGCACCCGAATCCTCTGCCCCAGCTCTGAGCCCCTTCCCACATTCCAAACCCCTCAGCCCCACCCCCCCCATAAATCATCTCCATATTGGTGCACATTACAAAATTCATTCCGCACATGGATGTAAAAAATTGGAGGGAACATTGGCCTGGACCCAGTACGGTGCGACACACAGCTCCTCAGAGCAGCAGTTACAGCTTCGAGTTGGGACATGCCCTGTGCAGATGGAATCTGGGGAATTTTGCTGCTAAAGTCTGTCTATACTGAGCATGTGCCAACTGTAGTTTTTCAAAAGCTTAGTACTTGGGCCAAATTTGGGTGGATTTTCACAGCAAAAAGCTAGTCCCAGACACAAAACCAATCTCTGCCAAATTTCAAGTCCCCAAAGCATGTCAGTACTAAACTTTTCAAAGAAAAAGGTTGCCAGGATTTTTTTAACATGGGCAAAATGTATTTTTCACTAGCCTTATAACAATCATTTTGACTGAAAATTTTTAAAAAAAAATTCATTCTGAGGCAGACACCTGACAGAAAGTTTTTGCCTAAACAACTGAAATTTGGCAAAGTCATAAGCAACTGAAAACAGGGTCATGTACTTGGAAGTGTTGGACAACTTTGATGGTAAGGGATGCTATTGACTCTGCCTATAATACTGCACAGTAATGAACTGTTCAAGACCTAAGTTGTTGCTGGAAGTAATGTGGGGAAATCCAATTGGATGTTATGTGTTCTGATAATTCAAACTAATCCTAATGATATACAGGAATTTGTTTTCAGTGCCCTCCTGTATCACCTTCTGAAACAGAACCTTACCACTCTTGAAATTAAATATCCCTATATTCAGGCACAAGCATAGAGTTATATTTTTAGCATTTTTCACTGAAAATGCCCACTAGTAGTTTCACTGAAAAATTTAAAAAAATATTTTCATATATTCACTGACTGAAACCTTACAGAGAAGATAATAGTTGGTAACAAGCCTAAGTTACCTGGAAAACCCCTGTCTGTGGTTTGTATTTAGGAAATAACCTTTCTTTTAAAAAGAAGAACAAAACTCAGTGTTCTTATTTGAGGAATTGTTTTCAATAATGTCTTGTGAGTAGCTGAATCTCAATATTGTGGGACTGACTTACCCTGCCTTTTCCCCCCTCCCCGTTTAAAATTTTAAAGTTTTCAGTTACAGATGTTCAGTAGCATCAACTGTACGTTGCAAGTACTTTATTCATAAATGTTGTATTCGGTTGCAATGTTTTGACTATTTTACTAAAAATTGCTTAGTTTTGAGTTTGTATAAGTTAAAATTGTAGAAAAACAGCTTTCTTTGCAAAGCAGAATTTTACATTAATATATTTATAGTGTGAAATTTGAGCTAGTTGGTGTATCTTTGCTGTTTGTGTTATCACTCCTTAAAGAGCTGCTGATGCCTCTTGGCAAATATAGAAAAGTCTGTTCTGTTTCATGTTTTAAGTTTTCCTTTCCTAGAGTCCTTTACTACTTTGTATATTTGTCTGAAAACCACATCCTATTTGTTCCAACTGGTACTTGTTTCTTACGTGCAGTGGACTTTGCTTTTAAGTTTTCTTGCTTGGTCAGTAGTGCCTTCTAGTGATGAGGACATTGTAAAACATATTTCAGAGGAATGTAAACTTTTAAAGATTTAAGTTCAGCAAACCTTTCAAATACTTTAGGAAGTTTGGAAGGGACATTGTAAAATCTGAGGATGAGGTAGTAGTGGTCTTCTAATTCTGAGTCACGAGGCATAAAGAGCACATGGTTGAGAATCCTGAACTTTTGAGCTCTATTCCCAAGATTGATGACTGGCCTTAATACCTTGTACTTATAGAGCAGTGGTCTACAATCTTTTTATGCACAAGATCACTTTTTGAATGTAAGTGCAACCCAAGATCTGCCCCACTCCGCTCACTCCATCCCCCCCCCCCCCCCCGCCCATTCTCCCCCCCCCCCCCCCCCCTCCCCTGGGCTGAGCCAGGGGGTTGGGGTTCGGGAGGGGGTGCGGGCTCTGGGCTGGGGCGAGGGGTTCGGAGTGTGGGAGGGGGCTCTGGGATGAGCCTGGGGCAGGGGGTTGGGGTGCAGGAGGGGGTGACGGGTGCAAGCTACGGGAGGGAGTTTGGGTGCAGGAGGGGTCTCTGGGCTGGGGCAGAGTGTTGGGGTGCAGGAGGGGTATGGGTGCTGGCTCTGGGAGGGGGGCAGGACAGGGGATTGGGGTGCAGGAGGGGGTTCAGGGTGCAGGACAGGGTATGGGGTGCTAGCTCCAGGAAGGGGCTGGGGGTTGGGGTGCAGGCTCCCTGCCTGACCCGGCCCCACTCAGGCACATCGGCACCTTCTCCCCATCATGAGCCGGGCCACCTCCCATCCCCCAGCCAGCCAGCCAGTAGTGCACCATGTGGCCACACCACTCCTGGAAGGGGCCAATGTGCCCCTGCGGCCCCTGGGGTGGGGCACGTGGCTACATATGCTACCCCTCTCTGCAGGTACCTCCCCCACAGCTCCCATTGGCCACAGCTCCCCATTCCTGGCCAATGGGAGCTGTGGGGGTGGTCCTTGCAGGCAGGAGCAGTGCACGGAGAACCCATCTCCCGCCCGGTGACCCCTCTACGCAGCCGCGGCTGGAGATTGCGATCGACTCGGAGTCTCTCCAGGATTGACCAGTCGATCATTATTGACCGGTTGGTGACCACGGTTATAGAGCATTGTACAAACTCTTAGGTGGGCCTCAATGCATCCCTGTAAATGAGGTAATTGCCATTGAAGGTCCCATGGCAATCTTGATCTAAATTGTGCAGTAAGATTCCTGAGTTCGGCAGCATTCTAGTACAGCAGACTGGAGATTTTGTGGCAGCTTCAAATATATTAAATTGAGTGTTTTATTGAATTAAATATGAAAACAAAAAATGAAAAATCAATATAATATTCCCCATTTCTTAATTTGTTATAACGTTTAATTTTATATTATCTCTTTTTTTAATTTTCCTTGTGCTGCAGAGTTTTGATTGGAAAATGCATAATTATATTACGGAAGTTGTCAAGAAGCTGGAGTTCCTTACCCATCTGTAAGGACCAGTGGAGATTTATGACCCAGAGAAAGCTGTTGGATATGCACATGAGCTGGGTGTTATAATAATTAACAGTGAAATAGTTAACTCTATTGATACTGAAATTTTCATGACTAGATGTCCTTGTAAACTTCTCATTGAGATGAATTCACACTTCACACAAGTGAAACACAGACTAGACTCAGGCTGACATCTCTGCATTCATTATGTTGCACAATGCTCATGTTTGGAAGGTTTTTACAATAGTAATGGCATAGAAACTTTTTTTAAATGATAGCATGGATTCTGGAGCATCATTCTGTGACAAGGGATGGATTTAGTGGACATGGCCCTTGGTTATCATCATAGTCACTTTACAGATGGGGAAATATTAAGTAGAGAAAGGGTGCTTCTGTACTAGAAAAAATGACTTATTACAAACAGTACAGCACCACTAATGTAGTCAAGGGTAAAGCTTTTTTTCTTGATGCTGTAAAATCATACCTGGAGCAGATTTATGTTACACAGAGCTTGAGCACAGTCTGGTAGTACTTACATCATTGGTGACTGTTGCCACAGTACAGGTAGACTAAGTGTTAATGACTACTTGCTCATGGTCATATAGAAAGTCTGAGACAGAGCAAGGAATAGTGAATGGAGAAAGTTAATAAGGAAGTGTTATTTACCCCCTCACATAACACAAGAACCACGGGTCACCCAATAAAATTAATTGGCAGCAGGTTTAAAACAAACAAAAAGAAGTACTTCTTCATGCAGTGCACAGTCAACCTGCAGAGATTATTGCCTGGGGATGTTGTGGAGGGCAAAACTATAACTGGTTTCAAAAAAGAATTAGATAAGTGCATGGAGGATAGGTCCATCACTGACTATTAGCCAAGATGGTCAGGGATGCAACCCCATGCTCTGGGTGTCCCTAGGCCTCTGACTGCCATGTGCTGGGACTAGATGGAGGATGAATGACTTGATGATTGCTCTGTTCTGTTCATTCCCTTTGAAGCATCTGGCATTGACCACTCTCAGACGAAAGGATATTGGGCTCTTTGGACCATTGGTGTCACCCATGGAAAAAAATTAGTGGGTGCTTAGCACCCACCAGCAGCCAGCTCCCTCCTCTGCCTCCAGCGCCTCCAATCTGCCTGCAGCCCCGCCAATCAACGACTCACCCTCCCTCCTAGCGCCTTCTGCTCGCTGCAATCAGCTGTTCTGCGATGTGCAGGAGGCGCTGGGTTCGTGGGACGGGGCGGAACGGGGCAGGGTGGAGCAGGGGCAGGAAGAGGCGAGGCGGGGTCTTAGGAGAAGGGGTGGAGTGGGGCGGGGCGAGGGTGGTAGTTTGGGGGAAGGGAGTGGAGGGTTGAGCACTCCCAGGGCCTAGAGGAAGCCAGCGCCTTTGCCCAGTATGGCCATTCTTATGTTTTTGTGAATGGAAGCCAAAATATCTAGTTCTCAATTCCATTCCTTAAGAACAAGACTATCCTTCCTCACCTTTTAACTTAGCTGACACATTCAGAACCTACAAGTGAGACTGATTCAAAGCTGAAATGATTCATAGCTTCTCAATGATTGAATTGATTTTTAAAAAAAATAACTAATATTTTGACCTTACTAACTTTAAATATTCATAAATTAAAAGCTACTAAATCATTTCTTCAGATTTGGCTTGTTTTGTAGAACTTGTTGAGATGCCAAACCATGTACTGTAGTGTTCTCTATAAATGTGTAAGAAATTCTGGTTTATTATATTTGACAAATCATTTATAGTAATACTGAGATATTTTACGTCACAAGCATGGGCAGAATTAAGGCTCAGTTTTCAACATTAACTCTGCATTCTCTGAATTGTTGAATGTTTAATTCAACATTAGTGCTGAGTAATCAATGCTAGGTTTTGGTATATGTTTCTTCTAAAGATTGGAAGTGCATAATTTATCTAGACTGGAGATACAGTAATGTAATTTGTAAGATAATGGGAAAGTACATATGCAGGGCTTCTAGTTTTAGGTTTAAATAAGTATTTAATGGCAAATGCTTGCTATTAACAAAGACAGAAAATATACTGAGAAATTAGTCTACGCTGAAAATATCTCATGGTCTCTGCATCCTTTCCAATAATCAGTTTCACATCTTCCATATGTACTTTATATGAATCTAAATTCATTTCCTGGCAGGAGGATTCTGATGAATATATTTGACAATCACAATTTTCAAATCAAGAATAGATTTTTTTCAATACAATATGTGCTTCGAATTATTTTGGGGAAGTTCTATGGCCTCCAGGAGGTCAGACTAGAGGTCCCTTCTGACCTTAGAATTTGTGAATATGTGAATCTATGATCATATGTATCTATGAAATGGATGCTGAGTTTTCAGTGCACAGATGTCCACAGCCACTATCATGACTGCCACTGATTTTTGGTAATCTCAGCAGAGAGTCCAAGGACTGAATGGGCATTGAAACTGAATCATACTCTCCTTCTTAGAGGAGGTCCTTCCAGGTTAGGGTTGAGAGAGACATGCTGAATGTTTGAGGAAGGTTGCATTGCTGCTGGCTCTGTTCTGTGATTAAACTGGTCTTCAGTCTTCAAGGTAGTCAGTGTTACACTCTGTAAGGGCATTACATTTACACACAGTTGCTAAAAGTAGAAAATCGAAGTCCCACACATGTAAAAGTAAAATAAAGGGAATATAGATTGATGTAAAATTTACAGAAGCACCTGTCTCGCTTTCAAAACTGACTTAGACACTTAGGAGTCTACGTCTCACTGGCTGTAAGCACTTAGGAGTTTAAGACACTTTTGAAAACTGAACATAAGCTCCTAAATTACTTACATGCTTTTGAAAAATTTTCCCTTTATCTATAGTGTTGTTGTGTATAGTGATGTTAACAGTTTGAGGGGATGTAACTGCAGCTTCCAGTTGCCATTGAAACAAGTAGGATGTAAATATTAGTCCAAATTAGGGTGACCAGATGTCCTGATTTTATAGGGACAGTCCTGATTTTTGGGTCTTTTTCTTGTATAGGCTCCTATTACCCCCCACCTCCTGTCTGGTCACCCTAGTCCAAATTCTCTGTGTAGCAGAGCCTTTGAACTGCTCAGGCAGAGCAAAGAGGTCACTCAATTAGGGTGAACTGCAAACAAAATGGGGCAGACAAACCCCAAAGGCTGGTGGATATTCCAATACTTAGTTTACCAAGCCAGCACAAAAAGCTTCTATAGTACCTCACTGGTTACTTAGAAGTCCAAACAACAAGTTCCCTTAAAGTACCCAGCCTCAGGTCTCCATCCAGATACACACGTCAGATATGATGATGATTACTGAAAATCTTATCTCATCATATAAAAGAAAAGGTTCTTCCAATCTCAAAGGATCAGCCACATACCCAGGTCCAATTATAACTTAGATCTTACCCAAAATACACGCTTATAGCCAATTCTTATTAACTAAGCTAAAATTTATTAAAAAAGAAAAGAGAGTGAGTGTTGGTTAAAAGATCAATATACATACAGACTTGAATTCAATTCTTGAGGTTCAGATACACAGCAGAGATGAGTTTGTAGTTGCCAAAAGTCCTTTTAGAAATAGTCCATCGGTTATAGTCCAATGTCCATATTCAGGGTGACTCCAGTCAGTGACTGGGATCTCAGTCCTTATGGCTTAAGGCAGGCCTGCACAACATGCGGCCCAGGGGCCACATGTGGCCCGTGTGGGCTCACTGTGCAGCCCATGGGGGGTGAGTAGGTGGGCTCACTGTGCGGCCCGCGGGGGGTGAGTAAGGAAACGGCGGGTGAGGGAGGGGGGCTGAGGAGGCGAGCGGGCGGGCAGTGTTGGGGGGTGAGGAGGCAAGTGGGCGGGCAGTGGTGGGAGAGCAGGTGAGGCAGCGGGGGCGGGACTGAGGAGGTGAGTGGGCGGGCAGTGGCGGGGGGGTGAGTAGGCGAGCCAGGGGGCTGAGGAGGTGAGTGGGCGGGCAGTAGCAGGGGGGCAGGTGAGCCGGCGGCGGGGGAGGAGGCGGCTGAGGAGGCGAGCGGGTGGGTGGTGGCGGGGGGTGAGTAGGTGAGCTGGGGGGGAGGGGCTGAGGAGGTGAGCAGGCGGGCAGTGGTGGGGGGGCAGGTGAGCCGGCGGAGGGGAGTGGGGGCTGAGGAGGCGAGCCGGGGCGGTGGGGGGCTGAGGAGGCGAGCGGGTGGGCAGTGGCGGGGAGTGAGGAGGCGAGCGGCGAGTCGGAGGCTGACCTGTTCTACTGATCTGGTCTGGCTCCCATCCCCTCTCCAAGGGTTGCAGCTGTCTGGAGGTGCTGCCTTCCACACCTTCCTCCTTCACACCTCATTCATTCAGCAGGGCAATTGATTACAAAGTGGGGGGAAGATCTTATTCTACTTCTAGCAAAAAGACATTTTTCTTTTACCTTAATTATACTAACTTAGGGGCGGCTATAACATATTACCAAGGTTCAATACTGCTGTTTCAGCAGGGCGGCGCTGGGGAAGGAGGGTTTTTTTCCACGGGGCAGGCGGCGCTGGCGGGGGGGTGGGCGGTGCTGGAGGGTGTGTGTTTCGGCAGCGCTGGAGGGGTTGTTTCCATGGGGGGGGGGGGGCGGCACTGGGGGGAGTGTTGTGTTTTGGGGGTGCCTGGGTGGTACTGGGAGGGGGTTCGGCGGGGCCGGGGAGGTTCGGCCCTCAGCTGTTTTCTTTGGAGTAATATGACCCTCGCCGCTTTATGAGTTGTGCAGGCCTGGCTTAAGGCTTCCCCCTCTTGAAACCCAAAGCAGATCTGAGATGAAGTAGGATGTGTGCGGTTCTGGTCACCCCATCTGAAAAAAGTTCTACTAGAATTGGAAAAAGTACAGAGAAGGGCAACAGAAATGGTTAGGGGTATGTAACCACTTCTACAAGAGGGGAGATTAAAAAGACTGGAATGGTTCATCTTAGAAAAGAGACAACGGGGGATAGAGATCTATAAAATCATTAATGTTGTGGAGAAAGTGAATAAGGAAGTGTTATTTATTCTTTCACTGAATACAAGAACCAGGAGTCACCCAATGAAATCAATAAGTCAACAATTTTAAAGCAAACATAAGGAAGTACTTCCTTCATATAATGCACAGTCAACCTGTGGAACTTGTTGCCAGGGGATGTTGTGAAGGCCCAAAGTATAACTGGGTTCAAAAAAAGAATTCGATAAGTTCATAGACCATAGGTCCATTAATGGCCGTTAACTAAGATGATCAGGGACGCAACCCCATGCTCTGTGTGTCCCTAAACCTCTGAGTGTCAAAACCTGGGACTGGATGACAGGTGATGGATCACTCGATAAATTTCCCCGTTCTGTGCATTCCTCTGAAGCATCTGGCACTGGCCACTGCTGGAAGACACGATACTGGGCTAGATGGACCATTGATCTGATCCAGTATGGCCATTCTTATGTTAAAACTTTTCCCTGGGGGCTGGATACTAGTTTTCTGTGAGCCACAAAAAGAAATATAATTACAGATTCTAGAATCAGATTTTTTTTTAGGATTTAAATTTTAACTTTTAAGGCATTAATGGGGTCAAGAAATAATAAAATTAAATAAGCATTTTGAGATATGGCTGCTAGAGAGATGTCAGAACTAAAGTGCGAAGAGAAAAAGCAAAATAGTAATAAGAATGATGTAATTTTTCAGGTTGAATAGCTCTCAGTTTAGTCTTTAGTTGACCCGTGTAAGTGCTTTAAAACCAAACAAATACTTTGTTTTCAACCAGTGGTCTGTGACCCATGAAAAGTGAGAAGTTTTCAATCCCCACCATTTATTTTAGACAGTTGTGTAATTTATGTATTACTAGCTGCATCCTATTTGTGTATAATCCATAAATTTAATAGCATCTCATGCATATGTCATAAGTAACTCTGAGCTTTTCATGTCTATCACTCCTTTATTTTCTTGCATTTCGTTATTTTATTTTATTTTATTTTATTTTATCCCTTATTTATACCCACTCTGGATGCGTGTGTGTGTGTGTTTGATCAAAACCAATTATTATTTTTCATATTTGAATAAAGATTTTTAAATCTAAAAATGTGCAGTTTTTCTCAGCATATATATATATATATATATATATATATATATATATATATATTAATCCTTGTATTAATCATACTTAGCTCTTATAAGCACTTTTCACCCATAGATCTCCAAATGCTTTACAAATAAAAGTGAGCATCATTATCCCCATGTTACAGGTGGGGAAAATTGAGCAAAGAGAGATGAAGATAAACTCATTAAATATTGAATATTGTGACCAGCTGTGGGATCTTAAAAAAATGCACATGCTCTTTTGGCTTGCTCTCTATTAAAGAACTGTCTGTGGTATTCTGTTTCCTCACCTGAAACATAACTTTAAGAGCCTTGACCACAATTATATATAACCTGTATAGCAATTTGATTGTGTGGTTTTGAAGATATAGCTGTCGTGCTTAAAATACAATAAAAAGTAACCATTGAGTGGAAGGATCAAATGACTCTTAACCCATCTTACTATAGTCAGGCAGAACAATTAAAATACTTATTCATCAAGAAAGAGTGTTCATTTGGTGTTGAAAATTAGAATTGCAGTCATATTGTTCAATAAACCAGCATCTCAGAGCCATGACTTAAGAAGAAGGTTGCTAGGAATGTGGATTCTTCTCTTTCAGAGGTCAATGACCCTTTTGTACAGCCTTCAAAGGAATTTGATTGAAAATTTTTTAGGTTTTGCAAGACCGCTGGAATACCAGTTCACATAATTCAAAGTAAAACCTTATTATATGCTTGGTCTGGTTTGTTTAGTTTTAAATAATAGTAAAAATAT
The DNA here is from genome assembly GCF_002925995.2 of Terrapene triunguis. Lineage (NCBI taxonomy): Eukaryota > Metazoa > Chordata > Testudines > Emydidae > Terrapene > Terrapene triunguis. Next base: position 51,027,581 of record NW_020664436.1, read on the forward strand.
GTGACCTGAAACTCACTCATTTAATCTTACTATAGCATAACACACCCAGCAGCATTAAAAAAGATACATACATTCAACAAGAACAAATCAACTCCACTCAGCCAGCCAGTGAATCAGCAACAAAACCTCTTTTCCATTCCTCATTTTCTCTGGGAAGATACCCTCAATCTTCTCGAAAAACTCTATAAAATAAATTGTAACTTTTGAATGACACCATCTACCTCTAAATCAGTGGAGAAACAATAGAGCCTTTCACTGGAAATACATTTGTTTATGTAGTCCCATGGGTAGATAAAGCAAAATAAAAACATTTTCATCTTGTAAGTGTGAAATTCACACTTTCTGGGCTGCCAAAAAATGGATTACATTAGGAGTGTAACTTGTTAAATCTTCTATGATTCCATCAATGTTCGTTCCAATTTTAACTTCACACTTTAATTTTTCTGCTGCTAGGAAAACCAAGAGATTCCCAGTCAACCAGAATCGATTCTAAAATTGTGCCGAAAGTTACCAAAATGACTGTGTCTGGAAAGAAACAAGCTATGGGATTTGAAGTTCCAAGGTAAACCAAGCTTCATACCTCAAGATACTTTAACAGTTCTTCTTTCAGACTGGTGCACCTGTAGCAAGTTTACTTCTTTTTTATATATATTTTACAGAGTTTTTAGTGTACACTCTGCAAAACTAACCATCTTGGCTTCTTGTTTGACTCATAATTACTTTCAGAAGAAGGCCTCTCACGTTGTGAGTTTAACAAATCCTTTCACTATGAATAGTGCAGAGATATCAACTAGTCAGATTATTTAAACATCCGCTTCATAGAATGCTAACGCTAATCTTTCTGGAGGCTAGTTTATTTAAAAATAAATTTTCTAAATGGAATTATGAGACAAGTCACTAAAAACTATAATTGGTTATTCATTGAAAGGAAATAGCTTAAACAATGAGAACATAATTTATGGGGAAAATAATCATTTCAGGCTAATTTCCCTCCATTGCACATGCAGCTTCCATTGCCTTAAGTAGGATGCCTATACACCTATTAGAAGGCAGAATTTGGACATTTTTGTGATTGCTTTAAAATAATACGATTGAGCAAAATTAGGAGGGTCAGATTAAATTAGGATTTGTAGAGTAGTAGTCTTTCCTTTCACAGACTAAAGGCCAAACAAATTAAAGAAAACAGTTCTGAAAATAAATTCGGAGTTCAGAGAGCTGAATCTTTAATAGTGAGTGACTAATAGCTGTCTAAGTGTCATACATTGTAACAGTAGAATCTCCTATTTCTTCTTTTATGTATTTAAAAAAGAAAGTTAATGGAAGATTTAGTGTTAGAAATATATCCGGAATAAAAGGAGAGTGTAGTTGTGCTATGAGAGCATTGTGTGGGATGTCAGCTTTCTTCCATAGTAAAACTCATTCATTTGATAGGAAAAATTTAGCAGCATGTTAGGTGTCTGAATCAGAAAAAGGACATCACAAGAACCAGCAGAACAAACTGCCCTGCACAGCTCATCAGTGTGTACAACTCTGCTCTGGAGGGATCATTTTAGAAATCAGAATGTGTTCATGTGCATTTTGTGTTCTTCTTCTGCTAAAACTGCCAAGAAAGTTGGCAGTTCTGTCTGTCATAGGATTTTCTACACTGTCCATCCAACATGCTATCTAAGGGCAATTAATTCCAATTGTGATAGTGGTTTTGTAATATGGTGTCAGCTCATGGGGGACTGCACTGAGACTATAATTTCACGCAGGCCACTGAATATCCATCAGGTGGCGATAACTACTTTTAGCTATTTACCTGGAGCAATTTATAATCTGTGAGTTGGAGGTTGACTCTAACATGTAACTCCTTGAGTCTTTCAAAATCCTGCCAGTACTACTGGGGAATCTGTGAAATAGAGTTAAAATATGACCAGTGACATACATATATTCATAGTAACCAGGGACTCTGGGTGAAATCTTTTTCTCATTTACTTCAGTACGGACAGAAGATCACCCTCCCTCTCTAGTGTTTCCTATGGCACCTTTTATAGTCTGTGGTTCTGCATGGGAAGTGGTAAAACTTGTTGCTCTGAGTAAAAGTTTCTAAAAAAGAAAGAGAAAAAGTAGATGTAAGTGATAAAGCTCTCCATCCATCAACAGTCCTAAAAGGATTGTAGGAATAGTTTGTTTTTTAAGTGCCTAACAAAAATCACAATTAAAAATATTCTTCTTATAAAAGAAGCAGTTTGGAGTTGACCATGCATGTACTGTCTATTGAACAACAGCCACACTTTGAGTTCCTGTATTGTCCATTTCTTGGGGCAACGGGGAGGTAAACTCTGGAAGACTACTCCCGTATCCAGAGGCTAAAGTAAATTCAGGATAGGCAGCTGGTGGTCCATTTTCTTTTTGAAATCATCAGTATCCCTTTCTCTTTTCTAGTGACCCTAAAGTGGAACTGTATATGCTTCCCTTTTAGTGGTGGTGCTGTTTTGTTTTATAGCAGTCCTTAACTCTGAAGTAGCTGCTTGTCATCCAGCTGGGTTTGAATACTCAGTGTTCTGAGAGAGGTTTAATTTCTCATGCAGTACTTCATTTAAAAATAGTTGGGAACATTATAGAAGTGATGCAACTAATTAGAATGGGGGAAGGCTTTGTTCTGTTCAAAAAGCTACCATTATTTGAATGGAGCCTGCCTTCTTAATGGAGTTTTACTCTAGTGGAGTCATGGAAAAGTCATTATTGATTATGTAAGATGTGAGATCTGAAGAGAGTCCTGCTGGAAGGCTAGAGAAGCATCCTGGCAAACAAGGAGCACTTCTTGGAGGGTTAGTTAATAAGATTTGTGTTTTACATGCATAGACAGGTTGGAGAAGGCCATACAATGGACAGTTTAGTCTGTAGGAAGCCGAATGGCGGCGCCTGTAGCTAGACACAGAGTGGTTAGCCAAAATATTAGTGTTGCTTTACAAGCTTATCATTGCTTTGCAGCTGTTACACATGTAGTTCTGAACTAGAAACAAACAAAAAAACCCAACACTGAGTCTCTGTACTACAGTGTTTTCTTTTACACTAGTATGATCTGGAATACTGAAAGCATAATAGTATGATGTTTAGGATCAGGGGAATTGGAAAGTTTAATAATACCTATGAAAGATTCTTTATTAGCTTTCTTTAGTCAGTCTTGATGTTAAGGTTCCATTTATAAATGGCTTACAAAGGGTTAATAAATAGTTTTAAAATAAGTGCACTACGGAGATGAGTAGCATGTGCTTATAGCCATTAATGCACTTCAGTGTTCTAGAAGGTTATAAGCAATCTGTTGGACTCCATAACAATCAATTAAGCATTTATTAAAACATTTTATAAATACTTTATTAATCCTTTATAAACTCTGTAAATGGAACCTTAATATAAAATATGATCTTTTCTTCTTTAAAAAAGTTTATTAAAACGGATGGTTATTGGCAGTTGTGAATTGCTTATAGAGTTCTGGTTGCCTTTCTTGGGGTTGGTGAATATTATACAGGGATTATCCTGGAAAAATATGGTTTGTTCATTTCTGACAAACTGCTTCTCTGCTCCACTAACTAAAGACAATATTACCATTTTCTGTCTGTGCATGAATTCATGAAAGAAACCAGAACAAATGTAAGCAAATGAGGATGATTATTTCAGCCATGCTGACCAAATTTGTGTAGCTATAATTTGGAATGGGCAAACTAATTTTGAGAGCTTCCTTAATAAATGTAAGTTTCCCAAAGAGAGCTTGCTGTACAAAAGAGGTTTAGTATCCCTTGTGACTGGAAGATTACAAAGAATATTTAACTGAAATTTTCATAGGTAAACCATAACAGATGGAACTGCACATTTTCTATTGCATTTTACTTAATTTGCAGTATTGAGACAGACAGGCAGTCTAACACATCAGTCTTTAAAAGTACATAGATCACAAAGTGGTGGATGCATGTATTATTTAAGAGAACACTCAACTGCATAAGCACTCTGAGAATTTTTCCAAGATAGAGGTTGCTGAAGCTTCTTTTCCTTCAATAAATTAATGAAATAGTTACATCCTACTGTGTTTTGAACTGCTTCACTTTTTCATGGATTTTTGCTTTTTGCCTATTTGAGGGAAGTTTGATGATCAATTTAAATACAGCTTTGGGTTTTTCGACTGAGGCTCCGTGAGTATTTGGTGCTATGATTCATCATCTTGATGCTTCTATTCACATGATGGTGTTGCATCAGTGATAGTAATGTCTCATGTTGTGACAATATTGTCATGTGTTTGATAAAATGTCATTGTGGTGCTTCCTCTTCTAGCAATGACATCATAGTACCTGAAATAAAGTTTTTGGTCAAGTTGAGAACTTGGATTTGATTAACGGAATCGCTCACTCTATTTCCCAGGCTCCTCAGTTTCCCCATTTATAAGCAGGTCCCCCAACCTATTTGTCTGACTCTCCACTTTGCAAAGCCCATTTTCTCCTTCCTCCCATCTTCAATTGCACCATCACTCTCCCTTCTGCTTTTCCAATCCTAATCCTTGAAATCCCAAATCTCCCCTCCCCTTATTACTCTTAGGTTTATACCCAAACCGAAATATAAGTATATAAATGAATACATTTAATAACCTTAAGATTGTGACTTTACTTGTTTTTTCTTTCCTTTTCTCATTTCTTTATTCCTTTTCTACCTTACATCAGCTCCTCAGCATAATTCTTCTCCATTCCATTTTTTCTATAGTTTTTCTCTTCCTTTTACCCTCATCCCCTTTTTCCTCACCTCCTTTCCTTTCTTCCCTGTTGTGCTTTCATCTCCCTTTGCAACCAGCACACCTAGTGTGTCACTCCTCAAGAGTCTCCAAACCCTCCTTTATAAAATCTTTCCCTCTTTGTGTTTCCCAAGTCCCCTTTCCAGTTCTCATCATGCAGCTCACACAGAAGGGAGATGAGGAAAGGTTTTGTTTAAATGTCCACTGTTTCAAATCTGCATTACCAGGGAAGGACACTCTGGGGACGCAGGCAGAGCTCCTTGCCACATGGCAGCAGGACTTTTTTTCTGGGAGAACTTCCAACAGTAAGCTTTTTTCCCACTAATTTGGAAGAGAGGAGTGATCCCCCCACCCTGGACTTGGCATTCTGTTTTTAATTTCTTCAGTCCCATGGAGAGTGAACTATAGGTAAGGGTACTTATGTGACAAATAGCTAATGACTAAGTAGGGGAAGTGGCAGCCAGACATTAGGGGCCTCATTGAAAAGGATCATAGTATTGCTGGAGGAGTCTGGATAGTTGAGGCTGTACACATAGGCTGCCAGTGATGAGATTTATGACTTTTACAAATTGATGGTCTCTCTGACTGTGCATTTTGAGATCCCTAAAGACTGCTGTACTTGCAATTGCACCCAGAACTCTGAAGAAAGAAAATCCCCTAGAATATAAAGCTTTACATTTTCTAAGTAATTATCAAAGACTAATTTTCTGAGAAAATTCTAATTAATACACAGCCATAAAAGATTACTGCTAAGAAATTGAGACTTTCATAAATATAGTTAAGCCAATAAAAAAGTTATAACCTGTGATTAATTTTTTAATCTGTTGTTCAGTGTTCTTGGTTTTTTGTCTTTGCCTTGGTATTTGGGTAGCCTTAGTATAAAAATCTCTAGAACTGTGCTTGAAAAGCTGCAGAAAAACTTCTGAATTCTGCTTTTGGGGTTGTATTAATTGCAGTTTCATATAGTTTCTTCACTTTTAACTTTTGTTTTTAATTAGCATGGGAAGTTGTGCAGACAATGAAAGGGAAGGTAGTGGGTTGCCATCTACAAAGTCAAGTTTGACCTCTTTTCTTATGCAAGAACTTCTCTCTAGATCTTTAAATGTCATAAGGAGACCAATATAAAGTATATCTGTTCTTTTGAATATGTGCAAGTGTTACGCTTCAGTCTGAAAGCATTGGGTGTTAAAATTATGAAGAATAAGTACCTAAAAAAATCTCAGAGAAAAGGCTGGAAGAGCGTCTTTATCTTGATCGGAAAAGCCTGATACAAGTAAAGTATGTATACATATGTAACTCCGAAATAATGCATGACTTCTGTCAAAACTGATTTGGCCTACTTTATAACTTCTGCTATTTAAATCTACTGTTCAGGTAGTGGGAAAAGCGCTCTCACTACAGTTCTCTGTGCATGTGTATTTGGTGCAAAAACTAATTATATATTTTGTTTTATGAAAGAAATGTCTAAACAGACAGGAATTGGGGAAGGTGATTTTGAATGAAATGAACTTAGTACTGGTTTGTTTCCAGAACAGGCATTCAGTTTAAACCCAATATACTATTTGTTTAAGTAACTTTAAAAAAAATGAAGGACTTTGGTACACAATGCAGAATAGGTGCTAATTTGAAATATTTTCTAGTAAAAGCAAGCATGGATGGCTGATGTTATATTTTTCTGTAGTTCCTATGCAGTCATTTTTTCCCCTTAACTACTTTTAAATATGAATGTTTTGATGATCCACTACTTTCAGATCTTTAGCACAGGAAATGAAGAATAGCTTTTTCAGTTTAAATTATAGGGGGAATTTATTTTGTTGGAATGTGACCAAGACAAAAGTGCTCACACACATCTAAATGGGGTGCCATGGGGACAGGGGTCTTTAATGACCATCAAAGGTCAGGGCCTTGGCTTTAGATCTCATCAGGAAGATGGCACCTCCAGCAGCACGTTGCCCTGATACAGTACTGGGCCATTTAGTTTAGTTCTGAATTTGAGGAAAGAGTATGACCTATAAAATCACCAATGCCACTTCCTGCATCGCATGTGGTAGACTTCCTTTGCAGGTGTGCAATGTGGGTCCTCACCAGGCTTAATTTCTTTTAGTTAGAGACCTGACTAGATCATAAACTATTCTGTCTCTGACACTACAATTATAAGAGTTAGAAAATCTGGGTTAGATTGTTCCCTACAATTTGTGTCATGGAAAATAGCCCAAAGTAGTTTTCAACCTTTTTTCATTTGTGGACTCCTAAAAAAATTTCAAATGGAGGTACGGACCCCTTTGGAAATCTTAGACATAATCTATGGACCTCCTGGGGTCCACAGATCACAGCTTGAAAACCATTGGCCTAAAGCAGTGTTTCTCAAACTGGGGCCGCCGCCTGTGTAGGGAAAGCCCCTGGCAGGCTGGGCCGGTTTGTTTACCTGCCGCATCCGCATGTCCGGCTGATCGCGGCTCCCACTGGCTGCGGTTCGCTGCTCCAGGCCATTGGGAGCCGCTGGAAGCGGTGCGGGCCGAGGGACATACTTGCCGCCGCTTCCAGCAGCTCCCATTGGCTTGCAGTGGCGAACCGCAGCCAGTGGGAGCTCCGATCGGCTGGACCTGCGGATGGGGCAGGTAAACAAACCGGCCCGGCCCGCCAGGGGCTTTCCCTACACAAGCGGCGGCCCCAGTTTGAGAAACACTGGCCTAAAGTAAGAAAGAGATTCCTAGTAGGGTTGAAAACTGGCAGAAAATGAGTCCGCTACACTGTTTGATGCCATCATGTGATAAAAGGATGAAGTGGAACACCATGCTGATCACAAAATTCTGATGTATATGGAAAAGTAGTTTTGGTTATGAAAGCTGAAGGGGAGGAAACAGGGAAATATACTCTGACAGGTAAATGGAAAGTGAATCATGAAAACTCACTCTGATGCAACTTGAGATTGTATTAGCTTCCACTGGCAGGGCTTCTTGGGCCAAAAGTGATGAATAAAGTTATCTGCCTCCAGAAAAGCCAGCGGCAAAAGGATATTGGGGTTTGGAGGGAGATGGGGGGGGACGCAGATATGATTATTGCAGTAACATCCTTCCATCCCCTATACATATTTTTTAAAGTGCAGTGTAGTTATGTGGCACTGCCTGGAGCACCCTCCAATGGCAAGCTGGTGCAGAACATGTACACCTGCCTCAGTTTCCCCTTGAAATCCACCCATGAAAAGTAATATTTTCTCTTAGTGGCAATTTTGTACCCTTTTATTCATTTAAAGGGATGCAGTCCACAAATCTTCTCTAAAACAGTTCTTCTAAAAATCCTAAAGTAAAACAAATGTTTACTATGCAGAAGCTCTTCAATCCCATTCAACGGTCACTCTTCCCAGATCACCTACCCCGAGAGTCATCACTCACTTGGTCACAGTTCCTTTTAGCCCCTGTGTCAAGGCCCCATTCTCTAGGTCAACTACCTGAGATTTCCAAGACCTGCTTCTCTCCCATGTTTTCTCCCGTAGCCCCAAGTCATGTCTCCCACAACAGAACTCCCTGCAGCGTTCACTGACCAGACCTCTTTGCCTGTGAGTCCTACCCCTGCTCCTTGGATCTGTCCTTCAGTATCAACCCTCTTGTACTGGGCTCAGCTTCTCTTAACCAGGCCGGTTCTTCCCCTTCTTTATAGGGGCTGATCCACAAGCTCTCCTTTAACTTACCAGGGGTTCCCCAGCTCTAGCCAATCCTCACCATCGACCTTTTGCTCTTCCCAGTCGCGTACTGTACCAGCTCTCTGCTGCTGCTGCTCCTGGGTCTCTCCTCTCTTCTTCCGGCAGCTCTCACCTGTCCGTCAGCTCTCTGTCCCCTCTTGGGCTCAGGTGTCCTCTTTTAAGCCCAGTTGGGGGTCATTGATCCCATCCTTGTTCACCAGGCAGCTTACATGCACAGAGACTGAATCAGTAGATTTTTCTGAAGCTTTGTGTATAATCCAGCATGGGAAATTTTTCAGTCTTCAGTTTTTGTTTACTGTGTTTGGCTTTTCTGTGGTGGACATCATCATAACTATCTGAGCAACTCTAATTAATGAATTTATCCTTATGACACATCTGTGAATTAGGGTTTGTTAGTTTTATTTTACAGATGGGGCACTGAGTCAGAGAGAGAGAGGAAATGATGTAACCAGGGTCACACAGAAGATCTGTGGTAGAGTTGGGAAGACACCCCATCCCGCAGATGTCCTGAATCCTAGGCCATTGCCTTAATCATAAGACCATCCTTCTTCCTCCCCCTTTTTTTTTTTTAATTAAACCTACCTTCCCCAACACAACTCTCCATAAACATGGCAACCATGCTGACTTTTGGGAAGGCATTGGAGAACAACTAGCACTCGAGTGGTTTAGCCTGCATGCATGCAACAAATTGGGTGCATTATCAGCCCAAGTATAAGCAGCATTCAGGCTTTAACCTATCCCCGAGGACTAGTCAGCTAAGCTGTTTGTAAAACACCACCACAGTTGGGTGAGAGGTTCTTGTGTATGGAGCCAGGTTAGGAACAACCTCCGGGTAAGAGTCCAAGTTAACTCTGCAGCAAAGACAACCCCTCATTAGTCATTTCTCATAACTGTCTCTTCCCTCCCCATCAAAAGAAGTGGCCATGAGGAAGAGGGTTTTTCTTACCTGAATTTCAAATAGTACATGGGATGCTTTCTTATTTTGCTTTTGTTCAGACTGCTTTTCAGTCAGGATATTCAGAGCCTGTATCTGTTGTTTGTGTCCAGTTGTTTGTCACTTCCATTTTAATAGTCTCTAACTACTTATCAGAGATTCTTAATTTGAAGGGTTGGACTCTACGTAAAGAGAAATTCCCTTTGTTCTCTGATGCTGTGTAGGGCTTCAGTGACATTCCCTATAAATCTTTGTTTTCTCTTTGCTTTCCCTAGTGTGATTGCTGAAGAGAATGGCCATAGTGCTAATACACCTCAAAAAAGACCATCATCTGAAGATTCCAGTGTCACTTCTGGAGTAGTTGAGTTGGTCTCTAAATCAGCTCTTCCATCCCAAACAATTCAGTTTCCAGAAGAGCAGAGTACAGTACCTACTCCAGTGAAAAAGTCTAGCAAGACAAGACAACAAATAGATGTGAAAGCAGAGCTGGAGAAGAGGCAAGGAGGAAAACAGCTGCTGAATTTAGTGGTAATAGGTAATACCCTTTTTTCTTTATTTTAATTCCAAATTGAATACATTTTGGGCCAGAAATGTATGCTTGTTGAGTGTGGGAATGATGCAGAAGCAAGACACTCCTCCGTTTAGGAAAGGAAACATCTCAGATTGCACTAAAAACCCATCTGCTTTACCCTTCCTCTGTGGCGGGAGACACTTTTAGCCTGCATGGACTAAAATACTAACTAGTCCTTCTGCCTATCCCCCATCCTCATCTTGTCAAAATAAAATATACTTTAAAGTTGACTCATTTTTTTAGCTTTTTTTTTTTAACGAGTTTGGCAGAACAGAGGTCATTGTCAAACTTCACCCATTTCTTCTCTAGAAAACCTCTCTCTCTGTCCGCTACTATGTATGATGATCAGACTCTGTGAATTGCATGAGCATGAAACAAAACTTCAGGGCATTAGATTCCCCTATCTGCCACTGTGTTTCTTTTCCAGCTGTATTATGAAGTCTAAAATGTGTAAATTAGTAGTAATAGTCTAATGCTTACTTCCCTTCTTAGGACATGTTGATGCAGGTAAAAGTACTCTAATGGGTCATTTACTCTACCTTCTGGGCAACGTGAACAAACGAACTATGCACAAATACGAGCAGGAATCCAAAAAGGCTGGCAAAGCTTCATTTGCTTATGCATGGGTCTTGGATGAAACTGGGGAAGAAAGAGAAAGGTAGGCAAGTTATCTTCTAGTATGAACTAATGTTCTCTCTGATTGTAACGTGTTACTAAATGTCATTCCACTAATTAGCTATGTGCTACTACATTAAATGTTTTAAGAGTAAAATGTTGGGTAGGAAATATTTCATCCTCTGTGTACATAGATCTACACCATTGAAAGAAAAGTCAGTGTCTTTTCTTGGTTGTGGAAATGGAATGCCATTGAGAAGTTAGGTATTTTTTGTTGTTGTTAACATCCTCAGTATGAGGAACTGATAGAATTTGTTTGATCAAGGCACCAGCACATGTGAGGAGTTTAAGGAAGGTGACATTTTTGGTCTATTATATCTGACTCGTTAAATTAATATTAGAACTATTTTTGAAAAGTCCCTGCCAGTGACATATTACATTGAAATAAAATGTGTAAATACTTTTTCTGTGTAATGCATTTTAAATTGTATTACAGTGAGGAAATACATGAGGAGGAAGTGATGTGGATAATTTAAAAAATTCATAAAATGGCTTTTTAAAACTGTATAATTTGGATCTGTGGACAATGATCTGTGTTCAGAAAAACATGAACTAAACTGTAGAATTAATATCTTACCACAGTTTTTGTGGTATTCACCAGTATCTTAGGTTTCATTTAAAACCACAGAGAGAAATTTGTTTATCTAATGTAATTGTATTTTTATGTCATGCTCATCACCCATGGTATCATGGTATTAAAGCTCCTCTGGTTGCATAGATAACCTTGAAAATGTAAACTGATGCAGAGGAATGGGCTGCAGAGAGACTAGCTTTTTAAAAAATAAAAGAGAAATGAACTTGTACAGTGTTCATACCTATAACTAAACTTCTGCATTTGCCAGTCTTCCCGTACATATGTTCAATACAGGCTTGTGTGTGAAAAGGTCAAAAAAACCAGTCAACCAAAAATCAGTGTTGCAGACAAAAATGTGAAAAATGGTTTTTGTCTCAAAGTTTAAAACCTTGAAAATAGAATTTGGCCGTCTGTTAATAAAATATTTCTAAATGTTGCCTTAAAACGAAAGTGTTATTAAGCATCAGGACGTATATAATGGAAGCAATGTCTTTTTGCCTTTATTTCTATAAATAAAAGATTTATTCTATGTTTTAAGGGAAACTTAGATAATTTCCACCCTCAAAACAGGCTAAGAACTTCTTGAATGATTTTTCCCTCATCCTTTTCCACTCTCAAGCCAATATTTTAAAACTAAAGTGTTCTGAAGCTCTCCTCAAATATTTAAATAGTTCTTTGCTGTCATTTGGTGTCATGATTAAAAAATGGATGGGCCAAGGCAATTTCCCACGGGTGCTATTTAGTCAAATTTAGAATTGAGTCCAGAACTATTCTGTCCTTTCTGAATTATAACAGGCATATGTGAATGCGGGGGGACATTTACAAAAATATAATCTTATTCCTATAGTTGTATACGTAGTAATTTTTTCTTGGTTGTGCTCTTGCTGCTGTTGATGCTTATTTTTTCAGGGGCGGAGAACTTCAAAATACTGACTTACAAAATGTGACAGCTGCTTTGCGCTTTAGTAGTTAATTCTGAACTTTGCTACTTGTTCTTTGATTCGAGGACATAATCCATTATTGTATACAACTGTCATATTGTCAGCCTCTAGGACTTCAACCGTTTACCTGTACTTTTCCTATCTGCATTTTTTGGCTGACTATACATCTCCCCTCCTGCCTGGCATAGCAGAATTAGATTTGAATATCTTTATACATAGCAAAGCAGCATATAAAGGGGAAGAAGAGTAAAACTTCTCTCAGCAACATATGCTTTCTTAACTTCTTTAAGATGAAATTCTGATGCAGATGGATAGTTTCTCCAATGAAAGGGAAAGTCAGTGCCACAAATAGACTTATTAAATTGGCCAAAATTTAGTACTGGTTAAATCAAATAGCAGCCACAGTGTTCTGATTTGTTAAGTTTAATAACTTTGTGTGGAGAACTTTGGAAGCAGTTGTAATGGTGTATTACATGTTTGTTTTATTTAAGGGGAGTAACAATGGATGTGGGTATGACCAAATTTGAGACAAAGACTAAAGTTATTACATTGATGGATGCTCCGGGCCATAAAGATTTCATCCCAAATATGATCACAGGAGCTGCACAGGTAGCAAACATTTCTTAACTGCACCTATCAAATATAATGTGATGTTTTATAATTTAGTATTCTACTTTATTTGAATCTAACATTTAAATAAAAAAAAAAGTAGTGGAATCTTTAACAGAGTTTATATACTGCATATGATCAGTTAATCTTATTCTGTTCTGTTCAAAATATCATAAATGTAAATTTATTTTGTGCTTCCTAACCTGTAGAAAAAATATGGGGAAAATAAGTCTTTATTTCAGGAAGGAAAGGAGTCTTAGAAACTGAAATATCTTATGCTTTTTCTAAACTGAAAGCTGACATTCTTTTCTGGAAATTTTAAAGGCAGTATTTTAGGTTAGTCAACTATATTGAGGTAAAAGGTTTTCACGTTTATTAATGAACTACTTTGAATACTTTATTGCACTAGGATAACTCCAAGAACAGCTTAGCTTTAAATATTCAAACTTGAATGTATGTACTGCTCAACGGGTAGTGCTGAAAAAGTTTTATAGGGTAAAGTGTTGTAAGAAGCTTTGAGTGAAAACAGCAGATAACATACTATGTGGGTATACAGGTGAAGACATTCAGGAGACTGAAGCTGGTGCAGATTGCATTGGCTAGCTTACTGGGCCATCTTGCTGGAAGCACATGATACTAGTGCTCTGGGATTTGCATTTGCTTTCTGTTGGTCTCCGGGTGAAGTTTCATGTTAAAGCCCTGAATGGCTGAGACCTGCCTGCCAGAGAGATCACCACTTGACGTACTGCCACAGTTGCAGTCTTGCAGAGGTGCTTGAGCTGGATTTTCCCCTGTTATGAAATGAAGGGGACTGCCAGCAGGGTATTCTCTGTGAGAGTCCTGGGACTCTGGAACTTGCTCTGCAATGTGGTTTGAAATAGCCTGAATTTGATGACCTGCCAGGCATGCTTCAAAAGCTACCATCAATTTAATAGTGTTTTTTGGAGAGGATTTGAGGGTATGTTCTCAGAATAAAGAGGAATGGAAGGAAGCTTTTCTTGCTGGTTGCCTGGGCTGAATTAAATTTGTTCCTTTGTGAATGTTTGGTTTTTCAGTGTTGCTGTGTGTGTTTATGTTGTAAGATTGAGAGTAAGGGCAGCTACAGCTTTTGTACAGATTTTTTTAAATAAATTGAATGAGAGAGATTAACAAAGCTATATATATGGCTATATACATTTAAATGTATGTGATAATCTTTTTCTTTAAAAGCAGGGATTTAAATTTAAAAAACAGCTATTAACAGAATTGATAATTTACATACAGAGAAGTCAGGATAGTCAGTTTTGGTTCGCACAAAGTACTATTTTGAGCTGCTGCTTCTGCTGTGCACGATACAGTCCATATTCCTGTTACTGGTTCGACTGTTTGAAGTTAAAATGTGTTGTAATGTTTTCTTTCATATTAGAAATAATTCCTATTTTACAATGTCCGTTTTACATTTTTGCCAGTTAGTTGTCCTTAGAAACTGACACTATAATGGCCTGCAGGAAAGTCTGAGTAAACTGTTGTGCGGACGTAATTGCCAAAGTTTCAGTGACAGGCAAGAAGCAAATTTTGGCTGTAATCTCATTACTATATATTTGTTTGAAAAGTAATTCCCTAGTCATATTTATTATAATGAGTCTTACTCCATACTGGTATAGAGGGCCTTATGTAAGGTCTCAAAGTGCATCACAAAGGTGGATATTATCACAATTTTTCAAATGGAGAAATTGTGGCACACTGAGATTGAGTTGCCCAAAATCATATAGCAGGTCTATGGCAGATCTGCTGGCATGTGGGGTTTTTTATGGTGTGGATGCTTATGCATGTTACAGAATGTCCATGATTTTTTTTTAAAGTAGAAAAGGGGATCTTTAATCTCAGAAATTCTGAAAAATGCTGCACTTAACTGTACTGTTTTCTTTAATTCTATTTCAATTATTGATTCATATTGGTGACTGTACAAGTAAGTAACATGGTGAGAATATGCAAGTCCAGATCTTCAAATGCACCAGAGCTTTGGTCTGCAGGTGAAGATTAGGTGGGACAGAGGAATCTTTAATCCTCCTTTACACTCCCTCCATCCTTAGGGCTGCCAGGGGCCATTCTAGCCTTTAATGTAATTAGAGGCTTGAGTGATATTCTGCTGTCGGAGATTTCTGGAGGTCTGCTATTGCCATGCTCCCAGCACTATGAGGACGTGTTTGTAAAGAGGTGGTGTAGAATAGACTCTGATGGCTCTACAGTAATTGGGAGTTTTGCCATTCTGAGGGAATCCCCAACTGCTGTTCTGCAAAATGCAAAGCAGCCCTATCAAAGGCCGTGATCTGTCTTATAGTACACAGTGCTAATAAAATAGTTTATGCATTTTTCATCCCCAAGAGTTTTTTTTTTTTAGGGCAACTGTAGATATTTGGAGGGTTAAATTTTATTTGTTGCAGCTTTGGCAGTTTTGAGGTGTGGTTGGTTGGTTAAACGAGAGTCTGATGTGAGTTCCCTGTAACCTAAGGGGTGCTTAGGCATTGGCATGACATTACAGAGTGATGAGGTATGATATGTCTCTGTGTCAGTTGGTGTGTGGCTCAACTCACCTCATCTTATCCCTCTTATCACTTGTGTGGAGAAAGGGCATGAACTGGGACTCTGGCTTGGACCCAGGGTTCCTGGGCAGGCCTGAGAGCACAGAGAAGACGTTGCCCTCATACCCATTCTCAGGTTAGTAGAACCCAGGCCCTTTGATGCCCATTTGAAATCCACATTGGAACAGCTCTGTCAGGGAGTTTTAATAGTAGCTCCAGCTGGTTAATAGTTTTAATAAAGTTGCTGTCTCTATATTTAACCATACTGTGGTGTACATGTCTCATTGTTTCCCTGTCCACATTAGTGATCTAAAAATCAATCCTCACTCAACTGAAGTCATGCTGATATTCTCTTGGTGAGCATAGAAGGTTAAGATGTGTTTTTGTGTGACCAGTCAGGACCATATTTATCCATAATCCATTCCTCTTGTAGAAATTATTTTCCTAACCATCTTTTTTCTTACCTAGGCTGATGTGGCTATCTTGGTTGTGGATGCCAGCAGGGGGGAGTTCGAAGCAGGGTTCGAGACTGGTGGACAGACTCGAGAACATGGGTTATTGGTTCGCTCTCTTGGAGTAACACAACTGGCAGTTGCAGTCAATAAAATGGACCAGGTACTTGCTTAATAGTTTTCTTTAGTGAACAGTCTTGTCCCTTCCTGTGTGCCCTAAATTAAGGGAATCTGTGTTCTGAGGCCAGAAGGTTTGTCCTTCCCTCATTCTTTACACAGTTACCAGCTCTCATAATGTCTGTGTTCAGAAAGAAAACATTCTTCTGAAGCCTATGAACTCAGCATATCGACCAGGAAGGGGGAGATTTTCAAAAGCAACAAGGGGTAGTTAGGTGCTAAATTCCCATTGAAAGTCAATGGGAGTTGGACACGTAACTCCCCTTTGTGTTTTTTTTAAATCTCCCCAAAGGGTATTCTGTAATTAATCCTGCTGAAATTTACTGGGGTAAACTTCTGTCATGGGGATTGTCACCCTGATGACAGTTGCAGAGCCTCCTGGGGTGCCAATGAGTCACTTGTAAGGCATGCTGCTGCATGTGCTCAAAACATGCTGTTTATTTAATATTACCCTTATTTTACATTTTAGTTTTAATTTATTACTAAATACGTTTAATCTAAGAAATCCTTGTTGAGTCTGCTTTTGTTTTGCCTTTATACCTGTGTGAATTAAAAAGCAAAATCAGGGGTACTGTTCATGAACAAGTTAATTTACAGTATCTTAGACATGAAGTAGAACTGCAAATTTACCCTACAACTTGTTCCAGATGTGCAAATTTCTGTGCCTATACACAGCCCCATTGAATTCAGGTACATACTACGTTGTAGAAATAAGGCCCTCAATTCATCATCTTTCATAGTGTGCTCTATGCTGTCTTTCTCAAAATATGGAAGAAACATTATGAACATTTTATTCATTAGGCTTAATCTTTGAACTGAAGTTTTCATAGAAGATCTTAGGCAGGGTACAGTATAAGAGGTCAATGTAATTTGTATAGAAGAATATGCCAAAATCCAGTATTTTTTATCAAAATATGTTTTTATTTTAGGTCAATTGGCAACAGGAGAGATTTCAGGAAATTACCAGTAAACTTGGCCAGTTTCTTAAACAAGCTGGCTTTAAGGTAAAGTAAATTTAAGATTATGAGATTTGTAAAGGATTGGGGCCTCCCATACAGCACCCTCTTCCAGGTGGATCCAGGCTTGTGTCTGCAGAGCCAGCTCCTTCTCTGGGAAAATCCTGCCTAGGGTCCTCACAGAATCCAGGGAGGATAGTTTTCAGTCATATTCATTGCTGTGGGATTTTTATTTCAAGCCTACTTAATGAAAAGCAGGATCAACGGTTCACGGTCGCTTGGGGTGTGTGTGTGTGACAGACAGACAGTTGCCAGTCTTTTTCTAGGTGCAATGGGTAGGGTTTAATTAGCCAGCCACTAGCCTCTGAACCGAGGGGTATACCATCCCTTATACCTTCACAGGTCTTTGGCACTTTGTTCACACCTTGCTGGTACACTGGGGCAAGGTGGGATGAGTTTTTATCAGTTTTGCCTGGGCATATCAGCAAGGTCTGGGTTTTTGCTGTGCCCCCTGTGCTGAACCCATTAGCAGGTTCATGGGACATAGCAGAGTCCGAATTGTACCCCACTTGCCCTACTAGTGGGTACTTAGGCAGTGTCAGGTGTGGACAGCGAGTGTTTGGTGCCCTTCCAGCAGTCCCAGCCTCCTCTTCCTTTAGATCTCCTGGGATGCCAGAGTTGTGGCTAGTTGCCTTCTTTGGAGTCTGGAAGGGATGTTTTCATCAAGACAGAATTGACAAACCACTTTCTACTTTTTATACATCTTCCTTCTGGTATCCAAGAAGTCTTGTTTAGGGAGTTACTGTAGACTGTTGCAAGATAATACAGATTGTGAGTTAGCAAGTGCAATTTTGGGACCCTTCTCATTTGAGAAGGAAGCAGGCTTTGGTCTTGACATTGTCATGCATGATGGGGTGGGAGGTGTCATGGGATCTCCTGAGAGTCTTTTCCTGCCTCAGTAACTGCTCCAGCTGTTCTTAACCACCCCTGTACTTTATTACATCCCTTCAGTAGGCCACGTCCGGGAGTGTCGTTTACATATTTTTCACAGAGAGTAGCCAGCTTCCTCCACTTGCTTCTGGGGAAGAGTACAGGATTAGCAGCAGCTAGTCCTGCCTTCCTTCAGGCTCCCTACTCTCCTCCCTAGCACTTCCTTCCTGTCTGCTTATATAGTCACAGTTGCTGTGATTCCTTCCACCCAATTAGCCCCTCAGCTGTATCTCTACTCAGTCAATTAGCACCCTCTGCCAACTGCCTTGTATATTGATGGGGATTTGGATGACACTGTTACAGTGTCACAGTTCAGGGCAACTGCACCTATATTTCCCTTCTATGGTCCAGCAAGACCACCCACTTTCAGGCTTCCGGCTCTGCAGCTGGTGCCTTTCTTGGGTAGAGACCCCCATCTCGCTCCCATCTGACCAGGGTATTCCAGACCGACAAGTTTCCTGCTTTCCCTGTGTTATTCCCAGCAAAAGACAGTCTGCCTAAGCAGGGCATGCTTTGCTCCTCTCCCCAGAGACTGTACACAATGTATTTGCCCCAGTTATAAATCACCATACAGTTCTTTCTAATCAAGCCTATTTTATTCTTAAGGCAAAAGCACTGCAGAGAAAACATTAAAAACAGTAAAAGAGACCACATGCATACTAATAAGTTTACCAAAGATCACCCCTTCCAACATAAAGAGAAGTCCTTCAGATCCCTGCCCAGAGGATTTCCTGTGGTTTCAAGTTCACCACACCCTTTGCTCTGAACAAGAACACAGTCTTATGGGGCCTAAGTAGCCAAAATCTTTCCAACCCTTTCCTAAGGATTGGGGCCTTCCGTGGACTGGAGGTCCTGCCCATTTACTGGATCGGAATAAAAGCCCTGAATCAGTTCACCACCAGATTATTTATCTCAACCTCCTTTCTTTGTCTGTTGGTCTCTTGAGAATCCAGTTTGAACCTTTGAAGAAACTGTGACTAGGTAATCAGCCAGACAATGGTTCCCTTCACCAGAATAAAGCTTTGAGAGGCTGCTAACCAGAGGAATTTCAATAGCATGCCCCCGTCTCCTAGAGACATTACATACAATCTCGCAAAAACATATAAGTAATTGCATTGTTAATACAATTGCCCACAAAGGTGTTGCATTTAATTCAGTAAGGTTTAGCTTAATTCTGTAAGGTTTATCCAGGATATTGCATTATCTGTCAAGGGATATGTGCATTAATGTCTTAAGCAGTGAGGTTTCGTCTTTGCGTAGTGTCCCTATCGGTGCTCCACTGTAGGTGTGCTTGCGTCCCTGCGCTGCTGATCAGAGAATTTTGGTAGCAATGTCCATTAGGCCTGCACATGTGCTGTATCTCCTCATGCTGCGCTAGTCAGCACATGCAGGCTAACCCCCTCAGTTCCTTCTCAGCAGCCCCTGGCTAGAGACGGAGCCATTAGCAGTCCATTAAGATTATCATTTTATTTTACGTACCTATAGTTAGTCTCCTAGTTCTAGTTGTAGTCTTCTTCTTTCTTATTTTATTGGAGGGAGGGAAAAATACTTTAATTTCTTTCCTGCTTTTTCTCCCCTGTCAGGGACCCTTCCCCCGCCAATGGGGTGTGCCCAGTATGCCGGTCTTCAAAAAATGCCTCACTAATAAAGAGGCGATCCCGATTGCGGAAAAGCACTCAGTGCATTCACTGCCTCATACAACAAATGTGAGGTCTTTGTCAACAACTCTGGCTCACAAAGACAGAGAGGTCTGCCAGAAGATCATCTTCATGGAGGCAGCTCTCCCACCACGGTTGCCTGGTAGACATGAGTCTTCCCCACAGCCTTCTATGTCTAAGGGCTGTGGGTCGAGGAAACAGGCTGCGGACCCCTCTCATA
Source organism: Terrapene triunguis (assembly GCF_002925995.2). Taxonomy (NCBI): domain Eukaryota; kingdom Metazoa; phylum Chordata; order Testudines; family Emydidae; genus Terrapene; species Terrapene triunguis. The sequence goes on from NW_020664436.1 coordinate 51,047,361, forward strand.
AATGATCTCAGAAGAGAGAGGGATGTCCCCACAGTGAGTCCTGAGATAGCCATAAGCGATCACCATATCGCTCGGTATCTTCAGCACCGAAACCATCTCATGGTCTTGGTACCAAAGATACCCATGGCTCACGGAGGCCAGCAGCAGCCAGTACTACTGACAGGCCCCGGACCTGATGGGCATGGGCACCGAGTCATTGGCACTGAAGGACAGGAGTAAACACTCCTCTAAAAAGATGCCAGTGATGGCTTGCCCGGTACTGGAGCGACCAGTGCGGGCAAGATCCCCATCCACCACCGATGCTGGGATGATCAGTACCAGCGGACTCCCGCCATTCCAGAGACCCTTGCATGCTGAATGCACCAGATTCCCCTCCTCTCGGTACTGAGACCTCTGCACCAAACACTGAAAGTATCCCCACTGCCATACCTTGCCCTCTGCCCTCTAGTGAGGGTTCAGACAGTGAGCCAGAGGAGGCAGTGTTTCAGTACTCCTCCCAAGCTCCATATGGTACTCACTACCACCAGAGCCCATGGATATACCCGCAGATGCCCCTCCCCACACCATCTTGATACGGCCACCCATGGGTGCCACCACCAACCCAATGGCCATATTGGGACCCTTGGGTGGTGCATCGCCAGCATGCCTCTCAGACTTCAAGCCTTGCCTGGGAGCCCTCGAGACATACCTCCTTGACCACAGCATCCAGAGCTTCAGAACTGCTTCAAGATATTGAGGAACAGGAAGCCGGTACCGAGAACCATATTCTCCTCCTTCTCTAGATGAAGCCGTCATGCCTTCTCCACCATCTCTGGCAGACGACTTTCAACCCTTCCAGGAGCTGGCAAAGAAAGTGGCAGACACTCTCTAGATACCATTGGAGGAAGTCAAGGACACCTACTATCAACTCCTTGAAATCCTCCACTATACCTCCTCCTCAAAGATCACCCTCCTGATTAATGAGGCCATTTTAGACCCGGCAAAGACTGTGTGGCAGAACCCGGAATCAGTGCTGCCAACTTGCAAGCGAGCGGACAAAAAATACTATGTCCCTGCTAAGGAATCTGAATTCCTATCCTCCCATCTGCCACTCAACCCCATCATTGTGGACGCTGTAAACTCCTGGGGCTGACAACACCAGTCAAGGGCTACTCCCTAGGATAGGGATTGCAAGCGTCTTGACCTTTTTGGTAGAAAAGCATACTCCTCAGCCACTCTACAATTTTATATCGCCAACTACTAGGCCCTCACAGCGAAATATGAATACATAAATTACTTAAAACTCAATGACTTTATTGAAAAGATGCCAGAAGCATACCGCGACCAATTTAATGCCATTATCCAGGAGGATCAATTAGTGGCAAAGACATTGCTGCAGTCTGCACTCGACATGGCAGCTAAGTCCATCTCCATGGCTGCGGTGATGCGACGAACGTCGTGGCTTCATTTGTCAGGCTTCCCGAAAGAGGTACCCTACGTCATTCTGATTGCTCCTATTTGGCCGAGACAGACTTACCTGTCACAGCTCTCATCGTGCCCAATGATCCCTCTCCTGGACATTCCGCACCTCCTCTTGCAGAACACTGAAAAATATTTGGGGGTCATGGTGAATAATTATCTGAACATTAGCTTCTGGTGCGATGTTGTGGCCAAAAGGGCTAATGTGATCTTGGGATGCATAAACAGGGGAACCTCAAATAGGAGTAGAAAGGTTATTGTACCTCTGTATTTGGCACTGGTGTGACCGCTGCTGGAATACTGAGTCCATTTCTGGGGCCCACAATTCAAGAAGGATGTTGATAAATTGGAAGGGGTTCAGAGAAGAGTCAAAAGAAATGATTAAAGGATTATAAGATGCCTTATAGTGATAGGCTCAAAGAGCTCAGTCTATTTAGCTTAACAAAGAAAAGGGTAAAGGGTGATTTGCTCAGAATCTATAAGTACCTGCATGAGAACAGATATTTAATAATGGGCTCTTCATTCTAGCAGAGAAAGGTATAATATAATCCAATGGCTGGAAGTTGAAACTAGACAAATTCATACTGTAAATAAGGTGTACATTTTTAACAGTGAAGGTGAATAACTACTGGAACAATTTACCAGGAGCTGTAATAAGATTCTCCGTCACTGACCATTTTTAAATCAAGATTGGATGTGTTTCTAAAAGATATGCTCTAGGAATTACTTTGGGGAAGTTCTATCGGCTGTGTTATACAGAAGGTCACACTGGATGAGCACAGTTGTCCCTTCTGGTATTGGAATCTGTGAATCTGTGCCATTGTGGCAAACTAGCAGCCTGCACTGGAATGTTCCTGCCAGTTGAGGGATAGGTTTAGGGGTTCTTCGCTGAGTTCAGTTGTTGATTACAGTTAATAAAGTTGCAGCCTTGACATGTAACCTATATTTCTGTGTTTGTCTCATTGCTTTGATGTACAGTAAATAGAAGGAAGCTGGATCAGCCAAAAAGGCCTTCAAATTTTGAATAAATTGAGTGTCCATCTTAATAGAGGCTGAGTATTATCTTATCGGGCAAAATATTTTCTTTTTCGTTCAAGAGAAATGTGGAATAGTAAGCAAAGTGTCCATAAGCTTAAAAACAGTTATAATATTGAAAATGTGCTCTTTGCTGTTGCTTTTTATGAAGGTACCATTTTAGAGATACACTGTATATTTATTTTAGAGGATTTTTTTGTTTTGTTTTGTTTTCTTAATTAGGAGTCCGATGTAGCTTATATCCCTACAAGTGGTCTTGGTGGTGAAAATCTAGTCACAAGCTGTCAATCAAGTGAACTCACTGAATGGTATAAGGGAAAATGTTTGTTAGAACAAATTGGTGAGTGTGCCATTCTTCTTGATTTAATATTTATTTGGTACATTGTAATCTTGTTTATGTCAAAAATGTTCTTTTTGGGGGAGGAAAGTGTGGGGGGGGGAGAAATACAATGCAATATAGTTGAATACTTAGGTGAGAAATTGTGAGATGGTCATTTTGATTACTAAATACAGGATCTCAAGGTATCATCAATTTTTTTTTTTTCAGATTGTTTCAAGCCACCACAGAGATCAGTGGATAAACCGTTTAGATTATGCGTGTCTGACGTTTTTAAAGGTTGGTTTTACTGTGTATAAATTTTATTTGACCGGTCATTTTGAAGATGTAAATAAATCTCTCTCTGTCACACTCACACACATAATGTGTGTGTGTATGTATATATTCTGAAATAATTTTAAATTATTTTAAAATCATATTTCTTATTACTGTTAAAAATCTGACAATAAAATAAGTGTAACGAGACGTCTGTTCAGGGGATTATACTTCTTTTCTGTGTGCAAAGCATGTTTATTATTGTATGTATTATTCACATTTTACTGGTAGAGAAACTGAGGTAAAAGATTGTGACTTGCTCATGGTCATACAATGAGTTGGTTGCAGAATGGGGAATAGAAATCAGGGGTCCTGGCTTCCAATCCAGTTCTTATTCCTTGAGACCATAACTAAGTGACACCATGATCTGAGATTTAATATCCAACCTGACATAGTAACCATTAATTTATTGCTACATCATAAATTGTATTGTTTTACTGTTGAAACTTTAAGAATTTATCATATTGTTTGTATAGTGTGTACTTACTTGGAATTAGAGTGATAGTATAGTAATCTGAACATCAGGTTTAAAAAGCCAGTGAAAATGGAACCAGGTTCAAATATTGGCAATGGTAGAAAAATGCAGTCCATGCAGATTGGGAATGGGTCTTTTTCAAAGAGACCTTAAAAAACTTAGTACCTATCCGCTCTGCAAGAACATTGAGGATCTCATGTTAAATACTGTAACACTAAATAAGGGTTTGTCCCAGTACCTTGGCCAAAATTTTCAGTGCCACCACCATGACTGTACTGAGTGTTGCATACCAGAGTAAACGTCATTACAGTGTTGCTTTATGTATATAGTATGTAAAGCTCATTGAGAACCTTTATGATGAAAGGCTTTATTATTTGCAATAACTAATTTTGCATTGAGCTTAGTTTTACAGATATACTAATGAAGTAAAATGAATAATTTCAGTAAACCTACTCTATAAAAATCTGCGGTTGCCAAATTTATTTTTGGTGGTGGTTATGGGAAGTATGTCCCTGTTTACAGATATAGGGTCTGTTGTTTAAATAGTAAATATTATTATAGTTGCACATACAGATCACACTTTTGCCTACAAGGCTAGTTTTGAACACATCCAACTTTGAAATTTGGGCTCATCGTTTTTGATTTTAGTTTTTTTCCCTAACCTACACAGTTCTCTCACTTTCCACACTTTTGGGGTGTTATATGTTTTTTATCATTTGACCAACACAGTAATTCATCTATAAGTTTGCTCTAATGGAAGGAAAAATGGCCCATTGGCACATCTGGTAATGCTTCTCTAGGTACATATGCTGGAGCACTGTATAGTAATGGCAATGAGTAGGAAAGGAGGAAATGTTATTCTATGCCTCCTGATGAACATAGCATACATACATAAAAGAAATGTTTCCAGATGCACACTGAAACTTTAAAAACTTTGTTTAAAAAGACGTTTTGTCTGAAACAAAACATACCTGCATATATGCAGTCTCCATAGTTTGGGAGAAAGAACTTTGCTTCAAGTGTACCAGTAAGAGCAAGAACAGTAGCATACCGCTCACTTTTTAATAAATAACCAATGTGAACGTTCATATGACTAGAAATGTACCCACCAGTATATAGACTTTCAAAATGAGAAATATACTTTGTAAATCCAATACAACTTTATTCATAAAAAACGCTACACTCATCCACCATTATTGTGGTAAGTTTGGGTAGAAAACCAATCTTTAGCTGACTTTCTGAGAGTGTAAAATATGCCAATAGAGCTTCCAGAATTTCTGGTTCATTGGACAATAAACATGCATGAGGGTTTATTAAGGTGTCTCAGTAAATATTTTTTTATCTGTAAATAGTGTTTGGGCTGCTTAAAATCAAATAGGCTAATGATCTAATTCTTGTATCAAAAAGCTAAAAACTGGATTTTTATGCAACCACATGACTTTTAAAGTACAGGGTTTCTGCCCTTAGTTAAGAAAAATATCAGATCAAGGGGTTTTGGAATTAATGGTTTGTTTTCAGTGTGATGTAAAACTGGTGACTTTACAAGTAATGAATACTGACTCAGCTGAGAAAAATGCTTTTTATCACATTAAAATCTGTCTACATTGCTAATGGGTTAATTGTATATAAAAATGCACCTTACCATATAGTTAATTGTTTTATTATTTTAAATGATTAACATGCTTATTACAGACCAAGGATCTGGATTTTGTGTGACTGGTAAAATAGAAGCAGGCTATATTCAGACTGGAGACCGACTTCTGGCTATGCCTCCCAATGAAACTTGCACTGCAAAAGGTAAAGTATTCAAAAGCTTGTTTACTTTCAGGTCAATACTGGTCTAGAAACAGTTACTGAAATGGTAACAGGTTGTCAAACTGATACTAACTGTCAAACATAACATGTGAAAGCATAAACGAATTTTAGATGTGACAGTATAAATATCTGTCTTTGAAAGATATGTGAAAGTTCATATGGTTTTTCATCTTTTTTACAGTGCTAGTTATTCCAAATTTGTAAGCCTCATGATTTTTTCAGTGAAAATATGAGAGTTCTGCAGTTAATAGCTATAAAATGTATGAAACACAAAAAATCATTAGTAGTCAGATTTACTTATGAGCATTGCTATTTTTGTGTGGGTTTTAAACAGCCCTTGCAGGTAAATCTTAACTTCTGAAGTGTTTTATATCCTGTTGTGCTGTAAGACATTCCTTGCTGGGGATGGAGGCACTTAGCAGCCCAACTGGATCCCAGGTGCTCAGTGGAGAATTGCAAATATATTTCTGCAGTCTTAAAAATTTCAAGGAACAAGAGAGTATTAAATCATATTTCCCTTTCAAAATATGCCAGATAAGTTTTCAGCATTTAATTTTATTTTTTCACAATTTTCTTAATTCCTATATCAACAAATGGAAGAGGGAATGAACTTGTGTTGAAAATAAGTTTTGTTTCGGTATATTTTTCTGATGATGGTAAAAAGTTGCATAACTGAGGAAAATTGCTGAATATCTATTTGTGTCAACAATGAAGTGTATAGTATTCAGCATTGGGGGAAATTAAAACTCATTTTTCTGATTTGGTCATATGGAAGAGTCGATGCTAAATTTATTATTTGTTTTGTATCACTGGCGAATGACTGAACAATTTAGCCCTCATGAAGAAAAATTCAAAATATTTGTGCACTCATATTAATATGCAAAGTAATGGCTGGTACATTTAAAAATGTTAAGGTGCAAATACTTCTCCATTACATGGAACAGAAGTGAAAAACATGACACTATTATGTGTTGGAACAAAATCAACAAAATCTTCATGCAGTTTGCAGTAGCAAAGTGTGTAGATATGCCCTGCTATGTATATTTGAACTAGATGAAAAATAACAGTGGTTTAAAACATATGTTTATATGTGTCTTTTCTCCAGTGTACTCTGTTGCTCTGGTTCCTAGTGCAACTTAGAGTCCAAGGGAAAGTTACAGCAGTCAGAGTATGCTATATGCAAGCTAAGTGCGGGGATGCCCTGGCCACTTTCCTACACAGGTTGCAGGAGAGGAGGAGGTAGCACAGAAACTACTATGAGAGGTTTACGTCATCTGAGGATCCCCCATCCTATGTTGGGAAGATCCATCTGGGGCTGGAGCATCACATAGTGGCTCAAATGTAGCTGAGGATTTGGAGCCATTTATTAAATGCTTACATGTAAGGAGGAGAAAATAATTTAATATATTTATATTTCGATACAAACTTGAGGCATGCTAACTTGTATGCTACTAGCTTATCACTTCTAACAGAAAGAAAAGTCTGAACTTCATTTATCCGTGTATGGGAGTGCCACCTGTAGGTGAAGTAATTATCAACATGGCTTAACAAAGTAGTTCCTCATGACATTGACATTCTTGAGTTTGAATGACACTGTATGCCTATTCTGGAAGGGAGCAGGAGAGACAGATTTGCAAACTAAGAAATACAGTTTGGTACATGTTAACATGAAATGTTTTTTGTTTAAATTGTTGTGATCTGCAGTGAAACAGACCTAGGTCTGTGGATGTGTGCAGTATTTATAAAATGAAAAATTTGCTAACACTTATCTTTCTTCGGATCAATATAATTCATTTAAAAGTCATGATGAATTTTTTATTCTCACCCATAAGTCTACACCAGTGGTCACCAACTGGTTGATCGCGATTGACTGGTCGATCCTAGAGGATCTCCCAGTCGATCGCGATCTCCGGTTGTGCAGTGTGGCTGCTGCTAAGGCAGACTCCCTGCCTACCCTGCTCCCATGCCACTCCCGGAAGCAGCCAGTGCAGCCCCCACCCCCTCGGTGGGGGGGGGGGGGGGGGGATCCCCCCCCCCATGCTGCTCCTGCCTGCAAGCACCGCCCCTGCAGCTCCCATTGGCCGGGAGAGCTGCGAGGGCAGTGCTTGCAGAGAGGGGTTGCGCGCGGAGCCACATGCCCCCGCGTCTCCCCTGGGGGCTACAGGGGTACGTTGGCCCCTTCCAGAAGCGGTGTGGGACCAGGGTAGGCAGGGAGCCTGCCTTAGCCTTGCTGCACCTGCCACTGCCTGGGAACTGCCGGAGGTAAGTGCTGCCCAGCAGAAGGCCACACCCCAACCCTCATCCCTGAGCCCCCTCCCTGAGCCAGCACCCCATACCCCCTCCTGTACCCCAAGCCCTACCCTGAACCCCCTCCCGGAGCCAGTAACCCATACCCCCTTCTTCACCCCGAACCTACTCCTACACCTCAAGCCCCAGCCCAGAGCCCCCTCCCAGAGCCAGCACCCTGCACCCCCTCCCATACCCCAACACTCTGCCCCAGCCCAGAGCCCCCTCCTGCACCCAAACTCCCTCCTAGAGCTTGCACCCCTCACCCCCTCCCGAACCCCAACCCCCTACCCAAACCTGGTGAAAGTGAGTGAGGATGTGGGAAAACGAGTGACGGAGGGGGGATTGGAGTGGGCGGGGCTTTGGAAAAGGAGCAGGCCTCAGGGAAGAGGATGGGTAGATCCTGGGTTGCCCTTAGATTCAAAAAGTGATCTTGGGTGTAAAAAGGTTGGAGACCACTGGTCTACACCCAGGAGTGTATACATCACAAACAGAATAGAATACCTATTTAAATGCTTTCTAATAGATAACATGATGCTGCAACCCAAAGTCATTTGTTGCATTCTTCTATGACGGAGAGAGAGAGAGCGCTAACCCACTTAGGGTAAATGAAAGTTGCCACTAGAACTATTAAGGAACATGAAAGGCAGTTTAAAATATGCATGTACATCAGAGGATGGGTGGGGCAAGCACTGTGGTATTAGTGCACAGTAGTATTTTCGAGACCGCATCATCTGCGCTGTGTGACTAGCAGCAGGTCCACTCCCATGACTTAGACAAAGCCATATTAATATACAGGGTGGAGTGAGAGCGATAAGTCCTGACAAAAAAAATTGTTTCCTCTGTGCTTTTAGTCAAAAGCTTTTACTCTCAGCCCATTCATATTGAAAACTGATGAGTAATGGTTGATGAAGCACAAATGGCCCAAACAGAACTGTTTGTTTGTAGCTCAGAACCTAGGTACTTCACTGTGAGGTTCTGTTCTTACTCATTTCCAGGAATCACACTGCATGATGAACCAGTTGATTGGGCTGCAGCAGGAGATCACGTTAGTCTCACTTTGACCGGCATGGATATCATCAAAATCAAGTGAGTCCAAATCTGAGTTTCAGTCTAAGCAACGGTTTGTTTTTAATGAAAAACCTTTTAACTACTACACTTTACAGTCAGCGGTTTACTTGAAGAATGATTTGGTTACCAGGATATTTAAAACCAAAGTGATGCATATCACCTGGCCTGCATGTACAAACGTTGGAAACATCTGCTGCATGTGCAACGGCAGCCTCAGAAGAACACTGTTAGTGTTCGTGATTAATTCACCCTAATACTGGCAGAAGTGATTGTAAAAGCCTTTTGCTTATGCTTCCCATTCTTGGAATCTTAAAACATACATCTTAATTGCTAAATGGAACTTCAGAGACTACTCTAATATTATATTTAGAATTTATATAATATAAAAGATTTACCAAGAATTCACCAAATTGTTAATCATCCAGACAACAAAGCATGTCTAAATTGCTAGCACGTACAAGCCTGGTACCAGTAACTAAAAATGGCCAAACTATTTGTAATGAACAATTCATTCAATAAATTTAGCCACTTATCCTGTTTCTAAATTATTGGGAAACAGATGTCAATTTTTTAATTAACTTGATTGATCCGGGCTTACTTAATAAATGGTTTATATAAGCATATTTCACCTACTCATTTCTAACAATGTGTTTGCTACAACTGTTGCAATGAGTATTGGCTAGTTGTAAATTACTATTCATGCAACATGGTTGGTAACCTAATTCATATGGCTTCTTTTCTGCTTCCGGGTCAGACTGCCAAACTCACATGGATCTTTCAAGCTGTCTGACCAAATACTTCTAGCCTCTATATTTGTGCAAATTTATACTTTGTTTATGAAAGGAAAGAAGACAGTTCTTTTGATTTCCTTCACTGCAGTGGTTGTATTCCTCTGAGAAGTCCTCGTGTTGTTGTCAAACGGAGTTAGTGTGGGATTTGTGCTGTCCATGTTCTGTAGGTTGTTTGTCTTGGGTGATGTAAATTTTTGGGAAGTAGAGGTCCTTAAGTTTCAGGTCTATTGAAATTGTTGGTATTTTGTTCTGTCCAATTCCTAGGGCATGGTTGCATTGCCCAGACCCCTTGACCAAAGTCTTTTTTATGGTCATGTTTAAAAGGGTACAACTGATGTAATTGTGCGTGAGTAACAAAGTGATGTACTCACGCGATAGGGCATTGGTTTTCTTTCTGTATGTTTTTGTGTTAGTGGAGATCTGGTTAGTACTGAGCGACACAGGGCAATGCTCACCGTATTTCCCTTTGCCCACAGAAACATGGTTTCTTGATTTAACGCTGCCCGTTGCTCTTCTTAAATTCAATATAGCTCTATTATGAAGGTGGATTTATTTTTTGCAACTGAACATAGTGCTGATGAAAGTTGCGAGGTTTGACAATGCTGGAGATTGAAGCCCTCAAGCCATAGAACAGGTAAATAATAGGCAGCAGCACTGCAAATTTACCCATCCCATCTTGCCGAGAGATGACCTCTGGGTGACAGGCTAATTTATTCTCCTAAGTGTCTTTTCTCACCAAATAATGTCATTTCAGAAGAATTTGAGCAGTGGAGGTACTTGTCCATTTGGATCTTGCCATAATTCTTTGTGTTCACCCACAAAACAACTTTTATATCCTGTAGTAATGCACTTGACTGGGTTCTTTAATAGTGTGATGTTTTCTTTTCACATAGAGCATATTAATGTGTCACTTCTTTTACTTAGTGTTTACTTAAAAATACACTGCTTAACATTTTTCCAATATGCTATCTGAATATTTGTCTTTTTTCTTCCTCTTGTAGTGTTGGCTGTATATTTTGTGGTCTCAAGGAACCCATCAAAGCCTGCACTCGTTTCAGAGCTCGAGTCCTCATCTTTAATATTGATGTCCCCATTACTAAAGGATTCCCTGTAAGTCTTGAAATATTCTTCTCTTTGAATGTTCTGATTTTCTTTCTAGGTGGCTCAGTATTCTTGTTGATAAAAACGAATTTCATACTCAGGGAGAGGAAAAACGTAGTAAACAAAATTGCGAAATCAGTGGCATTCTCTTGAAATTCCAGATTGTAGTTTAAAGAGGATGCAGAGTTACAGCTTTGGAGGCAGATGCCTGTTTCTGATATGTTGATATGCCCTGTTCAGAGAATGTGGGGATTACACCCACTGGTTTCACCCAGGCCTGTCATTAATAAGACAATGTAGGAGTGATTGTAGAAATTCACCTGGCGGTAAATTACCTAAAAATCTCAGTACCTGCCACAGGACTGCACTGATGTGGTAGGGTTAAAAAATAGATAGTAACCGAAAAACTTAAAAAGCGAATGAAGTATTTATTGTAATGTGTAAAAGTATAACCCGTAAGAGTGATCTAGCAGTCATGTCCACAGAGATCCCATAAAGTCCAGGATGTGGCTCCCCAGGAGATAAGCTCTGACTGAAAGGACAGTGTTCATGTCTACACTGTAATTTGAGGTGCCATTGCAGCAAGCACTGATACAGCTGAGTTAGCTTGGATCTAGCTAGCTTGAGTAACAGTAGCATTGTAGCCATAGCAGTATGGGTTGTATAAGTCTGCCTGGGACCCTGAATATATACTCAAGAGGCTATCCCTTGCTTACACTGCTTCATAGCTATTGTTACTCGAGCTAGTGCTAGCTCAGGTATGAATACATGTGCTGCAATTGCACCTCAGATTGCAGTGGAGACGTACCCAGAGAGGGTTTGTGAACATGAGGTACAAATGCTTCACTGAGGAATGTCCATAAGTAAAGCAAGGGATTTTATACTGATGCCAGCATGTTGTGCTACTATTAGGCCAGTTCTTTATTTTGGCATGTGCATCAGTAGACAGAATTTTTCAGAAGTCAAACTTTAGACCTTGAGGATCTTTCAAGCTCTTAAAATGTAGGGAGGTGTAAATGTAGAATTTTAAAATGTAAGTTACTAACCGAAAAAAGTAAACTATTGTTATTTTAGGTGCTTTTACACTATCAAACCGTAAGTGAGCCTGCCACTATTAGACGATTATTGAGTATCCTTCACAAGAGTACTGGCGAAGTCACAAAGAAAAAACCTAAGTAAGTATTTGTGAGGTGAACATTAATTACAATAGAAATTTGACAGATTCAAATTGGTTAATATAAAACAAATTGGATCATATTATTACTGAACATATTCTGTTTAAAGATAAAGTAATAATATACTTACATATTATATACTGCTTTTCATCTGTAGAGCTCAAAGCATTTTATAAAGCAAGGTGAGTATCTATCTTTATCCTTGTTTTACAGATGCTAAGGCACAGAGAAGTGAATTGACTTGCCCAGTGTCACACAACAGGTCATTAGCAGAGTCAGGAATAAAACATGGATTCCCTGATTCCCACCTCAGTGCCCTGTTCACTAGATCATGCTCCTGTAGTTTTATTTCCTGAAACAGGATAGAGTATATAGCGGGGTAGGCAACCTATGGCACGCGTGCCAAAGGGGGCACGCAAGCTGATTTTCAATGGCACTCACACTGCCCGGGTCCTGGCCACCGGTCTGGGGGCTCTGCATTTTAATTTGTTTAAATGAAGCTTCTTAAACATTTTAAAAACCTTATTTACCTTATATACAACAATAGTTTAGTTATATATTATAGACTTCTAGAAAGAAACCTTCTAAAAACGGTGAAATATATTACTGGCACGCGAAACCTTAAATTAGAGTGAATAAATGAAGACTCGGCACACCATTTCTGAAAGGTTGTCGACCCCGGTCTACAGTATGGCTTTGGATACTGGTTGATTAAAGCCATACGGTTGACATATTGTTGCATGGCTGTGACATTACCAAAATGGCCCACTCCCAGAGTGGACCTCGCACTGAAAAGAAATGCAGAGGAAATCCTGAATCCCAGAAAAAAGATTTGTGAGTTTTGTCTCTAGAGAAGAGATGACATCGATGCCCCTCAGTATTATGCACTGTTCTCTCTCATCTCACACTGATTTTTTTTTTTCTGCTAAGCAGAGATAGGCTGACTCACTACTTGGTTGGGTGACCACTAGGGGAAAAATGGAGGTGATAGTGATTCAGTAGAGGCCACTCATCTGTCTAAAGCAGTATTAAATCAGTGTCCCAGCTTGGCGGTATTGTCATTTGCATGAGACTTAAAACTGAGATCCTACTGCTTGTGGTCATTAAATATTCTTTGATCTTTCACAAGAGTAGCGTTATTAGCCTTGGTGCTTAAACAATATCCCTCTTGGGTAATTACATTCTGCTTGATTGAATTTAAAAATCCAACCTGTAATTTCAGTTGGACACAACATTTTTTCCTTTTTGCCCTAAGCTGTTGTGTGGTAGTACTGTGCACTGTTAAACAGTTGTTCCATGTTATTCCACATGTTGAAGCATTTAATTCCTGTAATTTCTAGTGTCTGTAACACACTTTGACATGCATCTTGATGAAAAATGCTATGTAAATGAAACATCATTAATTATTAACAGCAATTTAGAAAGAGACTGCACATCCATCTTCTGGAAAAATTTATCTACAATGTGGGGCATTTAGTAATAGCATAAAAAGTTGGGAGAGAGCTCTTAAGTTACATTTTATTTCAGAACATGAATAGATGAAGCAATATTTAAGTAATCTGAAAGGAAAATGCACAGGGAGTTCTTAGTTCAGCTGGAGTTTACAAAAATTCTCTAATTAGAGTTGTCTGCTTTAAAAGGGACAATTTCACAAAGCTGAAAACAATTTATGAGCTAAATCAGTTGGGAGAAATCATTTAAACAGAAAAATATGAATGATAATTGGGAGTTATTCAAGAACATTTTAATAGATGTCCAAAAAGCCTCATTTGGGAAAGAAGGCTGCATTGGTTGGCTTAGACTTAGAGGGAAGTGAAAGCAGCTATTTAAAAAAAAAAACTGTAATATATAACAAATGAAAAAAGAGGAAGTTGATAGTAATGAATATAAATCCCAAGATAGGATTTGTAGAAAATTGATAAGGGAAGCATAAGGACACAAGGAGATCTATGACCAGCAGAGTTGAGGACAATAAGGAGGTGTTTTAAAAGTGTATTAGGAACAAAAGGAATTTTAACAATGGTATTGGTCCATTACTAGATTGAAATAATAGTAATAATACAATATAATAAGAAGTCAATAATAATGCAAAAAAGGTAGAAGTATTCAGTAAAAATTTCTCCTTTGGAGAAAAAGCCAAATGGTGTATTCATATCATACGATGACCACGAAATACTTTCCATTTCAACAGAAATTGAGAATGCTAAGCAAGCAGCTACTAAAATCAGCAGGTCCAGATAACTTGCATACAAGAGTTTTAAAAGAGCTGGCTGAGGCGCTCTCTGGACCATTAATGCTGATTGTCAATAAGTATTGGACCACTGGGGAAGTTCCAGAGAACTGAAAGAAAGCTTAATATTGTGCCACTATTTAAAAAGGGAAAATGGCATGACCTTGGTAATTATAGGTCTGTCAGCCTGACTTCATTCCTGGCCGAAATAATGGCATGGTTGATACAGGACTTGATAAATAATGAATTAAAGGAGAATAATATAATTAATTGCAATCAGCATGGTTTATGGAAAACAGATCCTGTCAAACTAACTTGATATCTTTATTCAATAAGATCGTAAGTTTGGTTGATAAAGATAATAATGTTGATGTAATATATGTAGACTTCTGTAAGGCATTTGACTTGGTTCCACATGACATTTTGATTAAAAAACTAGATTGATACAAAATCAACATGGCATAAAAGCATGGTTAACTGATAGGTCTCAAAATGTAATTGTAAATGGGGAATCATAATCAAGCAGGTGTGTTTCTAATGGTGTCCTACAGGGATTGGTTCTTAGCCTAACACCATTTAACATTTTCATCAGTGACTTGGAAGAAAAGACAAAATCATCACTGATAAAGCTTGTGGATGACACAAAATTTGGGGGAGTGGCAAATAATGAAAAGGACAGGTTACCAATCAAATGCAATCTGGATGGCTTGGTAAACTGGGTGCAAGCAAACAATATGCATTTTAGTACAGCCGAATGTACACTCATAATGTCTAGGAACAAAGAATGTTTTGGTCATACTTACAGGATGGGGTTCTCTATCCTAGGAAGCCATGACTCTGAAAAAGTCTTGGGAGTTAGGGTGAGTAATCAGCTGAACATGAGCTTCCATTGCAATACTGTGGCCAAAAAGGCTACTGCTATCCTTGGATGTATAAACAGAGGAATATTGAGTAGGACTAGGAAGGTTGTATTACTGTTATATTTGGCACTGGTGTGACTGCTGCTGGAATACTGTGTTCAGTTCTACTATCCACAATTCAAGAAGGATATTAATTGTACAGGGTTCAGAGAAGAACCATGAGAATGATTAAAGGATTAGAAAACATGCCTTATAGTGATAGACGCAAGGTGCTCAATCTATTTTATTTAACAAAGTGAAGGTTAGGGGTGACTTGATCACAGTCTGTAAGTACCTAAGTGAGGAACAGAAATTTGATAATAGAAGGTTCTTCAGTCCAACAAAGAAAGGTATAACAAGATCCAGTGGCTGGAAGTTGAGGCTAGACAAATTCAGACTAGAAATATGGCACAAATCTTTAACAGTGAGGGAAATTTTCCAAGGGGGATAGTGGATTCTCTGTCACTCAAAATTTTTAAATGAAGATTGGATGTTTTTCTAAAAGATTTTCAAAGAAGAATTAATTCAGGGAAGTCTTATGGTTTGTGTTAAACCTGAGGTCACACTCAATTATCATAGTGATCCCTGCTGGCCTTACAATGTATTAATCTATAACTTGCAATTGGATTAAATTTTGTATCTGCTGACAGATGTTTCATTATTACTTTATAGATATATTGATAGATATAAAAATTGGGTGTTTTAATATTTTATTTGCAGGGTCCTGACTAAAGGACAGAATGCTTTAATAGAACTACAAACACAAAGGCCTGTTGCCCTGGAATTGTACAAAGATTTTAAAGAACTTGGAAGGTTTATGTTACGCTACAGCGGATCCACTATAGCTGCAGGAGTTGTCACAGAGGTACGATGCTTTTGTAACAGACTTTCTAGAATGTTGATTATGGAGAGGTGGCAGCTTCTCCATAATAAAGGTTTGCAGTCAGCTTCCATGACAGCCCTATTTTATCATCCCTATTGTTATGGATTGGAAAATTAATTTGATCTGAAAATTGCCAGATGTACTGTGAAAACAAAGGAGAACATTTCTGCAGAGTTTTGAGGAAAATTTGTCAAACTGTTTTTTGAATTACAGGTCATTAAATGAAAAGAACCATGGTTTGAAATTTTAAAATGTCTCTTCATATCACTCCAACTAAAAATTGGCTTATTACCATCCCTTCAAAGTTTCCACATAGATAAACTTTCCCCCCAACTATGTTTAAAGAAAAGAGGTTGCAATTAAGCAACATTGTTAATTTTTGTTGCCAGTAGCTTTGGGCCCAGTCCTACTCCCACTGAATTTAAAGGGCTTGTAAACCGAATCCTGCTCCCACTGATGGCCTTAAGCGTTTTCTGCTGTTAACTTCAGAAGATGCAGGGACAGGCACTTTGCGCATGTGTAAAGGCTTTTTGCCTTCTGTTATCAGGATTGCACCTTTGAAAATATAAAGGTTCTTCTAAACTGACAGTCGTCTTTTTTTGAGACCTGTGTTTTTGGATCTGTAGGACCTGAGTTCTAGTTCCAGCTGTGTTTAGTGTGTTATGGAAAGGTGGTGGTATCATCCCACTTTTATACAGAAGCCCACGGTTTAATAATTTGTCAGTAACAGAGCCTGAATTAGAACTCTTGTCCCTATGCTTAAAACAATTTCCCAGAGCTCGTGAGGCTTTGTGAACTATGTTACAAAGGTGTCTTAACATACTTTCTTGTTACAGTTTACACAGTACTCTGAGCTAGGGCCATGATCTTATAAATCACTTACACACATTTAACTTTGCTATTGTGGGAAGTCCCATTGGGACTCCTGATAGTACTAAAGTTAAACACATGCCTAAGTGCCTGTACGTTGGGGCCTAAATAAGCTTGTGGCTTGTTAGGCTCTTCTTTGGAAATAACTTTTTGTAGGACTCAGTGCTGTTTCAAAGAATTTCAGAGAAAATTCAGACTACTGTCACTGAAAACGTATCGGTAGATAATCTATGAAATGTATACATTATGTATACATTATGACCCATTTGTGGTGGTCTCTTGTTTTTTGCCGTAGTATTTTCATTTGTTTTGTTTTCTTTATGAAATGACAACAAAACCTACAGCTTTTCTTCTTCTTTTTAGATTAAAGAATGACAGTGGTGCTAAGACTTCCATCACCCAACCAAAATGCAATCAGCCATCCAAACTGCTTTCCGAATCCAGTTACTTCAGTTGAAGGAACTAAGTGCAATTAAGTTAAAAAAAAAAAATTTAAATCCACATTGGACATTTAGTGAATTTTTTATCAGTCTCTGCCTATTGGGAAACAAAATGCCAACTGACATGGAAATGCTAATGTTGCACAATCTCATTTCAAAAATTTCCATATTTCTCTGTGTGAAATTCACACCACATTTGCAGCTCACAGAGCTTTATGGAAACTTGATTGGAAAGATGCATTAGAAGAAAAGATTGTTTCATGAAGATTCACCATCTTTCCACTTCCAGCCATAGACTGTTTACATTTTTTTCTTTGATTTGGTCATTGCTGCACATTAATCCAGAAAGTAACTTAATTGGTCTAATATATTTTAAGGTTTGAGATGGATGCATTTTCAGGGAAAAAATAACTGTTTACTTCAGTTTCAGAGAATGGTATGTAGTGTCATCCACAAGATTATTTCCCCATCCCAAAATTTATTTAAAAAAGAAAGTTTAATTTCATGTGTAGTGGAAGCTGTGCCAACAATGACTAATTTTATTTTTGAAGTGTAAAAATATAATAAAATAGCCTGGTCTAAGCATAATATGTTTTGCCTCCTTCAAACCGTATTATTTAATGTAAACTCTTGCTAAATTCCATTAAACTGAGTATAATTTTGCAGGACAAAATGTTTCTATGTAAACATAAAATAAAACTAGAAACTGCATACTTAGCATGTGAGAGTATGTCTTCACTGCAGAGTTAGTCCAGGCTCTTACTCGCGCATTGCACCAACACCCTTCCCATCATCAGAAAAACCCACTGATCCGATTTTAGTGGTTCTTTCAACACGAGCGTCCTGTCCTGGGGTACAGGCTATAGCTTCAATGCTGTTTTCACTTGGGCTGGTAACCTGCTTATTTTGCAGCGAGGATGCATGCTAAACCACTCTAGTGCTGATAGTCCTTCAGTGCCTTCCCACAATTGCCCCCTGCGTGCCCTGAAGGACAGGCAAATTCTCCCACTGTTCATTGGGACTCAGAGTGACTCAGCTTGCTGCATCACAAAGAGCCATGGGATATGACCCCAGAAGTCCTAGCAAGTGCAGGACACAGTAACTTGGGTAGGACTTTGCAGTGTGACCGTTCCCACCCATGCTAGTCTGATCTGGGTGCCCAGACATGAATGCGATGACCTGGATTAACTCTGCAATGAAGACATACTCTGAGATGTGAAGAACACTGAAGACTGGGCTCATAATTTGATTCAAGTGGTTGCCCAAAAACATTCCTATAGGCATCTACCTATGCTCATCTATCCTTACTCTTCTCATACTGGTGGAAGTTACTTTGACTGCAATCAAATGAACAGACCCCAGTTCTGCAAATACTTATGCACATGCTTAACTTGACACACAAGTATTCCCACTGAAGTTAATGGTATAATTCACATGTGTAAAGTTAAGCACTTGTGTAAGTATTTGCAGAATTGAGGCCTAAAGATATGTCTTCACTGCATGTTTAATATGGGTAATTGGCACCTGTGTTAGCCTAGTCCAGGTATGAATGTCATCACTGTTCTTGTATTCAGCCGTGTGTGCCTTGGGAGCTTATCCCATGGTTCTCTGTGGCGAGGGACATTAATATTATTTCACAGTCAGTTGCATCAGTTGTGGGAAAACTTGTCTGTTCTTTCGGGGGAACTGTGAGACTGGCACAGTAGTGCTGTCAGCACTTGAATGGTTTTGCCTACATCCTCAGCGTGAAGTGGGCAGGTTTCAGCCCAAGATAAACCAAAATTGGGTTCTAACCAGAGAGGCCATGTTGATCTCAAGTTTCTGGGCCTATTACCCTCAAAACTGAACACTTGTCTTGTGAATTATCCATTATACCAGTACCATTAATTATGGCTTCCAATAGATCCTTAACAATGCATGTCCTTAAAGTTGCACGTAAACCATTATGGCAGCAGTCCTGAGGCTGAAAAGATTCCAGAGCTTTCATACTCCCAAACACCTGTGCTGAGCCACCTCAGTAGACTTACTTAAAACCAAGGTAACACTGTTTATAGATCTGAAGTCCCAGGAGAGCTGAAGTGCTGGGAGTGGAAGAAAATTTCACTCAAGTTCCTGACTTTTGAGCATGAGGAACCATATACATCATAGCCTCTTTTCTCCTTAAAAATGCAAATTGACCCAAGTGTTACAGCTGGTTAGTACAAGGGACAGAAATAAATGGTGGAAAAGATGAAGAAAAGACATGCTACAACTTCGAGATCAGTGATTTTTTTATTTTAAAAGTACAGGTTCCACCATATTACTATTATTTCTCAGGCAGAACATGTCCCAGAATTCTGTACGTTTTGGGTTAGAACAGTAGTTTTCAAACCTTTTGAGCTGAGTTCCCCCCCCCCCCCCCCCCCTTAGTGTTACAATCTTTGGTTGCATTCCCCCAACCCACACAAAAATAGATACAATACCTGCCCCCCCCCCTTTGGGTATTCAGGGTGGGGGAAGGCATGTGTGATGGTCTCTGGGGGCGGAGCCAGCGCTGGGTGCAGAGGCTTCCGGGAGCAGAAATCGGCATGGACACAGTGGACGTTGACACTCACTGGCTTGGGTGGCTCATTGAGGTGAGTCAGGAGGTGGAGGTGGTGCTCCTTTTCTGAGTCCCACCCTGTGGGGCAGTGGGTTGCTGCTCCCCCCCAAGTGTTCCTCTGTGCCCCCCCAGTTTGAAAACCTCTGGGTTAGAAGATGATGGTAAAATGTTTTCAGTGGAACTTGAGTCAAATATCTGGACTCTCTGGGTGAATTTCTAGCCTAACTTAAATGGGGCCAAGATTTTACCCCCATCTTTTCCTTGTCTGCTATTGAAGATGGACTTGCAAAGCCCTAGCATAGTACCTAAAATAGATAGGTGAATCATGGCTCCTTGAGGGCAAAGTGAAAGTGTTGCTTGTGTGTTGTCTATTTCCCAGTTCTTATACGAAAAACAGAATTCAGGAGGATTTCCCAGATCTCTTTAGCTGGTAGCTTTAGGCTCTCCAGATTACTCTCATTACAGAACAATACTCTGTCTTAGGGATGTAGTTACAGAAAAATTCTAGGGATGAGCAATACCTCTCACATTGTTTACAAAACTCTCTTTGCAAAATGTAAAGCCCTTGTAGGATGGCTGCATGGATATCCCCTATTTTGTAAAACGCATGGTCTTTTGTGTGATTGGTGCATTACAAAGGTGAAAAAGTTTATTCCTCCTAAAAGTACTTTTATTACATGTAATGTGCTCTTTTTCCTTGGGCCCCAATCCCCATTTTACCCCTGGATAAGTGCAAAGTGGAAAACCCAGAAGTCCTGTGTACTGAATGAACTTTACCAACTAATTCCACTTGATCTTCTCCCCTGCCCCCCCCCCATCCCCATGAACACATCTTTTACGATAAAATGCAAATGAACAAGCAAGCTAAACTGTAAATAAATCATATGTATTTGCTTTATACAAGTGAGGTGGTAGCCACACAAAGCCTGACTAACTGTTGTGCTGTTTGTGTATATGCAGCTTGTGGGGAGGTGCAGTCCATCTTTCCAACCAGGGGCTGAAGTGTAGGGGTTTCATTGTGTACCACTTGTGCAAAGTGCATGGTCCCAACAATGCAGTTCCTGTGGTGCCTCCCCATTATACTGTCCAGTAAGGCTTGAGATTCGATGCCCAGTGGGTACAGCAGAATTGCTGTATGGCAGGTTTGCCTGCAGCCCTTCCAGTTTCAAAACACATGAAAAGACCATTGTACTGGCTTCCGACACCAGTCGGCATGCTGTCTAGGTACTCATCTAACCCTCTTGTTATAGCACTGTTCATTGAATTTGAAGTTGGGGTTGTTGAGGAAAACATTTTGAATACAGAAATATGATGGTGTGTGATGGTGTGTATAATTTGATGACAAGGGATTTACTTATTGAAAGAATCTGCACAGTTTGAGAAAAATCTCGGCAGACATTAACGTTTGTGTCTGCTTCTATTTCTCAGGCAAGTAAAACAAAACTGCTTAAGTAAACAATAGAAGAAACTTCCTGATGGGAAGGTGTTTTATACTGGGGAATAGTTATGCAAGGGAAGGAGGGAAAGTCCCACTCCTTGTGACTTTTAGACTGAAAAAGAAGCTAGAAAATGTACTGGAGGGGAGCAATTTGCTTTCCCCCCCGCTGTTTGTCCTGCTCTGTTCTAGTTTTGGCTCTACATCTTTTTTGTCCTGCCTTCAAGATTTTTGCTGATCCTGCCACCCTTCTTACACTACACAGAATACTCTTGGTGAGCCGTAGGAAAAGCAACCCTTTTTCTGCTCTTTTGTTTCTGTTGGCACCCAAGGGGTTATTTGTCGGGTTTCTCGCTCTCACACTGGAGAGGGAGAGGGAGAAAGAAGGGGTGGAGCTCAGACTTGTAGTGTAACTAGATATGAGACCAGCAGTATAAACTGACAGCTGAAAGAAATCACAGTTTAAGCCAGCTGCTGACAATGGCTGGCCCAAAGACTCTCTTAGTGTTGGAGAACTTCATAAATGGTAAATTTGTCCCTTGTCCCTCCTACATAGACTCCTATGATCCATCCACAGGAGACGTGTATTGCAGAGTACCAGACAGTGGCAAAGAAGAGGTGAGTACAGCAGCTTCACTAACAGAAGGCGAAGAAAAAATGGGAACATAAATAACATCAGTGAAGTTGTTTGTGGGGTGGAAGGTGGAGAAATCAGGAAGAGGATTGTCCTAGTGATTAATTGTTTATATTTAAATGAATAAGTTCTTAACATTACTACAAGGCCAGGTAACATTGCTCCGGGAACAAATCCTTTTTGTCACACTGTTCACTATTAAAAGCTATGGACCAGGTCCTCAGCTAGTGTCAATCAGTGCAGCTTCAGTTACTTCACTGGAGGTATGTCAATTACACCAGCAGAGGATGGAATCTTGCAGAATGCAAGTTGAAGGCAATGGTCATATCAGCAGTTTGCAGATGACAACACTGGAGTCAGAAAAAAAGGGGCTGTTCATCCCCCCTCCATGAACAGCCCTGGATACACTGTATCCAAATGAATATCTTTTCCCTTAATAGCTTTAATCTCTACTACTCTTTCAAAGGACTTTGCACACCGGGGCTCTTTCCATGAAACAGGATCAAAATCTCACAGCCTTCCTGAGGTTTGATCTCTGCAGATGGATGTTGAGCGTTTAGAACATTGATATTGCAGGCGAAAAGGTAACAAATTGTTTTAGTGCAGCTGCATGAATGTGATTTCTTTACAGTGCAGTAGCCTGCTCCAATCAACGAGAGCAGAAATGCAATATTTCTTTTCGGCTCGACAATTAATCTTTGCTGCATGTTTTTTGCCACATCAATTGTTAGGGCAACGAGACACTCATATTGGAAACTGCCATTTACTTTATGGCAAAGTACTGTTTATAAGCAACGAAGTTAGAGGTGTGTACAATGTAATGCACTGGGTTCAGCGAGGGGACAGATGAACAGAAAGGAGTTATATTACACTCCAAGGGCTTTCAAAATGTTGACTAATAAGTGCTTAATATTGTTTCATTTTCAGAATAAGTGGTCTTTTTAAAAGACTTTTTACTGTACATGAATCTCTTTCACATATGTATCAATCATGTTGATCTCATTTTCCTTTTTCAGCAGAAACCTTTAGCACCATAATTTTGGTTGGGTAAATATTTGCAAGGTGCTGATAACTAATGGTTAAAGTGTAACCAGGCTGGCTTTGCTAGAATATGCTTAATGTAAAATCATGTCAGTCCAAAACCTCTGTGTGCTCGAAGAATTGTTTCTTTCATGCATAAACACTACATGGGTCCCCATTCTGTTTATTCACATAAGTAGACGCACAAATAATTATAACAGTAACAGGGAGATTTGTGAGCATGCCAGAAGGACCTAACAAAAATAGGTTGAGGCATCATAGCAGGCTAAATTCTAGATATCTAAGTGTATGGTAATGCATATTTGAAGGAACACTAACTTCTCATTCAGTTTTCTGAATCAGCTGCAGCATACACCTTAGGAACTATACTTAGGCACCAATCAACTTAGTGACGTTTTCTGCTTAGGTCTGTGGGCTGCTTAACAAAAGTGGGGAGGCTCTACAAAGCTGGGAGTTAGGGGAGGGTCTAGAGTCCTCCAGTGGAAAATGTTGAAATACCAGGTGCAGTTGCCTGCATTTTAGGAGAGATATTAAGACATTTAAAAATGAAAATAAGCACCTACTGTATTAGAATTCAGTACTGGGTCAGTGGCCATATGAGTAGGGCTATTCACATGCATAAGGGTTCGCAGGATTGGGCCCATATTCCCCACTGGACATGCGCACATATAAACATTCAAACAGCCAAAATCAAACTTAACCCTACTAAGTAGGTTATTCCCCCTCATTCACATACAGGAACACTGGTTCCCATGGACAACTAGGTCTGGCAAAACCCCTTTATCCTAAAGGATCTTGTCCTCCTACAATTCCTGATGGAGAGAAACAAATTTACTTTACCGTGTGTATTTTGGCTAACATTTTAACATCCAGCTTTTTTTAAATTGTGCTTTCTCTCTGGTTTTTAGTCTGTTACTTCTAGGAGGGCAGGGGAAGTATGTATGAAAATAAAAATAGGTTTATCATTACATTTTGATTACACACATTGTCTTTCTTGGCTCAATTGTTGTTTTTTTCCCTTCTCTCTCTGATTCTTTCCCTCAGTCAACTTCAGTCTATTTTCTCTATAACTCTTTGCACCTTCCCTCTCACTGTATTTCTACCTCCGTACCTCTTCTTCCTTTTCCTCCTCTTCCTTTTTGTTTTCTCCTTAGACTAATTCCCTTCCATTTCCTTCTCCCCATCTCTCCTCCTTGCCCCTACGTTTTTTTTTCTTTTCCTCAGGCTGTCTTCCCCTCTCGGCCTGGGAGAATCCCTCTGTAGTGTTCGCACCCCATCCCTATAAAAATCACCAAAATGTTCAGGGAGAGGGGAATCTCTGGCTGCTACATGGGGCAATTCGTTCTGGATCAGGCAGCTTCCTCTTCTGATGAGCTACTGCACTGAGGCATACAACATGGTGTGGAAGTGGCAGCGAAAAGAGGAAAGGGAGAAGCAGCCGCAGCAGCAGGATGGCACCTAGTGGTGGAAGGGTGAAAGAGTAGGTTATTTTAAAAAAGGAGTTGGAGGTGGGTCAATGCAGTCAAATGAATAGGGAGTCCTGAGCCCTGTGTTCTGTTCCTGGCTTAGCCAGTGACCTGCTGTGTGACCTTGTGCAGGACACTTTACTTCTCTGTGCCCCTATTTCTTCCAGCCTTTGTCTCATCTGTTTAAATGGTAAGCTCATCACCTCACCATAATGTGTGAAAAGGAAAGGTATGTTACAGGGGACTTTGATTTGAGTGACACATGTTGAATCCAGTCAGCAGCTATGCAAGCAGTAGTAAAACACCATTAGAGTTCATAGAAGATAATTTCCTAACATAAACTGTATTGCACCCAACCCAAGGCAATTCTGTTTTGGACCTCATCATGACAGATAAAGATAAATTAATCATAGGACTGGAAGTTAGTGGTTACCTTGATACCAGTGATACTGACCTGATTACATTCAGTATGGGCAAAGAGAGGGCAGTCCCAACCTGTGTGTGCGCGTGCACGTGCCTTTAAAAAGGGCTAATTTCCTAAAGCCAAGGGAAATTGTTTGGGAAGAAAAATACAGACAGAAAAATGTGAATGAATATTGGGAACGCTTTAAGAATAGTTTATTAGATGGCCAAAAGTCATGAGTCCCCAGTCAAGAAACGAAGCCCATTCTAGTTCAGTGCCAAAGTGAGGGCAGTAATTAGAATAAAAAAACACCCTATAAGAAATGGATAAAAAGAGAAATTGATAGCAGTCGATATAAATTAGAAGCTATGAAGTGTAAAAAATAGAAAAGGGAAGCTAAAGACACCAGGGAAAATTCCATGGCTGGCAGAGCTAAGGACAATAAGGAATTTTTATATATACTAGGGACAAAAGAAATCCTATAAAAGGTATACACTCATTACTATATGGAGATGGTGAAATTGTTGATGATTCAGAAATATAATATTTTTTTGTATTAGGAAAGAAGCAGGATATCATGTACTTATATCGTGAGGATGATGAACAAAGGATAATGAACAACATTATTAACAAAGGAGGATGTTAAAAACATCTGTTAGGGATAAACATTTTTAAATCAGCAGATCTGGATTAATTGCCCCCAAAAGGGCTAAAAGAATTGGCTGAATAGATCTCTGGCCCGCTGATTTTCATTTTTATTATTGTGACAGTGTACCCCATAAGGCTTTATGGGGGGGGGAGGGTGCTTATAAATGTATGTATGACATAACTGGAATATGTTTTGTGCTGCCTGTGCCATGTAACATATCTCCATAAAGGTTATGGTCTACTATATCTATTCATCCTATTTGTATATATATATCATTTTCTACTTGAGGTTAAGAATATGGGCTGTATGCTTGCTTGGTTTCTAAGTAAGCTTTGTGAGGCATTTGGTCAGCTTCTTTAGGAAGGAATTCGCCAGGTTAAGTACCTGATCAGGAAACACTTGGGGAACAATGCATCTTGGAATGCTCCAATCCACATAAGAAGTCTTCCTGGAGACATGCAAGATACCATGTGGACAATGGCTTCAGCCTGTAAAGACTGAGTCATGCAGGGACATGTGACTTGCCCAGGTGACTCCAGAACTCCATCTTGGAGCTGGACTTTGCATAGGAGGCAGGAGGGGGGTCTCCACCCACAAGAGAGAATCTATTTAAACCCATGGGAGACCCCTCCATTTGGGGGTCTTCAGCTGGCTAAGGAAGGAGCCTCTCCACCCCCCCAGGATACTTGAAGGGAACTGGAACAAACGACAGTAACTACAGGGGGTGTGAGTGATTGCTGGACCCAGGCTAAAAAGAGATTAGTCTGTAAAAGGGAGCATTCTGGAACCGGTGAGGAACTTATCTGTATTTAGTTTGATTAGACATAGATTTGCACATTTTATTTTATTTTACTTGGTGACTTACTTTGTTCTGTCTGTTACTACTTGGAACCATTTAAATCCTACTGTCTGTATTTAATAAAATCACTTTTTATTTAGTAATTTACTCAGAGTATGTATTAATACCTGGGGGAGCAAACAACTGTGCATATCTCTCTATCAGTGTTATAGAGGGCGAACAATTTATGAGTTTACTCTGCATAAGCTTTATGCAGGGTAAAACGGATTTATCTGGGTTTAGACCCCATTGGGAGTTGGGCATCTGAGTGCTAAAGACAAGCAAACTTCTGTGAGCTGTTTTCAGATAAACTTGCAGCTTTGGGGCAAGTGATTCATACCCTGGGTCTGTGTTGGAGCAGACGGGAGTGTCTGGCTCAGCAAGACAGGGTGCTGGAGTCCTGAGCTAGCAGGGAAAACAGGAGCAGAGGTAGTCTTTGCACATCAAGTGGCAGCTCCCAAGGGGGTTTCTGTGATCCAACCCGTCACAATTATATCTTGGAACACTGGAGAAATTTTTGAAGGCTAGAAGAGTACTAATGTGCTAATATTCAAAAAGGGCAAGCAAGATAACCCAGTAACTATAGCCTGATATAAATCCCAGGCAAAATAATGGAAAAGCTGATGGGGGAATCAGATGATAAAGAATTAAAGGATAGGTATATAATTGATGCCATTTAACATGGCTTTATGGAAAATAGGTCCTGACAAGCAAACCTTATTTCATTCTTTGATGAGATTACAAGTTTGGTTGATAATGGTAAGTGCCTAGATGTACAAGACTTTTGTAAGGCATTTGATGTAATAGTGTATGACATTCTGATTAAAAAATTAGCACTATACAATGTCAATAAGCAGACATTAAATAGACTACAACCTGGCTAACTGACAGATATCAAAAAGATAGTCATCAATGGGGAATCGTTCAACTGGGGGTACTTTTAATGGAGTTCTGCAGGGATCAGTAATAGGCCTGCTGCAATTCAAAATTTTCAACAATGATCTGGGCGTAAATATAAAATCACTGCTGGTAAAATTTGTGGATGACACAACGATTAGCAGAGTCAGGACGGGGCAGTCGTACAGAGCTATCTGGATTGCTGGCGAAGCTGGCCCTATTCCAACAAAATGTTTCAGTACAGCCAAATGAAAGTAATATCTCTAGAGGTAAGGAATGAAGGCCTACGCAATGCGGGCTCTATCCTGGAAAGCAGTGACTCTGAAGAGAATCTCAGAGGCATGGAGGACAGGTAACTGAATGTGAGCTTCCAGTGTGACGCTGAGGCAAAAAGAGGGCTTCATAGAGTCATAGATTCCAAGATCAGAAGGGATCATTGTGATCATCTAGTCTGGTCTCCTGTACCACACCGAACTTCCCCAAAATAGTTTCTAGAGCAGATCTTTTAGATAAATATCCAATTTTGATTTAAAAATTATCATTGATGGCGAATCCATCGTGACCCTTGGTACATTGTTCCAATGGATAATTACTGTCACTGTTAAAGATTTACATCTATTTCCAGCCTGAAAAAGGGCTTGTCCAGGATTTGAACACAGGACTGCTTATACCCTAAGTGAGAATCATACCCCTAGACCAACAAGCTATTCGAAGCTTGGGTGATCCTTGGATGTATAAGTAGAGAAGTAGCACACAGGCGTAAGGAGGTGATTTCACCTCTATAACTGGCATTAGTGATACTGATTCAGGAATCCAGTTCTGGTGTCCACATTTTAAATGTTGAATAAATGGAGTGGGTATAAAAAAAAGAGCCACAAAAATGATTTAAGGGCTGGAGAAAATGCCTTACAGTGAGAGATTAAAGAAGCTCAGTCTGTTTAGCTTATCAAAAAGACGACTGTGAAGTGACTGGTTTACAGTGTATAAGTACCTACATGGGAAGAAAATACCAGGTATTAAAGGGCTGTCTAATCTAGTGGAGAAAGGTATAACAAGAACCAATGACTGGAAGCTGAAGCCCGACAAATTCAAATTGAAAATAAAAATGTGTGCCTTGACAGTGAGGGTGATTAACTATTGGAACAAGCTACCAACTACATCTCTTGATGTCTTCAGAACAAAACTGGATGCTTTTCTAGAAGACATGCTTTAGCCAAACAGGGCTCAATATGGGGGTAACAGGGTGAAATTTAAGAGCCTGTGATACACAGGAGATCAGAATAGATGATATAATGGTTCTGTCTTACCTTCCTCCTCAGAGGTTGGCAGAGGTCAGAGAAGGTAATGGGGGAGGCACTGCCTCAAATGAGGGACCTGCATCTGCAAAATGTACTGCAGTGTTCCTAGAAGGAACTGAGATAGGCCATATATGAGGCTGCATCTGGGATGCTGTGTACTGTTCTGGGCACCTCACACTAGTAAGAATGAAAAACCCAAGCGCTTTGGAAGGGGAGATAAATTCTCTTGGTTTGGGGCATAAGTGAAGTTCCAAATGATAGAATTAGCATGAAACTTTTCCTTTGGGCAGGTTATTTCATAACTGTATTGCTTGCACTTTCCTCTGAAGCATCTTGTCTTGGCTACTGCTGGAGACAGAATGGTGGAGTAGATGGCCCACAGGTCTAATCTGGGATGGCAACTCCCATGTTCCTAGACAGATGTCAGGAAACTGGAAGGAATTTGTAGAAGCACCACTGCAATGATTAGCCAGATGAGAGGGACTGACATACAGGAAAGATTTTAAAGAACTAAATATGTTTCATTTGTTTAAATGACTGGGACAAAAGGAAAAGAGAAGTAACTATCACAAAAAATGGAAGGCTGTAAGCATCAAGAAGTGATAAAAAACGAGTATAACTAGAAGAAACAAGAGAGTTAAATTTTAGGCAGAGTATCAAGAAAAAATGCCCTCTTAATAATGTTGGTTAGATTGTGGGTTGTCTCTTGAGAAGATTGAGGGATGCCAACTGGACACACTGCCTGAGACTATAATGTAAGGCAGGAACAGTCTTCTGCAAGGCCAAACTGACTCAAAAGATCTTATTCTCTCAAATGTCAATGGCTCTATTGATTGTTTTCCCCCCATGAAGCACTCTTGAAGTTTGCCATCTCTGCTTTATTCTTTCAGGTAGAAGTTGCAGTCACCGCTGCCAGAGATGCCTTTCTAGGCTGGTCCTCCAAAAGCCCTCAGGAAAGATCTCAGATAATGAACAAGTTAGCGGACCTGATAGAGCATGACCTGGAGGCATTTGCACAAGCAGAATCAAAAGATCAAGGTAAAGGCACAATTTGTCCATCTCTTTGGCTGTCCGTCCCCAAATGAGGTTATAGAGAAGGAGGGTCTTGTTAAATATCACAACTGAGTCACAATGGCCAGGTCCTATTCTTGACTCTAATGCAGGCTGTCGGTGTGATTGGGTCAGTTAGAGCCAAATTTTTAAAGTTGCCACAAATTTTGTGTGCCTAACTAGACAGTCCCTGGGTTTGATTTTCAGAGGTGCTATGTTTCTAAAGTTGGGCACTCAATACTAGAGGCTGGTTTTGAAAATGTGGGCCTCTTAATTCCTCCATGCCTCTGTTTCCTTCTCTACAAAATAAGGATGGCAATACCTGCGGCACAGAGGGGCTGAGGCTAAATTTAATCAATATTCATAAAGCACTTTGAGGTCCCCAGACAGAGGATGCTGTCGACGAGCGAAGCATTACCAGTCCTATGGATGTACTATAAAATCATCTATCTAATCTATAGTGGTAGTGGGGCCTAGAGGCTTGCAGACAGGAATCCAGGACCTCATTGTGCCAGGCACAATGTGTGCACACACGACAAAAACATGGTCTCTGCCCCCAAAGAGCTTATAATCTAAATGGCTGTTTATGCTATAATTTGTACTTATGCTATTCACGATGCTTTCCAGGCATCTAATTACTTCACCATTTCTCATCTCCAACAAAGTTCTTCCCTAGGTAGTGGGTAGGAATCCTAGTTCAGGGCTCCAGTTTGATTTGGAGGCTCTTCAGGGCAGATGCTTGTCTTCCTGTGTGTTTACAGCAGTATGCACACTTATGGCATTATATAAATGTTAGTTTTTCCCCTGGGATAAAGTGCATGATAATGACACAACGGCATGCTTGTTACTTTTCTCTTTCAGGAAAAACAATTACATTCGCTAGAACAGTGGACATCCCACGGGCAGCATACAACTTCCGGTTCTTTGCATCTTCTGTCCTTCACCATACCACAGAATGCACTCAGATGGACCACATGGACTGTATGCATTACACCGTGAGAACTCCAGTAGGCATTGGTGGGTATTCTCAAAGGACAAATGCTGAAAAGCTTGGCAGACTGTCTGCCAAGAGAGGGGAAAAAATAAGAAAAAGGGGGGCCTTGAGCTCTGCTGCTTATTTTTTTTAACTTCAGGCAGCATTTTCAAGGGCAAGGGGAGAAAGGATTATCATAAAGTTAATGTTTACTGCTTCTAGATCCCATGCTAAGCTTGGATACTCCACTGTGAACTCTGGCACCTGCATACCGCAAAATCAGTGAACAATTACAACATTTATCCTAAAAAGTTCCCTCTTCCCACAGTAGGACATTTCCCATCCTCAAAATCTTCTGTGAACTGGTCCAGGCTGAGGTTGATGGTGGGGTGGAAATTGTTGAAATCCAGGTGGAAGCACTTTACACCAATATTCCACATGAGGATGGACTACAAGCTGTCAGGAACAGTATCCCTGATGAGGCCACAGCACGCCTGGTGGCTAAGCTTTGTGACTTTGTCCTCACCCACAACCATTTCAGATTTGGGGACAACTTATACCTTCAAGTCAGTGGCACTGCTATGGGTACCTGCATGGCCCCACAGTATGCCAGCATTTTTATGGCTGACTTAGAACAACGCTTCCTCAGCTCTCGTCCCCTAGCGCCCCTCCTCTACTTGCGCTACATTGATGACATCTTCATCATATGGACCCATGGAAAGGAGGCCCTTGAAGAATTCCACATGGATTTCAACAATTTCCACCTCACCATCAACCTCAGCCTGGACCAATCCACACAAGAGCTCCACTTCCTGGACACTACAGTGCAAATAAGTGATGGTCACATAAACACTACCCTATACCGGAAACCTACTGACCGCTATACTTACCTGCCTTCGGCTTCCATCCAGGACACATCACACGATCCATTGTCTACAGCCAAGCCCTAAGATACAACTGAATTTGCTCCAATCCCTCAGACAGAGACAAACACCTACAAGATCTTTATCAAGCATTCTTAAAACTACAATGCCCACCTGGGGAAGTGAGGAAACAGATTGACAGAGTGAGACAGGTACCTAGAAATCACCTACTACAGGACAGGCCCAACAAGGAAAATAACAGCACACCACTGGCCATCACGTACAGCCCCCAGCTAAAACCTCTCCAGCGCATTATCAACGATTTACACCCTATCCTGGAAAACGATTCCTCACTCTCACAGACCTTGGGAGGCAGGCCAGTCCTCGCTTACAGACAACCCCTCAACCTGAAGCAAATACCAGCAACTACACACCACACCACAGAAACACCAACCCAGGAACCAATCCCTGTAGCAAACCTCGTTGCCTACTCTGTCCCCATATCTACTCTAGCAACACCATCAGAGGACTCAACCACATCAGCCACACCATCAAGGGCTCATTCACCTGCACGTCTACTAATGTTATATATGCCATCATGTGCCAGCAGTGCCGCTCTGCCATGTACATTGGCCAAACCGGACAGTCTCTACGTAAAAGAATAAATGGACACAAATCGGACATCAGGAATGGTAACATACAAAAGCCAGTAGGTGAACACTTCAATCTCCCTGGTCATTCTATAACAGATTTAAAAGTCACTATTCTTGAACAAAAAAACTTCAGAAACAGACTTCAAAGAGAAACAGCAGAACTAAAATTCATTTGCAAATTTAGCATCATTAATTTGGGCTTGAATAGGGACTGGGAGTGGCTGGTTCATTACAAAAGCAGCTTTGCCTCTCCTGGAATTGACACCGCCTCATCTATTATTGGGAGTGGATTACATCCACCCTGATCGATTTGGCCCTGTCAACACTGGTTCTCCACTTTTGAGGTAACTCCCTTCTCTTCATGTGTCAGTATAATAATGCCTGCATCTGTAATTTTCACTCCACGCATCTGAAGAAGTGAGGTTTTTTACCCACGAAAGCTTATGCCCAAATAAATCTGTTAGTCTTTAAGGTGCCACCGGACTCCTTGTTGTTTTTGTGGATACAGACTAACACGGCTACCTCCTGATACTTGACATATTTCTATCCATTATTTTTGGAAAGCTAGCCACAAGATGGCACTGTCACGTCAGAGAAAGTTTGAATACATGCATCTGAAGAAGTGAGGTTTTTACCCACGAAAGTTTATGCCCAAATAAATCCGTTAGTCTTTAAGGTGCCACCAGTCTCCTTGTTGTTTTTGAATACGTGTTGTGTTAGAGCTATATGAATAATGGTGCAAATATTTTTATACCAGTTTGATTATTTAATACATTTGTTTAATAAATTTGACCTGTTTAGTTCTCTGCCCATGAGAATCTGAGTCTTACTGACCAAAAATACTCTCAGACATCAAATTTTAAATTCATTACATGTGCCTGTGTTGGAACTCTGTTCACTCTCATTCAATCATAAGAACGGCCATACTGTCCATCTAGCCCAGTATCCTGTCTTCCTACAGTGGCCAAAGCCAGGTGCCCCAGAGGGAATAACAGAACATGTAATCATCAAGTGATCCATCCCCTGTCCCCCATTCCCAGCATCTGGCAAACAGAGGCTAGGGACACCATCCCTGCCCATCCTGGCTAATAGCAATTGATGGACCTATCTAGCGACAAGGAGTATCACATGACCAATCACAACTAAGCATCACAGCTTGGGTTTCAAATATTTGTGATAAACACACAAGGTAAAAATATTCATGAAGATAGTAATTGGATACATTTAAATAGCACTGCAATTTGAGGAAGTCAGTCTGTTCATTATTATTCTGGACTAAATTCATCAGGTAAATTATTCATTGTGCATGATGCACTCAGCTCAAATATTTGACAAGAGCCAGAAGTGGCAATCGATGCATATTTGTTAAACAAAACAAAACAAAAATTTTCAATTTGCATATATCATTGAATTGTGAATTCTGAACACCTGGACCTGTCTGTAGAGCATGAAAAAGCTCCTACTTCAATATCTCTCTGCTACGCTGGGACAAAAGTACACCACGAATCAGTTGTCCAGTTGAGGTGGTCAAATATATTTGCACTGTAAATGTTTGGCATAGTTTAGACAGGTTATTTAGAAGGCGTTGGCCATTAGAAATGGCCCTTATTGTAGGGTTCACTGTACCATTAAGAATAAGGTAGGGGTGTAAAATTTCCTTTATTGTCCTGCCATACTGAAGCTTTGGCTTCCATCAGGTTAGGAGGTCCCAAGCCTGGGCATCCGATTCAGATCTCCTGTCCCAATACATTTGGCCTCTTGATTTTGTCCTTTTCTTTTTTCCTTTGTAGCTGGTTTAATAAGTCCTTGGAATTTGCCACTTTACTTGCTCACCTGGAAAATAGCCCCAGCCATTGCATCTGGAAACACTGTCATCGCCAAGCCCAGTGAGATGACGTCTGTCACTGCTTGGATGATGTGCAAACTTCTGAGTAGAGCAGGTAATTTGGAAATGCCTTCAGCACAGGGACCCCTGCTGTCTGTTGCCTCCTTTGTTGCAGAAGTTGGAAGGTGCACAGTGAATGAGGCAGGGGATTGCGGGAGGATAAGGAAGGTTACAGGGTTAAGGCAGTTGAATTCTGCCCTGGAGAACTAAATTCTATCCTTGCCTCCCTCCTATGCCTTCCCTCCCCCTGCCACCATCTCCTCATCCCCATCTATTCCTTTCACCTCACCTCTGCATTCCATTTAGGTTGTTTCTCCCTCCACAGTGCTTGGGCACCAGCAGGGGGAAAGTGGAGAGCGTAGGAAAAAGTCTCTGTTCTCAGTTCCTGTGCCTAGTGCCACATTGGTCCCCAGTAGCTGGGAGCAGCAATTGCAGAGGAAGTGCTGCTCTGCCCCTGCATCCCCAGGTTGAAACATGCTCAGTACAGATGGAAGCTGCAGAGAACAGAGCTGCCAAACTCTAAGGCTGTGTCTTCACTAAGAAAAACTGGCTACTTCCAGTTAACTAACACAAGGTAAAATCTTAGTGAAGACAAGGCACTTAGTGGTCCTCGTACAAATTAGCAGGTCAAGTTAATCCCTAGGCTACCCTGTAGTCTTCAGTTCAACCTGCTAACTTGTGTGAAAGCTGCAAACGCCCTTCTCTTCACTGATTTTAGTTCATGTTAGCCAGCTCGAGTTAAGAATACACTTTTTTTCCTAGTAAAGATTCACAGTTAACAAGCCTCCACTGACCATGTGCAGTCTGTGATTTTTTTCAGTGTCTTATAACTTGTCCTGATGGGCGCAGCTTTTCACAGCACCAGCAAAAAGCACATTTCTGACATCAAAGGGACTTCCCTGCCAAATTTCAAGTCCCTCTCCCCAAGTATGCAGGTACTAGAACTTCCCGAGAAAATGGTTGAAGGAATATCTTTAACATAGGCAAAACAATGAGTTTTTTCTTAAATTAATTCTCAGAAATGGCTGAACTGTTGAACTGTTTTTGCTGAAACTTAAAAAAAAAAAAACAGAAAAAAAAGAAAAATGTATCAGTCTAAAGCAGACACACAGCATGGAAAATTTCAGACCTAATGGTGAAAGTTTGGCATAAGTTCTATCCCACTGAAAACTGGGACTTATAATGGGAGGTATCAGGCAACCTTAACTATTGGCAGAGCTACCAGCTCCACCTGTACTAATACAAGAACAGAGATTAAAACCCAATAGTTCAGTGTTTTATCTAGTTATTTCTCCTATTTTGCTCAACCACTCTTAAAGTCAAGGGCATCCTCGTTAATGTGTAGCACTATTATTAGTAGTTTGCTGGCTTCTAAGGGGAGTGCAAAATTAACCTAACTACCTCAAAGTAAAGGACATGAGTGTTTTGTGTGTTTGTTCCCATGAGGAATCCCACCAGGGGTGGTGAACATTGTGTTTGGAACTGGCCCCAAAGCTGGGAGGGCTATTGTCTCGCATCCTGACGTGCCACTGATCTCCTTCACTGGAAGCACGCTCACGGCCCAGCACATCAGGGAGACGAGTGCCCCACACTGCAAAAAGCTCTCTCTGGAACTGGGAGGCAAGAACCCTGCAATCATCTTTGAGGATGCTAATCTGGACCAATGCATCCCTACCACTGTGAGATCCAGCTTTGCAAATCAGGTAAAGGGAGATGCTCCTCTCTTCACCTTGTTACATATTAAGTGTGTAAAGAGCAATGTGTGCATGCCTTTGTGCTTGTCTGACTCTTAAATAGTCAACGGTATTTTGTTAAGATTCCATATCATTAGCAGAATGTAAGTAGAAACGTATGAAGTTGATGTTTTCATGAATTCATGAGCAGAGATACAATGATAGTAAATAATTTGATCTTCTATAGTGTCTTTCATTCAAATATCTTAACACACTTTACAGTCCTCCATAGGAAACAAACTACTTATTGACTTTCTAGGAGGATAAGTAATTTATCTAGATGGAAACAATTGAGAGATCAGGTGACTTCCCCAGAATCAAATGAGTTTATACAAGAGACAGGAATAAAACCCAGGAATTCCAGTCCCCTGATCCAACTACTAGATGCTCCCATTCTTTGTGAACATCTTCAGCAATGATCAGCAAGCCTATGAAAATTATTTCAGTGGGTATGAAGATAACTTGGCAAGTCAGGGGGGGAAAAAAGCATTTCCATGATGTCAAGGTAGTGATCATTCAGACATGGAAAGTAATGTTTCTGTGAGAAGTGTTGGGGAGGATAAAAAAAAACAAGGCTTAATAATAAACTCAACAGTCAAGATGTCTACATCCCTTATTGAGTGACTGCATGATGTTATTATTGTCCCTGTGTCCTCTTTCTCCCCTCCAGTCTGTTTAGGACTCTCAATTTTGAGTGTCTTTAAATTTAGTTTGGGCTCTTTGTGGGGTAGGGACTGTCTTTACGTGTTTTGTGAGGGGCCTAGCACATTTCTGGGCACTCGGAAGTAACAGTATTGCAATAATTGACAGTATTTTTGTTTCTCTCCTCATGTTTGATAGGGTGAAATCTGTCTTTGCACCAGCAGGATCTTTGTTCAGAGGAGCATTTATAATGAGTTTTTGAAGAGGTTTGTAGAAGAAGCCAGAAAGTGGAAGGTTGGGAGCCCCTCAGATCCCACATCCAGTATGGGGGCACTGATAAGTAAAGAACATTTAGAAAAGGTAACTACAGAGGAAATCCTGCCTGAACTATAGTCACATTTTAGAGATCCAGAAAAGATGACTTGTATATGACTGGGGTGAGGACCATGTCATCTTCTGTGTTAGTACCATGCCAATCGCACTGTCATTTCCCCATAAATGATCATTAAAAGTGTCTGATGATTAAGGTATCTGCTGTGTATGGGTTAGGTTCACATCGCCCCAGGAAAAATAAAGTCTGCGAACAAATAATTTTAAACTAAGCGGTCAAGCTGTTATTGTGAAAGTACTTAAATGAATCTAACAGTGCCAAATCAGGCAACATTTTCATTGACTTAAGTGTTGGGCCCATAGCGATGACTTATTTGCCTCATAAAACAAGGTGCATTTAGATTGCAGTATATCTGATTTATAATGCAACTACTGAGGAATGTAAAAGCAGAGTTTATCTTGGATACTGAGTGGCTTTGGAGGAATTGGTAATGGTATATACATGGAGACTTGTAGTCCACAAGTTCCAAGAATTCCGCTTAGGCCATGAGTGGATGACAGTAGTTACCATCTGGTGGCTGTTGGGTGGTTGATGTGAAATGAGTATAATGGTCTCAGTCAGTGTTCTGAAGATCAGGTGTTCATATCATAAAACCCACTGATGCAAATGGCATGCGCTGGTAACATGCTGACAAACTCGCACAAAAGAGAAGGTTCAAATAGACAAGTAGACTGATCTCTTCCTCTGGGCCCTAATGCTGGGCCCTCCAGGTCAGTGATGAGACATATCGGTGGATTACCCTACATTGTTGCTGCCTATGCTGTACCTGTTCTGTGGCTACATGGAGGACTTGAGTCCCAGGGAGTCTCTCTGGGCACCTTTCAGGGCTTCTTTCACACAGAGCATTTAAAAGAAAGGAGTGAAAAAAACTCAGTGATTTATCTGTGGAATTCCTAGAATGGGAGAAAGCACCCAGTAGTTTCAAAGCTGTAGATAGAACAAGATCAGTAGCATGACCTGTATGCTCAAGATAGCATATGATAGCAGCAACCACATAAATTGTTGTAATGGTTTATTGATAGTGTTTTCTGTTGTGCTCATCGCTGTAGCGTCTGAGTACTGTGACAACATGTAGTGAGCTTCCTTGTATGGTAGGAAAATGTAATCGCTCCCATGTGACACAAAGGGAAACCGAGGCAAAGAGAGGTGTGGTGTGTTGCCCAGGGTCATAGGGGAAGTCTTTAACACATAAAGGATAGGAGTCAGGTCTTCTGTGCTTCAATAATGTGACTATCGTTCCACCCCTTCAAAACGTATTTAGAGGAAGGAACAAATTCATGTTTTGGCTAGCAGGTTAATGAGAGAAAGGGAACAGTTTACTTACAGGGAAAATGCTCTGACTTCTTTTTACATATACTTGGCTGCAAAACCTAGGGAATGAGACCCTGTCATTGGCAGGGGGGAAATGCCAACATGGATCAGTGGGAAATGCTCCTAGATTCCCTGTTGATTTATCTTGTATTGAAAATGTGAACTTTACAGCATTTTCAGTCTCCCACATTGATGTTTTGCCCTCCCCCAGGTAAAGAATTATGTGAAGAAGGCTCGAGCTGAAGGGGCTAGAATTCTCTGCGGAGAAGGAGTGGATTCTTTGGCTCTTCCAACTGGAAATCAGAATGGCTATTTCATGCTGCCTACAGTCATTGCTGAAGTCAAGAATGAATCCTGCTGCATGCAAGAAGAGATCTTTGGTCCCGTGACGTGTGTGGTACTGTTTGATACGGAAGAGGAAGTGATTAAAAGAGCCAATGGTGTCAAGTATGGCCTGGCGGCCACAATATGGTCAAGCAATGTGGGGCGTGTTCATCGTGTGGCGAAGAGACTGCAAGCTGGCCTGGTGTGGACCAACTGCTGGCTAGTCAGGGAACTGAACTTGCCATTTGGTGGGATGAAAGCCTCAGGGATAGGCAGGGAGGGAGCAAAGGAGTCTTATGAGTTTTTCACTGAGGTCAAAACCATTACAATAAAACACTGAAATTTGCCCATTAAGTATTTTATGGCAAAATAAACAACCGACATTTGTGCTTACAAATGTCTCTGGGATATACCAAGAGATCATGGCCTGCTTATAATTAATTTTTATAGAAATCCATTCGTTGATAAATACCAACTAAAGCTTAAGATGCTCAGCCCCACAACTGGCAGCAGAGAAAGTAGATTCTGTGTCCCACCCAAGCCACAAACCTGATTCGCAGGGCTCAAGGAGATCTTGAGGATTCCAAAGTTAATTCACCATCTCTTTCTCAAGCTGGTCCAGTAAAAGGAATTACCTCACACATCTTCTCTCTCTCATATCTTGGGACCTAGATGGCTGCAACAACACTGCGAATAAATGTCCCAAAAAAAGGCCGATTAGAGACAGGGTGATAAATAATGATGGTTGTGGTCAACAAATCACCTTGAGTGACACAGACACAAGCGAGTTATGATGTTATGTTCTAATAGGAATAAACATATTTCCTCTCTAAATGGGTAATCCCATGAACAATACGTTTTGCACTTTGATTGCTTCATCAGGCTAGTACTAATGAAATTGCACACTAAAATCCCCAAGGCAGTGCTGCTAATCTGTTTAGTTGTGCTAAACTCTAGAGCAGGGGTCGGCAACCTTTGGCACACGGCTCGCCAGGGTAAGCATCCTGGCGGGCCGGGCCGGTTTGTTTACCTGCCGGTTCCGCAGGTTCGGCCGATCGCGGCTCCCACTGGCCGCGGTTTGCCGTCCCAGGCCAATGGGGGTGGCGGGAAGCCGCAGCCAGCACATCCCTCGGCCCGCGCCGCTTCCCGCAGCCCCCATTGGCCTGGAGCGGCGCACCACAGCCAGTGGGAGCCACGATCGGCCGAGCCTGTGGACGCGGCAGGTAAACAAACCGGCCCGGCCCGCCAGGGTGCTTACCCTGGCGAGCTGCATGCCAAAGGTTGCCAACCCCTGCTCTAGAGCCAGGATATTCCTGTAAGGCACAAATAAAGCAAACCTATTTT
The DNA here is from genome assembly GCF_002925995.2 of Terrapene triunguis. Lineage (NCBI taxonomy): Eukaryota > Metazoa > Chordata > Testudines > Emydidae > Terrapene > Terrapene triunguis. The sequence goes on from NW_020664436.1 coordinate 51,086,953, forward strand.
TATCATAACTCTTTTTTAAAGTATGTAGTGGTATTGTCATCCTACCGAAATGGTTATTTTGATGTTATAATCTTTCATCATCTAGATTGCTTCTATGCTGGTATTTTTCACATTCCTAAAAGTAATTTGGCTGGCAGAACATAGTCACAGATATACCCATTGACAAAAGCTGAAAGTGACTCGTTTTTAGCAGGACTGTTTTAAAAATTTGTTAAAAAATTTAAAAAAAAACACTTAAAATTAGCCTATTTTTCATTTTCAGGCTTCTGTGAAAATGGTTCATCTTGCAAAACTTTCCCATTGGTGAAAATGGAGTTGAAGTCGGGCACAATTTCTCTCCCACCCCAAGTAAATGCCAGTGGACATATCAAAGCAGTTTTTGTGGTGTGTTCATGTTTTGAGCTGGATTTTATCACTTGGTTGAAGTTGCATGGCGGCTTTCAGGTTCCATGGCCATTTTGACTAATTTTCTCATGAATTAATCTCAGGACTAATTTTTTTGTGGGGGAAGAAGGAGCTATTCCCCCTGAACACATACAGGTGTTGAGTAACCAGAGATTGACCGTATGGGGGAGTAGCGAATTATTGCTCCTCTGCCCTGAACAGAGAAAACACAAGGGAAAGGATTCAGGATTGTCTAGGAGAAGGGTCTTTTTTCAGGGCCTGTTGGGAAGAGGGGTAAGGAGTTGGGATGGGGGGGGGCAAGGTGTACCTGGTAGCTGTAACTCAGATAATGTTTGGAGAAGCGTTCAGACTTTGAATACTAATTCATAATTTACTCTGAACCTTTTGAGGTTCCCACATGAGTAGTTTGATATTTTTTTCATAGTGTTAAGGCTGGATTACTTTGCACACTCTGAAATGTATGTTTTCTAAGGAGGCTTTTACTGCATGTAGCTTGGCTATGCTAATGCTGGGATTTGCATCCTTTTTCTTTTAAAATTTAAAGGGTTCAAAGGCTGCTTTAAATTGCCCCAGTCCCTGTGCATGCCCCCTTTGGAGATGGGAGATGCAGGGTATAATTGGGTACTTCATGGTCCCTTTGTATTTCTTTCATGGTGTCACAGGGCCAAAGTTAGCATGGGCCAAAGATCTGTCCCTTCTCAGGTTGAAAAGCCTTTCATTCCAGTGGGCTGCTTTGTCTGATGTGTTTGCAGTTTGTGACCATATGGTGGCAGCAGAGTACATAGTTCATTTGTTCTCCTTTTCTGTTGCTGACCTTGCTACCAGAAAAATTAACAATTAAAAGGCGTCTGCTGGTAGTATACTGAACTCTTCAGAAACCCTGTTTTGAGGAACCAAGTACTCCAAGGCTGTGAAACTACTCAAACTGAGGGGCCTGGCACATCACACAGAAGGCTAGTTTGAAGTATCATAGAATATCAGGGTTGGAAGGGACCTCAGAAGGTCATTTAGTCCAATCCCCTGCTCAAAGCAGGACCAATCCCCAGACAGATTTTTACCCCGTTCCCTAAATGGCCCCCTCAAGGATTGAACTCACAACCCTGGGTTTAGCAGGCCAATGCTCAAACCACTGAGCTATCCCTCCCCCCAGGTGAGTTTTGGTGAGCTGCTTTTCCCCCAGGTGTGGATTTTGGCTGAGCATTGAGCAAGCTGGGGAATAATGCTGTTTCCTGTGATGTAAAGGAAGTATCTGAGTGTTATCTGTGTGCTGCTTGTCCTTCAGCCCACGGTGTCTTACCAGCTCCAGGCACAAATACTGAGTGGAGAAAGGTCGACTGAACCTCGCAGCAATCTTCAGATGAGGACTGTGTGGGTGGTGCAGCACTTGTCCAAAGTGACCCTCTGGGTTCACTCTAAGAGAGAGAGAACCTGAGCTAGTTCAGAACTTCTTCATTCACCCCTGCAGCTTCTTGAAGACTGGAGGAAATTGGTAATCAGTGGTGTCTAATGCCATGGGGAGGTTAAGGAGGTCCAGCAGGCTGAGTGTATATGATATTTCCCTTGTCTCTGGGCAGGAGGAGATCAAACACAAGAACAATAAATACTGTCTTTGGTCCACATTTTCCACAAGCTCTAGCTTTCTTCCTTCTCACTATGGTCTTTTTTTTTTTTTTTTTTTTTGCAGATCTGATTAAATAAATGGAGGTCTCCACAGGCAGAGGGCTGGGACAGGGCACTTTGGTGATAATGTGTGTGTAGCTCAGTGGTCCCCAAACTTTTCACAGTCCCTCCCCTCCCCGGGGAGCCGGGGCCAGGAGCAGGGCCGCAGATCCCGGAGGGGGACAAGGGGGAAGCGGGGCGCAGACAGGGGTAAGGGGGCTGGGGCTGCGGCTGGGGGAGGGTCGGGCTGGGAACGGAGCCATGGCTGGGAGCAAAGCCATGGCTGGGGGCCGAGGCTGGGGGTGGGAGGGGAGCAGCAGCTGGGAGCCAGGGGGCAGAGCGGTGGGCACCGAACAGGACTGGGTGGTGCTTCCTCCCCATCCCCCACGGGGGCTGACCTGGGCCCACCATGCCCCCCCCCCAACATTACCCTGCACCACCCTAGGGGGACGTTCCCCATAGGTGGGATGCTGTAGCTGTAGTCAGGAAGTAGTTTTAGTATTCACTTATTCTTCTATTCCTTGCCCTCTTGGATGAGTAGAGTTTCCTATGTGTGTGTTTTGGTATTCAGCAGTGTCCAGGAGTTGCTGGGATGGACCATGGTGGTTGGTTTCTTTTTGCCTTGTGATGAGGAGAATTCTTATTTCTGCCTGGGGCAGGGTTGCAATTCTTGTGTCTCTAGTGTCCACCTCCAGCCTCAGATGGCAGTTAGCAATATGGGCAGCTGTGTGTGGGTCTGATGAAGACCTGCAAAGTGGAGAGTTCAGACAGTGGGCTGGCCTGCTGTAACCAAGTGCTATTTACATGGAGATTGAAGTCTCCCAAGTTACTAAATCATGTGAACTTCATTTCCACCTCGAACAGATCTCGCCCAGCTCCTCTGGGCCGAGTTCAGGGTCTAGAAATGTATAGAAAAGTACAATGCTTGGGTTAATCTTGCCTCTGAATTCAGATTACGTGGATGCACTCAAAAGATTTTCTTCGGGGTGAGTTTTTCCTTTGTCTGAGCCTGCCAGAGAAAAGAATGGGGACTCTGTCTCCAGATTTTCCTCCCTGAGGTTGAGGCTGTGGTTAATAAAATATCCTGAAGGACAAGGTGAGCTAACACCAGGCCTGAAGCATCACTCTGCCAGGTTTCTGGGATGCTGTCTGGGTTGGGTGATTTCGAATTTTCCATCCCTGTGGCGATGTTTATTACAAGCTGCCCTGACTGGCAAGAGAAATCATGTGAACGTTATGAGGATTTGTTTAATTACTTTTATGTAAGCCCTGAAGAGTTTGTCCATCTGTTAATTCTTACAGGTGGCATAAGTACAGTTCTACTTAATGCCCAGAGATTATCTCACTGGGGTGAGATGATTCCTACACATAGCTGTGTATGCACCATACTGTACAATGGTTAATTAGGACTGTTTTGTTCTGCATCAGGGGTTTTCTTAACATGTTTAGATCTGTATCCACTTGAACCTGCTGTGCTAGTGGTCATATGGTGCTTGAAAAAACAGGTTTGCTTGTATATACAAGCATGGCAGGAGTGTGAAGGAAGACAGGGTGTATACAAATTTCAAATTGCGTTATATCTCTGCCCCTACAGTCTTCTCAGCTTTGACAAAGGCCAGTCCTTTTGCTTGTCTCCTAACTATGAAAATGGGATCCAACCCCCTCCCGTAACAGACATTTCCCATCTGGTGGTAGGTATGGAATACAATGACAGGGATATAGAGTCAGAATTAAGGTTTTTGTGGAAACTTAACTATGGATTTCTAGGCTTTCAATGCCAGGCTTTAAAATTCATCTGGATTCAGAGCTAAGCCCCACACCTGTGAGGCCAAGGCCTAAGACTTTCTTCTTCCAGTAGAGAAGTATAGAGCTGGAGTCCTGGGGGACTAAGATGACCTTATACCTGCCACAGGACTGGCCTCTAGAGACATACGAATTAGTCTGTACTAGACATTGGTGAGTATTTGCTGAAAACCTACCAAGCCTGTAGCGGATAGAGTTTCAAATGTCCACAGTGCTTGCCTTTGAGATCGTCATTCACTTGGTACACAGCTAAGCATTTGGAAGGGTTTGCTGGGCTACCGGATTCATGGTGTTATCCTGTAGGGGAATTGGCTGCATTACTCTTAGGCAGTTGTTCTAACTGAAGAAAAATGCAACAAATTTGGGACCAGTTTCTAACCCTTCACTCATGCTCATTGAAAATTTCAATGAGCCCACTTGTGGAGTAAGGTCAGAATCTGTTCACGAATGTTTCTAAGCCAAGCCTCTTTTGAAAATATCAAGTCAAAAGACTTTTAACCCCTTCCTTCTCCGCGCACACCCTCCCCCTCCCCCGTCATGTAACCAACTGCCTTGTGCAGTTGGCCTCCCACTTTTGCAAAACATTATTTTCTGGCAAGAGACAACCCATGAAAAATGTCAAGTAGATAAGATCAGTTCTAAGAAGTTAGAGTACTCGATAATGAGCCTTTTAATGGAATGATCTTTAACTCTGCAGTTGCTACCATAATAGAAATATATTGGAGTTGATCTTTTTACTAAAAAACGAAAACAATTTTCCCCTCTCTGCCCCCTCCCCCACAAATTGTTCCAGGTTTGGAAGCATAACATTTTAAAATCTCCAATGATATGTTTCCTTACAACCTTTCCAAAAATATCGACGTTTTCTACCACTTGGGAGAACTACCACAGAAGATCCTAGGGTATATTTGAGCACCAGAGATGCCATCTAACTTTCACGTTGTCTTCTATCCTGCCACCCCGAATGTCTGTTACCTGGACAAAGGAAATTGATATTCCCTCTGTCCGGGTAAATTAGATTTCATCACCATCTTTAGATGTGACCCAACATCCTTTCCACCGGTTGCTGAGGTGCTTCCTTTACAGAAAATATCTCAGGATGAGTCCGAGCACCAAAGAAGCAGGATTTCAGAGTTCAGTGAAAGGTAAGGCGAGAAAGCGTGGTCCAGTGGTTAGCGTTCTAGCCTGTGACTTAAACCTCGGTTCAGTCCCCTGCTCTGCCACAAACTTCCTGTGTACCCTGGGGCAAGTCACTTAGCCTCTCTGTGCCTCAGTTCCCATCTGTCAAATGAAGTTAATATCACTGCCCTACCTCACAGGGGTGGTTGTGAAGACAAATACATTAAAGGTTGTGAGGTGCTCAGTACCAGAACTAGGTGATTCTCTCAATACTTGTACATGTGGGACTCTCAATTAATGCTAATGGCAGGTTCCAGAGAAGCATACAGGAGTTCTAAGTAATTATAGACCATTTATCATGGAAACCTAAGAAGACAGATATATTCAGGAAGTACTAAACATGTCCAATTAATTCTGAGCGCCTGCGTTAATAGAGAAAAGACACAGCCACCATTTTAATCATTCATTTTCCTCCTCCTTTGGGGGCAGCACGAGTTAAAGCAAGGGTTTACTCAGTATTACAGGAAGAGTTCTTTTTTCTGTAGCGTCAGTACAAGAGCTAGGCAAAAATCCCTCTTGCTGCTGGTGGAAAAAATAACATTTTCTGGGATTTGTGAAAAAATCATTGTCTCGATTTCTTAAAATGGAAGACAAGAAACTATGTACACCTCAACCCCGATATAACGCTGTCCTTGGGAGCCAAAAAATCTTACCATTTTATAGGTGAAACCGCGTTATATAGAACTTACTTTGATCTGCCGGATTGCGCAGCCCCCCCCACCCCCTTCCGCCGGAGCGCTGCTTTACCGCGTTATATCCGAATTCGTGTTATATCGGGTCGCGTTATATCGGGGTAGGGGTGTATGTGGTCACTTGGCCTGAAGAGGATTAATTGTTTGCCTACTGAAAATTCATGCTTTTGTCTTGGGAAGGAATGTCACAGCATTTGCTGATAGAAAATGCTAAAAATCAATGATGGATTCAATTTAGGAGCCGGTGCTAAAATATCCTTGTTTTCATATGATACTTGGGACTAGATAATTTTGCCCATGTTTAATCACTATATTTCAGTCTCTCTTCCCATCTCCCCCCACCCCCCCCAACAAGAGACTGTAGCTAGCATGCTATGTATTGTACACAGAGTTGCAATGATATCACAGCTATGGAAATTTGATTAGGAAACTATCCTTCCCGTGCTGCATAGTGTTCTCAGAATAGAACTAGGTTACTTCAGAGCAGAAAGAGTTCTTTTGTAGCTCATAATTATATTCCTACAGTTAATCATTTTTTCAGTGCTGACAGCTTTCTCTCTTCGCATGCACTGTGGGAAGAGTCTGCTATCCCGGAGGGTCAAATGTATCTTTAGGCATCTCTGTGGCTCTGAGTCATATTGAATGTGATGGCACTTGGGTGTACTACACTAATGACATGCACAAAAGCCTGCTCCCAATCAAAAAGGATTTTGTGACCATATGTTGCTGAGAGTGTTTTTTCTAAATCAGTTGACTCGGGGGATGGTTTCAGGCCATTTCCTTCACTGGGGCAATGTTCACATAACTCCTCCTTTCCATTAAAAAAAAATTAAAATGCTGTATCGTAATGCTGTAGTAAGGGGAGCACCTTCTCCAAAACCTGGATCATGGAAATGTAAAAACTGCATAGACAATACCTTCATCCAAGTAGTCCAAAGGTTTTACCAATAATTACTTAAACCTTTGGATCAAAGTATTAATTATAGGTAGGTAAACTGAGGCATTAATCTATATGTCTGCAATGAGAAATGTAAAGGCCTGAGACTTTCCCCTTGGCTGATGCTTTATCTCCTAATCTGGTTTCTCTCTGCCAATTGAAAAGCAAAACAAAGCATAGTTTCAAATGGGAATGTTTGTTTTATTCATATGTTCGCAGTGTTGTACCCGTGTTGGGCCCAGGATATTGGAGAGACAAGCTGGGTGAAGCAATATCTTTTATTGCACCAACTTCTGTTGGTGAGAGAGACAAGCTTTTGAGCTACACAGAGCTCTATGTTTGCACAAAGCTTAGCACAATGGAGTGCCAACTTGGTTGGCTTCCAGGCACTACCATAATGTAAATAAATGACTCAAAGGAAGAAGATATTTATTATTAAGTTCAGATGCTAGAGGAACTCAAGAATGTAAAAACATGGAGCCAGATTCTCAGCTTGTGTAAACTGGGTGAGCTACATTTGATCAGCTGAGAATCTGACCCGTATCTTTTTTTCTAGACTTCTGTGATGGGACCCATCTCTCTCTTCCTTCCCGTATCTATTCAATGTTACTTTCACAGTTGGGGCTAGAGGTGGGCAAAAAATAATAAAAATGTGTCTTGAATATTCAGTAGAATAGTGAAATGAGTATGCTCCAGCTATAAACCTGTTTCTTTGTTTGCTCTTTCTCTTGGTCCAAGATTCATTCACTTATTCAGATGCCCCTCACACGTGAAAAATGTGCATTTCCAACCACACTGTTTCTGAGGTTTTGCTGAAATGTTATAGTTTATGGCATTTTGGCAACAGGGAGTGAACATTCTGTCCAGGAGCACAGTCTGAGTTTCCTGGACTGAACAAGAAACTGCTCTTTGGCCTGATAACATACACATTTTCTCTTTCTTCCTCCTAGCTATTCATATTTTACCTATGCTGTCACACACTTGGATGTACTTGTCAGTGTTGTTTTGCAACCATTTCTGACTAATGTTAGTCAACACTGTGAAATCTCTGCTGAAGTATTCACTACTCCTGGAAAAGAGCATTCTTGACTGGGGTGGGCATGTAGTTTAGACAGAGAATTATTAGTACTTATTATTTGTATTACTATAGCACTTAGGAGTCTTAGTCACGGACCAGGGCCCCTTTGTACAAACACAGATCAAAAAGCTGGTCCCTGATGCAAAGAGCTGACAATCTAAGTATAAGACGAGACAACAGATGGACGCATACACACAAATGGGGATGTTCAAGGAAACAATGAGACAATATAGGTCAGCTTCATAGGAGTGGCCTCAGCACACTAGCAACCTAACTATTGTCAAGCTTTTTAGAGAGAAGTTGGGTGTTTTGGAGAGACAAGGTAATAGCTTTTTTCTCTTTCACTAGCAGATGTTGGTCCAATATAAGATATTACCTGCCCCACCTTGTCTCGCTCATATCCTGGGACCAACATGTTTACAAGAATACTCAAACGAGAGTCAATTTTTTGTAAGCCTCACAGCAAAGGGGAGTTTTGAGGAAAGTTTTGAAGGAGGGTCATAGAATTTAAGACCAGAAAGGACCACCAGATCATCTGAGTTCGCTTCTCTGCAGGGCTCTGGAATCCCTGACATTTGTAAGGATCCAAATGTGCAAACCCCTAATTTCTAAGGAAATTTCGTAGCAATACAGCAATAATTAATCTAATGTCCACATCAAGTGTTCCCTCAAATCATATGTGTTGTGAAACCACTTCTCTGATAAAGATATTGCCAACAAACACCAGCTTTTAAAAAGCCTTTGAGACCCTGTGGGAAACATTGTCAAATAATCCTTTTAAAGGACAATTCTGCTGATATATATTTCCTGTGTGACTTTGGTCTGTCTTTTTTATGCCAGAAAGATTTTGCATAAAAAAGGGGTTTTGTTTGGCCTCTGCTATTTAATGACTCCGAGCACTTTCCATCTTCAAAGCACTGTATCACCATTAGCTAATCAGCACATCTGTGAAGTAGGAAGGATTTTTTCATTTTACTTCTGGAAAAACTCATGTAGCAAATTTAATCTAATACCTGCAAGGGGTTTACTTCAAAAGGAGTTGAGGATGCTCATCCTCTCATGGAGTCATAGCCAAAGCCACTTGAACAACCCCACAGAAGAAATTAGGGTCAGAGTCTTGGCTACAAAGTTCTTGGTTGAAATTCTCACACCTGCTCTGCCCCCTGTTGGTTGGATTAAAGGGCAGACTGGCATATAGGGGCTCTAGAAGCCCTGCATCCTGCTGGGGGAAAAGTCCCTTGATGCAGGAACTGAGGTAGACAGCTTGTGGCTGCCTTCTAATTCTTCATAAACCCTGGCATAAGAGGATGTGCCAGTGTGGCTAGAAGTTGGAAGGGGAGCTGTAGTTTGTGTTACTATGGAGATTCCAGACAGCACTCCTGCTCAGATTCATGTGGGGACAGGCTGCAGTAACTAATGCCCCCGAGGCCTGTTCACATTACACTGGGGACTACTCTGTCCCCTGGAGCATCCCAGAATTTGGAGGGTGCAAAGGCAGCTTAAAGTAACTTCAGCTCTGCTTCCCCCTGGTCTGAGAGATCATCTGACCTGCACCACTTAGAAGCTCAGAACAGAATCTTGCCTCTTGGCTCCTACCCTGTGCTCTGACTGCTAGGAGAGAGCTCTTTTTCAGATTCTACTTGAACAGGCCACATCCTCTTTTTGAGTTTTGTACTGAGCTGAACATATTGTGAGCACTTTAAGGAATAACAGTAATAACTCAGGTTTCAGAGTGGTAGTTGTGTTAGTCTGTATCAGCAAAAACAACGAGGCGTCCTTGTGGCACCTTAGAGACGAACACATTTTTTTGGGCATAAGCTTTCGTGGGCTAAAACCCACTTCATCAGATGCATGGAGTGAAAAATACAGTAAGCAGAATATATATTATAGTACATGAAAAGATGGGAGTTGCCTTACCAAGTGGGGGGTCAGTGCTAACGAGCCAATTCTATTAAGGTGGAAGTGGCCTATTCTCAACCTGAATAAGTGGGAAGTGAATGAGTCACTACAAAAAGTAATTTTCCTTCTGCTGATACTCACACATTCTTGTCAACTGTTGGAAATGGGCCACCTTGATTGCATTGGCCGCATTAGCACTACAAAAGTAATTGTTGAGAATAGGCCACTTCCACCTTAATTGAATTGGGTCATTAGCACTGACCCCCCACTTGGTAAGGCAACTCCCATCTTTTCATGTGCTATAATACATATTCTGCTTACTGTGTTTTTCACTCCATGCATCTGATGAAGTGGATTTTAGCCCACGGAAGCTTATGCCCAAATATGTTAGTCTCTAAAGTGCCACAAGGACTCCTAGTAAAGAACTCATAATTAGTTGTCGTCATAATCTCCACTGCAACCACTTGTCAGGAACACAGGATTATGACTTCAACAGAAGAAGTGGATCAGTTCTTAAGAAAGAAAGTTCCTGGTTTTATGTAAATCTCCTTAGTAATAAAAGGAGCGGGAGTGGAGGAAGCATAGCAAGAAAATAAACAGCATTGTCTTAAAATAGAAAAGCTTGTTTCTCAGTTACATCAGGCCCTTACATTTATTTACACCTATGTTAAAGCTTCTTGGTGTGAAGGGGCCAAAGTGTAAATGAGAATCAGGCCCAGATAGAGATTTTTCAGAAGAGTTCCACAAGCAGTAGTGGCTCTTAGCTTTGAAATAATTTGAAGCCTCTATCTGGGCTGGCCCTGGTGTGTGAACACACAAAGAAAAAAACCAGTGCTTCACATTAGAGTGTGTGACAAGAAAAACATTTGCAAATCTGCAACAATATGGATTTCATTGCACCATTAACAGAAGAGCTGCTTAATATACTTTGGAGCAAGGAATAAGGGATTATGGATATGGAAAGAGTTGCACTTCATTAAACAGCCACCAAGGACTTTTTGGCATGTGACGAGGGTAAATCTTTAGTGCAGAATGTGCATGGAAGGGTGGTGAAGGTGGGTTGTTATTAAACGTGATAGATGTCAAACTAGAACTACCTCTATACTTTCATTGAAGCCTGGGCCAAAGCACTTCTACGACACCATCATTGCTCTTTCTTCTAGACCACTCAAATATTTGCTCAGTTTAAGTTCAGAAATTAGAATGCCTTTGGGGCACTGATCTCATCTAGACCCTGCATGCCTTGGATGGCAGCAAGAATGCTACATAAGCCAAAAGAAGCCTTCTTCTGGCCTAGGAAGTAGGAGCTGTGTTCTCTTGTCTAAACTGGAAGTTGCCCTCTGTATGTCTTATGCTATGCCATACGTGAAATCTGTTTTCTCTTTGCACCTGTGGGCCTCATCTCTGAGCTTGCTGATGTTAAGGCAAAACTTCCAGTGACTACTATGGGAGCAGGCTCAGGGGCCTAAGTAACTATGCTTGCCTCTGTAGAGGGACCATGATCCACCCTTAAACGCTGCTGACAGGACACGAATTGATGAGCAAAATTCTCTCCAACCTGCACCGCAAACCTCACATCTGGCGTTCCATTCGCCCCACGTACATGGGTGTCTCACTGACATCAGCAGGAGTTCGGCTCATTTAGGGGGAGAGAGCAGTAGTGGAGTTGAGATCCACTGCGTAGATCTGAGAGGAAAATCAGCCCTTTATGATTTGGTTGGCTTGCTGTTTTGCAATAGCTGGTTCAGCCCTGTGAAGGTTAAATCTGCAGGGAAAGCTCTAAACTTTCCCCTTAGAGCTATAACTCTCCAGCTGAGTGGGGTGGAGACCAGGATAAAGAGACAGTCAGGAGGTTGTGCAAGCAGCGTATTGTTTAACAGTGACAGTACAAATACAGGATTGGTTTTGTCTCTTTCCCCCTTTCCCGCAACAAGCCCCCGCAGAAGGTTAATATAGTTCAGGAGTTTTGGACAGCAGTCACACAAAGCGTACTGCACCCTTTCCTCAGGATGTATCCATTGCAATGTAATCTTTATAAAGACCAAGGCCTGAACTGCAAGGTTAGGGTCAGGCTGCAACACGTGGAAAAGAAAACTGTCCCCCAGGCTTCTGGTAAATGTCAAAGTGATGAGTGCTGTAAAAGCTGCCTGGGCGAGGAGAAGATTCCCAGCCTATCCATGAACCTTTGTCACCATATTGTGTAGAAGTGAAACACATGCTGCTGGGCATGATAAAAGGAGTGCTGCTATTTTTGCTTTTGGCCATGTTCAACCCCTACCGTGGGTTCCTATTATAAAGGTCTGGAAGCTCCTAAAACCGTGGCTATGGGGCTGCTGGATGAAATACAAATTGGGGCCCCTTCTCATTCCATCAGTGTAAGGTAAACCTCACCGCTGTGGAATGAGGAGCTCATCCTCTTTGCCTCAGCTAATTTGTGAGACGTTCTAATCTATTCCTGAAATTAAAATGCACGCGGAATCAGAGCCTCTTTCCTCAAAAAGGCCCACATTGCCTTTACATTACACTTTGCAAAGAGGCCTTTCTCTGGCTCTGTGCCATGTGTTTAATGCTGTACCTCTTATATACTATAGAATCTTTGCCCGAGGGGTTCTGTTGGGCTTTTTTTCTATTTGTAAGGCAAAAGTAATGCCACATTGTGAGCCATGGAGACCTAAGTCTGACTTTATCTTGTGTACACAGGAACTGTACAAGTCCCCTCATGTTTGCCAATGTGCTGCAGTTCTGACTGGGTCAGACCACCTCTTGGGCTGACGGAAAGTAGGTCAGTCTCAATACCCAGCAGACTACCAGCAAAAGTGCCAGTGGTGAGGAGCTCATCAGCTCATTTCAGACTAGCAGTCAAAAGTCATCAAATAGTACAGACATTCTGCCATTACTGATTTGAGCCAGTGACCCTGAGAGGAAGGGCACCATGATCTGACCCAGTGTCTTTAGGTGAGCTCCCCTCCTACCAAGAGGAAAATGTAAAGCAGGGGTGGGCAAACTGCGGCCCGTGGACTGGCCGTTTTAAACCAGCCATCAAGCTCCCACTGGGGAGTGGGGTCTCGGGCTTGCCCCACTCCGGCGCTCCAGCCGGGGCACAGGGTTGGGGGCCGCTCCACGCGACTACCGGAAGCTGCCTTCCGGCTCCTACACGCTCCAATGGGAGCTGCAGGGGCGGTGCCTGCAGACGGGGAGCGTGCAGAGCCGCCTGGCTGTGCCTCCGCATAGGGGCCGGAGAAGGGACATGCTGCTGCTTCCAGGAGCCACTTGAGGTAAGCACCGCTTGGATCCTGCACGGCTGAGCCTCTCCCCACACCCCATCCCCCTGCCCCAGCCCTGATCCCCCCCCCCCCCCCCGACCCCCCCCCCCCCGCCCCGGGCCCGCCCCCCCCGCCAGAGCCCTCCCCCCCCCACACTCCCCCACCACAGCCTGGAGCCCCCTCCCACTCCCTGAACTCCTCATTTCTGGACCCACGCTGGAGCCCGCACCCCCAACAGAACCCTCAGCCCCTCCCGCACCCCAACCCCAATTTTGTGAACATCCATGGCCCGCCATACAATTTGTATTCCCAGATGCGGCCCTCGCCAAAAAGTTTGCCCACCCCAATCTAAAAGGTGTATATTGCTGTCTATATGCATGCATTGCTCCCGTACTCATATATAAAATGGCGCGGGTGTGTTGTGGGGAAGCAGAATAAACTCTTAGTGTATAAAGTTTTTGAACTGATAAAGTCTGGGGGAAAGTGGCTTAATCATCAGGAGAAAGGAAGATCAGGCTTTTTTCTATCACATGGTCTCTGATTGCCCTGTCTCTCCTTCCTCTGTCCTGCTCAGTCCATGAATGGTGGGTTAGGAGGTGCTTCCTGCAAGTGGTTTCAGTATCACTACTGGAGAATCTCAGCTGCAGTTAAGAACAGGGGTTGGATTGAGGGTGCGGAGTACGGTGACTGATCTCAGCTGATGGGAAAATATGACTATCAAGTGAGCTGGCCTAATTCCCAAAAAGAATCCACCTCTGTGGAAAAGAGAATAATAAACTAGATACAGTGGTTACACCGGACTCAGGACAGCAGTTTACATTGTAGCCACCGGATGAAGAGTTTCATTATGTTATAAAGTGATTATTTATATCTTCCGTTGAATGACACATTTGTTTCCCTAAAACTGCATGGTTGTATAATTTGCCTTTTTTTTTTTTTTCTTTATTAGGTTCTAAATATAAAGCAGGACAGAAGGGTGTGTGTCTGCAGCACTGATCTGGTCCCTGGGCAGGGGCCCATGGTCCCATCACTTTTTACCAGCCATAAGGATGAGCGACGTGGGGGCAAGGGGTGGAGAGGAGTGAGCGAGAGGTGGAGTTTTGGGGAAAGGGATGGCGCGAGGACGGGGCTCAGGGAGAATGGGTGATGCAAGGCCGGGGCCTCAGAAAGAAGGGGTGGCACGGAGGGGCAGGGCATAGTTCAGGTGCCTCTGTCCTCCCCTCCCCCCCCCCACACTTTTAGGGCGCTTCCGCCACTCCTGTCCCTGGCTCTACACTTTTAATAACTTCTCAGTCTAGGAATGAATTTCCCCTGCTGCTTCTACATGTAAGCAGTGTCTGAATGAGCTCTCTCCAGACAGCTAGTGGTGAGCTGGGGAGCGGAAAAGGCTTCAGGACCAGACTGTATTTACATGAACACACCCACTCTGCCTCAGTATGAGCAGATAGAGCTGCATTGATCAACTTTGGCTGGTGTTGGGTTACAAATCACTTTAGTATTGAATGCAGGAGTCATTAAATGTTGTTCTCCTTATTGTACGAGTAAAGGGCAGCAGAACTGTAATTAGCCAGTCTTGATTGAGGGGATCACCCTCAACTGAACTGAACTCACTAAGCAGGGGGGTTGGATGCCAGTGAAGAGCAAGAGTGCAGAGGTCACAGTAAAGAAGCAGGTGGCATTCGAAGATGATGGTGTGCATCAGTGCTGGATGCCAGAGTGGCGCGGAGGGCAGAATGGCAGAGTGTGGCTGGCGGGGTGGACAGCAGAGTGGCATGCAGAACAAGTAGCCGGTGGAATGGCGTGGTGGGTGGGGTGGTGCCAGAGGAAGCACCCGGATGGCAGAGCGAGTAAGATGCCTTTTCCCCTCCCCCCCTGCCAGAGTAGGAGGTGAACTTTGCAGATGCACCTCTGAACTCTGGGTCTTCACTGACCAAGGCCAATAACTGTGAGTGGGGTGTGGTGGAGGGAGGAGGGAAAAGGGAGGGGCATATTAAAGGAACTTTTGATTGTCGGACTCAAGAACCTGAGGTAAAAAAGACACTGCCCAATGTACTTGGGGGTGGGTGTATGGCTAATGGTTTTATGTTTATCAAACCTGCTTGCAATATTTCCCCAAATTAATGCCAAGTTACTTCCCTCCTTTCATTAAAAGTTTCTTTTCTACACTCAGACGCTGTGCTTGTGAGAGGGGAAGTTTTGCCTCTAGAGGCACCCAGGGGGTGATGTGTAATTTTCTCAGGTTACTGAGTGGGGGCTTGGTTCTGTGTTGTATTGTTGAAAAGGAAACTCTAGGTATTGACCCCAGCCCTGGTCGCTGCCGACTCCACCTGGCAGAAGGGTTACATACATAATTTACTAAACACACCGTTTGCCTTGGTCTATGCTTTAAGACCTTTCTGCAGCTCTGCTCACCTGCATTCACAAAGAATTTCACCAGTAAAATAACTCAAACATAGCGTGTGCTTTTAGCTATAACTTACAGTGAGCACACATCTTAATATGTACAAACATCACTGGGAATAAATAGGAAGGAGTGTTAGGATTATGAGGTATTTTAGGAGTTTTCTAACCACAAAACGATGTCTTCATGAACTCTGACAACTGGTGGCTCATGGAGAAATTTTCCTGGATGGTTCTTTATATTGGAAAGAGAGAGAGAAGCTTTCTTAATTTGAGGGAACATCCTTTATCCCTCACATAGATGTTTCAAATCCTGCCTGAACACAGTGACGATGGGCCCTTGAGAAGTGCAGAATGATTGACAGAGGCACCTATGGGTGCAGTTTGTAAAAATCTAAATTTTAAGAAAGGGACGGTTGAGATAAACCTGATATTTCCATGACAAGCTAATTATTTTTGTGATTAAATAAATGAAGCCCAAGACCTCAGCAAAGTCCAATATAATTCATCTTTGAGGCTTACTTCCACTGTGGGACCTTCCTAGTTTGGACCAGGAAATCCAAGGCCTGTGAAGCATAACTTTTGAGGCTTGCCCATACTCCTCTGTAAAGGCAAATTTTTCCCTACTGTTGAATTTCTGATAACTTCTCTTTAAATGCTACAGCTTCTCTCAGGCCAGGAAAGATGAACAAGCCTCCATCTCATAATGCCATGTCTCTATCAGGCAATAAGGTTCAGTATATAATACATAAGATGGAGGAACACATTTCAGGTAAAATAAGAACCTACCTGAAACTTCAACCATTCCTTGAACCCAGATAATTTGCTTTTGATGTTAAAAGTTTGTTGTTGGTTTCTTTCCCCATCAAATTCTTTTCCATTTTGCCCCTCCCCCCAAACTCTCACACTCAAAGTGCCCAAATCTCACAAGGAAAGATGGTTTTGTAGTATTTTTGGCCCCACTGGATGCAGAAAGTCCTGGAAGTCTTGTAAGAATGCCACACCTATGAGGCAACTGATCCAATCTCATGTTCCCAAGAGGTTTAGATGGTCTGGAGACAATTCAGATACCATACAAACCAAAGCTTTTGAAATTTTCCATAGTTAAAACTTGTGCAATGGGATACTCCCTCACTCGATGGCATGGAGTACTCTGCTACTGTGTCCTCATCAACTCCCACCTGCCAGCCAAATTAGAGACTCAGGCTCAACCTAGACCAGTGGTTCTCAAACTTTTTTTTCGTGCTCCACTTGAAAATTGCTGAGGGTCTCGGCGGACCACTTAATGATCTTTCCAAATGTTGTTTTTACCGTTAGCTAACTATTGTAAAGCGCTTTGGATAAAAGTGTTATATTAAAAAAAACTTTTCACTTGTTTTTGTTCTACAAATAAAAGCACAGAACTCATAATTTATTATCAGTAGTCTTACCTTTCTAATGCGATGGATGTGCCCTCTCTCCCCCGCCGTGGCAGTTCCCGAGCTGGGACTGGGAAGGAGGGGGGTCTCTCCCTCTCTCCCATGCGGTGGCAGCCCCCGAGCTGGGCTGGGAAGGAGAGGGGTCTCTCCCCCGTCGTGGCAGCCCTCAAGCTGGGGCTGGGAAGGCAGGGAGTCTCTCTCCTGCCACAGAGCTGAGGCTGGGAAGGAAGGCTGTCTCTCCCTGGCAGCCGTAGCCCTGGAGCTGGGGAAAGTTGCCTCTCTCTGGCTGCCACAGCCCTGCACATCCCAAATTCCCACCAGCCCCTCTTCTCACCCCACTGCCTCTCCCACTTATCCCTTATTCCCCCCAAGGCCACCCCCTCACCTTACATGTGCATCTACTCCAGGGTCCAGGCACCTAATTAGTGGAGCCGCGCAGGTGTGGCTCCATTAATTAGGTTGGTGGCCCTTCATTCTCTTGTGTGCGGCTGCCCAGGCGCACACCTTAGAGGGAACTATCCACAGACCACCTGAATGTATCTCACGGACCACTGGTGGTCCACGAACCACAGTTTGAGAACCTCTGACCTAGACTTTTCAATGGCAGTGTATGGTTGTAGTCTGAACAATCATAAATGTTATGAACTTGGAGAATTGCAGGCAACTGGCTCAATGAGCAAATATGGCTGAAATAAAGGAAAGCTTAAGTGCAATGAATGGAGAAGTAAGGCAGAATGAGAAATGAATTGGGCACGAAGGGGCAGTTATGATTTGATTGCCTGAAAGCTGGAGAAGACAGGGACTATTTGTAACAATAGGAAGCCACTGCCCAGTGCAATGGGCCATATCATGGTAAGGTAAGGTATCATGTGTGTAGACAAGACTTTAGTGCAGAGACCTTAAGCTATAGTTCAACCCGCTAAGACTGAGCTAAAGGTGTTCACACTAGTGGTGAGTGAATAACTGATTTTTTGGTTTAGAGGCCAAACTGAAAAAAGAAAAAAAAATTGGTTCAGTTCAAACCAAACATGAATTTTTATTGGTTTACTCACCAAAATGAAAACAAACAAAAACATCCTTTGGGGTCATTTTGGGGTGTTTTTCATCCTTTTGTTTTTTAAAAATTAGCAAAATTTCAAAATGAGATGCCATTTCCAAACAAAAAGTCAAAACATTTTACAGTAACTCCTCACTTAACGTCATCTCAGTTAACATTGTTTCGTTACTAGGTTGCTGATCTATTAGAGAACATATTCGTTTAAAGTTGTGAAATGTTCCGTTATAAGATTGTTTGGCTCACCCTGCCCCGCTCTGCCTGCCCGGCGCTTCTGCCGTGGAGCGGGGTTGGGGCGTGGGTGCTTGCCCCGCTCTGCCCGCCTGGTGTTCCAGCTGGGGAGCGGGCAAGCCCCCAACCCCGCTCCTCGGCAGGAGCGCCAGGCAGAGCAGGGCAAGTCTCCACGCCCCAATCCTGCTATACCCCTGCCTCAACCAAGCTTCACAATCATCATTGGTGAGTACAGTATTCAATTGTTTGTTTAAAATTATTTAAAACTTACATTGTACATGTATATGATGCCTTTTGTCTGGCAAAAAACATTTCCCTGTAACTTAACCCCCCCATTTACATTAATTCTTATGGGGAAATTGGATTTACTTAACATCATTTTGCTTAAAGTCACATTTTTTCAGGAACATAATTACAAGGTTAAGCGAGGAGTTACTGTATTTCAAAATGGCTCAGCCAAACCGTTGACACTTTTTTTTTTTTGGAAAAAAAAGAAATTCCCCCACCCCCTTTTTGGGGTCATAACTATTTGTTGAATCTGACCCAAATGCATGAACAAATTTGGTGCCCTGAAAAATGCATTTTTCAGCACATTTACAATTTGTTGTATACCAATGTAGGCACAGCCTAACTGGAAAGAAGCTCACTTCCTAGACCAGGAGTTTAATGTTGTGTCATATGTCATTTGAAAAGTCATTTCCCCTAGACTTTCAGTGAAACCATCTCACATTTCATATGACCTCAATGCCATGACCATTTGGCAACTCTGTTTTGTTGTAAAGCATGAACTCCTTATTAAAAAGGCTTAATTTTGTCATTCTTAATATAGGTATTCTTCAGAAAAGTACCTACACTTTGAGAAATCAAATGGCACTGGTGGGGGAAAATGGTAAATACTTTGTAGGGGTGAATATACAACTCAAACCAAAAAGTAGGTGTAACTAGTTCCTCTTGGCCTCTGCCTTGGTAAGCTGACCTAAATAGTGATATTTTTTGTTTTCTCTGCAAAAGACACAAAAGAGCTTTAATGAGGAGAATTCCAACTTTTTGCCTATATATTGGGGGGGATAGCTCAGTGGTTTGAGCATTGGCCTGCTAAACCCAGGGTTGTGAGTTCAATCCTTGAGGGGGCCATTTAGGGATCCAGGGCAAAAGTCTGTCTGGGGATTGAGCCTGCTTTGAGCAGCGGGTTGGACTACATGACCTCCTGAGGTCCCTTCCAGCTCTGATATTCTATGATTCCCCCATCACTGGCACTCCTATTATAATGATAGAGAGCTAAGATTCTGTGGGTGGGGGGAACTCCAGCCTATTGGCTTCATCCTGCAATCCTCACTCAGCCAGCGAACATACATCACTGTCAATAGAATGCTTTGCGAGAATAATCACTGCACAATTGAGCCCGCAGGGTCTGTAAATGATGGTGGCATTAACTTTGGTGCTGTGCAGGAAGTCCCAGTAAAGCTCTTTTCTTAGCTGGCTCGTGGGTGCTGTGACTGTCAATAAAATACCTCATTCACGAGACGCGGCTGTTAAGATCATAATGAGCTCTGCTGCTAGCTTTCTTGAATATTCCTAATGCGTTTGAAGGG
This sequence comes from Terrapene triunguis, assembly GCF_002925995.2. Lineage (NCBI taxonomy): Eukaryota > Metazoa > Chordata > Testudines > Emydidae > Terrapene > Terrapene triunguis. The sequence continues at coordinate 51,106,563 of NW_020664436.1, forward strand.
TGATACGTTGTCTAACATACAACGTTTTTATGCCCAAATAAATTTGTTAGTCTCTAAAGTGCCACAAGGACTCCTCAACATTTTTATGCTCTCCCATAAATATTTTATCCCAATGCACACAATCTGTGCACTGCGAATCGTGGAATTGTCAACATGGAGATTTGCTTCTCTGAACAGTAATTTTCAGCTCATGGAGTTGTTTAGAAATCTCTAATACCAGTTTTTAGTTTTATAGTGCCATTAGACCAGCTGTGATGGATATAGCACCATGTGGAACAATACACACAGCATGGCTGACTAGTAAAGAAACAAACACGCCTGCACTGCTCTTACCCATATCGGCACAGACTCCTTGCAAGATGCAGCTGCTGTTCTTGGAGGGGTGGCAATGCTTCCCTTGATGTGCCATTCTCATGCTTAGCACACCTTCACTTTGATAGCCTGTTAGACACAGTTCTCCTAGACATCAGTCTTTATTTACAGTGTGTAGGATAAGGATCCCAAAGTGAATATCACTGTTTGCCAACAAACTTACACATTGCCCTTGTGATGTAAGTTTCAGTCACAAACACTTACTGGAACAATCATCAGTTGTTAAATGAGGCCCCAACCCAGCAAAGCACTTTAAGCACATGCTTAACTTTCAGGAGGTGAGTAGTCTCACTGAAGTCATACCATACAGAACATAACATCATTACTGATAAAGTCTGCAGAGGACATAAAGATTGAGGGAATGATAAAAATGAAGAGGGCAGATCACTGATTCAGAGCAATTTGGATTGCTTGGTAAACTGGGCCCAAGCAAAGAATATATGTTTTAACATTGCTAAATGTAAATGTACGCCTCTAGGAACAAAGAATGAGGACTGTATTTGCAGAATTGCCTGGAAAGCAGGGACAGAAAAAGATTTGGGGGTTTTGGTGGCTAATGAGCTGAACGTGAACTTGTAATGTGACGCTGTGGCTGAAAGGGCTAATGCCATTTTAGGATGCATAAACAGGGAATCTTGAATAGGAGGAGAGAGATTATTTTCTCTCTGAATTTGATACTGACCGCTGCTGGATTACTGTGTCCAGTTCTGGTGCCCACAATTCATTCAGGGTGTAGCTAAATTGGAGAGGGTTCAGAGAAGAACCATGAGAATGATGAAAGGATTAAAAAACATGCCTTATAGTGATAGACCAGGGGTGGGCAAACTTTTTGGCCTGAGGGTCACATTGGAGTATGGAAATTGTATGGTGGGCCATGAATGCTCACAAAACTGGGGGTAAGGGTGCGGGAGGTAGTGTGGGCTGCGGGTGCGAGCTCTGGGCTGGGGCCAGAAATGAGTTCAGGGTACGGGAGGGGGCTCTGGCTTGGGGTACAGGGGGGGGGGGGGTGAGGGGTTTGGGGTACAAGAGGGGGCTCTGGGCTGGGATTTAGGGGTTCAGAGGGTGGGAGGGAGATCAGGGCTGTGGCAGGGGATTGGGTCATGGGGGGCGGGAAGGGGCTCAGGGGTGCAGACTCCAGGCAGCGCTTACTGTAAGCAGGTCCCAGAGGCATGTCCCCACTCTGGCTCCGAGGTGCGGCCAGGTGGCTCTGCGCGCTGCCACATCCGCAGGTGCCACCTCTGCAGCTCCCATTGGCCAGGAACTGCAGCCAATAGGAGCTGCGGGAGCGGCACCTGTGGACGGGGCAGTGCGCAAAGCTGCCTGGCCACGCCTCCACGTACTACTTAGGAGCCGGAGGCGGGTCATGCTGGCTGCTTCCTGGGATCCACATGGAGCAGGGCAAGCCCCCGACCCCACTCCCTGGCTGGAGTGCTGGAGCGGGTCAAACCCCGATCCTGCTCCCCGGCGGGAGCTGAGGGCCAGATTAAATGTTCTGACGTGCTGGATGTGGCCCGTGGGCCATAGTTTGTCCACCCCTGTGATAGACTCATGGAGCTTTATCTATTTAGTTTAACTAAGAGAAGGTTAAGGGGTGACTTGACCACAGTCTATAAGCAGCTGCATGAGGAGCAAGTATTTGATAATGGGCGCTTCAATCTATCAGAGAAAGGTAAATGACTTGCCCAAGGTCACACACAAGGTCTGTGGCAGGATAGGAAACTGAACCCAAGTTTCCCAAGTCCCAGGCTAGTGGACCATCCTTCCTCTCAAGTAGTAATGGTGCATATGACGTGCCATATAAGTAGAAGGCCTTTTTCAAGCCAGTCAGAAGCAGAGACAGAAATAATACTTATGAATCCTTGGCGCTCAACCCTTTGCTTACTCCACTAAACCATGTAACATATGGAGGGCACGCCCAGTGGTCCTATGACCTCAATTGACAATAACCAATGTTCACTTGCCAACATCGGGACAACAATGTTTTCACATGACCTTTTTGTTGAGAAATCTTGTTGTTTTTTTTCTTTTCAAAAAATTGCTTCCAGCTCCTGTAATTTCCCATGACTTTGAGAGTAGGCAGTTTTTGGTAAAATAATTCACACAGAGGAAGGTCACATGCACCTTTCTGGCAATATGCTAGCTTCAGAGTAGCCAACTCTTATGATTTTATCATGAGTTTTGCAATATTTACTATTTTTGTGTCCAAGTCACAGCTCTGGGATGACATCAAAATCTTAGCTTTCATTAAAAGCAGTAAACTTCTAGCCCTGGTGGTTGTAGAGAAAAACTTGAAGACATGCCCCAAGTGCATCCTAAAAGTAAATAAAAAGAACCCTAAATGCATTATTTTAAACAATCTTGCGATTTTTAAGCCAGCCTTGTGATTTTTGAATGCTTAGGGTTGGCAATACTGCCACAGTTGCTAGCTGGCTTGTCTGGAGACATACTGCCTGCTGACTTGCTCACGGCCAGAACCAAGAGGCAGGTTGCATACTAGGTTCCTGTTTCTGCAGAACATAGTGAAGCAGTCCATTACTTCCACCCACAGAACTTCCCAAGAAGATATTTCCTGGAGCAAGGAGGCCTGTTAACACCTACACTCTGTTATGAAGGCAGGTTGCCTGCCTGCCTGCCTGCCTCTAGTCCCTTCCACCTGCCAAGTCTTTCAGCAGTATGATCTGCAAACACTCTTTGGGAGGTTTTTCCTTGAAAGAATTTATGAGCTCAGTGAAGAAAAGAACCACTAGATGGTACTATATCTCTACAGTATACAGGGACGGCTCCAGCTTTTTTGCCGCCCCAAGCGGCGAAGGAAAAAAAAAAAAAGAGAGAGAAACTGGATTGAGCTGCCGCCGAATTGCCGCCAAAGAGGAGGGAAGGAGTGAAGGTCCCGCTGCCGAATTGCTGCCGCAGACCTGGACGTGCCTCCCCAACAACAGTCGGAGTGCCGCCCCTTTCCATTGGCCGCCCCAGGCACCTGCTTCCTTCGCTGGTGCCTGGAGCCGGCCCTGACAGTATATATATTATTCATACAACCTCTTTGTCAATAGAATGGATGAGAGAACCCAATTCTTCAAGTGTCCGCTTTCAATCTGCACCAAAAGAGAGCTGTGGCTGGGCTAATAAAGTGTGTGTATTTAAGATTCCCTCTCTAGTCTTTGGCTGCTAATCCTTACTGATTTATCAGGGAGATTCTTTGGGTAGAATATGGCTCGATCCTGTAGTTAGTTCTTTCTTAGAGCTAGTTTCTCCACTTCGCTACCATGGCTGGAAAGAACCCAACCATAATTGGAGAGCCTCAGAGATTTGAATCTTAGTCTGGGGATAAATGCCCCAAAATAGGGATGTTGTTTGGGGAGTGCTATATAAAAGAGTGTCCTGGCTTATGACAGGAGCTGCTAGGTCCTACTTCAATACAAATAATTAATAATGATGACTCTGTGTATGTGTACATATTAATAAATCATCATCTATGGACACAGAAAAATAGCATTGTTCATAAGCATTTTAGGTTCCATAAAATTGTTATGCATTGAAAATTGCTTGTGTTTTAGCGGCTATCATCAGATGTTTAGCCAAGTTTATTTGAACCTTTGAGCCTATACAATTGGACTGGGAAACTCATGAAAACAGACGTTCTCATGGTGATTTGGCTTTTCCCTATCTGCTCAGCATCCAGAAGTATAAAGGTTTGCAAAGAGGGAGACTAAATGTCCATAACCTTTTGTGCTGGTTTGAAAGCTTATTTCTGGTTTAGTTTTAATTTTGAGTGAAAGGTTTTAGCCAGTTCCTATCTTTTCCAGACTGGTTCAACCAACCTTAATACAGTTTCCTTCTCCTCGAGAATGTTTCCCCACTAGTGGTGCTTGGAAAGAGTGGGTATTTATGAGACTTTGTTTGCAGTATCATACATATATATATCATATACCGTATATAAATAAATCATATATACAAATAACTCCCCCATTGTACAGTTTGGATGAGTGTGTGAAGCTGGTGCAACAAAACATCCCAAACTATAGCTGGCCAAAATGACACTGTGGGGAGGGGGAGAAAGAAAGTTCCTACTATGAAATGTAATGCACATAAAAAATACAGCTCTGATCCACCACTGCCTTACTCCAGTTGTATGTTGGTGTGACACCATTAAAACTCATGGCATTGCACCGTGTAAAAGTAGAATGACCACACTGGTGCACAATTTCTTCTCTCTCTTCTAATTGGGTGTGCCAGTGAATTCAATCTAGTGGCTTAGTGTCTGCAGGATTGTAGTCGTGCTTTGTTGGGCATTTATATCCACAGGTACTTGCAATGCGTATATTTTCATAATGATTTTATTGTATTTCCCCCTTTGGAGAAGATGTAAGTGAATATTCCATTCTGCATCTGGCTCATTGCAAGTGAAGCAAACAATACTTCAGTAACACAGACTATGCCTGATGCTCTGTACTGAGGGTAGAAATGGGCCAGGGGGTGACGGCAGCCAAGGATAGAATACCTCTAGTACAGGAGCTGCATAGAATTGGTCTATGCAGCCCTATGCTTCTCCCCTCCCCGCCCCCTCATGTAGGAGGCATGCCAGGACAGGAAGGACATGCCCTGGTGATGAGTGCTATACCTTTCTGGGTTGCTGAGCAGACCACTGACAGCTATATGGAGGCTGCTGTAATCCTGAGCCACTCCTGGGGCTGCTGCAGATGATGCTAAGGGCCACAGCAGTCGCAAGGGCAGGCTGAATCCAGGTGGTATAAAGGTGACTCGAGTGCTATGTTTTAGGCACGCAAAGTTGCAGCAGAGTTTTAGCATGGCTTACCTCATCAGTGTGCATAGGAATATAAACCTCTTATAACCACGACTGCATTGGACAGAGGCAGATTAAATTGGGAGCTTTGAAGAAACAGAAGAGGAAGCCACTGAAAAATCGACCATCGTATTCTGTAGATGACGGGGAGAGGCCCTCAACCGAAAGGCAGGTAGAATAACTATAGCCTGTGTTCAGGAGCTAGGGAAGGGTGGGTAGCAAAGCACCTCTTTAACCACTGTTTAGAGGCCCAGAAGGGGTAAGAAGTCTATGAAGGCAGAGGGGTGCTGGGACATGCTCTGTTGTAGAGATGAAATGGCTGCATGTAATAGGGTTTTATGCTAAGGCAATTGGGGGAGATTTTCAAAGCCTAACTGCCATTTGCGCCTTTGAAAAGCTCCCTTGTTGTGCAAATGCACCATGGAATGTGAGACTGGAAATTCTAAACAGGATCCATGGTGTCTATGAACCTCTGTCACAGCCTTATTTCAGCGTCTTTCCATGTGTACAAGTGCCTCTTTCTTTTTGGGGTAGGGTTGGAGTAATTTTTCTTTTCAGGTGCTTAGTGACAGTATGGCAAAACTAACAAATATGTTTTACATGTCCTGAAAAGTATCCCCTGAGCAATAGGACCATAAAATGCAAAGACACTTTGCTGAACTTAGAATGTTTTTCAGAAGCTGGGACAGGGGACACTAATTAATTTTGGTACAAAACAGTTTCCAGTGATCATGCTTCAGAACGTATGTTTAATGACAATCCTTGAACAGGTAGAAGTGATGACACACAAGCCTCACCCTGAGAACTAAAGGGTTTTGGATTCCACATTTTGGTGTCATTTCAGGTGAATGCAGTGAGTGATGATCCTCAGAAACAGGCTTCCAAGGGGCTATTTTGGCAGTTTGGGATTTCCAGAGAGTCACCCCCCCATTTCTCCTGGAAATGCCCTCTATGCTGAGGACCAGGAGAAGATGTGGTGTAGAATTCCTACAGTGGAGTTTAGTCATAGGCTCCGACTTACTCAGATTCCGGGGGATGCTTGACCCCTGCTCCACCCCCACTCCACCCCTTCCTCCAAGCCCCCACCCCCCCCCCACCCCCTCCTCCCCCTGACCCAGGCCCCCCCCCCCCCCCCCCCTGCCCCCCCCCCTCCCCCCCCCCCCCCCCCCCAGTGCCTCCTGCATGCCACGGAACAGCTGATTGCGGCAGGCAGGAGGCGCTGGGAGGGAGGGGGAGGAGCTGATCAATGGACAGGAAGCACTAGAGGGAGGAGGAGGCACTGACCTGCAGGGCTGCCAGTGGGTGCGGAGCACCCACAATTTTTTTCTGTGGGTACTCCAGCCACAGAGCACCCACGGAGTTGGCGCCTATGAGTTTAGTATCCAATGACTCTATTTTGACCAGACAAAACACAGCTGCGATTTGTAGGTGTAAGAATTGGGGCTCTTTTCTTGTGCATAGACAGAGAGCTCTGGGAGGCCTCCAAACTTTTATAACCATTTTCTTTTCTTTTGGAGGAGGACAAGAAGTCTCAAAGAGTTTTGTAATGGTCCTGACATGAAATCCACTGAGAACAGTCCACACGGATAAAAATCTTGAGAGCTCCTCTGGAAAGTTTTGCCATTATTAATAATAATAATAGAACAACCTGAGATACAATGTTTTTCTGAACCTGTGATTCAGTCTGCTAATCCTTACCTTTGGAATAAAGATTGTTTCCAAGGGGAAGGAATGTAGCTTTTCATTTAGAAGGAATCTGCAATGTTGAATATTTATAATTTGGGGGACGAGGGGGTTCTATACCCTCATCTAGCTCATCTTACAGTTATTTCCATCCAAGGCCACTAACTTTTGCAGGAAATCAAATAAGCATAATGTCCTCTGGACTGCTTGCAACAACGTTAACGTAAAAGAGTTGAGACGGAGGACACATGGAGTTATAGCAGAGGCCAAGGGCCTGATCCGGCAAACACTCGCAGAAATGCTTAACTTTAGGCATGTGCGTACTTCCATTGAGGTCAATGAGACTACTTGCATACTTAATGTTAAGCATGTGTATAAGTTTTTGCAGGATCCTGGCCCAAATCTCCTTTGATGTTTGCAGATCACCAGCACATTGTCAGTCTTCTATATATGTGTGTGTGTGTGTGTGTTTATAGGGACCTCTTGACTTCTCCTTTCTGCTTTCTATATCCATTTCATGTGATTATGTCCAGTTTTTTTCAGTTTCCTTATTGCATAGAACATCCACTCTTTAGATATTACATGGAAAAGTTTCCATTATTTTGGGCTGAGAATCCCAGGAAAAAAATGTCATTTTCACCTTTCAACCTTTTCACCCCCAAGCAAGCAAAAACAAAAAACAAACAACCCCCCCCCCCAAAAAAACAAGGAATATGGAAAACTATAACCCAGAATAAAAGAGAGTTACAAGACAATTGTATCCTAGCTTTCAATATCTGCATATTACAGCCACTTGGAAAGCATACCAAGGGGTGCAAACCAACACAATGCCAGCAAGCATGACATTCCAAGGCCCAGGGCCTAAATTCCTTGTGTTAAAAATAAACTATTGCCCACCAATTTCTCTGGGTGAGATTTTCAATGCTGACTAGAGGATTTGGATGTACAATTTGCATTAAAATGACTGTGTATAGGGCATCCAGATCACGTAGGTGGCTCTGAAAGCCTATAGCTTTTAATGTTATAAAAGAGTTCCATGAATTTTATAAATGAACCATGGACTTTCACTTATAATTAACTAATCAGAAGCACAAAATAAACTGTCATCCAAGGGTGATTTATTGCTAAAGCCTTGTAATTCACAGATACATGAGCTCAGAAGTCAAGCGATCAATTTCTGCCCAGCGTCAGCCTTTACAATTGTTTCATTCCTACTTGTTCTGATAGAATCACTTCCTCTTCCTTTTTGATATTTTTGAGGGGGATGGGTGTATTTTCAAAAGGCCCTAAGGAAATTAGATTCCCAATTTCCCTTGAAATTCAATAGGAGATGAGCACCTAACTTTCGTAGGTTCCTTTGAAAATCTCAGCATTGATGTATAAAAAGAGCTGAATAACAAGGCCCTGTTCTGACTACAGACCAATCCGTGTTTGAAAACCTGGGTTACACTTTAGATTCAGGGTACATTTAGCAAAGATTCATCAATGAAGGTAGGACAAGAAGTAATCAGCAAATCTGCAGCAAAGGAGATTTAGGTCAGATACTAGGTAACACTTTCTAACTATAAGGGTAATTAAGCTCTGAAACAGGCTTCCAAGGGAGGTTGTGGAATCTCCCCCATTGGAGACAAGTTAGACAAACACCTGTCAGGGATGGTCTAGGTTTACTTAATCCTGCCCCCGTGCAGGGGGCTGGACTCACTGATCTATCAAGGTCCCTTCCAGCCTTACATTTCTATGATTCTACAAATCATAAATTAATGGCTAATGAATTGTTATAGATTCCAATAGGTCAATAAATTCCTTATAACCATGGCTTAATCCTGCCTGTAATACAGTCTGCTGCTGTGCTTGGAACATACAACCATCAGGAACATGCTTATAAAATCTATTAATCATTTATTGACCCTTTATGAACTATTTAGAAATGTACCCCTCATGTCAAATGTGACCTAAAGCTGGGTTAAACCAGTTCAGACATTGCAACTGCACAGATAGTTTTGAACTCTAATGGCCAGCTGATGTGTTGCCCTGACAGTTCCAAACTGGTGACTTTCTAACATGACTCAGACTGATTGAGCCAAAGAGGCAAAATGTGGGAAGGAAGGTAGATTATAACAGTAATGTTACAGAATAGGTCCCCTGAGTATGGAGAGGCCCAACCAATGACCCTGCTTTATTGTGTGTTGTAGGCACTCCTTGTTTGATAGTTTCTTCAGACATTGTCTCCTCCACCCTTAGTGGAACTGAACCAAGAGGGGAACACATGGATCTCCGAAGTTTCATGTAGGCTATGCGCCCCTGCACTGCTACCAAGTTGTCCCTGAGTGTCCCTGCTGTCAATCCCACCCTGGTAAGGGCAAGCAGGGAGTGAGAGGAGGGCGATGGGTGGTGGGCAGTGAGGGAACCAGGAAATCAGCATAAGTTAATTATTGATGGCATCGGCATTTAAGTTATGCCAGGAATCTGTACAAGCTGGAAGGGGGAACAATGCAGCAGAAAGTGGATGTCTTCCAGGCCCTCACTATCTACAGATTAAATTATTTAAGATCACAGTTTCCTGGTTTAACCACCAGAGACCTCTGAGCGCCTGCTGTCATCAGCCTTCCCCCTACCCACCCACAGTGGTGCACCCATGCAAAGGTTGCCTTGCAATCAGTGGAAAAGGGAAACCACACATTTCTTGTACGATCCCACTCCCACAGCTACTATTTGACAGTTTTGTTTCCCTTCTTTTCATTGAAGTGGAGGGGAAAGTCTGGTCTCAAATGAGCAATGTAGATGCATTATAAGTTGTAGTAAAGGGTTAAAACTCCAGAGCAGCGGTTTGAGGAGAAAGCCACTGCAGGTGTGCAGCTGAGCAGGCGGCTAACTGGTTAGCAGCTGAACATTAGGAGGAAGCATTGAGAAGGGGGGAGGTGAAATTCTATGGCTGGAAGAACAACACTAATGCTGATCCTTGCAGCTGAAATATACACAGATTGAACTTTTTCTCTGTGCTGCAGCCTTCCTGTCATCTATCCTCTGCTGCTATTAAAATAGGCAGCCTGTAAATATTTTAGCAACTCTAACTTGCCCACTGAGCTTCCATCCCTTTGTGTTCTCCTCCCCCTCTATTAACATCAGATCATCTGAACTGCCCTAATCCTGGCATGCACATATGGACCATTCTAGGAGTCTGTGGTCATTACATTAGTTAAACTTGTTATTCAAGCCAACTGTTTTAGACACCTACTGGAGCCCTCTACTTGCCATACAATAAATCAGTACAGGGGAAATGCAGCTGCTGATCATTTCCATCTAATTTCATTTCACCTAATCATTTCCAACTAATCCCATGGGCTAGAGCATGAGATTGACTGGAAAGGCACAGGAGTGCCCTACTGATGCATGGCCAGCTAACTGGGGAATGCTGAGATCCTGCAAATCATAGCATTTCTACAAGATACATCAAGTGCATGTTCATCGAGAGCGCTCATAATAAGGACTTGTCTGAATTTGGAACACGTATTAGTGATTATAGTTAGGGAGTGCTATGAAAGGAAAGCAGGTCATAGCCTACAATACCCTGGTGATAAGTGAATGTTAACAGGCTTGGAGGGTTAGCTCAGAGACTCATGCAAGAGGTCAGATCAATATTCTGTGGCAGCATGGGGTAGTGGAGAGGGCACCAAATGGGGAGCCAGGAGACGTGAGATCTGTTGTCCAGACTGCTCCTGTCCTGCTGTGTGATGTTAAGCAAGTCACTTCATACTCTGGGCCTCTGTTTTCCCTCCCACCTGCTGTCTGTCTTGGCTCTTTAGGCTGTTAGCTCTTTAGGGCAGGGACTGTGTCTCACTATGTGTTTGTACAGCACCGGGCCTCCAGGTATAACTGTCAGACAAATAAGAATTATATCTGGAGCATTTAGAGATCTCACCTTTCTACCTGTCAACCTTCTTCCTTTCTTTTCTCCTTCTCTGGGTTTAAAGACAGCATACGAGCTGGTTTTACATTATTTCAGACTTCCTTGTACTGCTGTTGGCCACTGGCAATATAAATACAAGAGAAAACAAGAGAAGAGTGTGCAATATCAAAGAGGGAAAAAGGAAAGGAAATAATGGTGGGATTTCCAGGCTCAGTTGCAACTTGCAGATAAAGGTATTTGCCTCAGGGCGAAGAGGAAACGCTTAGAGAATTAGCCAGGTTCAACCTTGGCACAACTCCATTGACTTTAGTGGAGTTACACCAGGGATGAATTTGGCCAATTTTGCCTTTTGAATTGGAAAAGATACAGAGAACAACTTGCATCATGAGTGGTTGGAGAATAAATATATTATCTCACATCTGGGTTTCTTTTCTCCAGTCCATTAGTTATCCACATTAGATTTTCCCCACCCCTGAGTGACATAGTTATACCGACATAAGTCTGTAGTGTAGACCAAGCCTTGCTGAGCATCACACAGCAAATCATAATGGAGCCAGGAAGAAACCCTAGGTCTCATGACTTCCAGACTCATGACTTATTTATTGATGGAGCTACGATGTTGGCACATAGCAACGCAACAACAGAAGTTAGACCTCCAGTCAGTGTGTCATATGCCAGTGGCCCACAATGACTGCAGAATTATCAGAGGAATTATCATGGGACTTTGTGGTCACTCCATTTTACAATGTAGTATTGTGTCATGAATGATGTGATTTTACTGTGCGTCACCCCCGCATCCATAGAAATGTGTGTGTATTGAATATTGCAATTAAAATTCTTTCTTTGTTCCAGAGTGGTTACCTTTATTTCCCTTTTCCTCTTTCAATTTTATTTCAACACCCACCAACATGAATTTAAAAAAACGCATAATAAAAAAGGTAAAAAATTTGGGACAAGTTGCTACTTTTTTGATTGAAATCAAAATTTGAAATGGTCTCTTTTCCTAAGAGTAACCTAAAAGCAATTAGGTATGCTAAAGTCCGCTCTGTTATTCCTAGTGGTCGTCCCTTGTAATTTTTACTTGTTCTAATTTTTAGGGACTCAGAAGGCTTGTGTTTGTTCTCTGTAGCTCATTAGCATATGTGGGCCTGGAATCGGTGGGATTTCTCTGTTAAATACACAATGTTTTCTTTTCCAGTGACATCAGCCTTATGAAAGTGTTTGTTTTTAAAGCTCATTTTGAAAGGTGGTGTGTGTTGAAGGAGATGAATGGTGGATATGGCTACCCCTCTTTAGATTTATGATCAGTTAAATACACTACATCGGGGGTGTGCAAACTTTTTGGCCCTAGGGCCACATCTGGGTGGGGAAATTGCATGCAGGGCCATGAATGCAGGGCTGGGGCAGGGGGTTGGGGTGCGGGAGGGAGTGTGGGATGTAGGAGGGGGTGCGGTGTGCAGGAAGGGGCTCAGGGAAAGGGGTTGGGGCAGAGGAGGGGTGTGGGGTGTACGAGGGGGCTCAGGGAAGGGGGTTGGGGTGCAGGAGGGGGTGCACAGTGCAGGAGGGGGCTCGGCAGTGGTGCAGGGAAGGGTGCTGGGTGCGGCGGGGGGCTCAGGGCAGGGGGTTGGGGTGCGGCAGGGAGCTCAGGGCAGGGATTGGGGCAGAGGAGGGGCATGGAGTGTATGAGGGGGCTCAGGGCAGGGGGTTGGGGTGCAGGAGGGGTGCATAGTGCAGGCAGGGGGCTCAGGGCAGGGAGTTGGGATGCGGGGTGCAGGAGGGGTTCAGGCTTCGGCCTGACACCACTTAACTGGAGTGGTTCCGGGGTGGCAGCGGTGCACACTGGGGCCAGGGCAGGCTCCCTGCCTGCCTGCCCTGGCCCCAGCCCCGCACCGCTCTGGGAAGTGGCCGGCACCACGTCCCTGTGACTCCTGAGGGGCGGGGGACAGAGGGCTCCGTGCGCTGCCCTTGCCTGTGGGTACCTCCTCCAAAGCTCCCTTTGGCTGCGGTTCCCTGTTCCCAGCCAATGGGAGCTGCGGGGGGTGGTACCTGCAGGCGAGGGCAGCGCACGGAGCCCTCTGCCGCCCTGCCCCCATGGGCTGCAGGGACGTGGTGCTGGCTGCTTCTGGGAGCGGTGCGGGGCCTGTGGTGCCATGGGAGTGGCAATCCTGAGGGCCGTAGTTTGTCCCCTCTGCACTACATACACTCCATTTCATCTATCATGCTCCTGGTATGCTATTGCTTTCATTTGTTGGCTCTCTTCACTTGATGATAGGGTACATGGTAGTGCATATTTTTCATGGTACAGAAACAAGTCAAATCAGATTCAATTTAGCCTGCTCCTATGCAGGGCCGGCTCCAGCATTTTTGCCGCCCCAAACGGCGAAAAAAAATTAAAAAATTTAAAAAAGCTGTGATCGGCAGCACTTCGGCGGCGGCTCTACCGCCGCCGCTTCATTTCTCAGCAGCAATTCAGCGGCAGGTCCTTCCCTCCGAGAGGGACTGAGGGACTTGCCGCCGAATTGCCGCCGAAGAGCCGGACGTGCTGCCCCTTTCCGTTGGCTGCCCCAAGCACCTGCTTGCCGCGCTGGTGCCTGGAGCCGGGCCTGCTCCTATGGAGTTCACGGGGTTATGCCTTCAAACACATTTGACTGATTCTAATTCTTCTAATACAGTCTCTAACAAACAGCACTTGTTTTCCTTAAGAATCTTTGACACAGCTGTGTGGTTTGGTTTTGTCCAGCAAATTGCCCATCACATTTAAATTTTCTTCTAGAGAAGCACAGTTTGTTTCTGTAAATCTTTGTCACAGTGATTATCCTAGCAAGAGGAAAAAGTGATAAGTATGTTCAGTTTCTATAATTCTGTGAGATGCCTTGGGAAATGACAGTTAGAAAGTCTGCTGGTTTCATACGTTTTGTGACATCTTCTTTATCTGCAGCACCACACTTTGTTCTTTAAAAAAGAAAACAAAGAAAAGAAAATAAAAGAAAAATATCATCCAGTTGAATCTAAAATGTTATGGCCAACGGTCTCTGTGTGTTCCATTCTATGCATCCGATGAAGTAGGCTGTAGCCCACGAAAGCTTATTCTCAAATAAATTTGTTAGTCTCTAAGGTGCCACAAATACTCCTGTTATTTTTGCGGATACAGACTAACAAGGCTGCTACTCTGAAACCGGTCTCTGGTCTGTCTGGGCTGGGCTTTGCAAGGGAGTGGGAGGGAGCTGATGGAGGACAGAGACATCTTTTATGCAACCCTGACCCCAACCTTTATGTTCCTCCAATCCTGAGGCTATCCAGAGGCCAGTCTAACCCCTGGCATAAATTAGAGTAGCCTCGAGGTTGCTGTGTCTTACACTTGGCTACCCACGGCCCCCTCAGAGACTGCTCTGACAGCTGGGGGTCACCCAATTGTAAGAATGCCCTGGCAACAGCCCAGCCCCTCCAGCTACCTATACTAAGGTTGTTTCCCTTTAAAAATATGCTTAGTCTTGTAACTTTCAGACAGTTGTATGTATGTGGTCGCTCTAGCTACTCTTTGCTTTCTTGCTCCTGGTGGCTTGTGGGAGGAGAAGGGAGGCAACTGATAGAGGAGAGCAACTCCCCATTTTTACTTGCTCACATTAGTCCATGCAGGGGTGAAGGCTACATTGCATCTGGCTTCTCTGCAGCACTTTCTCCTCCCCTTTAGACTCCAGATTGACACCTGACATTCAAGGAAAGTGGGACTCATTACAGTTGATGGCATGGCGAGTCCTGGCATCTCCTTCTACCTGTTCGCTTTTCCTGCTCAGGTGACCAAAGGAATGTCATGAGAGGAGAAAGATGTGGCTCTCAAATGGGCAACACAGCTCTACCTAACCTTCACCACATACACCCACACCATTACCACGAAGATGGCCCACAGCCTGGATGAGATCAGCTCATGGATGAAGAACAGCTGGCTGAAGCTGAACCCGAACAAGACAGAGCTTATGCGGGTGGGCAGAGGAAAGCATAAGTCTCCTTTGGCTGAAAGGCACACACCCACAATTGGTCAGTTCAGTCTGTAGCATAGGAGTGCTTCTTGATCACATAGCAGCATTCGCAAATAATGCTTTTCTCTGTCTCCAGTTGGTTAGGAGACACCCATGCCATGTTGGTGGATGATGACCTGACCTCAGTTATTCACACTTTTATCACCTCTCATCTGGATTAAACCAATATGATATACCTGGGCATGAAGACTTCAGTGCTTAGGAAACTTCAACTAGTACAGAACACTGCAGCACGTCTCCTCAGCAAAGACACATCAGACCTGTTCTCCATTCTCTACACCCACTTCACAGAGAATTTTGAATCAAGTTCAAGGTCTCAGCCATTATCTTCAAGGAACTCAATGTCCTGGGAGCCAGATGTATAAAAGATCCCCTAAAACTCCGGGATGAAGACTGTGGTCAACAACTTGGCTTCTCTGGCACAATGGAACTCTTTACAGTATGGGTAAAGCCATCTGTGTGTGAGACAGAACTTCCTTATGGGCTAGTGAGATTGTGAAATGAACTCCCACTGGAACTAAGGACCATCACTAACCTCAAATTTCAAAACATTCCACTCACACAATTCTACTGCTGGGGAGAGGAGGAGAGAACAAACCCATGACAAATGTTAACCACATTGCTTAAGGCGCTACTGAAAGGTGCTCAGATACTGTGATGATAAATGTGGTATAAGGACCTATAAAGAATAGAATAGTTGATAGTTCTGCATGTAAATTACTGACCAACAATAACATCCACCTTTTAAGTAGCTAACTGTTGATCCTTTTCAAACTGGGGACATAAGTATTAGGCAGTATATGAACTTTGCCATTCATTTGGCTGGCAGTCTGAAGAATGCCTGTGTTATTTAAGAGACATCTTTGAAAAGTTATTTAAGCTGACACCTTTGAAAACAATTCTGTTTAATGAGTCAATTCAAACTGTCTGTCATAGATTTCTCTGTTGTTCTTCCCAAGTTTTTAATTATATGGGATATTTGCATGGAGACAGATGGTTTTGGCTACTGAGTTCATCTGCTTCTCTGCTTAGCCCCTAATTGAACTCCTAATTACAACCACTATTCAGTGGTGGGCAGCCATGAAACTGACAAGAAGCATGTCAATTTCACTCAGCAGTTGCTGTCTGGGGGAGTATATATAGTTTTAGAAACATCATGTGTTAGTGTACGACAAGTGTTTAACTCTGGAGGTCTCTGGTGTCAGCCAACTTGGCTGACATCACATCACTAATTGTAATGTCAAGGGGTTAATGAGCAGCGGGGCCAATGAAGTGTCTTGTCTTCATACAAATATCCTTCATGATAAAGTCAAGGGGGAAAGAGAAATGCAGGCAATGTATGACAGATAAGCAGAATTTGTTCTAAAAAGAATGTCCTGTGACGTGTTCCTCCAGAGGACAGCAGGGCTCTAAAACATAAAGGTGATCCTTAGTGGGTGTGATGAAGAGACCTGATTTCCCACTGCCTTCTGACCATTTTATACTGCTGTTACTCCTTTTCACTTGCATAAAACTGATATGATGCAGTGGAGGTTCAGGTGCAAAAGCTACAGCAAATGAGACTGTCACTAGGGACTGAAAGCTAAGAGGATATTTGCTGGGCACATGTAGCAGGTGGCTTTTAAACCTCACCCGCACTTTTCTGTACCCACAAAGTTTCAGGTGAAGAAAGGAAGGCCAGGCTTAGGCCAGTCTAAAAGGAGGTCTGGGGAAAGTAAAGCAAAGTAAAGCTGTGGAATTGTGTCGATGCTTTCGGTTAGATTCTGGCCCAGATCTTAAGTAGCTTAGCTCTGTTTAAATTAATGGAGGTATACTGGCCCTTTAACACAGGCTGACTGTCCCATACTACTCTTGTTTTGGCAGTAAAGCCATCTGAGACTTGTGGTCTGCCACAAGGCATGCTAGGAAAGAAGTCAAACTATACAAATGGCCTCCTTCCCTCAGATCAAAGAACTGGAGCTGCTTGGAGGTGTCTCCAGCAAAGGCGCTATGGAAGACGCCTTAGACAGAGCAGGGTGATCAAGAAGAGGAAACCCAGGAGAGGGACTAGTTGGTTTCTCTTTGGACTTTGTTGATCTCTTTGTCCCGTAGTTTGTTAGGATATGGGGTAAAGATTGAGAACAAGGTGGAGGAAGAGACCTTGCGCAAAAAAGCAGCATGGGCTTGAGGCCCAGACTGGGTGCCTGCTCGTGCCAGGGGCCCAAGAGCCAGAGCATCCCCCACACCACCCCACCATGCCAAAGTGGGACACAGACCCAAATGAGAAATCTGTGCCCCCCCCCCCCAACAGACTGAGGGGAAACTTGATTTAGTTACATTGAACTTTGGTCACCCTACCAGAGGTGGGATGTTAGTATATGTAGAGGGCTGAACCACCTTACCAAAAGAAGGAAACTGAGGCAGCAGCTGCATTACCATGACAGCCACTGTTACAAGGACCTACACCTGCTGAGCAGTATTTAAAACTAAGGTCCTGGATCTTTGAATATATTGTATTCAGAAGGCTTCAGAGGTTAACAGCTACCCAAATAAAATGTTGGCTGTCCAGTAGCCCTGAGGTTTACTGTCCATAAATCTCTGCAGCATTAACAGGAATTCCTGAGGGGGCAAAGGTGGTGGAATGTACTGTGCCTTCAGACAGAAAATTAATAGCATTCATTCCTTTTATAGATAATGCTGCTATATAGGAAGTCCCAAAGTACACTGTGTCTTCGTTGATTACATTTCCTGTGTAAGCAAAATGCTAATAAAATTACCTAATACCATTTTTCTTCCTATTTGTTTGTTGGCAGTAGCAGCAGTCCTATGGATGCCTGGAGCATCAGAGTAGTTAGCTCTCCTTTGCCTTCCTTCTGTTTCCTGCTCAGCCTAATAGCAACAAAAATGAGTGAGGGCAAAGAAAGAGAATTGAGGCAGGAGGATGAGGGTTACCAAGCAGCCCTATCATTCACGCTACATCACCCTGGCTTGCCTCTCCTTCTGCCTCCATGTAGACCCATCCCATAACAGCCAAAGCCACAGGTGTGAGCTCCCTTGCTTCCCACCTGGAGTCAATACTGGAACACACTTTCCCCTCACCCGATGCAGCCAGATGCCAACGGTCAACCTGCTCTTCATCTCAACGCCTAAGTATTAGAACTGCAACACTGAGGCTGTGCTTCCCATTGTGGTAGGTGGGAGGCTTGACTTCTAATAAATCAGGCAACACTTCCCTGCTCATTTATGCTTGTGGGCTCTGTCTTCCACGTGTGTCTCTTCAAATGACAGACAAGATAAGAGCATCAGCAGACACGTTTGGCCATCGGGTGCCACTTTTCTGCAGCCCTGTCAGCAGGTGGAGAAGCAGTTGCTGTTGAACGAATCTGAAATGTTCCCATTTAGCTCTCCTTATTGAGCCTCTCTGATCTAAGGTTTTGCCATCTAGGCAAGTCAGATGAGTGATTGTCCTCAAAGGGAACAACTTTATTGGATGTTTTTGCTGACCTTCTAGGAGTCCAAGTGACTCTTATCTTGCTTTGAGGGACAGTCTTCCTGGCTTTCTGTCCTTCACTCCCTTTTTCAGAATTGGCTCAAATATTTTAGTAGATTGGTCTCAGGTGTAGTATATTTCAGACTATCCATATTGATCATTACGCATCAAAATAAAAATGGATCCAATGTGACTTATTTTGTGTAACTACTTTTGTCCAATTTGATTAATAAACACATTTCTTCTGACCTCTGTTATAAATCTATTACAAAACCTCTTCAAGACACAGACCAATACATATACTAAGGTACTTCCGCTGTTCTTATATTTGTTTGCTGTACTTTTCGCTCCAGTTCTCCTCATTGCCAAGAGCTATTAAATACAAACCAGCAAACTGTAGGCTGCTTTAAAAAAGACTGAAACTGTCAAGATTTCAGAAGAGAAAAGTGTGTCTGCAATTCAAGTTTTAGCATGTGCTGCTTGAAAATGCACAGGTTCCATTTCAACAGTTGGGTTGTTGGACAGTGATGTATAGGGAAGCCAAGCCTCATTGAGCGAAACCCAAAAGGGTATAAAAGTACTTAGCTAGACTTGGAAAGTGTAAACCATTCTGTGTCTGCTTCAAAGGTCAAACCAAAAGCTGAAAGGCATCTGCTAATGAAAATTCAAGCGGAAACTGTTAAGAAATGGGAAAAGGAGATATATGATGAGACTGGACATCTCTTGAAAGACTCTGAGAGGAACTTTAACTTTCACTGACATTCTGGCATTAAGCAGGCCCTTGTGTTACCCCAAAGTAACGGGTAAAGCTGGTATGCTCATTTATTAGGGTTACTCTTCTGGGGTGGGGTTCTGTAATTCTATCAATGTACTGCTTGTGTCACTTGTGTTCTCATACAGCGCTCTACTTCTCCCTTCTGCAAGTTCCCTCCCAATGGAGCTATCCTGCAGGACCTAAGTTCCCTAGGCTGGGTTCTTCCAGACCCAGGAACACACACACACAGCGTGTCCAGGGCCGGTACTACCATTAAGGTGAACTAGGCGGTTGCCTGGGGCGCCAAAAAGCGGTGCCCCCAATTTCTTTTTACAGCGTTCCTACGCCCCCTCTCCGAGCACGCGGTCGCCGCTCCACTTCTGCCGCCTCCCAGGCTTGCAGCACCAATCAGCTGTTTGGCACCACAAGCCTGGGAGGAGAATTAGAGCAGGGGCGGCGTGCTCGGGGAGGAGGCGGAGCAGAGGTGAACTGGGGTGGGGAGGTGCCGCACGGCTCCCCGGGCCAGGAGGATGGGGAGCTGCCGCAGGGGTGCCTCAGAGTGGGGGGGGGAGCTGCCACAGGGCTCCCCACCCCAGCTCATCTCTGCTACGCCCCTTCCCCAAGCACGCCGTGGCTGCTCCACTTCTCCCACCTCCCAGGCTTGCGGCGCCAATCAGCTGTTTGGCACCACAAGCCTGGGAGGGGAGGAGAATTAGAGCAGGGGTGGCGTGCTCGGGGAGGAGGTGGAGCAGAGGTGACCTGGGGTGGGGAGCTGCCGCACGGCTCCCCGGGGGTGGGAGCTGCCGTGAGGGGGGGCGCCTCAGGGCAGAGGGGGGGGAGCTGCCGCAGGGGGGTGCCTCAAAGCGGAGGGGAGGGGCGGGGAGCTGCTGCAGGGCTGGGGGGGGGCGCAAGGTGGAAGTTTCGCCTAGGGCGCGAAACTTCCTTGCACTGGCCCTGAGCATGTCTGAGAGGACTGGGTTAATCAGTTGACCCCTTATATGTCCTTTGACTCAGTAGGCTGGGTCGAGCAGCACTTCCAAGCTGTCACCCTCATATGCCCTTGGACTAAGCAGGTTGGGTTGAACAGCACCTCCAAGCTGTCACCCTCATATGCCTCAAGTTCAGCACGTCCCTACTCCCACTTTCACGTTACAATTGTTCTGGTAGTAACTCGATGAGAAAACCCCACAGGATTTTTGGGTGCTGCAGGGATCTTTAGTTTAGGTATGAGGAGCGTTGTTGCAGAGTGAATGAGGAAGCCAAAAAACACCCACAAGGGGGGAGAGAGCGAGAGAGAAGCAACCAGCTTAACCATGAAAGTTATTTATTGCCAGGTAATAACCATAGGCGAACCAAACAAACAAACAGTTATAATATTAAATCTAACTTAAATTTGATTCTAAAAGTCAGGTTTAGAAAACTATAACTGATCACACAGGTCAGGGTCAGAAGGCTATACCTGGAGAGAGACAGTTAGGTTCTCACCACTCTGTGAAGCTTGAATCGATCGAGGGTCCCAGGTGGTGGTGGTATCTGAGGGTCTGGAGTGCTGGAGACAAGCAGAGCCCCCAGCACGATCAGTCAGGAGAAGATTAAGTCCCAATGGAACTGATGCAGATTTTGGAGCCAGGCATCAGAATATTACTTGAGCATGGGGTAGGGGTTTTGGTAGGGAAAGAACAGCGGTTCAAGGGAGAACACTATATTTGCTTATGGGTAAACTGATGGCTCAAGGGAGTATATCAAAGTTGTTTTGTTCAGGCTAGACAATAGGAACGGCTCATTCCTGGCTATAGGCAGTGTTCCTTCGAGGGAACTCACAATGCAATTAGGCAGCTTCAGTATTTTGGATACCAATAAAGGATTTATTACCAGAATTGGTCTGATAACTACTGAGCTGGGTGTGTTCAGGCGTGGGTTCATTCACATCTGGAACAGAGATCCCCCATCATGCAGTGCTTGTCTGCTTTTCTGGTCCCATAGTTCAGTGCGGTTCTTGCCTTGGAATCTCTGTTCTCCATTCTGTCTGTTAATGGAGATGCCTGCCTGTCCCATCTTGGATGCAAATGAGGCTAGGGGCATTTCCTTAATCCTCTCACCCTTGTCCTGAGGGGTTTAGGTGTGTCTTCCACCACCTTTTCATTGCTTTGTGTAAGTCTTTCTTCTGATCGGCTTACAAGCAGAGGCTGCGTGGGGGAGGTCTTTTGTGAGTCAGATAGGCTGGGTACTGCGCCCTGGTTCCCCAGGAACACAGAGTTGACAGTTAGCACTTGTTAACTATTTATCAGGATGCCTTTCTAAGGCCTGGTCCAAACTAACCCCCCACTTCGAACTAAGATACGCAACTTCAGCTACGTGAATAACGTAGCTGAAGTCGAAGTACTTTAGTTCGAACTTACCGCGGGTCCAGATGCGGCAGGCAGGCTCCCCCGTCGACTGCGCGTACTCCTCTTGCAGAGCAGGAGTACCGGCGTCGACGGCGAGCACTTCCAGGATCGATCCGGGATCGATTTATTGCGTCTAGACAAGACGCGATAAATCGATCCCAGAAGATCGATTGCTTACCGCCAGACCCGGAGGTAAGTATAGACGTACCCTTAGTCACAAGCCCTGGTTCCACTATAGTCTATGGTCTGGCTCTGGAAGCATCTGAGAATAGTTTCAAGAAGAATCCTCTGCCTGTTCAAACACAATAAAATAGCTAAACATAAACACACATGTTGCATGCCCTTATGCCCCAAGAACTAGAGAGCTCTCTCCCTTCAGTTGAAGGTTTTCTTTGCAATGCAGTTTGTCTTATTTTTGGCAACAATCAGCATTTTTGTTCTGTGCATGTGTAATGCTTGCTACAGCCAATTTGCAAACACCCAGGGCAGAAAAAAGGAGGCTGTGGAGGATTTTTACACTATCATAAGCCACTGAAAAAACAAAACAAGTTTTTTCATCTGCTCAGTGCAAATGTTTGTGCAAAATAATTAGCCGAAATGATCTGTTAACTCAAGACTGTGTGAACTTTTCTTTTTTCAGCTCTTATCTGTTCATCAATGGGCATGTTTTCATCAGTGTGTGTGAGTGTTTTGGCCATGAGGAAGGCTGAATTGCTATTTTGCATGGTTGGATTGTGAAACGGAAACATGCACAATGTGACATGGCATGAAAGAAACTGCACTGAAATGTGGCTGCACTTTGATGAATGGGTTTTTCATTTGGTGGGTACTTTATGAACATTACCACAGTCCCGCTTTTTTGTAAATTCAAGTGATCATGGCATAGACTGGCAGAGCTACTGATGCCACATCATTCCAGATGGGCCATATTTCTGTAGGAGAGGCTGCTGGCAGTAATGTTTCAAACTGAAGCAGCACCTCTGACTGACAGACAGTACAGTATGTACTGTATTTATCTGATTATCTCTACTTGGAATCTGGGCAGACAAGACTACAGCTGCATACCAACAGCAATCATCATCCATCCATCCAGTAATTGGAGTTGAACTCACAATCTTTGGTGTCAAAGACACAGGCTTCTATTTGCTGAGCTGCCCCATAGGTTAAGCCAGAGGATAGTACGCCACTACTCTATGCAGAAGAAGGCAATGTTGAGCTCACACAAGCCAATATAAGGCATTACAATACCCACAATTTCATTAAAAGCAGTGCATTTATTTTAATAAAGAGTTGGTGTCTCCCAAGTACTAAATTAAAAATAAAAACCCCACCAACATTCCATGAATCAGCGAAAGTAAAAGGATCGGAGTCTAACTGTTGTAAAGGGGGACAACGATGATATTGTGCATCTGTTATCCAGAATTTGGGGATGTGCACGTTTGAAGATATTGAATGTTTTAAAAGTTATATATAAAAGGGAAAGTCACTAGAGGACAAGGGGTTATGAGGAGGTATGACCCAAGGACCTTGTGATGCCAACTGGCAGAGGGCACAGAGATAACACAAGAGTTACAGGGATCCCCTAGGTCTGGCATCTACCTACTAGTCTGTCAAAGAATGTCGTGCAATGTCTCTAACAAAAGCCTGTGTTACACGGGTCAGCATACTCATTGTGAAATGTATGTATGGGAAATATATGAAGAGTTATGTGTGTGTGTGTGTGTGTATGTATATATATATATATATATATATATATACTAAAAATTAATGTTCTCTAGGTCGGTGTTAAGACAAGTCACTGAAAGGTGATCCACATCCCCTAACAGGCAGGGGCAAAGAGGCAATTAGCTCACTCTGGATGGGCAAATGCAAATTAAGTATTGCATGGTTCACAATGGCTGTCTATTTATAGTCTGAGCAAAATGCTAATCAATAGATAGCCAGGGCTAGAGGAAAAAACAAAACCAGCAGGGGTTACCTTGTTTTAGGAGTAAGAAAATGAACTTTTGAAACTATAGCTAGGGTGCAGAAGAACACCCAGGTATACCTTCAGTCTGTGAGGACAAGCCACCTGATCTTATGAAAAGGGTTCTCAGCCCAGGGTTCTGATTGAGAATGCTGGGAAAAGGAGTTGGGGTAAGCTATCGTGTAGGACATGGGGGCATGTCTTGTGAGTTAAGTTAATGCTCTAGAAAAGTGTGTTATGATTTTATTTTGTATGTAACCATTTGTTTCTAGTATTCTTACTGTCTATCACTTGAATCCCTGCTCTTTGATAATGAACTTATTCTTGTTTTCACTCTCTGTGTGCATATATGTGCTGTGTGTTGTGCAGAGTGGAGATCCTGAGTGGAACACTGCAAGCTGGAGTGCACTGTTCCTTTGGGAGCAGCGAAACTGGGAGCTCTGTGACAGATCAGTGGAACAGGGGCTGAACACTGCAGAGGGTCGCCTGGCAGACTCGGGAGTTGGTGCACGCCTATCGCTAACCTGTACGGAGCGAGTGAGGCCTGCGGATACCTGGAAAGCTGCGTGTGTGCTGCCAGTGGCTGGTGGTTTCAGGCAGCTGATCCACAGCAGCCAGACAAGACTTCCTCAAGGAGTAGAAGGGCACCCCAGAAGGCAGGTGGTGGCGAGGCGCCTCACAACCCTGGGTATCCCGGGAAGCGTCACAGTGGTGTAGTCAGCAGGATATACACCCAGTTTGCTGGTTAGCTAAGCATCACGCTCCAGGCACTTATTTACCAAATACTGTAGATACTAAGAGATTCACAAATGAGAAGGTTGGGAACAGGTGCAGAAAAGGTCATGGTTTATTGTTTTCTGTTTATTTTGAGTAAGGGAATAAAGCAGCAGAAAAGGCAGGATGAGCAAAGAAGTGTATGCTAAATATACCAAAAAGTAGTTGGAAGAGTTGTGTACAGAGTGCTGCTTGTGCAGAACAAGTGTGGAAGGGATGAGAGCCCTGGTTGTGGAATGACAAGCAACATGAAGGGCAGCCAGATTCTTTGAGTGTGCCTACAAACTTGGAAAACCAGCCTGACCCAATTCTTGGTAAGACAGCCATGAAACTCAGACTGGCTGAGATAGAGGTCCAGAAGATGGCAATAGCAGATAGAGAATAGGAGCAGGAGGCAGAGAAGCAAAGGTGGAAGGCAGAGGAAGCAGCCCTAGAAGTGGCCCACCAAGAGCACTGGAGCTAGAAGATAAAAAAGCATGAAACCCGAGAAGCAGAAGCCCTAGAAAAAGCTAAGAGAGACTTCATGCCCTGAGCAGATATGCCAAACCTGCGGGGGGGAGACGCAGAAATTGGGCTTGTTTTTGGCTTAATTGGCTTGTGAGTTGCTTGTTGGCTAGTTTTTGGCTTGTAGCTTGTTGCTTGTTGTAGCTTGTTGCTTCTTTTTTTTTTTTTTTGATCAGCTCCCGGCAGGCAGGGGCAAGGGAGGCAAGCAAGGGCAAGGGGCAAGCAGGGGGGCAAGTGGGGGAGAGAGTCAGGGGTGCACAGCGGGCCCACCACAGTCCCAGACTGCAGGCCAGGGGATCTAGTCACATAGAGTGTTGGGGTTCTTAGGGATTGGCTTGTTTTGGCCTTGTTTTGAAATGGGATTAGCTTGATTTTTGGCTTATTGTGAAAGTCGGGTGCTTATTTACCACGTGAAAGTTGGCAACTGTGGTCCTGAGCATGCTGGCCTTACAAAAACTGATCTCTCAGCCTGTGAGTAATCCCGGTCAGGGGATCACACAGCTGGGCCAAGCTGGGCCCAAGTTTCGGAGAGACTGATTGCACTGAAGTATATCTAACTATCTTCGAAAGAATATGCAGGGTACATAAAATCCCTGGTGGCTAGAGAATGACTGTCCTAATTCTCAAACTGACTGAAGAAGCTTTGCAAGTATTTAATGATGTGGATGTTAGTGACGTTACGAAATATGTTTAGTTCCAGAAGTCTGCGTTAAAAAGGTTTCCGATTACTCCAGAGGCATGTCGCCTCTAATTCAGAAACCTCAAAAAGGTTGTTAAGTGAAGTCCTGGGGAATATGTGCACAAAATGTTGGATTATTTGAGCAAATGGATAAAGAGTCAAGGGGATAAAGACAAGCTGGTAGATCTGTTTTCTCAGGAGCAGTTCTCTGAGGTTTGCTCTAAGGAAGCGCGAGCCGCTGTGTGGGAGAAAACGCCAGCCTCAGTGGAAGCAGCTGCTGCAGCAGCTGACTAGTACTGTACAAGTGAGACTATTTCAGGAGCACAAGTCCCAAAGGGCAGGGCACAATCCTGGCATAAAAGAGAGTTCGTTCCAGGGAAAAAGGAGGGAGGAGAGGGAACTAAATCCACACCATCCCAGTTCCAATCACCTTCTCGTAACCCTAATGACTGGACCTCAGACCAAGAGGAAGGCCGAAGAAAGCGTTACTTTTGCGGGTCACTTGATCAAATGAAAAGGCAATGCCCTAAGTGTGGGGGTCTAAGTTCAATCTCCTCTCTGTTCAGGTGAATGAAGCTACCCTTGAGTCAGAGGCTTCAGTAGCGGCAGAGGAGGTTCTGGTTAACTTTGTCAGGCCAAGATAATCGTACAGTGTGCCGGGGTGGTGAGACACTGGTGCTCAGATTTCCCTGGTCAGGAGGGATGTGATTCGGGAGAATGCTATGTTCCCTGGGAGGAAGTGAAACTACTAGCTTTAGGACAGTATAAAACCACAGTACTTTTGGCTGGCATTGAACAGAAGTGGGAAGGTTTAAGGAGTACTTAAGAATTTACCAGCTGATGTGTTGGCTGGGAAGGACATACTATTGCTGCCCAAAGCAGTTAATATTGAGGCCCATAGTAAAAGGGAATACCTCCCTGAATTCACAGAGATAACCTCAGAGGAGGGAAAGGCAGCTGAGAGGGAAGGAGAAGCCCCTGCCCCCTTATCAGCAGGGAATGTCCAAAAGAAGGGGGAGGAGGAATCTTTGACCCTGCCAGTGACAGCAAACAGAGTTTGCTGCAGAGCAAAATGCTGACAGTATTCTAGAAAGCAGTAGAGAAGCCGTCCACAGTAAGAACCCAGACAGAGAAAGCCAGGGGGAGGCTCTTATAGAAGAGGGTAGGCTGTATTGGGAGGCCCTGGTGAGGAAAAATAGAAAGTCTGGGAAACCCTACAAACAACTTATTGGGCCCTCAAAGCATCATGTGGAGTTAATGTTATTAGCCCATGATTGGTCTTTTGCAGGACACTTGGGAAGACAGCGGACATTGAAAGGTTAAAGAACATTTTTTATTGGCCCAATATTCAAAGTGAGGTAAAGGATTATCACAGGCCTTGTGACTTATATCAGAAGTGGAAAAGGCCTGTAGGATATCTCCAGGAAAGGAAGCATCACAGGAGGCACAATGAGGGCAGTGACAGACCCTGTTTGTGAGCCTCATTAACCCTGGCGTGCTTTAAGCCACACAGAAAGTATTGACTCAGGTATCTCACTGGTTCCTTTTGAAAGGCAGATTCCTCAGAGAATGCCTGTGGAAGCTGAATCCAGGCAGCAAGCAGCATGGAAGGAGTTAATGGCTGATGAGTCTCTGTATCTCCTACATGTCAATGAGTTGCGAGAGCCCAATAGTGTACTCTCCTCTCACAAATGGGTGGTTGGGATTTCTGATTACCAGCAAGTTCTTTGGGGCAGGTCACATGTCAGAGGCACCCTGGCCTGGAGAAATATTTTCTTGTGATACGGGACATAACACCCTTTTCACTGTAGGACATGCTATTGCCACATTTGCATTCCCATTGTACTAGCTCAGTTTTAACTTCCTGGAGCCCAGTTTGGTGCATCATCTTCAACAGATCTTTTATTAACCCGCTGCTAGACGTCTAGGTTTAGCGGCACTCACTGAGGCTTCCCATTGATATTCCATGGTCATATGTGAGATGGAATTTGGCCAGTTGTGTGCAAATATTTTATATTCATTATTCAAAATTATTCAAAGAAATTTCTCCTGAATTTTGTTTATTTTAAAGCAGCTGTTCAAAGTCTGAACTCCAAACTTCAGGTTTTATAGTTTAGAGGTGATTAATGAGATAAGTCACCTGGTATTGTTTCCCCCCCAAATATATGAATGTAGTTATAATCTTGCGCAAATGCTTACAGAAAGAGAACTTAAAATCCATGAGTGTTTGAGTGCACGTGTGTAAAATTTGCTTTCTGCAACCATGAGTGCTAATTAAACAGTGGTGTGAATGTTTGCAAGAAGGGAACACAAAGGTGATGTGAGAATATTCATGGAACTTTTTATTTAGCATTCACACAGTTCTTACTGTGTGTAATGGCAAATATACATGGGGAGTTTGTAGGCTTATCGTGCACTGAGGGGCAGTGAACTGGCCATTGTGTGGATAAATATCAAATGGCCAGCTACACCACTGGATCTAATTATTTTGCTACAAGTGTGTGAATACACTCTCCACTCTAACACCACTCTAACTTCAGCAATTCTACCACTCTGGTAGATTTGGGATGAAGACTACAAAATCTGGTTGAATGAAGCAATGCCGCAGTCATCATTTAAGTGTTGTGAGCAATGGTTTAACATTGAAATTAGACCTCAATCTGGGCACTAAAAAGCATGGGGAATGTAGCAATACTGTCTGATCCAAGCTGTTCATGGTGTAGACTAGTACTGCACTGAAGTTTATTGACCTGACTTTTGCGCTAGAACCATGACCTTCTATCGGCCAGATCATGGGGCATCTGTTTGATCAGAAAATGGGCATTGACCTGTCAGCTGATTCAGATTGGCTTGTGCCTCACACACCCCTTGTTACTCCCACAAATCACTAGGTCTGAATGAGATGGGCTACCCAAAATAGCTCTTACAAAACCTTGGCACTGGGCCCTGCTGGTATCTGTGATAATGGGGAGTACTTATGTATACACTAGTTACGCATACCTTCGTCTATTTAACCTATTGGGAAGGAACACTAGTGTAATCTGAAACAATACAGAATAGCCTACGTTATTTTAAAAAATAGCTCACCTATCTAATTCTCTTTGTATTTGATTTTATTCGTGTTTTGCCAAAGTTACTGTCTTGAGCAATGGTATGTAGCAACTGTAGGGGGAATTCTAAGGATCCTCCAACCTTATAAGAAGTCCGTTCTCTTATGCCTCTAATTCCCCTCTGTTTAGATTGCAGTGAATGCAGCACTCAACATCTGGCATGAAGGGTGAATGAACGGCCTCCTCCAAGACCCCTCTGAAGACTGGCTGACAAGAATTGCTTGGGAAGAACTGAGTGCCACCACTCCCCCCATCTCCTCCCAGTGGCCAACAAGCCTCCTTTGCTATGGGCTGAACTGCCCTGGCCTGGCAGTATGAGACCTGAAGCTATTCCAGAACTCATGCCTTGTCACTGGGATGTCCTTGCTGCTAATCCCTACATCTAGTTGGCTGACCTTCAGCTTTCTCATGCCGTTATCTGTTGTGTAATGAACTAGAATCAGGTAGGTAACTTTGGTTTTAACTATTACATAAAGCAAACATGCATTTTGAAAGCAGTTGTTTGTAATAGTGCGTCAGTCCCTAATAGTGTATTTGGGGTCACTCTAGACTAGCTGGCTTGAATAAAATAAGAAATTATCCAAAACCTCAAATGGAACCTTCAGAAAAAGTATAATTCTTGTATTGATATTCATATAGCTTTGTCCTTTCTAAATTTTTGCTGAGACTGGAAATGCCAGCCAGTTTTCATAAGTTTTCCAGCTAGATCTCTAGAATGATATGTTTCCAATATGTGCAGCCAGACATTTGATTATCTGAACCAAAGCTCTGACTCTTCTGAGGTTTGCACAGCCCTTGTAACAATGAAGGCAGAAATCTTTTTTATATTACAGGATTCTTATCCTAATATATAAATATTATCTCACCGATGCTTCAAATGATGCTACTGGTTTGGAACTAAAGGTATGTGTCATTCAGATATTTTTTGCATTAGTTTCCTGTGTGGACCATTAATTGGGAATAGATTTGCAAGAATACTTTTATTTCACTCTTCCCTTCTGGTCTTGTCTACCCTGGGTATATTCCTTGATCGCATCCATCGAATTCCATTCACCAGTTTAATATCACTGAGACCAATCCCAGGCATAGGCAGCCAAAATTTCTCTTTGCCCCAGGTGGGCTTACCCCAGTTTTAAGCAGTGATAAGCAAATTGTGGCTAAGTGTGTCTACACATGGGGTGCCCATTGGTGGCCACCAATGACTGTAATCAGGGCAAATCCCTAGGATAGACAAGACCTTAGTTTTTCTGGTGGGAGGGGCTCTCAGGGCATTGTTATGTACTTGTTGATTTTATGGGCATTATATTCATCAGCCACCTTTCTGCTTTATATTCTCACCCTATTAGGCTCCAACCACTGCCTATGCCCTTCAGTAAGAAGGGTGGAATACTGCAATGTCTCATAACTATGGTTTCAGCAAGCATGTGTGAAAATGTCATTAGAAAGACTTCTCTGCAACAAGATGGCTGCATAGAGAACTGTGGGAGTCGGTATCTACCACGATCTGAGCCTTTTAGGCTTCCTGTGGACCAGGTCTAGCAGAAGCTGACAACCGTTCTGTTTTGTGGAAACTTGTGAGGTTTAGAAATCTGTTTTCCTTCCATATTGGAACAAAACCAAACCCGTTAGAACATTGTCCCAGAAATGGAATTGTGTCAAAATGTCTGGTTTTGGATCGAAACCTGAGCTATTTGAGAAGTAAATGTGCGTGGGTGCGTGCATGCGTGCATGCATGCTCTTTCTCGTTGAAACCCATATGTCTCTGTGAAACAGCATATTTTGCCAAAATTTCGTTTAGTCAAAAATGTCCCGACCAGCTCTAGTACTAGCTGTTACTATGTCTGCTTTGCTGTGTAGTGCCAAAAAAAAAAAAAAAAAGCTCTCAGGCTGTTAGTGCATGACTTAATAAATATCCACATTAGACAAAACAACTATTTATTATGCATACAAACAAACATACAATGGCATACTTTCCTCTCCTCCCCTCCCCTCTAACCAGTACTCCCATTCCATAAATGTGAATGGCGAAAGCCCACCCCAGATCATCGGAGACTGCAACAATGTTACACAAGCTGTTTTTCCCCCCAAGTTTTCTAAATATTTTCCAACTTCTATTACATACTATTGTCTCCATGCTGTAAACTCTTGCCAGAACTCCCCCAACAGCATTCTTCACTGACTTTGCAAATCATTTAGACAGCAAACAAACCTTTTAAAGAGCCATTGATTTCTGCAAGAAAGCATTTATGTTTATTATATATGAAATAAAAACAACTAGAATGCACATTTTACAACTCAGAGATCTCCAGTGAAAGCCATAAACAAAACCTCCTGTGGCAGGTCAACATTTTATTCTCTTCTATGCATTAAATTTGGGAATAATGCTTCTTACCTTCCAGAGCAACCAGGACACCCCTCTGTGTATAAAGCCGTTTTAGCTGCTACCAACTCTACATAACTTCACCTACACCTGGGAATCACTGAATTCTCAGCTGACTCAATTCTTTATCACTTCTCCATTTGCCAGTTGTCCCCTCGCTTTTCTATGGCATAGCTCTTCTATATTTCTGCATACATATTCTGTATGGTAAGGTCACCACTTTATACAACTAGCAATGTACTGTCCTACTGTTTGCTATTTGTCTTTTGACCCTCCTCCTATTTGTTGATGGCATTCTAAGAGGAGACGTATAATCTAGTGGCTAAAGCACCAGGACTGGTGTCGCTAGATTTGGGTTCTATTCCTGACTGTGATACAGTGATGCTGTGTAATTTTGGGCAAGCAGGTGAGTCACTTAAGCCTGGACCTTCAAAAATTGTTTCTGATTTTGAGTTGTTTCCATTTTTGGGCCCTCAGCTTGTTCCTACTCTCACGTAGAACAGTGCAGATCCCTTCACTGCAGTGCAGTTGCTCCTGATTTACACTGGGGTTGAGGAGAACGAGGCACCCGGCCTCCGATTTCCCATGGACTTCAAGTGGAGTTGCAGGTGAGCAGAATCTCTGAAAATGTGAACTTAGGTGTCTCATGTTGGGCACCCAGGACTGAGGCATCCAAAATTAGAGGCTGCTTCTGAAAATCTTGGCCTTTCGCTCTTTCTGTGTCAGTTGTTCCAATTGTTCAATACAAATATTTGAACGCCTCAATGGGATGCTTTGAGATCTTTGGGTGCATAAAAGCTTTGCTGCAGACAAGTGAAATGTGCTCTATAGTAATATGGGACATTCACTGATGTATTTAAAAGTAAACGTCTAAACAGTTCCACATATTATTTTTTCACGTCTGTTACATGGTAACTTAAAAAGCCCTTCTCGATATTCCTAAATGTTGAAATTCTGAGATGAACTAAACAACTCTAACCATTTTGCTCAGGGGATGAATTGACTGTTCAGAAGAAATAATACACATGTTGTAAGACAGCTGGTCTCTCCGTTTTATGGCTCTTCTGAGCAAATTTGACAAATAGATCTTACGCCCTCCCTGTCAGAGAGTGATCAATATGCTGTCACATTCCTTTAGTAATCATGGAATTTTGTTCCCCCACCCACGTTGATGATGGTATCACAGTGTACTTCCTTGTACTGAGTAAGGGACTGCCTCCTCAGGACATGTTCTTCTTAGTCATGTGAATTTGCCAAATTTAGAACTGATTGTATTAAATAAGCCAAATTGACTTTTCCACGTCTATTCATCTCTGCGCATTAAAATCAGTTGACTCTTAGGGTATGTCTACACTGCAGTTAGACACCCGGAGCTGGCCTGTGCCAGCTGACTTGGGCTCCCGGGGCTTGGGCTGCAGGGCTGTTTAATTGCAGTGTAGATGTTCTGGCTTGGGCTGCAGCCCAAGCTCTGGGATGCTCTCACCTCGCAAGGTCCTAGATCCTGGGCTCCAGCCCAAGCCTGGATGTCTACACTGCAATTAAACAGCCCCGCAGGCTGAGCCCCGTGAGCCCGAGTCAGCTAGCATGGGCCAGTCATGGGATTTGAATTGCAGTGTAGACATACCCTCAGACATATTGCTTCGTGATCAGATACCGAATGAGGAGATCAGAAGGTGTACAGAGGTGACCGATGTAGTGCAGGCGATGTATGACGGAAAGCAAAGATGGGCGGGTCATGTAGTCCGCAGGCAAGACAATAGGTGGACAACACACATCAGTGACCGGATCCCCAGACCCTACAAGTGACCACTTGGCAGACTGAAAACACACTAGGGCGGTTCCCATGACAAAACTCTTTGGCCAGAAATTGAAAGAACGTGCTCGCAACAAAGTAGAATGGTGTAGCATTGGCTTGTGTTCGTGGAGGGACGGGCGAGGACAAGGCGGACAAAGGTGACATACCCTTAGATGCTGATTCTCCTCTCATTTATAGCAGCTTTACACCAGTGTAACTCCATTCACTTCAGTGGTGTTACTCCTGATTTACATTGGTATAAGGGAGAGGAGACCCAGCCCCCCTAATCTCCTAGGATTTCTTTTCTTTGGATCAGAGTCTATTACCATGCACACAACAAATAACACCTTACTACCTGTCAGTAAAAATATGTAGACTCTTCTTCATTTAAATCTGTACGGTGACAACATAATGTTGTCAGAGAACTAGCACAAGGGGAAATAAACAAGAAAAAGCCTGTGGAACCAAACTTTATCTGGTGTAAATGTTCATAGCTCCATTATGGAGCTAAGTCAATGTACACTAGCGGAGGATCTGACCCTGCGTCTCTATAGCTTCCCCCCCCCCCATTTACTTATGGTTCAGAGGGCTTTTAATTAGGATTTTAGAAAAATTGCCAGTTGCTTTAATGGTTTTTTATTTATCTGACTCATCAACAACCTCATCGACAGGCAGAGTTCCTCTTTCTGAGTGTGCATTTCATAACTCTGATAGGTTAAGTTAGCTGGAGATATAAACTGACAATTTGCTTAAGTATTTTTCCATGTTGGTGTTGACAGTTAATAAGAACTGATATATTGCACTGCTTTCCTCCAGAGTCTATTCTCTCCTTTCATATTAATAGGGAATTCGAAGTGCTCACTGAATGGAGAATATTTCCTCTTGTAAATAATTGCTCTCTCCTTTCTGAAGCAGGCAGTGCAAGCTCAAAATAGAGAGGCTGAGAGAGAAACAGCCGTGGTGTTAGCCAGCTTCCAAGGATGCAACTGGACCCACAGAAATCAGGCCTGGATTAACCAACGTGCACTGTGTACACTTGCACAGCCCCTCCCCCCTCACTTCAAATTTGTCCTCACCTCCCCTTTATGACAGGGGGCGCCTGGGACAAATTTAAGTGAGCGGCATTGTGATCTGGCGCACGGGTTGTAGCGCCACTCAGGTTTGTCTTGGCTGCCCTTCCGTCACGGTGGAGGAGCAGCTGGGCCAAACCTGAGTGACGCTGCCACCCCGTGCATCAAGTTGCAATGCCTGGAGCAGGAAGCTGGGCCTAGTCCCACAGGATAGGACCAGCCATGGTGGGGTGCATGCGGGGCAGGTTCACTTTCCAGCACCTCCACCTGGGACATCCCCCTCCACACCAGGCCAGGATTAGGGTTGCGGTGCCAGGGCGAGGGTCAGGAATATTGGTCAATTTTCAACACTTCACCAACATTTTGTTCTGGCAAAAGGAGATGGTTTCCTTCTGAGCTTGCCATTATGTTCAGAAATCTATTTGGTGACTAATATTTCCCCCAGCTCGACTAAAGACATTTGGAAAGTCAAGGTGTCATTGATATGCAGAAAAACATAAATGACAAATGGACCCCTGGGCTTTGTAGGATTCCTGTAGATGCTGGTATCAAGGAGGAGATTTTTTTAACAGCTCATGGAAAATAAGGATTTTTTTTCTGTCCGTTATTCACACCCCTTGGCCTCTCTTTGCTAATGTTTAACAGGAGTCTACTGATTACAACAGCCAGTGTGCATTGTAAATGGGAACTGAAGGTTATATTTTTGTCCCACAGCTGGTATGTGCATACACAGAAAGTGGAAGTTACATATTTCACAAACCAATATTACCGTGGGATGCATTCCCAGGCATTGTACAGCTGGCTGGGACAAAAAGGTGATATCGTTTTATCTAGATACAGAGTGGTCTTCATTGCTGTAATATCGCAAGTGTCACTGGTGTGAGCCTCACGACATCAGAGGTGAAAATTCAGTTGCATGCACACTGTGTCTGTCGGCAGCCACCTGATTAGCCTGCTGCCCCAGGGGGGCAGCCTCCCAGCCCCCTTTGGCTAGGCTGCCAGAAAGTTCACCCTCCATGTCTCATTGCCATCTCCCAGAGCCCTTGATGGCCACCTGATTTATTCACAACTCACCTCAAAAGCATATAGAAAGAACATCTATGTCACCGCCCTCCCTATAGCAAGGTAGCAATTTAGAATCTATGCCTCCTAAGGATCCCGATTTGTGGGGTCTGCCTTCACCTACAAGGTCAAGGGGCTGCTGGTGCATTTTCCCCTCTTCAAGTTCATGTTGCAGCTTTTCTCAAACTGCAGTTTTTCCTCCACTAGCCGGTCTCTTCAATGCCAGCTGCTGCTGAAAAGGTGAACTCGGTCTGGACAGAGTCCAATTGCTGCCTCTATCAGCCTCTTCCTTGTTTCCCTTGAGGCACTCATCCCCAAGATCTCCCAATTCTGCTGTTCCATTCTGGCCTCCAGCAACTTTGACTCTGGTACCCCATTGGCAATCTGGATGCTTCTCTCGAGTGCCCTCCCCATCCTGGAATATCATTTATTTTCTGGGCCTCAGAGTGCAGCAGGTTGACCAGCTGTCCCTTTGTCAGCTCTTGAGGCCTGGTCTACACTACGAGTTTAGGTCGACTTTAGCAGCGTTAAATCGACTTAAGCCTGGACACGTTTACACTACGAAGCCCTTTCTGTCGACTTAAAGGGCCCTTTAAACCGGTTTCCTAACACCACCTCGACAAGGGGATTAGCGATAAAATCGACCTTAGGGGGTCGGAATTGGGCTAGTGTGGACGGAATTCGACATTACTGGCCTCCGGGAGCTATCCCACAGTGCTTCATTGTGACCGCTCTGGACAGCACTCTCATCTCAGATGCACTGGCCAGGTAGACAGGAAAAGCCCCGCGAACGTTTGAATTTCATTTCCTGTTTGCTCAGCGTGGAGAGCACAGGTGACCATGCAGAGCCCATCAGCACAGGTAACCATGATGGAGTCCCAGTCCCAGGATCGCAGAAGAGCTCCAGCCTGGACCGAACGGGAGGTACAGGATCTGATCGCCATCTGGGGAGATGAAGCAGTGCTCGCCGAACTCCGAAACAGTAAAAGAAACGGCAAAACATTAGAAAAGATCTCCAAGGCCATGAAGGACAGAGGCCATAACAGGGACGCGCGGCAGTGCCGCGTGAAAATTAAGGAGCTAAGGCAAGCCTACCACAAAGTCAGAGACGCAAACGGAAGGTCCGGGGCAGAGCCGCAAACATGCCGCTACTACGCGGAGCTGCATGCCATTCTAGGGGGTGCAGCCACCACTAGCCCAAGCGTGTTCTATGAGTCCCTCTCTGCAAACGGGGAAGCGGGTTCGGCGGACGAGGAAGATGAGGATGGAGAGAACATAGATAGCTCACAGCAGCAAGGAAGCGGAGAAACCAGTTACCCCAACAGCCAGGATATGTTTGTCACCCTGGACCTGGAAACAGTAACCCCCGAACTGACCCAAGACCCTGAGGGCACACAGGGGACCTCTGGTGAGTGTACCTTTGTAAATATTACACATGGTTTAAAAACAAGCGTGTTTAATGATTAATGATTAATTTGCCCTGGCAATCGCGGCCAGTACAGCTACTGGAAAAGTCTGTTAACGTGTATGGGGATGGAGCGGAAATCCTCCAGGGACATCTCTAGAAAGCTCTCCTTCATGTAATCCCAAAGCCTTTGCAAAAGGTTTCTGGGGAGGGCTGCCTTATCCCGTCCGCCATGGTAGGACACTTTACCACGCCAGGCCAGTAGCACGTAGTCTGGAATCATTGCATAACAAAGCATGGCAGCGTATGGTCCCGGTGTTTGCTGGCATGCAGACAACATCCATTCCTTATCACTCTTTGTTATCCTCAGGAGAGTGATATCATTCACGGTCACCTGGTTAAAATGGGGCAATTTTATTAAGGGGACATTCAGAGGTGCCCCTTCCTGGTCTGCTGAACAGAAATATTCCCCGCTGTTAACCACGCGGTGGGGGGGGAGGGTTGAAGTGACCATCCCAGAGAATTGGGTGTGAGGGGGAGGGGAGTTAGTTGGGTTTGTGCTGCATGTTAAACCTGAAATCGCAGCCCCTCCTTTTACATTGCAAACCCATTTTAAATGGCACGGGTGCTTGGTATGGGAAATGAGGGCAGAACTGTTTGAAACCATCCCCACATGTTAAGAAGGTTAAAAAAGCCCAAAGACTATATGTCTTACCATGGCTGCCTGCAAGCTGAAATCTGTGTCCTGGCACTGCGTGAGTGATCTCTCACACCAAACCAGGAGACTCTCAATATAAGAGGAAAAATGCGACCTTGTAACGAAAGCACATGTGCTGTGTGATGTTGTGAACAGCAAAATCTAACGTGAAAGAGTCTACCCATTGTTCTCTAAAATGTATCTTTTTTAACAACCTCTCCCTTCTCCACCAGCTGCAAATCTTACTCCTTCGCAGAGGCTAGTGAATATTCGAAGAAGGAAGCGAAGGACGCGTGACGAAATGTTTACTGAACTTCAGACTGCCTCCCACGCTGACAGAGCACAGCTGAATGCGTGGAGGCAGTCAATGACTGATTTTAAAAAAGCCCAATATGAGCGAGAGGAGAGGTGGCGTGCTGAATCGCGGGCTGAAGAGGAGAAGTTGCGTGCTGAAACGCGGGCTGAAGAGGAGAGGTGGCGTCAACTTGTAATCAGAAAGCAAGAGTCGATGCTCCGGCTGCTGGAGCATCAAAGTGATATGCTCCTGCGTATGGTTGAGCTGCAGGAAAGGCAGCAGGAGCAGAGACCGCCGCTACAGCCCCTCTGTAACCAGCAGCCATCCTCCCCAAGTCCCATTGCCTCCTCACCCAGACGCCCAAGAACACGGTGGGGGGGCCTTCGGCCACCCACTCACTCCACCCTAGATGATTTCCATAGCAATAAGTTTTAAAGTTTTAAATTGGAGTGTGTCCTTTTCCTTCCCTCCTCCCCCACCCATCCCGGGCTACCTTTCAAATTATCCCCCTAGTTGTGTGCTGAATTAATAAAGAATGCATGAATGTGAAGCAACAATGACTTTATTGCCTCTGCAAGTGGTGCTCGAAGGGGGGAGGGTAGTAGGGGAGGGTGGGGTGGTTGGTTTGCAGGGAAGTAGAGTTAACAGGGTGGTGGGGGAGGGGCAGAGGGTTCATCAAGGAGCAACAAACAGAAGTTTCACTCCGTAGCCTGGCCAGTCACAAAACTGGTTTTCAACGCTTCTCTGATGCGCACCGCGCCCTGCTGTGCTCCTCTAACCGCCCTGGTGTCTGGCTGCGCGTAATCAGCGGCCAGGCGATTTGCCTCAACCTCCCACCCCGCCATAAATGTCTCCCCCTTACTTTCACATATATTGTGGAGCGCACAGCAAGTAGCAATAACAATGGGGAGATTCTTTTCGTTAAGGTCTGAGCGAGTCAGTAAGCTGCGCCAGCGCGCTTTTAAACGGCCAAATGCACATTCCACCACCATTCGGCACTTGCTCAGCCTGTAGTTGAACAGGTCCTGACTGCTGTCCAGGCTGCCTGTGTATGGCTTCATGAGCCATGGCATTAAGGGGTAGGCTGGGTCCCCAAGGATCACGATAGGCATTTCAACATCCCCAACTGTTATTTTCTGGTCTGGGAAGAAAGTCCCTTCCTCCAGCTTTCGAAACAGAAGAGACTGCCTGAAGACGCGAGCATCATGTACTCTTCCCGGCCAGCCCACGTTGATGTCGGTGAAACGTCCCTTGTGATCCACCAGGGCTTGCAGCAGCATTGAAAAGTACCCCTTGCGGTTTATGTAGTCGGTGGCTTGGTGCGCCGGTGCCAAGATAGGGATATGGGTTCCGTCTATCGCCCCACCACAGTTTGGGAATCCCATTGCAGCAAAGCCATCCACTATGGTCTGCACGTTTCCCAGAGTCACTACCCTTGATATCACCAGGTCTCTCATTGCCCTGGCAACTTGGATCACAGCAGCCCCCACAGTAGATTTGCCCACTCCAAATTGATTCCCGACTGACCGGTAGCTGTCTGGCGTTGCAAGCTTCCACAGGGCTATCGCCACTCGCTTCTCCACTGTGAGGGCTGCTCTCATCCTGGTATTCTGGCGCTTCAGGGCAGGGGAAAGCAAGTCACAAAGTTCCATGAAAGTGCCCTTACGCATGCGAAAGTTTCGCAGCCACTGGGCATCGTCCCAGACCTGCAACACGATGCGGTCCCACCACTCTGTGCTTGTTTCCCGGGCCCAGAATCGGCGGTCCACGGCATGAACCTGCCCCAGTAACACCAAGATTTCCACATTGCTGGGGCCTGTGCCTTGTGAGAGGTCCATGTCAATTTCCTCATCACTATCGTCGCCGCGCTGCAATCGCCTCCTCCTCAGCTGGTCCTGGTTTGGCTTTGGCATGTCCAGGAGGCTCTGCATGTTTTCCAGGACAATGCGCGTGGTGTTCATAGTGCTCAGAATTGCCGCGGTGATCTGAGCGGGCTCCATGATCCCAGTGCTGGCTATGGCGTCTGGTCTGAAAAAAAGCGCGAAAGTAGTATCTGACGGACCAGGGGAAGAAGGGAGGGAGGGAGAGAGGGAGGGAGGGGCAAGTGACACCGCGTACAGGTACAGGGAATTAAAATCAAGAAAGGTGGGTTTGCATCAGGGAGAAACACAAACAACTGTCACACAGAATGCCCCCCCCCCCAAAGATTGAACTCAAAAGCCTGGGTTTAGCAGGAGGGAGGGGGGAAGCAAATGAATGGAGAATAAATCTATTTTTTACATCTTAAGACGACGGTGCAGCATGACTGATAGCCCTTGGCATTTTCTGGGTGCTTGGCAGCAAATACTGGGCGCTTGGCAGTAAGCCTTCAGGTCTACTGCACAATATGATGCCCACTGCAGTATGACAACGATGGATACCAGTCGTAATATACTATCTTCTGCCCAAAAGGCAAGGGGTTGCTGCTGTGTAGCAATGTTGCCCCATCCTGCGAATAATACATCTGATAACCATCATCATCAAGGCAAGGGGGCTGGTGCAATGCAGCCCCACGGCTGCCAGCCCCATGTCTGCCAGCACCCAGATAGCCCTCGGCCTCTTCTGGGTGCTTAGCAGACAATATTGGGCACTTGGCAGAAAATAGCATACTACGACTGATAACCATCATTGTCTGCCCGGGTGCCCATGATCGACAGCCACTGCAGTACGATGACGACGGTTACCAGTCGTAATATACCATCTTCTACCAAAAGGCAAGGGGCTGGTGCAATGCAGCCCTACGGCTGCCAGCCCCACAGCTGCCAGCACCCAGATCGCCAATGAAGGCTACCAGTCATGCTGCACCGTCTACCGCCAAAAGGCAGTAAGCTGCTGCTGCTGTTTAGCAATGCAGTCCCACGTTTGCCGGCACCCGGAAGAGATATGGTGACGGTGAGCTGAGCTGAGCGGGCTCAATGCTTGGCGTGGTATGTTGTCTGCACAGGTAACCCAGGTAAAAAGGCGCGAATCTATTGTCTGCCGTTGCTGTGACGGCGGGGGAGGGGCCTGACGCAATGTACCCAGAACCCCTCGCGGCACTGCTTTGCATCATCCGGGCATTGCGATCTCAACCCATAATTCCAATGGGCGCCGGAGGCTCCGGGAACTGTGGGATAGGTACCATAGTGCAATGCGCCGGAAGTCGACGCTAGCCTCGGTACTGTGGACGCGGTCCGCCGACTTCATGCACTTAGAGCATTTTAGGTGGGGACACACACAATCGGCTGCATACAACCGGTTTCTATAAAACCGGCTTCTATAAATCCGACCTAATTCTGTATTGTAGACATAGCCTGAGAGGTTAGCTGTGTCTGCATAACTGCACCAGCTGCCTTCTTTTGAGTTGCTCATAACTCATCTTTCCTGCCTATCTTTTCTCTACCTTCTCCCTAGACAAGAACACTGGACTGTTTTACTCTTGCTCTTCCGTCTACAACACTTACTTTCCCTGCTGTTGGCACTTGTTGGAACCTCACCACTGTCACTGTCCCACCAAATATGTCACAGTTACTGGGCTAACTGCACCTCTGACATTTCCAACCCATGTCTAATTTGCTTGTCTCTTCATGTGCATTTCCCTTGGGCCTTGAGTCATCACCTCTCTTTCCAGGTGCAATCACATGATTTGACCACTTCTGACTGAGCTTTGGGCTGCAGTCCCCTGGTACTAACTGTGGTTAGCTCAGCCAGTTCGACTGAAGCTTAGACCCTGCAGTTCTGTTCCCTCTGGCCTTGGCTACACTTGGGAATTCACAGCGCTGCCGTGAGAGAGCTCTCGCAGCGCTGTATGTACTCCACCTCTCTGAGGGGAGTAGCTTGCAGCGCTGCGAGCGAGCGTGCAGCGCTGCACTCGCTGCGCTCGGGGGGGGGGGGCGTTTTCACACCCCTGAGCGCAGCAAGTTGCAGCGCTATACAGCGCCAATGTAGCCAAGGCCTCTGAGAGCAGTGCCAGTGGTAGCCAGTGACCAAACAACGTTCCTAAAGCAAATATTCTTTATTTAGAACCAAACCATTTACCATTCCCTGGATCCCAACTTCTTCAGACTCCCTCCACAGAGCCTCTTTCTGTGTCA
This sequence comes from Terrapene triunguis, assembly GCF_002925995.2. Classification (NCBI taxonomy): domain Eukaryota; kingdom Metazoa; phylum Chordata; order Testudines; family Emydidae; genus Terrapene; species Terrapene triunguis. Next base: position 51,147,822 of record NW_020664436.1, read on the forward strand.
GCCTGTCCCTCCAGACTGCCCCTTCCACTACAGAAAGCACCTTACCTGTGTTTGATCTCAAAGTTCCCAGCCTGGCAAAACAGCTGTGTGATTTTAGGCCGGAGCCTGGAAGAAGGCCATTGTCCTGTAATTGCTCCCCCACTCCCACCAGTGTTTGCTGGGATGCTGCTCATTACAGCTCTTGTGGTGCTTTCCTGTTTGTTCTTCCCATAGCCTCATATTAAGCTAGATCAATGTAGTGATACAGGAAAGTCTTATAACTGAACCTACAATAACTTCACCTCACCTCACAGTGTCATAAAATTATTACATATTGTAGGGTTGCCAGGTGTCCGGTTTTTCGACAGGAACACCTGGTCGAAAAGGGACCCTCCCCAGCCCAGTGAAAATGAGCGAATGAGTGAGGGTGGGAGAGAGCGAGCGACGGAGGGAGGGGGGATGGAGTGAGTGGGGCAGGGCCTCGGAGAAGGGATGGGGCAAGGGTGTTTGGTTTTGTTCGGTTAGAAAGTTGGTAACCAGTATTAGAGTATTACCTAGCAGCTCCAAATCCATCACAAATGCCTTCCTTTCTCTAGTCCTATTTTGTGTGGCGATCATGCCCTAACTGGAGGTATTTACACTGTCCTTCTCTTGACTGAAGACCTACAGTCCGAAGCCAAATAGCTAATATTGGATAAATGCTTGTTAATACTACTCTGTCTGCTGTCCTACTGATGTCTTTTAGTGCTCTGCACTGAGAGTACCTCATCACATGAAAATAGCTGAAGCTGAACTTCTTTGAAGGAATTTAGAGCGTGGCTTGGCTCTCTAGTATTGGCTTTTGGGTTATCTTCCCCATTGCTCTGCAACAGACCAGTCAGCAGCTATTCTTAAAGAAGCAAGTTTTTTTCCCCCCTAACAAGTTCTTACTTTTACTTCTTCTGTCTCTTACAGGCCAAGATTTAATACAATCAATTCTAAATTTGGCAAATTCACATGACTAAGAAGAACATGTCCTGAGGAGGCATAGTAAAGTTTCCAAGCTGTATTAAGTCAATGTTCAGCTGTAAACTTTTCAAAGAACAATCATAATGTTTTGTTCAGAGTTATGAACATTTCCGAGTTATGAACAACCTCCGTTCCCATGTTCGTAACTCTGAGGTTCTAGCAGGGGTCGGCAACCTTTCAGAAATGGTGTGCCGAGTCTTCATTTATTCACTCTAATTTAAGGTTTCGCGTGCCGGTAATATATTTTAACGTTTTTACAAGGTCTCTTTCTACAAGTCTTTAATATATAACTAAACTATTGTTGTATGTAAAGTAAATAAGGTTTTTAAAATGTTTAAGAAGCTTCATTTAAAATTAAATTAAAATGCAGAGCCCCCCGGACCGGTGGCCAGGACCCGGGCAGTGTGAGTGACACTGAAAATCAGCTCCCGTGCCGCCTTCGGCACGCGTGCCATAGGTTGCCTACCCCTGTTCTACTGTATATGAATCTCTTCCTTTATCATAGAATTGCAGAATTACATCACCAGGGATTTGGAAAAAAAAAAAAGACCTATTTGATCATCTAATCTGTTTCCCTGACAAAGCAGGAATTTTCTCTTCAGCACATTTTCTAGTGCTATGTCCAGACTCGTTGAAAATATCCTATGGAATGGGACTTTTACTGGCTCTCTTGGGAGACTATTCCACAACCTAATACCTTTCTGTGACAGCAGGCTTTTCCTTCTATACAGTCTAAATTTTCCCTTTCTTTACTTTTGGCTGTGCTTCCTGGAATCATTCTACTTACTAGGACAGGGCAAAATATTGTTCTTTCTTAGCTAAACTATACTTAGACCTTTTAATCTTGCCTCATTTGACTTTCCCTACATACTCTTGATCATTCTGTTCCTCTTAAATTAACTCCCTCCAATTTGTCAGATATCTTTCTGGTATTGAGATGCCCATGGACGAACACATTATTCCTGCAGTGGTGGTCACACCAGAATGAAACAGGACCAAATCTAAGTCCAGTTGAAATCAGTGGAAAGACCGATCATTGGCTCAGGAACTACTGCCTCATCTCTATGACTGCATGCCTCCCAAAGAAGCATTGCATTTTTGGCTGACATTTCCAACTCATATCTAATTTGCTGTCCAATGCTGCCCCTGGATCTTTTTCAGTATCACCACTTTCCAGGTTTCTCCTTCTTTTTGAATATTTTGTACAGTATTTCGGATTATTATTGGTTGTATGCGTCAAGCTGAGTCTCATTTTTCTAAAGTCTGCCCTTGTTTGTGATCTCTCTAGGCCAAGCCCTCTACCCCAATGTAACCTCTTCACACTGCTCTGGTGGGACAAAAGGGCTGTAAGTTGCCATAGGAGAGTGGCTGGGGACTCCTCTAGCATGGGAATCACTGATTGGCCTATACTAGGGATCGGCAACCTTTGGCACACAGCCTGCCAGGGTAAGCACCCTCGCGGGCCGGGCTGGTTTGTTTACCTGCCGTGTCTGCAGGTTCGGCTGATCGCGGCTCCCACTGGCCGGGGTTTGCCGTCCCAGGCCAATGGGGACTGAGGGAAGCAGTGCAGGCTGAGGGATGTGCTGGCCGCCACTGCCGGCAGCCCCATTGTCCTGGGACGGCGAACCGCGGCCAGTGGGAGCTGCGATCGGCCGAACCTGCGGACGCGGCAGGTAAACAAACCGGCCCGGCCCGCCAGGGTGCTTACCCTGGCAAGCCGCGTGCCAAAGGTTGCCGATCCCTGGCCTATACAGTGCTGCCAGCTCGCATGATTTTTTATCCTGAGTCTTGTGATATTTTGTTTTTCTTCAAGTCCCAGCTGCTGAAGTCAGGTGGTTACATGAGAATCTCAGCTTTCATTAAAAAAAAGAAAGTAAGTTTCCAGCTTGAAAACATGACGTAAGTGCACCCTAAATGCTCACAAACCAGAAGAACTCCATTTGGACTATTTTTGTAAAATCTCATGATTTTTTCAAGGCCCTACTCATGCTTTTTGAATGTTGGGGGTTGGCAATACCGCATACAGTTGGCAGAGCTGACTCTACACCACCACCTTCTATTTCTCCTGAGATAGGGTGGATGTGTCAGAGTATTGCCTGGAATACTGCTTTGCTCCAGACATAAACAGCCAGAGTAACCATCTCTTAGGGTATGTCTACACTGCCAAAAAGACCCCGAGCCCTACTGCAGCAAGTCTCAGAGCCTGGGTCAACAAAACCAGCAGTGTAGACGTTTCTGCTTGGGCAGAAGCTCAGACTCTGAGGCCCACCCCCCTCGCCGAGTTTCAGAGTCTGAGCTCCAGCCCGAGCAGGAATGTCTACACTGCTATGTTTAACCTCGGAGCATGAGCCCCACGAGCCTGAGTCAGTTGACCCACTCTCTGAGAATTGCTGTCATGGGGTTTTTTTCAGTGTAGATGTACCCTTAGGGGCCATACCTCCCAGCAGCTGGAGGCTGATTTGGTTCCCAGCATCCACGGAGATCAGGAAAGCACAAAGGTGACGCATAGCTCCCCAAACCCTGCATGCAGATTGGCCAGACCTGAGGATCACAGCCTCTATGTTCCTTTGTATTATTTGCAACTTCCCCTAGTTTAGTAGAATCTGGGAAGTTCATCAACATACGTTATGTACTCCCTGCACCAGAACATTCCTATACATATTATAACTTAAGACTGCAGCTCGCAGTGTTCTGATTGACTTCAAGGGGAATTGCACCCATGTAACTGACAGCAGGTCTGAGATCAGTAACTCCACTTGCAACAGGAAGGAATTCTTTGGCTCTTCCCATCAAGAAATCTTAGTCCTTTAGCTTTGTGGTTGTGGAGGTGTTATTTGAGAGCATGCAGTCATATAATGAATATGTCTGGGTTAGCACTATGCTTTTTTTCAGCAAGTGTCCATTTGATGGCAAGTACTTCAGTGGCATGACCTCCGGCATCAGCAGTGACAGTACACATTTATAACTGCATTATTTAACTCTGCCAAGTATTTTCAGGACACAGGTAGCATAAGGACATCATATGAACCATAGCTGTATTTATGCAATCCAACTTTGATTGAGGAAGGAGAAGAACATACTCTGTTGTCAAGAATGCAGCCCCAGGAGTAGTTGTGGACAACTTTCCCCTTTTCTGAGTTTCCATTATCATTGACATTTTTCAGACTCAGACTTTGTTAGAGACGAATTTCCTAAGGGTATGAGCTGGGAAGATGACATTTCATTGACATACAGGATGTATAAAACGCCAAAGAAAGAGTGAGGTAAATTACAAGGTTGTTTTGATAACTTATTGAGGTAGCAGAAGTAGCTTGCTGTGCTGTAATGAAAAGACAGGAAGTTGTGGTTAAGGCATAGGGTTGGGAATCTGTCCTATACCCAGCCCTACCACAAACTTCCTGTGTCACTTTGACAATGTTTTTCTAATGTACCCACTAATTTTGGATGCCCAACGAGGGCCCGATTTTCAGAGATGCTGAAGACAACAGAATCGCAGCTGCTCAGTGGCTCTCAAAATCAGGCCCAAGGTGTGGCAAGGAAGGCACTCAAAATTAATGGGAGCTTTTGAAAATAACAGTCTAAGCATATGTGTCTGCCTCGGTTTCTCTTTCTTTAAAAGGCAGATATTAATACTGCCTCTTAGTGGTCTTAGGAAAGATGACTTCATTAATGTGTGTGGGATGCTAAGTTACTAAAGTGTGGAGTCCCATAGAAATGCCTATAAATGACCAAGCTTAATTAAATGTAATGGATGTCCAAGACTTTTTAAATAAAAATGTTTCTTTTACATTGTTTCAGGGTAATGTGTGAATTTTCTTTTCAGTACAGCTTGGTTTGAAATGTGTGTGAAATTGGTTTCCAAGGTGTTTGGACTTAAATTTGTAAGAATACTACTATTACTGCTAATAATAATGATAATGAATCACAAAAATGATGATTCTACTAACTCAGGTGAGGAGATTTTCTAACTGATCCTCTCTCCCCTCCCTGACCTCACTCAATTCCTGCTGTCTATACACTTCCTCATGCTTTCTCAAATCCACTGATCCTACAACTCCTTCCAGTCACTCTTCAGTGCCAAATACACCAGTGATGGGTTTTTTAAAAGCGCTCAGAATTGACCTAACTGTGGGGGAGTTTGATCATTGACTTCAATGGTAGCAGAGTTGTGCCATTGCTGAGCCCTTTTGAAAATCCCTCCCCATGCTTCTAAATATATCAGAGGGATAAATACCAGGGAGGGAGAGGAATTATTTCAGCTTAGTACTAATGTGGACACGAGAACAAATGGATATAAACTGCCCGTCGGGAAGTTTAGGCTTGAAATTAGATGACGGTTTCTAACCGTCAGAGGGGTGAAGTTCTGGAACAGCCTTCCGAGGGAAACGGTGGGGGCGAAAGACCTCTCTGGCTTTAAGATTAAGCTTGATAAGTTTATGGAGGGGATGGTTTGATGGGATAACATGATTTTAGTCAATAAGTCAATAACATGCCATCGCTGGTAATTAGTATCAATGGTCAATGTGGGTCTGGCTGGAGAATCTTGCCCGCATGCTCGGGGTTCTGCTGATCTCCATATTTGGGGTCGGGAAGGAATTTTCCTCCAGGGTAGATTGGCAGAGGCCCTGGAGGTTTTTCGCCTTCCTCCACAGCATGGGGCAGGGGTCGCTTGCTGGAGGATTCTCTGCGACTTGAAGTCTTTAAATCATGATTTGGGGACTTCAACAGCTGAGTCAAGGGAGAGAATTATTCCAGGAGTGGGTGGGTCAGCTTTTGTGGCCTGCATCATGCGGGAGGTCAGACTAGATGATCATAATGGTTCCTTCTGACCTTAAAGTCTATGAGTAAATCTGCCAAGGCCCACGTGTGCGAGGCAGCATGTCACACAGACCCCAAATGAGGGACACAAAGTAAAGTATTCATGCAGGAAACTTAAAATGCTGTGGTATTAATATTGAATTTCTTAACTAGCTGTCTAGAATCTCAGTTGAATTATTCTGTATTTCTGATGTAAATAATGGTTGTCAATAAAAATGAGGGGATGCCAAATTGTGTGGAACACTGGGACTAAAACAAGTCCAGTCCCTTGACTGGAGGAACGGTTGAGTGGTCTGCCCCCCACTCCCCCAGTACTCACTAGAGTGACCAGATGTCCCGATTTGATAGGAACAGTCCCAATATTTGGGGCTTTTTCTTATATAGGCTCCTATTACTGCGTCCCGATTTTTCACACTTGCTGTCTGGTCACCCAGGCCAGAAGTGGCCACCATAACATTCTCTCTATAACAGGCTACGGTTATGTGCACTGTCCCTCTGCCATAGTGATCTTGAAGGGGAGAGGTCAGAAGATTTGTCTTCCTCCTCCCTTGAGGAGGATTTCTCTGTCACTTCTTTCAGGTGGAGACCATTAGGGACAGAGGCATAATGATTAGTGCATTCACTCCAAACAAAAGTACTCTTACCATTTCTCCCAAATCTGTCAGTTCATTACTCTCTCCTCATAGCTCCACCCCAAAATTCGGCTGTTTTCTTTTCCTTCCTCACTCAAATCCATTTGTTCTTTCTTCCCCTCAACCCTATGCTGCTTCACCATGGATTTTTATTTCTTTCCCTCTCCCCAGAGGGAACATGAAGGGGCTATGAGGTGGGCTCTTTCCTTGCCTCTCCTTCATGGACATATGGGGAGGAGTCTAGCCTGTTACCAGCTTTTATAGAAGGGATTGATTCTTCAGTGCCTTCTATCTTGTGTCATTACATACACGTGTGCAAAGTGAGTGGAAAACACGACCCCGTCCTGATTTAGTAGTGTTTCAAACTCACTTTGCACAGCTGTAGTGGTGACACATGGCAGGGGTGAATCAAATTCTCAGGGCCCTATTCTCTGTTGTCCTAACTCTTCCTTTCCAAATACTGATGCCATAAAGGACGTATAAAAGCGATGGATCTCCCCCCAGTGGAATACCCTGGCATAGGGGGCTTCACAGATGGCCTACACTTCTCCCCCTTGCAGCATCCAGCATAGAGGGCCTGGCAGGGATGTGCTGTGGGAGTCGGCTGGACCAAACTGACACTGCAGTCTGGCTACATGAGGATATGGGCATCCTGAGCATAAGTTAGTGCACCCTTGAGACTGCTCTAACTTACGTTGGGGGCTGACCAAGCTCAGAATACAGGGAGAGTTAAAGAGGTCTTAAAGTCATCTTTGTAGCTCACCCTCCCCTGTTCCTGCGCTGAGTGTATCTCAGCTGGAATGGAGAATTGGGTCCTCTATCTTTATGAGAGTGAGCAAGAGCCCCAATTATGGTGCTTGATCAGTCAACACCAGACTGGCCAATGGAAGGCAGCATAGGTAGCGCTGGTTTAGCTTGATACTTGTTAGTGTTGCTAGTGTGACACCATGGATAAGGCTCGGAGTTGCAGGAAAGTGGATGGTAATAGGCAATTGGCCCACAGGCCATAGAATGAATAAGAAGCCCTAGCCTGACTTCTCCTTCCTAATGATAGGTATTGATTTGCCTTTCTCAAATGCCACATACAGGAAGCCAGGATTCTCCTGGACATTTCAGCTCCTCTGGCTTTTTTTAAGTGAATCTTTGTAAGCATCATTAATACTAATTATTCCTGAGCAATGGAAGTGAGCAACCTCATAAAACTGTTGGATCTGTACCAGTGTTTACAATTTAGCATGACTGCCTTAAGGCTCAAGATGACTTTTTTCTCCACGACATTGATTGAACTCTGGTAAAACACATTTTCCCCTCTATGTACTCTTATCCTGTGAGATGGCTGCTGTATGAATAAATTACACAGTGGGAACTAAATGAAAAGATTTCATACTGATCATCATGTGCATATTTTAGTTCTCCCTGGTGTTTGCTTTGCCATAATCTCTGCTCTAATATGGCTGTGTACAGTCATAACTCTCCACTGTCTCTCAGCATGAAGGATGGCCCTTCTCTTTCACACCCAAGCATCTTCCCACAAAGCTTGATGTTGTCTCTTATTTTTGTAAATTCTTCCAGAAATGCGGGATTATGAAATGGAGGTTAGAGAAGTTCTGCAAAATGAACCCCACATCAAGTTAAATTTCTTCACCTAATACATTTCTTGTGTCTCTCACTTTTAGCCATAAAGTGTCCCATATTTGGCTGTTGGAAGAGACTGAGGCATAACCATGGCAACCTAGGGCTTGAAGGGGCAGGCTGCTGCAGTTCACTACTGACACTTCTTATAATTTATGCAATTAAAACTTGAGTTTAATCTCGAAGACAGTGGGGTCCAGGCTTCTAGAAAATCACAGGGATAATATTGCAATGCGCAAAGCCCGAGTTAGGTCCCTATTCAATGAATGAGGAGAATTAGAAGTATTCCAATATGATCCACAAAATCCAGCATTTTAGGCAGGGAGTCGCAGTGGAGATTAAAGATAAGATAGGTGTGGCCAACCCCTAAACAAATACTTTATCTCAATGTTTAATAAGGGTAATGAGGCATTTGGGGGCAGTGGCCAGGTAGCTAATGGGAAGAAGGATGTGGAAGTAGAAATTACCAAATGCAAGGTGGAAGCCAAACTGAGACATCTTAATGGGACCAAACTGGGGGGGGGTCTAGGAAATCTCCAGCCAAGAAGACTAAAGGAATTACCACATAAAATTGCAAGCCCAATAGCAAGGATTTTTAATGAATCCCTAAATTCAAGGGCTGTACACTATGACTGGAGAATTGCTAATATAGCACCTATATTTAAGAAAGGGGAAAAAAGTGATCTGGGAAACTACAGGCATGTTAGTTTGACCTCAATTGTATGCAAGGTTTGAGAACAAATTTTGAAAGAGAGGGTAATTAAAGACATAGAGGTGAACGGCAATTGGGGTAAAAGACACCATGGTTCTACAAAAGGTAGATCAAGCCAGACTAATCTGATCTCTTTCTTTGAGAAGATAACAGATTTTTTAGACAAAGGAAATGCAGTAGATCTAATCTACCTGGATTTCAGTAAAGCATTCGATACAGTTCCACATGGGAAATTATTAGTTAAATTGGAGAAGAAGGGAATTAATATAAGAATTGAAAGGTGGGCAAGGAACTGGCTCAAGGGAAGACAACAACACTTCATACTGAAAGGTGAATTGTCATACTGGAGGGAGGTTACTCGTGGTGTTTCTCAAGGATTGGTCTTGGGACCAATCTTATTTAACATTTTCATTAATGACTTTGGCACAAAAAGTGGGAGTGTGCTAATACAATTTGTGAAGAATACAAAGTTGGTAGCTGTTGCCAATATAGAGGCGGACCTGAATATCATACAAGAAGATGTGGACAACCTTGAAAACTGGAGTAATAGAAATGGGCTCGTATAGATGAGCCCATCTTCCCTGGGATGTGGGAGACCCCTGGTTAAGTCCCCCCATTATGTGATGAGAAGAAGAGAATTGAGCGGGACAGGGTCTCTCTTAGGAGAGTGCTGTAACCACAGGGCTCTAGGTTGTTTCTCACACTTTCTCTGGACCCATTAATATCTAATTATGCAATTATTTAATTAAACTGGAACATCTTCAGGAGGTGAGATTGAGGGCACCCCATATTAGAATATCCCAGTGGTTAGAGTGCTCATCTAGGAGGTGGAAGCTTCCTGTTCAAATCCCCTCTCCTCATCAGGCAGAGTAGGGAATTGAACAGAGGGTCACCCCAATTCCAGGTAAATGCCATATCCACTGGGCTAATGGTTACAAAGGAAGGCCTCTCACTCCCACTTTAGTGTGGAGTTAGACCGCCTCTGAGCATGCGTACCAGGTCAGGCCCTGCACACGAGATAGGCGGAGGAATGTGGATCGCTCTGGGGCTTAGGCGGGAGATCCGGATGCCTAGAGGGAGGCAGCAGTGCACGTGCTCAGCGGTAGGAACATAGGTGCCACGGGAACTTTTACTACACAAACTTAGGCACCTACTGAACTTAGCCATCTGCAGGGTTTGGCAGCGGCTGAGCAGAGTTTTGTGGATCACAGTGGTGCCTAAAAATAGGATTTAGGCCCCAAAATCTGGGGGCTAGGTATGTATGTACCTTTGTGGATCTGGGCCTTGTAGTTAGAGCCTCATAATGGCTATTGTTTCCAGAGCAGTAGTAGCTGATAGAAGGGGATCCATTTCCATATGCACCTGCTGAATATGATCATTAAAGTTTACTAATAGCAGGTTAGACTGTTCAAATCACCCTAAGAATTATGTACATATTCTTCAAGAGCCTTCAGGTATCGAGAAAATCAACATAAGGGACCAAATCCATCCTTGGTGTAACTCTCCTGCCATCGATGGAGTTGTATCTAGCTTATTTCCAGGTGAGAGGGAAGAGGAAAGGCAATCTACTAACAGTATGACACATGGAGGCTAAATATTGGTGGTAGAGTGAATTGTACATTAGGAGAGAACACACTAGGGGGCTTTTCCTAAATAAATATTTTGGTAACTTGAGACTCATGCTTGTCTTACACTATTACTAGGGTCCTACCAAATTCATGGTCCATTTTGGTCAATTTCAAAGTCATAGGATTTTAAAAATCATAAATTTCATGATTTCAGCTCTTTAAATCTGAATTTTCACGGTGTTGTAATTGTAGTGGTCCTGACCCAAAAAGGAGTGTGTGTGTGTGTGTGGGGGGGGGGGGGGTTGCAAGGTTATTGTAGGGGGATTGCAGTACTGCTACCCTTACTTCTGCACTGCTGCTGGCTGCGGTGCTGCCTTCAGAGCTGGGCAGCTGGAGAGAGGCGGCTGCTGACCGGGAGCCCAGCTCTGAAGGCAGAGCCACCACCAGCAGCAGGGCAGAAGTAAGGATGGCATGGTATGGTGTTGCCACCCTTCTGCACTGCTGCCTGCATTGCTGGGCCCTCAGTTAGCAGATGTCATCCTCTGGCCACCCAGATCTGAAGGCAGCAGTGCAGAAGTAAGGGTGGCATGATATGGTATTACCACCCTTTTATGCTGCTGCTGGCAGGGCACTGCCTTCAGAGCTGGGTGCCCAGCTAACAGCCACTGCTCTTCGGCCACCCACCTCTGAAGGCAGCACAGAAGTAAGGGTGGCAATACTGCAACACCCTTAAAATAACCTTGTGACACCCCTGCAAATCTCTTTTGGGTCAGGACCCCCAATTTGAAAAACACTGGTCTCCCCCATGAAATCGGTATAGTATAGGGTAAAAGCACACAAAAGACCAGATTTCATGGGGGGAGACCAGATTTCACGGTCCGTGACGCGTTTTTGATGGCCATGAATTTGGTAGGGCCCTATTAGGAGGAGGAGGATTAAAATTGAACCCTTATGGCTAATGCATGGGCCACGAAGTCCAGTGATCTCAGTTCTGTTCTTACCTTTAGCATGGACTTCCTATGCAGCCTTAGCAAAGTCCCTGTACACTGCTGCACCACTGTGCTGGGCCTGTTGTAAATTTCCCCATCAGTGTAATATGGGGATAATAGTAGAGGAGTATTGCAGGGCTTTGCCCATTAAAGTTTGTAATGGGTTTTGAGCCCTTCTCAAGGAAAGTGGTGTGTTAAAAACCAGTATTATTATTTTAATAACCTACATATGGCATCCTGCAAGTCAGTATCATAAACAGCTTCACCAATAGTTAATTTGGAATTAATTGAAAACAGCCCTCTGTGAGCATAGTTATTTGCATGAATGTTTAAAGTGATTAAAATAATGTTGGGGCTTTTAAAAAATCAGAACTGTCAGCTACGTTGCTGAGGTATATTTTATTTTTGTATATCTATCTTGAAAAAATTTTAAAAGCTTCTTTTCCTTACTTAGCTGGGTTTGGAAACCAACTGATCATTATGATTTTTTGTTTTACACAGTATTTCCTCTCCTCTCAGACAGTTCCAAAAGGCAAGTTTCTTTCAAAAAAATGTGCCCTCAAAAATAATAATAATTATGATATTGCTTTTTTCTCCTGGAGACCTTGAGTGACCATTGATGAAATCTTTTTTTTCTGCCCTGTTCAATGGTCAGATATTAGGCAACAAAAAATGAATCCATCTATTTATGTGCGTTTCTTTCCTGGCTGTAATATGATTAAAGAAAGCATTTCTTCAGTAATCTGCTCTAATACAATAGATTTCAATGACTAAGCTAAATATCCTTGTGTGTTTTCCTTGCCTTCCAAAGACAACCCCTATGTTGAGGGCCAGCAATGCCAGGACCTATGCATCACTCCCATTTGAACTCTTAATACAGCTATGAAGGGCCTGATCCTGCAAGCTGTTGTGCACCTTCTTTGAGGTGCTGAAGGCCCTCAATTTCCATGAAATCAGGATGCCTCTCTTCCTCATTCTGCACTTGCACCCGGGTTAGAATGCTGGCTGTGGAAGGATATCCCAAGCACTGCCAAGACTGTGATAAGGGACTTGTTAATAAAGGACTCTTTTTTCTGGAGGGATTACAGATTTTAAGGCCAGAAGGGACCATTGTGATCATCTAGTCTGTATAACACAGGCCATAGAACTTCCTCAAAATATTCCTAGGCCATATCCTGCTGCCCTTTGTCCTAGTGGTGCCTCTACCAACACAGACAGTGGAACTGGGATTTCTGGACACCCCAAAGAGTTTTCAGAGTCCCATCATTCTGATGAGGCAATTGTGCTAAACTGAGGCTAGTTAGCCTCAGAAACCTAAAGAATGCAGGCTAATCTCATCAGAGAAAGCCAGGGAGTGAAGGTGTTCTGTGTTTATGCTCGTGAAACTGGGCTCCTTGAGTTTCAATAGCAGGTATATGGTGAGTGTTCTTCCGCCCTTTGTTATTACAGAAAAATTAATAGAATTTAGTTTTTGAAAAGAACAGTTGTAAGTTACAGAAGGCAGCCCAGATGTGTCGAGGGTCATGAGCTTCTGCTCATGGTAAAAAGAACAGGAGCACTTGTGGCACCTTAGAGACTAACAAATTTATTAGTTATCTGCTTATGGTGTTTGCAAATTTGGAATTTACAGGGTATTAAAGGGATGTGGCTAAATTTGCTGGTCTGTGCTCTTTTGGTTAAACAAGAATTCTGTAACAAATGTAAAAAAAACATGTTTTTTTACAATTTTAATTTGGTTTTGTTGAACCCAGGCCAGTTGGGGAAACTTTCTTGTCAGCTGCTCAAAGAAGGAGGCAGAATTCCATGGCGTATGAACATATTAAGCTGCACTCTGTTGGAGCTATGTATAATTTTACTCCAGAAAGCTACACTGAGTATACTGGTAGAATAACAACTAGAAGTGGGGATAAAAACCGTTTTAAAGGAGTCTGGGAATATCCTCCCCTGGACAATCTGATTCCAAACGCAAATAACTTGCTCTTCAGAAATAGTTCTGAGTCCCAGGGTTGGGTCATCTCTAGCAAGGATGACATAGAAATATGTGGATAAGGGGTAATGCTAGTATCTTCAGTGTGCTGTTAAAACTTTAACAAATGGCTGTTGGGAGCTCCTCTGCCATGTGGCGTGGCTTTATTACACTTCTGTCTAAACTCCCAGACATGCTGGTGTCAGTAGTAAAGTGGGCCTCAAAGGTTTAAGTGGGTTACTCAGAGTATTGTGGTAGTATTCCCTTCCTTTCTGCTTAGTTAGTGAATGTTTTCCCCCCACTCTGTTGTTAATTAAATAAAGCAGCATGTGCCTAGCCTGTAGTCGTGTAAGTAGAGTATGTTCTCCTGAGCAGGGAGCAGTCCCTTTTACAGAAGAACTTAACCATGATGTCTCTGCTTCCTTCCTCTTCTCCATGGATGGTGAATAGTCAGAGTGAGGTATGGGGAGCACCACAGGGCAGTACACTTTACCTTTTTAAGGACAGCAGCCTGCAGTTCTGTTTTTTCACCCTTCCTAGATGAGAAAAGCACTTTCGCTCGCACATTTGTGTTGCAAAATAGCAGTTTAAAAAAACCCCAAAACCCTGAAACAGTAATTTGTGACCTTCCCCCCCCCCCACCCCCAACAGAGAGAGACAACAATATCTCTGACCTCATCACTATGATTGCAGTTAGAATAATAACATCAAAATGAGAATTTGAGACAAACCAGAAACTGGTTTTCTCCTCACAGGATGGGTTCAGGAAGTGACTTTTTTTAATTGCTTAAGTAGAGATGCGCTTTAGTATTACATTTTATTGGATCGCTTTATTTATACAGGAAAAGCTCTCTGAGAGAGCTGGCTCCGGGCAGGCTTTCAGGAGCATCCTGTTGTCTGCACTGTGGTAAAGTTACTGATTACACAGATATTATGACATAAAATGAAGAGAATAGTGTGTTTGATCCATGTGCCTCTCCCTAGGTTTTAACAGTCTATACGGAACTAATCACGCGGCGGCTCCATCCTGCGAGGAGCGGTGTGTTCCTAACTCTCACTGACTTCAGTGGAAGTTGGGGGCGCACTGAGCACCCTCCATGACTGAGGTCATAAACCTCTCTGAGTCTAAAAATCTTACTCACCAGCAGTGTGATAATAAATTAGCGTAAGTCAGTTGGCTAACTGCTGACCCAGCTTGTGTAAACATACCTGTGCTGTATGCAGTGTAGTTTGTAGCCATGTCAGTCCCAGGATATTAGAGAGAGAGAAGGTGGGTGAGGGAATATCTGTTATTGGACTAACTTCTGTTGGCGAGGGAGACAAGTTTTTGGGCCACACAGAGCTCTTCAGGTCTAGGGAAGGTGCTCAAAGCATCACAGCAAAATGCTGGGTGGTACAGATTGTTTAGCAGAAGTAGTTAACCATCTGTTTCACCTGGCATTTTTGCTGTGAGGCTGGGAGTCCTTTCCCAGACCTGATGAAGGGCTTTGTGTGGCTCGCAGGCTTGTCTCTCGCACCAACAGAAGTTGGTCCAATAACAGATATTGCATCATCCACCTTCTCTCTACACATACCTATGTTCTTTTATGGTAGGATTTAGGTGCCCCATTTGTACCTCAGGTAAAACCAGCTGCACCCAAGACTAAGTAGAAGGATGTGCAGTATGAAATTTACACTGCTGTGGAATACTCTGCTGTGAGTGCACCTTTTTAAAAGGGCTGGACAATTTTATGAGCAACACCCCAATTTGCATGCAAAGTAAAGGATAATCTCATCTCAGTTCTGTTCCTGTGAATTAGGGAGTTCTCAAACTTTTCATAATGTGAACCACATTTTAATAGTGATTGTCTTGTGAATGTCTCCCCTATAGACAAACCCTTCTCATTCACAGTCAGATGCAGCACTTCCCTACCCTGTTCATGAGTTGCCTACATGGGGTGTGTGTGTGGGGGAGGGGGGGGGAATAAAGGGTGAGATTCTGTAATGTGCCTTTCCGACTGCAGCACAGAACATGCAGCCTAATGGAAGGGGGTGCTATAGTGGCTTTTAAGCCACCTCTGTGTTCTAGGGGCCTTATAGGTATATTGTGAGGCTAATTTAATACTTATAAAGTACTCTGAAAGGCTGACAGATGATAGACACTTTAAAGATGCTACATATTATCAAAGCAGTGTGTGAGATTAGCATGTCTTTACTTGAGCACCCAATCCTGCATAATAGTCTCATATGTTGACTTCTAAAGTATATGAACAACTGCCTGTCCAGGCATAACTGTAGTCATTAGAAAGAGGTGGGCACTTACAATAACTAATACATAAATCCCTGATGCTAGAAGAGAAAGGGATTAAAAAGGATATATCTGAAAAGGAAACAGACCATTGAGGAATAAAATAGCAAGAGAGATTTTCTGTGTGCTCCAAATTAAGGCAGAAATGGCCTTAATTTCAGGTGTCCCAAGCTAGACAACAGTACCCGTATAGGTGCCCCGTAATGATAGCTGCTTGTTTCAAGTGTACTTAAAGGTGACTGCAAACTATGGAAATGATTGGTTGTTTTTTTTTTACTTCTGGATGCTTCTGTCTGCTTTTCTTCAGTAAGCACTGTCCCTCCTTCACTGCAGAGAAGAGGAAAAGGAGAAGCTGTTTTGACTTTCCTTTTCAGTTCGCACCATCTTATGAAAGCTGCTTTACTGGAGCCCAGATAGTCTTTCATTTCCAGCTTGCTATAAATTATATAAGGTTCTTACACTGGTGTGTAGTCCCCTTTAAGGTGGCAGGCTGCCAATGGTAAGAAATGAAATTCTGCTATAATGACCAGGAGGATCAGAGCAGATTTGGGTGATGAAGATGTTTCCTAATTACACTTAGATACTTGGATAACTGATTAAAATAATCAATCTGTAAGAAGTTAACATTTTTATACAGTATGAATAGTTTACCCCTAGTGTCCCTGTCCCCTCGTACAATAAGGACTTTGAGCATTTCTCTCTCTTAAAGAGTTGACAGAATAATTAGATCCATTCAGCAGCCGCAGCACTGGCTGCAGAGGATGACAACAGTGGCAGCAATTGCTGAATGTTAGGGTAACAAAAGGGGCTGGATCAAGATGAAAATTCCTCAACATGTGGGTGGGTGTCCCAGATGGACAGGAGAGAGAACATTATAATTACTTAGCATCATTTACAGGACCCATTAAAAACCAAACATTCAGTGCTGAAATGAACAATAATAGAAAAGAAGTAATTTCTTTGCTGGGAAATTGAGCTCTTGCATCTCCTATCTGGTCTGGCCAGCCTTCATTAACGTCACTTGGTCTGTAAATTGACTCTAACAACTGAGTTTAGGAGCAAAATGTAGCCTTTTCTCTTTAAAAGTACATTATAAAACCTGAGATGTATAGAAAACTCTTCATTTTCTGTATACCATTTCAGTGACAAGTTTATCTGGGATTTAAACTTTCTCTTCAGTGTTGTAACTCAGACTCAGCACTGTTGTGCTAGGCCTGCTGTGGTTCTCAACCAGAGGTACGCATACCCCTGGGGGTTTATAGAGGTGTTGTAGGGGGTACATCAGCTCATCTAGATATTTGCTTACTGTTACAACAGGCTACAGAAAAAGCACTAGCAAAGTCAGTACAAACTAAAATTTCATACAGACAATAACTTGTTTATATGGCTCTATATACTATACACTGAAATGTAAGTACAATATTTATATTCCAATTGGTTTATTGGTAAATTATATGGTAATGACAAATTAAGCAATATTTCAATAATTGTGTGCTGGGACACTCTTTTTTTTTTTTTTTTTTTTTTTGTATTTTTATGTCTGATTTTGTAAGCAAGTTTGTAAGTGAGGTGAAACTTGGAGGTATGCAAGACAATCAAACTCCTGAAAGGGGTTCAGTCATCTGGAAAGGTTGAGATCCACTGTGCTAGGGTAAATATTGACTGTAAACAAAAGAGGAACTACTAGTTCAATTCCCATGCTCCTTGCTGAAATCAACATGTTATAAAATGTGAAAATAGCTAAGATTTTTAAGGCTTGTCAACACATAGAATTTAATCCAGACTAAAGTAGAGTACAAATTTTAAAGCATATTAACTATTACTGATCAGCTCTAAAAGTGTATTAAACTAGCATTGGCCTGCTAAACCCAGGGTTGTGAGTTCAATCCTTGAGGGGGCCACTTCGGGATCTGGGGCAAAATCAGTACTTGGTCCTGCTAGTGAAGGCAGGGGGCTGGACTCGATGACCCTTCAGGGTCCCTTCCAGTTTTATGAGATAGATATATCTCCATAATTTCAATCTGGATCACAATTTTGCAGTCTCAGCACCTGTATGTATTAAGCAGCAGAGAAATATATCATTACAAGAGAATGGCCCTCTTCTGAGCAAGGCTGAGTCTGAGTACAGACCCAATAAAGGATTTACATAAGCCCCCAGATGTAGATGAATGAAAGCTTGTAGATCCTTCTCAATCCAAAAAATAGTCTATGAAAAACGTCATTCAGGGTGCAGGGAGGATGAAGGGAGAATTAGAGAGGACTGTTATCCGTGTGTGACAGACCCAGCAGCTGTCACACTAGAAATCATCTGTCGTCATGCCAGATTCTGCAAACTGTGCAGGGAAGAGAGGAGCAGGCATGTGAAAAAATGACAGTGACAATTAACACAGACTTTTGTTTACTATCTGATTATTTTTTCTTTAAATTAACCCCTTCATTGCCTCTGGAAGTTTAATACATGTCCTGTAACGCTGCATCCATGCCTCCCGTTGGACATAAATTCTGTGCACTATCACCACATTACTAGCTGGGCCCTGAAAAGGAATGGCATGTGAAATAGGCATCACAAAGAGAAACTAAAATGACACCTTTGAAAAAAAGATTCCCAAATGTTGTTAGAGAGAGCCCCCAAGAGAAATGTTGTAGGAAGGTAGTGATTTTTGTTTTTTGTTATTTTTTAAAAAGCCCCAACAATCCTGGCAGACGAACATCTTATTTTGTTTGTGCAATACCTATTTTATTTGCCACCTAAGTATTAGATCAATAGACATTAACAGAGTGAATTTGCTGCAACAAAATTTGTATTGGAATTTAGTGCTCATAGAAGGTCTCAGGGTGCCAGCTGTATGAACTGTCTGCTGGAAGAGGAACATTACCAGTGCAGTCTTCCTCACAGTGCCCTTAGACCAGAAAGCCTAGCTCCAGGGCTTATAATTCAACCTCCACCGTTGGCCCCTTTAGTACTTGGCTTCTCTAGTGAAATGGTTACTGGGGTATACATTCTTGTATGGGGATGAGATGCCTCCAGGTAGGATTGGGAACTGGGCATTAAGAGTTCTAATCCTGTCTCTGACACAAACTTTGTTGTTGGCCTTCTGAATGTCTCCACCGGCCTTATCCAAAGCTTGCTGAAGTCAACGGAAAGACTTCCACTGGGCTTTGGATCCTTAATTGCTTTTGCCTCAGCTTCCTGTCAGGATTTCCTAACGTTAATGAAGTGTTCTGCTTACTTTTAAGTAGTCTGGGTACACCCATCCACCCAGGGCCGGCTCCAGGCACCAGGCAACCAAGCTGGTGCTTGGGGCGGCACCTGGAGGGGGGCGGCGCGGCGCTCTGGCCGCCGGGGAGAGCGGGGCCACAGCCGGGCACGCCGCCCTCCCCCCGGCCGCCGAGGGGAGAGCGGAGCCCCCGCCGGGGCTCGCTGGGGCTCGCTGCCCTACCCCCGGGGCTCCGGCCGTCCCCCCCCCCCCCCCCGGGGGGGGGGGGGGGCAGCCGGAGGCTTTTTTGCCTGGGGCGGCAAAAAAGCCAGAGCCGGCCCTGCATCCACCGCAAATAGGGTGACCAGATGTCCCGATTTTATAGGGACAGTCCTGATTTTGGGGTCTTTTTCTTCTATAGGCTCCTATTATCCCCCACCCCTTGCCCTGATTTTTCACACTTGCTGTCGGGTCACCCTAACCGCAAAGAAGGAGGCAGCTATTGCAGAACTAGCTATATTTTTGCAACTGAAAATATTTTTGTGACAAAACCAAGCATCCTTTTTACTGTGACTTACTAGTCCTCTAGTACCTGAAAAAAGATGATGAGAATGATGGCACAAATAATGACTTTTGTATTTAAGAACCTAGCGATGCACCTGAGCAATCTTTGGGACACCATTTTTTGTTTGTTTGTTTTGTTTTCCTTCAACAGCCTTGTTTTTTTTCTTTTCTTCCCTCCCTCCCCCAGCCCCAAAAATGAAGAGCACGATCATACCCGTTTTAGTGCACTTTCTGCCCATATACAAGAGGTAGGACTGGAAGTGAGGACAGAGCATGCTCATAACTTTATGCTAGGCCAGGGATTGAGTATATTTTAAAACCAAAATATTTGAAAAATCATTTCCCCCCCCCCCTTACCTGTCTCAGTATTTTATGGCTTTATAAGGGGTCCATCATTCTGGTATCTTGGCACAGTGCCAGGATCTGAGCCTGTGTGAGAACCCCACAGCTTTCAGTATGCATTTGGTTTGTGTATTGAAACCCGGGAGCTTAGATTACAGGGGTCAGCAATGGTTTAGTCGCCTTGTGCTCATTTAGAGGTTATATGCGTAGACACACACGTGCGCGCGCACACAATCACACACACACACACCTTTCTAGCAGACCTGATTTATTTGGCCGACTGGCTGGAAATTGCCAGCATCCTAAGGGTTAATTGAAAGGCTTTCCTTTAAACTTCTTACTGTGGTGGTTAAGGAGTTACAGTTCTTTTCAGAGACTTACTGCATTACCCCATCTCAACAGTGCTGAACAGATGTAATATCAAAGAGATTTTAATAGGTGATAACTATTGCTGGGAAAATATTATTTGTTCTCAATCTAAATCATGTAAAGTGTGTCCTGATGCTAGATGTCTGCTGGAAGAGGAACGTTACCAGTGGAGGCTTCCTGATATGTACTTTATAAATATGCATCATCATCATCATCAAACTATATCATAACTTCTGGAAGTTGATCATGGTTGCTCAAAGGGTGTCACGCTGCATAATGTCTCCTGGTTTCTTCTTATAATTCTTCTGATATAAGCATTATTATATTGACCACACTTGTTGATATTCTTGATAGTTATGATTAGCTTGAGTGATTCAGTCTATCAGTGGTCAGAGGGGTTTATTGCTGTTGTCCAAACTAATTAGCTGTTGCAAACCTCAAGGCAGTGCATGAGAAAGGGGATGACCCAAATAATTTATGGATCGAGGCAAAACGCAGTCCAACACTGGCCACGGGGCATGAGAGGAACGTGTTTTAGGAGAAAGTTTCAATTATGAAAGCAGTCAGGGGGCCAAGGGGACATTCTGACATGGACACTATGGCACAGCAGGAATTTGGAAGGAAGCCTCCAAGGGCCTGATTTTCAAAAGAGCTCAGTAGATTGGGTACTGATAGCTTTTGAAAAAACTGGTTGTAAGTTTTACGATGGGAGCTGCTGCTTGCTGAGCTTGTTTGAAAATCTGCCTGTACATCTTTCCCTGAGAGATCTGATTCTAGTTACATGTAGCTGTGGCATACAGTCTGTAGGATTAAGTTTTCAAAAGCACTTAGCATTGACCTAACTCTGTTTCCACTGATGTCCGTGGGAAAACTCTCCTTGAATGGGAGCAGAGGTAGGCCATCACTGAGTGCTGCTGGAACATCTCATCCTATATAGATATGTAAATGAAGAGGTGTTATGATTCTGTTAGATTGCCAGGCATCCGGATTTTGACCAGAACACCTGGTTGAAAAGGGATCCAGCACAGCTGACCAGGCCGTTAAAAGTCCAGTCCATGGTGCAGCGGGGCTAAGGCAGGCTCCCTGCCTGCCCTAGCTTTGCGCAGCTCCCAGAAATGTCCAGCATGTGACCTGCAGCCCCTATGTGCAAGGGTGGCCAGGGAGGCTCCATGCACTGCTCCCACCCCGAGCACCAGCTCACGAGCTCCCATTGGCCGGAAACTGTGGCCAATGGGAGCTGTGGGGGCAGCACCTGTGGACAGTGGCAGCACACACAACTGCCTGGCCACACCTCCACCTAGGAGCCAGACATACCAGCTGCTTCCGGGAGCCACCCGAGGTAAGCGCCACTTGGAGCCTGCATCCCGAACCTACTCCCACACCCAAACTCCCTCCAAGAGCCTACACCCTCTCCCACACTCCAACCCCCCTGCCCCAGCCCTGAGCCCCTTCCCCCATCCCAGAGCCCGCACCCCCAGCTGGAGCCCTCACCCCCTCCTGCACCCCAACCCCCTGCCCCACCCTAATGAAAATGAGCAAATGATGGAAGGAGAGGGGATGGAGTGAGTGGGGGTGTGGCCTCGGAGAAGGATCAGGGCCTCAGGGAAGGGGCGGGGCAGAGGTGGGTCTAGGGTGTTTGGTTTTCTGCAATCAGAAAGTTGGCAACCGTAGGTTCTGTACACTGCACCTGTCAATGTAAGGATTCTGTGTGTCAGGGATGCTGCTGCAAGTCAATCCCAGGTGGCAGCACTGTACTGTGTACTTTCTTGGGTGTTGGGTTTAGTGTGTGGGTGCTGGATGGTTTTGGTGGCCTGTGAGCCACAGGAGGTCAGACTAGATGATCCAGTGGTCCTTTCTGGCCTTAAACTCTTTGACTTTCTCGTGGAAACGGATTTATTTATTAATGTTTCCCTTACTGGGCAATAAGTTCTTCAGACTGTGGAGCTTTTTGTCTATGGGAAGCCTCACAACAACCCATTTGGAAAAGTGATCCCTCTGAGTAACAGTTTTCTAGGTAAGAAGAGCTCTCAGTGGACCTAGCCATTTCTCACCCTCCCCTCCCCTTTAAATCTCATTGTCATAGTTACAGGGCTAACTGCATCTCTGTCCCCTTCCTGATATCTGCATGCATCTCCTCATGTGTCATCCCTTTACCTATCCTGGGGTGGAATTCATAATTTTCCCACTCTTAGACCAGGGCATGGGCTACAGTACCCTGTGTATCAACTGTTCTTTTTAGCCTGCAGGTTTAGCTGAGTTTAGGTACTGGCAGTTCTTCCCTTCGGGAGTCTATGACCAGACAGCCCTTCTAAACTAAGGCGTTGTTTGCTTTGGAGTAGGAACAAAGGCTTGGAGTGAGAAGGATTTAAAAACAACAAACATCTACATGCATGTAGACCAGGGGTAGGCAACCTATGCCACGCGTGCTGAAGGCGGCACGCGAGCTGATTTTCAGTGGCACTCACACTGCCCGGACCCTGGCCACCGGTCTCGGGGGCTCTGCATTTTAATTTAATTTTAAATGAAGCTTCTTAAACATTTTAAAAACCTTATTTACTTTACATGCAACAATAGTTTAGTTATATATTACAGACTTATAGAAAGAGACCTTCTAAAAATGTTAAAATGTATTACTGGCACGTGAAACCTTAAATTAGAATGAATAAATGAAGACTCGGCACACCACTTCTGAAAGGCTGCCGACCCCTGATGTAGACTATATAACGGCTGATGGGAAAGTAGGCAGGCCTAACTTCTTCAGACATTCCCAAATCCCAGTAGGGCCTGGTTTTCCCAAACAACTAGCTCCCCTGCCTGGAAGAGGGTCTCTTTTAAACCCTGTTATAGTTCATCTGTGTTCCTGGGCTTTGACCCTTCTGGTTAAAACCAGTCCTATAGGCTCAGCAGGAGATCAGGCAAAATCATCAAAGCTAATCATTCTAGTACTGTCTGCTAACAACTCTCAAGTGTTTGCTGAGGAGTGGCTATCTTGAGCCATTCTTTTCCTTCCTTCCTGCGTTCCCAAACAGCCCTCTATTGAATTAACCCAATATATTCGTACAATACACCTCCAGTAACCAGGCCAACATACAGTATTCAGAAATTATTACAGGGCAGTTCCAAATGTGTCTCCATCTTTTTTTAAGGGATCCTGAGAGCAGACCTCTTGAATACATAGCCTGGGCGTGCCATACCTTTCTGTCTCAGGGTGATGTTCCCCTCTAAATGTTAATTCCTTCTCTGCACTGGGATTGCCTTTTTTTTGTACGTTGCGCATGAGTGGGAGAATATGGTGACAAGTATATGCAAAACACTTAATGAACCCTCCATATCTTCTTTTCTTGGGGCACCATTTGGTCTTGCCAGTCCTTCCCCAAAGCAGAAAGAAGCTTAGTTAAGGCCCCAATTCAACGAAGCATGTGCCTAATTTTTAACACACAAAAGTTAATAGGGCTATTTGCATGTTTAAAGTTTGGCATGTGCTTACCTCATTGAATTGGGGTGTACGTTTCCTTGTTTGAGGGTTAACTTGATGAGCAAGTGCTGTAGCTACAGCACAGCAAAGCTGGGAGGAGAGATTAGAGTCCCCCTCCCACCCCCCCATGTAAGAAGAAATTTAATTCTTCTTAAGCTCCTGAAGGGATGTGCAAACTAATCGTCATTCCTCTTCTCCAGCTTGAACCAGAAAGAAAGATAGACAGACGATCAGCTGCTTCCTGATGACTGGTTTCTTTTAAACCTCAGCCAGCCCAGCTGTGGCCTGAGTACTGGAGTCTTTTCAAAGTGTGTGTAGCCAGGGGTACACTCCTCCTTCTGTGTTGTCAATGTTCAACTTGAAGGGAGGGGTGGGATGCACATGTTGTATCCGCTGGGGCAGGGAACACCCTGCTCTCTGGATACTGCTAAACAGTCCCTGCAAGGGAGACTTTTTTTATCCCTAGCATGTAAAGGTACTTCTGAAGGGCACATATATGGCCTTCAAATAGGATGTGCTTTTTGGTGCAATCAAAATTTTGATTTGCGGTTGACATACCAAACATCTTATGAAGATTTAAGTCCCCTCCCCTTTTCTCATTGCAAGTTACTAAGAGCTCAAAGCCCCCTGAAGTCAATGGGAGCTTTTCCATTGGTTTCAATGGCCTCTTTGAACAGTCCACCCACCCTTATAGTGCCTGTGTCCATGTCTTTATTGTCCCTCTTCTTGCTCCATAGCCTGCAGGACACATTGAAGTAAATGGAGTTACCTCTATGCCATCGGAGGAGGGGAGCATGATAGGTCAGTTGACAAAGCAGCATTCTAAAAGTTCTGTGAGCAGTCCTCAGAAAACCTGCCTAAAACAGTCTCTTTTCCCTCAGAAAGAGTTGTCTATATTTTTTGAATTTCCAGTGGTACCAATTAAATGCTGATAGATTATTAATGAATGAAGCATTCTGCAAGGATTTCTGCTGCAAAGCTACCCTGGAGTCAGAACAGCTGTTCTGTGCACGCTGGCTCCTTTGAACCCTAGCAGAAAGTTCCTTTATGTTAGTGTTGAGACAAACAGCTTTAGAACTGTTTGTGCATCTACTCTATTTATAACAAAAAATAAAATAAAATAACCCCAGAAGAACAAAGCACGTCTCCCAAATACACTACCCTAAAAATTTGTAAGAGCACACAACAGCCAGGGATGAATCTGACATCAGGAAACAAAGGCAACAAGTTATATTTAACCTGCAAGCTTTCCTCATGCTGCGGTTAAGTGCTTTTAGCCTGATGTGGGCATGCTATGGAAGCAACTAGCCTTAATGTGGCTGACTGTGAGGAGGAAGGGTGATGGTGGCTTTGAATCCTTAATGCATACCTTTTAATACAGGTAGTGTTAAGTATTTGTTTTTAAACTAGCAGTTTATGAGAGGCCATAGAGCAATACTGACCTCAGACAAATCACTTGGTCCTGCTGCTATTTCAAGTCAATGGTAGTGTCACTGATGACACTGGTAGGAGGTTACAGCCCAGTGGTTTTAAAGTGGCTGCTTCCTACCGGTGGGCCTGCTCCTGCAAAGTGCTGAGTGCCCTCAACTTCCAAGTGGGGTATCAGTACTTCACAGGGTGAGGCTCAGTGTCCTTGGACAATAAATGCACAATCTATTAAGTGATTCTGGAGTTGCCGTTTTGTTTTTTTATCCAGGAAAATCATGGAAATACTCAAGATGTTACACATCTTCTGTTCACACAATCTATCCGAACACTTGTCGTCATATGCATTCCTTTTTAATTGCAATTCTCAGAGAGAACCTAGGGTTAAAAAGTCACAAAGTGAGCACTTGGTTCCGCTGCAAATTCTAGACATCTAAAGACTTTGCTCATGAAAACTTAAAACAAAACTCACTTTTTAGCAATTTTATTTTTATTTAAAAACACCCCAAAAGACATGTCAAAGGGATCTAAAAATAACTTTTGTGACCAGAAGTTTCTTTTACAATATTACAGACATGGGATTTAATAATTAAGGTTACTATTTTGTTCTGGTGACTTTTACTAAAAGTCAGACAGGTCACAGGCAATAAACAACAGGTCACGGCTTCCGTGAATTGTCTGACTTTTACTAAAAATAACGGGTGGTGGTGGAGGGGGCTAACACCCTTCCCCTCCCCACCCCCCATGGCAGCGTCTGGGAGCTGCAGGGTTCCTGTGGCGACGGCCGGAAGCTGAAGCGGAAAAAGTCACGGAGGTCTTGGAAAGTCACGGAACATCCATGATAAGATTTTTATCTTTATTAATATATTTGGGACTGAAAAATTAGCATTTTAGAACGGTTGCTTTATTAGTTGTTAATGTGAAAAGTTTTCAGAGGACTGGCAGTGCTGCAGAAGACAACCAGCTCTCAGACAACAGGTAGTGCTGCAAAGTACCTAGGGAGGAATTGTCTCATGTCTCTCTTGAGTGACCCCTCCAATTGTCACATGATATTGGTGAACTTGAGAGGGCACTGAAGGTAGAAAGTTGCGGTCAGCCCAACGCAGGGCCTTCTAAGAGGGAGTTAAAGTGCACACTTGGGAGGGAAGATCTTCCAGAATCCCAAATATACAAGAGTCAGGACGACACTCACTCTTTTCTTCTATTTGTTTCTGGTTGTCATACTTGGCTGATTGATGACTGTTGTTTGTATTGTGGTCGTACCAAGGAGACCCTGTCATGGACCAGGGCTCTGTTATGCTAGGTGCTGTACAAACACAGAACAAAAAGATGATCTCTGCCCCAGAGAGCTTGCAATCTAATCAAATACAAACACAACAGGGGAATACGACACAGATGGGAGAACAAGGAAACAATGAGACAATACTGGTTGGCATGATAGGCAGTGGTTTGAGCACACCAGCTATAGTGGGTGAAAATTCCCTTTACTCTTATAGCAATTACCAATGGTGATAGAATAGGATCTTGATTTCTTTTTTCATTTTTATATTCTAAGCTAACTTATGGTCATAAAGAAGACAAAGGTAAAGGACTAATGCATTTAAATTTCTCTGGCAGAATTCACTATAATATCAACCACACTTTCTCACTTTATAGGTCAAAAGCTGATATCCATGTTCAATTTTTTTTTTTTACACCTTATTTAGTCAAGCTCCCATGAACTTCACTGACTGATTTTTATACTGTCCAGTGTAAACATAGTGTTGGAATCAACGGACTGGCCCAAAGAGTCCTGAAGCCAATGGATGTCTTCCCATTAACTTCAGTTACTTTGGATCAGGCCACAAGACAAAGAATGTCAAGAAACTTTACACTTTAGATCTAAAGTGGTTGGGGAGGTATCCAAGGGCTCCAATATTCATTGAATAGAAAGAGCACATTGGTTCAGGAGAGAAGTTAGGGTGACCAGATGTCCCGATAAAATTGGGACCGTCCCGCTTTTTAGCTGTTTGTCCCGCGTCCTGACCGATCTGTGGTCGGGATGCAATTTGTCCCGATATTTTGCTCCGCCGGCAGCACTCGGCTTTTTCCCCCCCCCCTCCCCCCGGTGTCCCGATATTTTCTTCAACTCATCTGGTCACTCTAAGAGAAGTTGGGATTAGCTCCATAATCTTTTGCAAAAGAGAGTGGCCTGGGCCACACAATTTGTATAGGGATCCAAATTTTTTGTGGGGGAAGAATGTTTTCAGGATACTCACATCCAGAGTTTTTGCTCAGCATATTCTAGACATTGGACCAACCATGAAATTTAAATCAGAAACCACACACCTAATAAAGTAAAAATAATTCTTTGTGGGTTTGGATATAAGGCCTGTCTCTGTTTTGTAATGTTACAAATGTAACATTATCATTCTTTTTTTAAGTGACTTGAATGCTTGCTGTGCTGTCTGACTTTCATTTAGCTATGGAACAGACAAAGCACAGGCAGCAGTATGTTTCCCCACATTGCACTACCAATGTACTTCAAAACTTTTTACCTCAAACTTCCCTCCCTACTCCTTCCCACCCCAGAAACACCATCTTTAAATCTGAGAGGATAGTCTGGTGTCAAACCCATTCAGTCCTTCCCTCTCTTTTGAGACTTCCATCAAGACAGCCAACTGGTGGCCTTTGTGGTGGTGCTTTCTGTACTGTGGTCAGTTGTCCCTGGGACCAGGATTTGGACCACCACCTCATTTTACATAAACTACTGAATCAGCCGGTAAACAAAATATCAGTCACTACTGCAGTGAGCTGGATTTGAATTTGTGGCCTAGCAGTGAAAGGCTCCATTAGTCACTCAGTCTTGCAGCTATCAACCCCACAAATTCTTTGTCCTCCTAGACTCATCTGGGATATGTAAGATGCACTAGTCCTCTGTGAAAGTGAATCAGAATACAAGCAGTGCACATGCTGCCTAGGAAGAATGAGGCTGAATCAAGAGGGTTTGGGCTACATTAACTCAGAAAATTATCCTTGCTGTCCTGGGGTTTTGTCTTAAACTTAATATTGTTTGAGTGAACTTTGTAGCATTTAATATTGTATGCCATCTACAAAAGAGGAAAAGCATGCTATGTCTGTATTTAGACAAGAGCTTGCCCAAAAGTTTTTTGTCTTGCTTGAGTTATCTATTGAAAGTAACTAGGGCTTATCTAAATTTCACAATTGAATCCTGAACAGAAGCAATGAAAACTAACAATTAAAATCGTTGATAAACATGTGAAGAAAATCGATATAATGCCATATGCAAAGCTTTGGGACATTTTCACAGGGAAAGCCCTGCATTCCACTGTGCCAGCGAAGATCACCTGTGTAACAAAGGACACTGACCATCCCAATCTGGGTGCACACTTGGCACTTGCCATCTGAAAAAATGTATTTTGCTGGTAGAGGTCACAGGATGCCTCGGTTCACCGCTATCTAGAAGCAGGTGATTTTAAGACGGGTTTTAGATGTTGGAGAAGGACTTAGGATCAACGCCATGAACTATGGGAAGACTCCTTTAGGCTTGGAGCAGGAGGTTGAAGGGAGGCCTTTCTAGAGTTGAAGCAGCAGAAGTCTGAAGAATAAATATTTCTCTGCTGCTGAAGAAATGGATTGAAGAGTCTTCCCTTTATACCGCAGTATGCTTGGTTATATATTTTTTGGGGGGAGTTAATCCACAATGGAAAATCTTTGATTTTAAAAATAGAGATTGCACAGGATCTCCTTGTGACACTCTATACCTCAGGGGAGCACTCTGTAACCCCCATATTCCTCATTTATATATAATTGTGATCTTGCATATAAAGCATACCATGTAAGATATCAGGGGAAAGGGTATAATCTGCTGAAAGTCACTGTTATATGTATATCATTAGTGCATATGAAGTTATGAGTTTGTGTTGTATAGTTGTCAGTAAAACATGCTATAAGTTAGGGAATCAGCCAGATATTGGCTCCCCAGAGACAACAAGCAAGGAGAGTAACCGACGCCTGGGCGGGTCTTAAACAACCATCAACAGCCATTGTCCAGCAAGGGAGCTACAATTCAATGACTCACCTGCATAAGGCCACACAAGGGGAATTGCTCAACCTTGCCTGGGGGCTCAGCAATGCCCACCTGACATGCCTGGACTTCTGTTCTCCAAGCACATGGGCTAAGGGTATAAAACAGAACACAGTGGCCACATGCTTGGCCATTTCTTCTGCCCCCGTCTATGCTGCAAGCAACAAGGATGCTCAGAAGTCTGAAGAGCACCAACAGAGGAGATTGGCCCCGATTTCAAGGGTGAAATCTCTATACTGTGAACTCCAATATCCAGTGGGCTGAGAGAAGCTGGTTAATCCTAGATGTTGCCCAGTCTAATAGAGTTGACAGTTTAGACTGCATGCTTATATTTTCTTTTCTTTTGGTAACCACTCAGCCTATTTGCCTGTCACTTATAATCACTTAAAATCTATCTTTTGTAGTCAATAAACTTGTTTTACTCTTTATCTTTACCAGTGAGTTTGCCTGAAGTGTTTGGTAAATTTGCTCAGGTTTGCAAAGGCTGGTGTATGTCCACTTTCCATTGATGAAGTGGTGAACCAATTAATAAACTTGCACTGCTTGTTTTGAGCAGTGAAGATGGTATATTCCTGAGGTTCAGTGCTGGGAGCTGGGGAGATTTGGCTGGTGCCTTTCTCTGTGAGATTCATGAGTGGCTCTGGGAGCATTCATGCAATCTAATTGGGTGTGGGGCTCCACATGCAATTGTGATGAGTGTGAACAGCACCTGGAGGGGTTTGCTGCTTGTCACTAGCAAAGCATTATGAGAGACAGCCCAGGCTGGAGAGTTAAGGGGGCACAGTGGTCCCACAGTTCCAGGCTGCACCCCAGGGATCCCATCACACTCCTTCTCATTTACCTATAGCTAATCAGTTGCTGGTATTTATAAGCATTCATTTCTAGGCAGCTAAAGCTTGAAAGTTGGCCATGGATTGCCAAGTTAGAAACACTGGGCTGGACCACCTGGGTCATTGAGTCCAGTCCCGTCTACTGCAAGCAACTTCATCATATAATCCCATTCATAAATTTATCAAGCTCCATGTTAAAACTGTGACGTTGTGCAGTCTATATGGTTTTATAAAAATTTGACAATAAGTGAATATAATGCAACTGGGATATGCTTCGTGCAAAAGGTCTCTTGTAAGGTATCATTACAAAGTGCATAATCTACTAAGTATGATCATCTGATTTGTATAAATGTACCACTCTTGTATCTAAAACTAGAAATATAAAATGTAACTCTGAGGGCCTATTGTAATTATGTAAAGTGTGGGCCATTAATGATGGTTTGGAATCTTAATGACTCCCATTGTCTGCAGATGGCTGTTTACCTGTGAGTCTCCCTGTATATGTGTGTGCTGGCAAGTGAGTAATGAAGTCTTGCAGTGACATGTGATCATGTCACCTGAACTGGAATCCATCTTTAACCTGGTGCTTTTCCAGTGAGGGGGGGTTGGAAACCCAGAGAGACAAAGGGTTCCCGCCTTATGCAAAAGATATATAAAGGGGTGGAACAGAAGAGAGAGAGAGAGGAGCCATCATGGAGAAGCCCCTAGATAACACCTAAGCTGGAACAAAAGCTGTACCAGGGGAAAGAATTGTGCCCAGGCCTGGAAGGTGTCCAGTCTGAGAAAAACTTACTGAAGCATCTCTGAGGGTGAGATTATCTGTATTTAGTTTGATTAGGCATAGATTTGCGCATTTTATTTTATTTTGCTTGTGACTTACTTTGTTCTGTCTGTTACTACTTTGAACCACTTAAATCCTACTGTCTGTATTTAATAAAATCACTTTTTATTTAGTAATTTACTCAGAGTATGTATTAATACCTGGGGGAGCAAACAACTGTGCATATCTCTCTATCAGTGTTATAGAGGGCGAACAATTTATGAGTTTACCCTGCATAAGCTTTATGCAGGGTAAAACGGATTTATCTGGGTTTAGACCCCATTGGGAGTTGGGCATCTAAGTGCTAAAGACAAGCACACTCCTGTGAGCTGTTTTTGGGTAAACTTGCAGTTTTGGGACAAGTGATTCAGACCCTGGGTCTGTGTTGAAGTGGACTGGAGTGTCTAATTCAGCAAGACGGGGTGCTGGAGTCCTGAGCTGGCAGGGAAAACAGAAGCAGGGGTAGTCTTGGCACATCGGGTGGCAGCTCCCAAGGGGGTTTCTGTGATCCAACCCGTCACAAAAACTACTTATGGTGTCTGCCCCCACTGCTTATATTGGAAGTTACAACCTCTTGGGTATCCATTGGATTGATGTGAGTAGTGATTTGGGGTGCCATAGTCTTAGTCAATGCCTGAGACCTCTTAAATGGGATATGGTTTTCAGAAAGCATTGAGCACCCACTCTCTGAAAATCAGACCCCTTTAAGGTGTTTCAGGATGGAAACCAAAATTATTCACCTGTGAAACTTGAGATGAGGATGTCTAAACATCTTGACCTGAGAAAATATGGCTAAAAATTTGGTCACATTTCACAACCTGAGTAAGAAACTTGTGACTTTCCCTTTGGTGAAACTGCAAAGACAGTGAGAGATGATCAGTCTCCTGGAATTGGGCATGAGTTCTTAATTATTGGGACAGATCCCAATGTGGAAGATGAAGTCAGTGGAGTGATGCTGATTTACATCCTCAGAAGATCTGGCCCATTATTTGTAACTGGGTTATAAGAGGGTGTGGGATATAATCAGCTTGCATACAGGCTCAGTAATGCTTTAATGATGCGAGCCTCTCCTGCAGCTCCACTCTACGGTCTACTCTTCATTATCTGCCCTCGTTATCTCCCCTTCTTTGGTTTTTCCCGGGGAGATTTTAAAGCTGCCTGCTATTATTGCCTTCACCACCTATCTACTGTTTACTTGAGCCCTCCAGGATGGCAAATAGACTATGAATCCTAATGAGTTTTACAACAAAATCCTGTAGTGTCCTGTGTTTGTTAATTATTTGGTATTTATTTACTGGGATATGACACAGATCACAAGGAGTTTATTTAGTATTTGATGTGAATCCCATAAGTAGCTAGCATCAGTGGAATAAGCCTTTCAATAAAATAACGCCTTGGGAATCGCAAATGAGACGCTACTGAGCCTACTTTGTTTTAGAAAGTTTAGATTCAAAGACCTGAGGAATGGAACACATTTTTCAGCCAATTAAAACTGAGTGAGTTTCTGGATCTCAGTGCATCAGGCTACAAGGTAAGACACTCCATAGAAGTCTGCTCCAGGGATAATAGAAGGGAACTGCAAGGTTTGTGGGTTGTCTTAGACACTAATCAAAAGACACTGCATTTGTACGGTTGGATACTTGTATTTCACTTGCGTGAGCAGCACAAGAGAACTAGCCCTGCAGTCGTTACTCAAGCAAAACATCAATGGGAGTGTTATCCCCTAAGCTCTGCAAGACTGGGCCCTGTAATTAACCATACAGCAATGATTATAGTTACTATTATTAACAGCAAACTAGGCACTTTATAGACAGTAATGAAATCACTGTACCTCAAAAAGAACATATTGTATAAACAAAGAGTAGGCACATGTGTGTGCGGGGGTGGGAGGGGAATCGGTGGTATTGGATACTGACATCTTCTATCCATCTGGTTAATTCTATAGGTTTTGTTTGTGTTCTTTTATTTTTAGTTGACCATACTCTCTGGGCATGGCTAGGTCTTACGGGGCTTTTAGAAGAACAGCTTGTTAAAAAGACACTTGGGGGAGATGATTGAGGGATGGTGGATCACGCCAGGAAGGAATTTTATAGTTGGGTTAGGAGGTAGTGTAGAAAAAACACAAAGACAATAGTAGGAAATAGACGCAGAGGGCACTGAGCTGTGCAGCTTAAGTGGAGAGAAGGGAGAGGAGAACAAAGGGGTAGATAGGAGCTCATTTGTGTAGAACCATGAAGGCTAGGACAAGGAAATGATGGGGAAGGGAAGCCAGAATAAGGATCTGGAGAGGGCCTGGAAAGGAGAGAGTGGAAGACAAGGTAAATGAGTCTAGTGGCTGCTTTTTGCACAGATTGTACGAGGGCAAAATTTGAGTCTGGGAGCTCGGAGAAGGGGCAGGTTGCTGTCATTATAGGAAATATAACCAAAGCCTGGATTCTCCGGTTGGCAGCACTTTGGTGAAGAGTCTGCTTCAAAAAGAGACTCGTGTAGCAAAGAGTTAACTGTTCATAAACAGCACCTAAGCCTAAATGCAGCTTGCTCTCCCAACTCAGACACCAGTGCTGCTATGAAATTGCTTTGAGCTGGGAGAGAATTCTGGGTAATGAGGTGTAAAGGAGCATACCCAAAGTGAATCAGAAATGTGTAATGAGAGAGGCAAGGTTTCAAATGGTTTCTGCTTTTTGCTTTCAGACACTTGGGGGCATTGATGCTTGGCTCTTCCAACTGCAAAGGAAAAAAGCAAGCAAAATTGCAAGTTTCTTTGTACAGATTACTTGACTTGAAAATAAGTTCAGCTCAAGTGCTGGAAGGCATTAGTTTCCCCCCAAAATATACAGTATTTCTGGTAGGCCCACAAGGTGAAGAGCACCTTCTTCAGTTATGTGCTGGAAGGAGTTCCAGGGATGAAGAGCTGGGATGATTCCCTGCCTCTGGGGGAGCTGTCTCCTCTCTGGATGCTAATAAACTATCCTTGCTGCAGATTACTTTTATTCCTTGTGTTCATTTAAAAACATACTTCTAAAGAGCAGTTTTATAAGGGTTTGAAATGCCCCAGAATTCACAGGTAGGTAGGTCTCTCCTAAAAGATCTCCGCTCCTCCATCCCATTCAGATGACACCAGTTGAACACTGTTGCAATATCAGTAAACTTGTGCCAGTCCATAAAGGGAATAACTATCCTGAATTAACTGAAGGCTATTTCATCAGGAGATAGACATGACTGTGTGCACACACCTGCCTTCATCTAAAAAGATGATTTCTCTCCGTGGAACTGTTGCATGTAGACTTGCTCTTAGGAAGAGGCTGACTCTCCACTATGTTTCACTGGAGTGACTGGACTCACACTGGCATAGCTGTCAGGCCCAACATATTTAGCAGGAAGAAAGTATAATTTTCTCTGGGAGGTGCAGCTTTATATAAGTTTATTTGCTAGTGATGGCTCCTCCTTACCTGCTCATGTTCAAGCTAGTCTACACACACGCTTGCATTGAAATAACAAAAGATTTGAGTTAAAATTCATTTAGTGATTTTTTTTTTGTTACAAGTCTGCTTCCGTACAAAAATGGCTTAAGTCAATGTAATTAAAATCCAGTGAAAGGGGGTGGGGGGTGGGGCTTAAAATTGAAACACAAAACACTTATTTGAATCAAAATGGAACAAACCTTTATGATCTGAAACTAAATTAAAATGCATTTTTCATGAACGTTTTCCATTTCTTGTGGAAAGTCTATTTTCCACAAAATATATTTTCAAAGAGCTGTAATCCATGGGTTTAGTTCAGGCCCATCTTTAATTTTTTTTTTTTTACCTATCTCCTGTGAGTATTGATGATCATGATGAAAGTTTCCTGTAAATGCTTCCCTGCTAATACTGTGGGGATAGTATTTCCTGAAACAGTCCACTGCACAACGTCAGAAACATAGTGTGGCAGCAAAGGGAGTGAAGCAATGAACTACTGTTAACCATCAATACCTGTTTCGACATGGTTCCAGAATGAACACCTCTTCCTGGGAAATAAACCAGAGGGAAATTTTTGTGTTGTAACAAGTTGTGTGGTAATTCTTCAGCTGTTGCGTCATTCTTTTAACAAGAGAGAGGATTCTGAAGGTCTTTACCCTGGGTGTGGTCCTACTGCACTGCATTGTGCTTTGGCTCTGCCGGCCTCGCTCTTTATTGCCTTGCACCTTCTGTAGTTAATTACTCATGTGCTAAGTAGGTATAAAATGGTGCTGTTCTGCACCGATTAGCATGCTGCACTCACTTGCATGGATGGGAAAGGACAGAGTGGTGGAGAACCAGGCCCTGAATTTAAGAGGAAGATCCCTTCTGTACTCCTGAGCTAGACTCTTGAACAATCAAAGAGGGTTTGAAGAATCCATCCATAGTAATATTTCACATCACTTAAGGTGGAAGCTGTACCTCAGCAGTGCATTAGAGTTGCCAGATGAACTAGGCAGACCATCTGAAAAAAGAGGCCAGTAACAGACACTGATTGGTTGCCAGGTTTATCGATTAGAAAAAGCATCCAATGTGACTTAGACCAAATATTTCAGCACTACATAAATTCACTGTGTAGTTTAGAGCCAGTTCCTGCAATCATTTACTCATGCAAATACCATATGTAAAGCCTTGATCACATGACTTTCAGGATTGGGTTCTTAGAGGGGGAGTAGTCCTAGGAGCACAGAGAAATACAGGGTTCAAAAAAATGTCACTGAGGCATAAGGAGAGAACCAGCTCTTTTCTTTTTTTTCTTCCAGTTCCATTGCAGTCCCCTTCTCAATCCAGGGCCCAAACTCTCATCTTGCATGAAACTTCAGGGATGAGTTGATCTCATTTTGTAGCAATCTAGGAAGATGACCACACAGCTGCAAGCTAGAAGTCACCAGCAGTGACTTATGCTAACATGTTTCCATCAGCACTTCAAGAAGGTTGCCACAAGGGGCAACTCGAGCAAATTCCAGAATTTGTATAAAGTTGCCTATACTTACTGTCGCTAACAATAGCTTGTTCAGGCTGCCCACTCAGTAGCGACCCAATCTGTCCACTCTTAGCATTCTGAAGCTGGCAATAAATGTGAGTTAGTCTTCCCCCAGACAACAGTGCTTGAATAGCAACTGCACCCATTTTACTCAGCCCAACAATCAGAAAATTTGAAAAGCAGGAAGCACTTGGAATGGCCCAAAAGTAGATCACAATTACTCTAGTGATATACTTTTACTTGGGTCTGGTCACATGACTAAAGTGGAGGCTTGCCCCAAGCCTACACTTGAAAATGTTAAGTTATTTTTTTTATTTTCAAATTGGGGTCTGTTCTGAACCTTTCACTGTTGGGCTGGGGTAAAGGGGACTGATTTTCAACTGCCTTGTGCAGTCATTTTCCTCTGGTGAGAGTGTGTTTCAGGGGGAGCAGCTCATGCTTTTAGCTCTGGAGATCTGTGGTTCAATACCCAGTGTGTTGTCCAAGATAGCACAAAGCTGGTGTTACACTAGTGAATCAGGGTTTGACTTGCCTAACAACACACCTTTACCAGGGATCGGCAACCTT
The DNA here is from genome assembly GCF_002925995.2 of Terrapene triunguis. NCBI lineage: Eukaryota > Metazoa > Chordata > Testudines > Emydidae > Terrapene > Terrapene triunguis. The sequence continues at coordinate 51,184,069 of NW_020664436.1, forward strand.
TGCCACGTGGCCCATCAGGGAAATCCGCTGCTGGGCCGGGCCGGTTTGTTTACCTGCTGCGTCTGCAGGTTTGGCTGATCGCAGCTCCCACTGGCTGCAGTTCGCCGTTCCAGGAAGTGCATCCCTTGGCCCACGCCAGTTCCCGCAGCCCCTATTGGCCTGGAACGGCGAACCACGGCCAGTGGGAGCTGCGATCGGCCGAACCTGCAGACGCTGCAGGTAAACAAACTGTCCTGGCCCACCAGTGGATTTCCCTGATGGGCTGCGTGCCAAAGGTTGCCGATCCCTGTCTTTACATTGTAGTGATCAACTAACAAACCTCTAATGTAGACAAGGAGGGCTGGGGGACAGGTAGATGTGATGTCACTTCAATTTCTGTAGGAAATGAAAGACACCCCCCCACACACACACACTTTTTTCACACTGCTTTAAGCACACTTTGATTCCAACACATTGTGTATTCTTTTTGAACATTTTATAAGGTTCATACAAGTTTTGCATGGGCTTACAAGCCTGGGTTGTGTTAGCAAAGTCCCCTGAGCATCAGACTATTGTATGCGTACTGTGAATGTGGTAATTGCTAAGGCAACTCTAATGTTTTAATGAATAGTAAAGGAGACAGGCATGTAAAATATTCATAAAGATACTGTAATTGTATGACTAGCCACTGCCCTCGAGCGGCACTTACCCAGACACATCCTTTTGGCAGCAGTTCTGCATTGTTTTGTTTTCATGGATACATGATTCTAAAGCGTAAGTGAATACCTGAGTGTCCACACTTCGCATGTTCCTGGTGAACAAAAAACCCATCAGGACAGTGCCGCAGGGAAGGAAGAATGCTAACAAATATGAAATGTGTATATTTCAGCTTTGTACTGGTATAATCTTGCAAACTTGGTGGATTTTCTGATGATTTTTCTCTGTAAAATGAATGGAAGTCCTAGAAGCTTTCTGGATCAGCACTGTTCTAAAGTTTGAACAGACTTATGGACCAGGTCCTCCTGTGCAGCACTCAGTACACCTGAGGCAGGGGAAGACACAGGTATGTCTCTGCCCTCCACCCAATCCTAGAGGCTGGTTTATCTCTCAGTGTAAGGTAGAGATGCCTCAGGGTTACTGTCACTTGCACCAGCAGAAACAGAGGAGTTCTTTAAGTTAAGGGCTAATGTTAGCACAAGAATAAATGGATATAAACTGACCATCAATAAGCTTAGGCTGGAAATTAGATGAAGATTTCAAACCATCAGAGGAGTGAAGTTCTGGAACAGCCTTCCAAGGGGAACAAAAAACCTAACTTGTTTCAAGACTGAACTTGAGAAGTTTATGGAGGGGATCGTATGATGAGATTGCCTAAATGGCATATGGCCCATCCACATCTGCTATTAGCATATATCTCAAATGGCTGGTGTTGGAACACAAGATTGGGAGAGCTCTGAGTTACTACAGAGAATTCTTTCCCAGGTGTCTGGCTGGTGGGTCTTGCTGATGTGCTCAGGGTCTGATTCCCATATTTGGTATGGCAAGAAATTTTCCCCCATGTCAGATTGATAGAGACCCTGGGTAGTGTGTGTGTGGTGTTTTTTGTTGTTTGTTGCCTTCTTCTGCAGCATGGGACATGGGTCACTTGCTGATTTGAACCAGCATAAATAGTGGATTCTCTGTAACTTGAAATTTTTAAATCAAGGTTTGAGGACCTCAATAACTCAGCCAGAGGTTATGGGCCAATTGCAGGAGTGGGTGGGTGAGATTCTGTGACCTGCAATGTGCAGGAAGTCAGACTAGATAATCATGATGGTTCCTTCTGGCTTTAAAGTCTGAGTTCCTAACCCAGGATCCACTATTCCAAGATGTCTGGAGTCCAGTATACTCTGGCCACCATCCCATCATGTCCCTTGCAGTGGGTAAGGAAGGCAGAGAGCTAACGGCCTAGAGCTGTCTCTCTGCCAGGAGGGGATTCTCCTATGCAATGAAAATCCGGACCTGCCCCATTAGGGCAGCTTTCCCTTCTGTGCCCCTGGAGCTGGCACAATAGTTCTTCTGGCACCAAAATCAGATTATCATAATTTATTACTGGCCTTGAAAGCTGTAAAACAAAGCTTGAACATGGGATTTAATCTAATTCTTGTATAGTGTCTTTCATATGCAAGTAGCCATTGGCTCCCTCCATCCAGGAGTACAGTGAGCATTTATCTTTATTAACACTTAGCATTTTGGAGTGCTGTATGAACATGAACTAATTAAATCATACTTGCACACCACCCTTCTGAGGTAGGCTGGCTTCAATGGAAGCGGGATCAGGCCCTAAATCAATATGTGCAGTTAGAGAGAGAGAGTGTTGTATTAATGCAAATTGTGATTACCCGTCACCATACAAGATGGCCATCAAAATGTCACCTTTGCCATAGGCATGCTTCTCCCAGGAAATTGTTTCATGCTGTCACATACATGCCATATGCCTGACTGTGAAAACCCCTCAGCCTGTTGTACTGTAACTGCTGCCTCTCATTTGCATATGTGAAATAAATGGATTTTCCTGCATCTGCCTTTAAACCGGCAAATAAAGCTGTGGTCACATGGGTAACTTGGCCTTGGGCTAAGTTCAAGTGCAGGAGCAGTTAACTACCTGGAACGTGTTCTCTCTTGGGAACACAGGCTTGATCCTGTGGGGTGCTGAGGATACTATTGTGAATGGAGAATGCTCAGCAGCTTGTAGGATTGTGCCCTTTTGTGAATGTCTCCTCTTGCAGGTCTTTATGGTCATGCGGTATTTCTTTCTGGAATGCTTAGATTTTCATTTCACTTGAGGTACTGGGCCATTGAAAAGCCAGAAGCTTACCCGAAACCAAACCAAACAGGAGGAAACCAGCCCTAGTATTTATTTGCTTAGAAAGAGTACTGGCTCCTGTTCAGCTTCCTGTCATGAGAGGATACCTTGAGCTAAACTGTTCACCAGCCAGAGATGCAAAATAATGAGGCTTTTATTCTATTGCTGCAATTACCCCAACCAAAAAGCCCCACACACTTTCTGTATAAATAATAAACTCTGAACCTACAGCAATAAAAATGATAATTAAAGAAGCTTGGGACAGTACGTTCAGATGCAGTGATATTGCTCTGGAGCTCATTTACATGAATTATGGCCTAGCCTAGATAAGTTTTATGGTGGAAAGGTGATTAGCAAGTTTATTACCTATAGCTGTTCCAGCAGCATGTTAGAGACTATGGGCAATTCTACATGTAAATGGCTTTCAAAATGTACTAATCTTTTTCTCCCTAGTAATTTCCCTTTGGCAGTTTCCCATTCTGCCTGAGGCATCCCACCCCAACCAGGGCTTTGTGCCTCATGATTTTCAGGGATCTAGCCTACTGGGGGGAGGAGGACAGGGTTGGGATATTTAATCTCCTACTGATTTGAAAGCGAGGAAAATTGGAGAACACATTGTCTTCCCTACAGTCCTGTTGACAAAGGGGAGAGCCCTGGTTGGCATGGGAGTTATGGAGTCGGTGCATGGGCCCTCAAAACCCTCCCGCTGCTTGCATTGCTTGTGCATAAGGGCAACCCCAATCCCATCCCTACAAAGTCCAACTCTCACAGATGCCCTGCCCTGCACAGAAGCACAACTTTCAGAGAACTGGACATCTACGTAGTGGGGGGTGGCAGCAAGCACCTGATCGTCTTCCTGATCGGTCTAGTTCCATCACCTAAAACCCTGCCCCTGTCTCTGGTGAGCCTGAAAGGATGAGAGGGATAATTCATACTCAGTGTCAGTTCCATCCTTGGCTTCTCTGCTGGGCTTTCTAGCACCTGTCATTTAGCTGCACCATGGTGTGTTTTGTGATACAGACACCTGTCCACTGAGACTGCCAGTTCATTTCACATGGACCACTGACCCACCCTCATACATAAACGACTTTGGATCATTACAGAATGGATTCAAACCCGTGACCTAGAACCGAAGGGTTCTGTTTCCCACTCCCAGCCCAAGATCTGTGCAGTCCCCTTGGCTTTAATTGGTAATTAAATCAAGTTTAGGAGCTAATGCTTTTAAGTTTGTGTTCTTATAAATAAATTTACATATCAAATGACAATTTGAATATGTAGCTGTGGCAGTTTTGAACGGATAGCTTTTATTGTTGTGCATAGCTAGAGTTTAAAGGGAGCACGACCATCTGCTTAGTACACACACCTCTTTTCTTTAAAGGGGGGAGTCTCTTGTGTAGTAAGCATATAAGGGTATGTCTCTTTAATACACAGAATTTTTTTAATAATAAATTTGGGTTCTTGGCAAACTGAACAGCGAGCCAAATTGATCCTTCCCAGAGTCCTCAGGGGGCAGGAAAACTCCATGTGGTTCCTTTCATCAAGTTTCTTGTACAGTAGTTCTTCCATTGAGAGAAGTTTGGATCGTTGTGGAGTTTGCATGGTGTAAGGCCTTGCAAACCCATGGATCCACAGATTTCCTAGGTCTGTGAAGGCCGGAACCATCTACATGGATGGAAGCCCCTCCAATGTTTTCTTCTCCCCACTGACCACTCCGCTCCTGCTGACGCTGTGCTACTATTGGCTAGCTCCCCGTTTGACTGCTTAGTAGCAACAGCAAAGCAGGCCTAAGAGGAGTTTATGCAACTCCAAGCTGAAATGATTGCCAGCTGGGTAATGCTAAAGAATTCTAGCTGCTTGTGAGTTTGGTGCTATAGAAGATGACAAATCCCTACTCTCTCTTTTTCTTGCCCCCTCTGCCAAACTCCATGGAGCTCAGCCTCATGGAGCGCAGCCCTGGGAAAGGACATCTACCAGCTTCCAAGTGGTGGTGGTGGTGGTGGGATTATGGTGCCATGGAGGTTACCCTCACTTCTTATGCCTCACCTTTCAGAAGCGGTGTGCCGCGTCTTCATTTATTCACTCTAATTTAAGGTTTCGCGTGCCAGTAATACGTTTTAACATTTTTAGAAGGTCTCTTTCTATAAGTCTATAATATATAACTAAACTATTGTTGTATGTAAAGTAAATAAGGTTTTTAAGAAGCTTCATTTAAAATTAAATTAAAATGCAGAGCCCCCCGGACTGGTGGCCAGGACCCGGGGTGTGAGTGCCACTGAAAATCAGCTCACGTGCCGCCTTCGGCACGCGTGCCATAGGTTGCCTACTCCTGCTATAATAGAAGTCTGCTTTAAGACCACATCCCATTAGGCATATGCCTGGGGGGGCTGCTCTAGTCCTTTTGTTGTTGGGTATTTTTTTCTATATATACATGGCATTCTCCCAGGGATATAGCCGAAAGTCCGCTTTCCTTTGCGGATGTACTTTTCTAATTTAAATAGGTTGACCTTGCCCCTAGAATATTTGGTATACAACTAGCTTGTGCATGGATATGATCACCTACTATAAGTATATATTCATACCAAAAATATCAATGCAGTGCCTTGGTGTCTTAAATTTTTACCAAAAATGTCACTTCAGTGCATCATGGTTTTGATGGTGAATCTTAACAATGCCTTGACAGTGGAAAAATCAAATAATTGACCAAACCATACTCTTAATTTTTACTCAAGTCAACAGAAGAATTAGTCTGTAGACAGGAAGACTCTGTGAAGTTTTGTTTATTATTCCTCCTCTTTTGAACTGTGAAAGAAAATATTTTAGTTTGTTTTCACATTTCAGTGCAGCAACTCTGTATGACATTGACAATAGCATAGCTTTTCCTTTACCAGGGCATTAAATAGGATCTAATGGATAATTAACCAGACTTTCAGAGACTGCTATAGTTTGTCTACCCAGACAGAGAAATACTTTTGGTTCTATTAAGCATTCAATCAGATACCAAACTGGAATAGGCCATGCAAACTGCTGAATAAACTTTTGAGAATGTACCTAGTCTACAGGAAAAGTGCAGCTTTAAGCTGGTCTGATATTTCAGATCATAAATTGAGCCAAGAGCATGTGAAGTTTGATCAAGCTTAGTATATTGGATGTGCTGTTGCTTGGACATTGTTTATCAGATGTTGCCTACTCGAGAAAGAGAGGACTGCAAACAACATGGGAACACTCTAACAGATTAATAGGAAACTTAAGTGGAATGTCAAATACCATGTGAGGCTTGGTTTGGATAGCACTGGTTCCTGCTAGATCACTTCAGAGCCGAAAAGGTAAGTTACGTCACTCCTTATCAACTAAAGACTTTTTCAATGTACCCAAACAAGCACCTGGCCTGCAATTTTAGTCCTGCAATCACTCCAATCGACAGTTCTTTATTGAGAACAGTTAAGGCTTGAGGCAGAGTAATTGTTCACAAATAGCAGAAGCTTCGAGAACGAAAATAGTACACACCCACTGAGTATAAACATGGTCAATATAAAATACAGTGAGTGTGGCAGGAAGAATCTAGACTAATTAAATGTGTGATTGGGTGGAGGGAGGAGGAAATCTATTGAAACTGTGCATACAAACGAATCAAAATACACGGGATCAGTGTAATCAATGGCCTAACTTTTAGAGGAGCCAAGCTCCCTCGATTCCCTCTGAAGTCAAGGGGAGTTCAGAGAGGCTCAGTGCTCTAAAAATCAGAAGTTAGGTAGGTGCCTAAATATGGATACAGTTGCCTAACTGTAGGGCTATATCTCTACATTGAGAAATGTTTATATGGGATGCAGGGCATTCCTGCAGCACAGCAGTGTCTTTCTTTATGGGACTCTGGTATTGAGAGACTGAGAATCAGTCTTGCAAATGGAGTTACAAGTGCAAAGCAAATATGCGTCTTTGGTGAGCTGAACACAATCAAAATTAGAGCTGGTTTGTTGGACTGAAAAGGCCTACTCCTCGAAGGTGCTGAGTATCTGCAACTCCTACGCTTCAGTGGCCCTTCTAGGTATCTAGCACCTTAGAAAATTCGGTTATGTATGCCTATAGGCAAAATGCTCCAGTGGTTTAAGAACTGTAGGTTGGGGTGTCCCACAAGTCTTCTATCTAGATTTAAGGGCAGGAACCTTGTTTCCAGGACATTATTTGTTAAAGTGCTTAGCATAATGTTTGATGTTTGTATTACTGCTAATACTTAGCACTCTCCAATATGAGTCCTATGATTTGTGGGCATGGAGAAATGAGCAGCTTCCACAGGCTGGTGGTAATAATGCCTAGCTCTTATACATATTTTTTCAGCCATAGACCTCAAAGTGCGTTACAAAGTCGGTAAATATCATGTATCCCCATTTTACAGATGAGGAAACTGAAGCACGGAGTGGCCAATTGACTCTCTTCATCTGTAATCATATGTGAAGTTGACATGAAATAGTAGAACCATGTACAAAGTTAATTTACAAGAGCTTTGTCTTTCTCCCTTGTCCCTGTCCAGTAATCCATCCCCCAAGGACATAGTCTAAGATTAAAAACTACCATGATTAAAAAAGAAAAAAATAAATTCAACAGAAAAATGTTTCCTCCTTTTCCCTCCAGATGTATAATTCTCCCTTTCTAGGTGAAGCATATGCATATTGTTGGTATGACGATTGCTGCAGCACAACTAATCACTAGAAATGCTGGTTTGTTTCTCTCTCTATCATTCAGCATCTGGCTATTGCTAAGGTTGCGAGGGAAGGCTGGAAAGCTTGTCGTTAACTCTTCCACGTGTTCCTGAAGTATTTTTCTAAAGCAGCTTAGCGGTGTGTGGTGAGCTCTCATTTCCTAATGTCATCAGTTAAGAGAGTGTGTCGGGGGATCATTTTAAAGTCATATTACTTTGCCTAGTTGCATCATCTGTGATCGGAGGCTGTAATTCCTTGAGAGAGACCGATGCAAAGTGATACACTGCTCCTTCCACAGTACACATCAAACAAAATGCAATAAGGGAAATAGGCTCCAAGTAGTCATTCTAGTTAATAATACTTCATTCCTGGCTACTAAGTTAGCCCGAGCTCGTGGATAGCCTTTGACTGGAAGGTCGGAGCAGTCTGGTCAGTGATTATCTTTTAGAATCAGAAAGTGGATTCTGCCATCGGAGAGGCAGGAAAGGACTTGTGGGCAGAACAACTGTTTTAGTAATTATTGCTGGTGCTAAAACCATGGGTTCAGAGCTAAAGGTCTCTGCAAGGCATCCAAATTTGTCCAGCTGCTCTTGTGTGAAACTTCATATTTTTTTGCTCTTTAATATGGCCTTAATTTTCCCCTTAAATCATCCTTTCTTAAGACTCATGAAAATAAAGCTTACCAATCCTCTGAGCCGTTCTGTTGGCTCAGTTCATTTTTATGTGAGTAAAAATAAATAAATAAACAAACCAATGAACAGAGAGTCCATTTGCAAAGGAATTTGGTGGAAATGCTGCTGTAATGCATCTTCCACAATATTTGCTGTTTATGAAAAACAGACAAGGAAACAAGAGGTTGGAGCTGCACCTGACTTTTCTTCAGCTTATCTGTTGTTCCCCCACATGTTCAATCTTTGTTTGCATTGTGGAGCTCGCCCACTCTGGTGGGAGAGTGGGACAGAAGAGTGAGGAGGAATTTATTATCCTTCTAATGCCCTGTTTCCTCTAATGAATAGGACACCAAAAGAATGAAAGCATTTGCCTATATGACTAAAATAAATAATGGCCAACATTCCTTAAACCCGTTTGAGACGTGAAAGCCAAATTTGGATTCCGGTCCGAATCAAAACTTCTCAGAGTCTGTTGAGGGATAGGGAGAGGAATTAGCTGAGGTTTGTGAGACGGTGGAGCTGATGTTCCTGACTTAGTGTAGTCACTCCTAATTTACACATGTGAGACCAGAATCTGGCCCTGAGCTGTTTGTGACTTGGCCAAATAATAATAATTATTTATTTGTATTACCATAGTGCCTAGGAGCCCTAGTCATGACCCAGGCCCCCATTGTGCTAGGTGCTGTACAAACACAGAACAAAAAGACAGCCCCTGCTCCAAGAAGCTTACAGCCTAAGACGAGACTATAGATGGATACAGACAGACAGATGAGTACAAGGAAACGGTGAGACAATGTTGGGCAGCATGATAGGCAGTGGTCTTTGCACGTGAGCAGCCTAACTGTTGTCCAGTTTTTGTAGGCCTCATGGCAAAGGAGGGATTTGAAGGAGGATAATGAGGTAGATTTGCAGATGTTTATGGGGAGCTCCTCCCAAGTATGAGGGACAGCATGGGAGAAAGCACAAAGTTGCTTGATTGAAAATTTAACAAGTGGAGAGTAGGCCGATCGGAGGTGAGCACTGACAGCTCGATACCCAATGAGAAGATAGAGTGAGGACTGACAGTGAAGAGCCTCGAAAGTGAAGACAAGCAGTTTATTCGATGAATAGAGAGGTGGGGATCACTGGTGGGATGCAAAGAGAAGGATGACATGGTCAAAGCGATGGGCTAGGAAAATGATCTTTGAAGTAGCTGAATGGATACGAGTGGGGCAAGATCGCCTTTGTCAAGGCCAGAGAGAAAGCCATTGCAGTAATCAAGATGGGAGTTCACAGACTCAGCAGCATGTCTTTTGCTAAAGCCTGATTATTTTTTTTAATGTTTTTTAGCTGTTTTGGAATTCACAAAATACTCCAAACTCCATGATTAATCCCAGAGCCCCAAAAATGAGACACTAATATCTACAAACTGGACATGAAAAGCATCATCAGACACCCTCCTCCCCTGCAATGGGGAGTGGGGGACTTTGTAAAGAATTTCTTTCCGCCCCCCCCCCCCCCCCCCCCAAAAATCGGTGGTCAATGATTGTGTGGAACTGGGGGACGTGGGGGGTGAAGCTGTATTTTCTTGTAAATGCTGCTGTCCCTTCTCAAAGCTTTCAGCACATCTTTGTTACCTAGAAAATTAAGATGCTTAAACAATGGGCCCTGTTCTGCTTTCCGTTATGTGGTTTCAGCACAGCACCTGTATGATTGAGAGCAGGATGTGGCCCATTCTTCTGACTTATGTAACTTACAATAAACCCTCTGCTTACATTTAAAACATTGGGTACAGCCTCTACCTTAGTGGCACAATCTCTTTTGACCTTCTTTCAATCTCAGCACAGCAAGCTTTGTTGCTGTTGTTGGCTCCAGTTCTGACCGACCACAGCTGGGACTCACTAGGACGGAGTCATTATCTTTGTTACCAGCATTTACATCAACTCAAATAATACTTCAGAAGTGCCTTTTTAACCCTCCTTCCCTTAGTACAAAAGAAAGCACAGCTCCAAATATTCACTCAACAAATGATAAACTGCTTCAGAGAGGCAAAAGGACACTCTACCCACAACAGCTAGAGAACTTTTGTATGGGTGGAGGTATGCATGCCAAATTACACCTCTCCTGTACCCCATGCATTTTCACTTGAAATAGGTCTTGATTCTGCACATTTCTGAGCACAATGTACATGTTTGAGTGCTCTGCTAGCCTGGGCTAGGATACTCGGTACCTTGTAGAGCTAAGAAGGAGGCTTGTGCATGTTACTGGAAATGACTAGCACTCATGGCTGTGGCCAGCAGGGGCCGAGTCTTGCTGCACTGACTGACTAATGACAGCTCCGTATTAAACTGATAACTTATGGACTGAGGTGAGGCTTTAAGCTGCAGTCCTTAGTCAGGGTTGCGGTGCCACTGCGCTGCCCAGCAGGAATTCCAGGAGACATAATGCCTCTAGAAGGACAGGGAGTCATGACCAATCCTATAGACTTTGGCTGCTTCTGCATCAATACTGAGAATTTTAGGGACATCTCTATCTGTGCTAAGCAATCATGAGGATGCTAATGCAGAGTGGCTGCAGCAGTATTATCATGTCATCTAACACTGCTCAGGTCTAGGCAATGTGGTGACTAAAACAACACCACCAGCTAGTCTACATTAGAGACTCCTACTGTTACTAGTAACTGATGGAGCTGCACTGGTGCTGCAGCAAAAGTGGAAGATGTCCCTAGAATTATCCATGTAGATAAAACCATAGGAAAAATGCAGCAGTGAAACCTTTTTGTGTGGGGCCAGTTCCACTGCTGTGTATGTGGGCGGGGGAAGGGTATAACCTTGCTCTTATTTGGAGCCAGTAGCCTGGAACAGTACTTGTACTCCTTGAGTGCAGGGTTTGGGGGTTTGGATGGCATCTGTTCAAGAACACAAGGAAGGGAATGGCTCTTTACCCTGCTACCTCCTACCTTGTCCGTGCAGGCAGGACTGGGCATAATATACTTCTAAGCAATTTTATACGCTCTGCTCAGAACTAGAGCGTGTTATGAATTCACATGTTCAACAACACTCTTTTTAAGGCAATAGTGCCATCGGCAATTTGTAATAATGAATCATTAGAGGCTCCTCTGTTTGCACAGTACCTCTTTATATGCTCTTTGTTCTGCCACATAGCTAGCAAAAGCAGTGGGATATTAGTTTATTAGATGGCCAAAATACCACAATTCCACAATCAAAAAAGAGGACAATTTTTGGCTAAATGCCCATCCTGGTTCAATGGGGAAGTAAAGGCAGCACTTAGAAATTTTGGGTGTGTAATATATAAAACAAATGGGAAAAGGGGAACTAGACAGCAATCAATATAGATTAGAATTTATGAAATGTAGAAAATTGATTTAGAGAATGTCACAGGGTCACTGGCCCTTTAAGGGTAATGGGTCCAGCTCCACCTGTGACTCATTTGGCCATCTTCCTCAAATGGGGAAAACTAGACTAGACACACAGGAGTGGTACCAGCCTCTTCCCATTTGGGGAGGGGGGGAGCTGAAGTGAGCTGGAAATAAAATTGGTGAGGCTATGCCCCCGTCACAACAAGGCCCTGTCCCTCTCTGTGGCCCTGTCCCTGCTCCTCAGTTAAGAGCTGGCCCCATTCCCTCCCCCTCCTGAGGCCCTGCCCCCTGGCCAGGTCAGAGGCCAGAAGCCGGAGCTGGGCACAGTGGGGCAGCTGCTGTGCTAGCTTGTGCCATGGTGCAGACAGCTGCAGAGATTCCCCCATCTCCTTCTCCTGATGCCTGGGGCCCCAGGGCTGTGGATGCTCCTCAGCCTCTTGCTGCCCTTTGACTGCTTGCAGCCCATAAGAGCCATCTGGGCAGGGGGCCCGGCTCTGGGGCTGGCAGAGCCTTTGGGGAGCAGCAACCATGGTGGGTGGGGCCTAGGAGCCCAGGCCAGAGTGGGTCAGTCTGGGCTGTGGTGGGGAACCCCACACCCTCCACCTGCCCTGGGTGATGCCCCACAGTGGGCAGGGCCAGAGGCTGCTGTTGGGGCTTCCTTCCCCCCCGCCTGGGTTTACTTCTGTGCTGCTGCTGGAGGCGGTGCTGCCTTCAGAGCTAGGTGGCTGGAGAGCAGCAGCTGCTGGCCAGTGGCCGGGTGCCCAGTTCTGAAGGTAGCACCAACACCAGCAGTGGCAGTGAAGTATCTGTGTAACGTTGGACCTATGTGCTGGGAGGGATGGCGGGGGGCGCTAAGGCAGACTTTGGGGTGGCTGTAGCCCCCCTAAACCTTCCTGTAGACACATAATAGGTAGGTAATGAGATTGTCAGTTCAGATGTGGTGATGAGAACCTCTGGAGATATTTAAGGGGGAGAGGAGGCGGTATGTGCCTAGTGCAGAAGAAAAAGAAAGAGTTGAAAGGGGCCAGCGGTCTGAGGTGCACGCCTCAGAAGGAGGGCTGTGGGAATCCTGACCTAAAGAGGAAAAACCTGTATGAGTTAGCAGGTTAGACCCTCCTCTCCCCTATCCCCCCGAAAGCAGGGCTATGGGACTCCTTACCCCAGGGAGGGGAATCTACCTGAAGTATGTATAGGCCCAGAAGGAGAGTTGTGGGGTCCCTGAATCAAAGGGAGCAAGAAGAGGCCGCTCTATCTATAGGCAAGCTAGGCAGCTGCGTAGGGCAACAGATTGCTGGGCAGCTGCCAAGGCGGTAGATTTGGCCCAGCCACCCCTCTGTTCTGACAGAGGCATGGCCGGGCCAAATTTGAGTGGCAGGTTGGAGGACCTGAAGTGTTCCCTAGGGTGGCAGATTGTACTGAATGGCTTCTAGGATCAAGTGTTGGACTTGAGGGGCAAAGGACAAGTTTGATATTCTGTAAGACGCTTAATAAATAAGACCCCTGGCAAAGAGGGGGATCTTAGTTTAAAATACTCGGGCCTGGGAGTGAGTTCTTACAAGGGCCCAGAGGAAGCTGAAGATGATGCTTCTGCAGGGCTAGGTTGGGCCACAAGGGGGTGCCCTGAGATGGCTCCCTGTTACAGGGAAGCTAAAAAAAGCCGGGGGAGGGGGAACCCATGGCTGGCTGGGATAAGAACAGGAAGAAGGATTTTTTAAGTGTATTGAGAACAAAAGAAATCTTAGCAATGGGATAGGTCCATGACTAGATGAACTTAGTAAAATTGTTAATAATGAGGCAGAAAAGACAAAAGTGTTCAATAAATGTTTTGATTCTGTATTTGGAAAAAAGCAGGATGATGTTTCCATATCACATAAGGATAATGAAGTACTTTCCTGTCTGTGAGTAACAAAGGAGGATGTTAACATCTGCTAGGGATAAACCTTTTTTAAATCCGCAGCCTTGGATAACTTCACCCAATAATCCTAAAAGAGTTGATAGAGGAAATCTTTGGCCTGCTGATATTAATTTTAAATACATCTTAGAATATTAGGAAAAGTCCAAAGGACTGGAAGAGTGCTAATGTGTTAATAGTCTAAAAAGGATAAGCCAGCGTGGGGAACTACAGGCTGGTTAGCTTGATATTAATCCCAGCAAAATAATGGAAAAGCTTATACAGGATTCAATTAATAAAGAATTAAAGGATAGGAATACAATTACTGCCAGTCAACATGCTTTTCTAGGAAACCAGGTTTGTCACACCACCTGATCTCATTTTTGGTAAGATTGCATATTTGTCTGATAAAGGTAACTGCAAAAATGTAATACTCTGAGACTTTTGTAAGGTGTTTGAGTTAGTACTGCACAACATTCTGATTAAAATATTAATACTATACAATATTACTGAAGCACATGATTAAGAACTGGCCAACAGAGGTCTCAAAAAGTAGTTGTCAATTAGGAACCATCATTGAATGGGGTGTTTCTGGTGGGGATCTGCAGAGAGCAGTACTAAGATTGCTGCTATTCAATATTTCTATCACTGATCTGGAAGTAAACATAAAATTGCCAGTTAAAGTTACAGCTGACATACAGATTGGCAGAGTGGTAAATAATGGTGAGGACAGGGCAGTCGTCATACATAGCAATCTGGTAAATTGTGCCCCTGTAAACAAAATGTGTTTTAGTACAGCCAAATGCAAAGTCATATATCTAGGAACAAGGAACGCAGGCCATACGACAGAGTGGGGGACTGTCCTGGAAAGCAGTGACTCTGAAAAGGATCTGGAGTTATAGTGGACAAACAACTCAACATAAGCTCCCTCCCAGGGCAATAGTGTGACAAAAAGGACTAATGCAATCCTTGGATGTATAAACAGGTGAGTAGCAAGTAAATGTAGGGAGGTGATTTTATGACAGTTTATGACATTGGTGAGACTGATACTAGAATACTGTGTACAGTTCTGGTGTCAACATTTTTAGAGATGTTGAAAAATTGGAGAGGCTACAGAGAAGAGCCACAAAAATTATACAAAGTCTGGAGAAAATGCCTCACCATCAAAGAGCTCAAATCTGTTTAGCTTATCACACACACACACACACACACACACACACACACACACACAGATTGAGGAGTGACTTGATTGCAGTGTCAAATTCCTTCAGAGGGAGACAATACCTGGTACAAAAGGGCTCTTTAATCTAGGCATAACAAGAACTAATGGCTCAAAGCTGAAGCAGATAAATTCTAAAGTGAATCGAAGCACAATTTTTTAACCTTGAGGGTGATTAACCATTGGAACAAAATTACCAAGGGAGTGTAGATCCTCCATCTCTTTAAAGTTTTCAAATCATGAGGGGATGTCTTTCTGGAAGACATGCTTTAGCCAAAGACAAGTTATTGGGATCAGTATAAGGGTAACTGTGTGAAATGTAATGGCCTGTGATTATATGGGAGGTCAGAATAAATGATGACTTTACTGCCTGCCAGTTAGATTAATAATGAAAGAGATGTATCCAAATCTAGGTAATTACTAGGTAATCTATTTAGTGTATTCTCATGGGTGTGTATACTAATCATATACAACACATTGTGGCTGATTTGAATTGTTTGGTTGACTAGACTGCATGGATGGGTGTGTCTCTCCATCAGATACCTGTATGATGATTAGAATGTTTGACAGCCGCAGCCTAAAGCATATCAATAAAGTGTTACGAATATATTTTGGCTTTGTGTCCTAGTACATTCCATGCTACCAATTCAAAGAAACACAAACCAACCAGACAAATAATTCCTCCCATGTAGTTAAAAAATAACTTAGCATTAAAATGGTCATAAGTTACTTGGGATCTGAAAAGGTAGTAGGAAATTTAAAACAGTCATTAAAGGTGAACTTCAAAAACAAATGTGCATATGTCCTTTACTTCCCCTTTATAATGTACAGTAATTATGGCCTCCTGGAAGGTATTTTTTTTTCTTTGTTTGCTTTTTACATTAAGGTCCTGCCTGGCTTCTTTTTGTTGGAGGGAGTTCCAGTCTGTGTGGAAAATCTGTATAACAACATTATTTGAGTCTGAAACTTGAGATGCTGCTCTCCCTGTGAACTAGCTGAGTGACAATGGGGATATAGAGTATGTCTACACTGCAATTAAAAACCCATAGCTGGCGTGTGCCAGCAGACTAGGTTTCGCAGGGTTCAGGCTAAGGGGATGTTTAACTGCAGTGTGGACTTCTGGGCTTGGGTTGGAGCCCGGGTTCTAGGACTCTGTGAGCCCAAGCCTGGAAATCTACACTGAAGTTAAACAGCCCCTTAGCCAGAGCCCCACGAGCCCAAGTCAGCTAGCACAGGCCAGACCTAATTGCAATGTAGACATACCCAGAGGCAGATTAGGGGCTTGTGGGGCTCTGGGCCCCTCCCCACATCTTCTGCCTGCAGTTCCTCCTTCCCCTACCAGCACTTTTGCCAGGGAGTGGGGTCGGGGTGCGAGGGCTTGCCCTGCTCCCCAGCAGGAGCACCAGGTGGGTGGAGCAGGACAAGCCCCCATGCCCCGACCCGCTCCCTGGCAGGAGTGCCGGGCAGAGTGTGGGGGGGGCCCCCAATTGGCTGGGGCCCCTGGGCAAGGGCCCCATTGGCCCAGTGGCTAATCCGCCACTGGACATACCCATAAAATCTTGGGCCCTCATCCTGCAAAGACTTAAGCACATTCTTAACGTAAGTGCGTGCATAAATAAGACCCCTGCAAAGAGGGGGATCTTAGTTTAGATCTTAGTTTAAAATACTCTGGCCTGGGAGTGAGTTCTTACAAGGGCCCAGAGGAAGCTGAAGATGATGCTTCTGCAGGGCCACGTTGGGCCACAAGGGGGTGCCCTGAGATGGCTGCCTGTTACAGGGAAGCTAAAAAAAGCGGGGAGAGGGGGAACCCATGGCTGGCTGGGATAAGAACATTCAGTTACTGTGGTAATGGGAAAGAGAAAATTGTGCTTCCCTGTCCTGGCTGGAGAAGATTGGTAATTTTTATGGAGGTTTTGCTGATGAATCTCTCCCAGCCCAAAACTGACATGGGCGGAGAAGGGAACATTTAGCAATGGATCCTTCTCCTCCTCAAGTTGCAGCAAGATTTTTGTCAGGCTGAGAGGCATGAAAATAAGATGGGCCCAAAGCAAAACTCTGGATCTCAACCCTGGACTCTGCCAGTGTTTGGAAAATCTCAACCCAGATGTGAATTTTGTACCTTGACCCTCTCTCTCTAATTACAGTGACAAATGGAAGAAAATGATGCCAATTAAAACTTTATCAGATCGAAATATAGCATATTTCTTATATGCTAATTATGTAATCATCTATTTGAAAGTTTGTTACATACAAAATTTAACATAACTGCCTCACAACCCATTTACAATCTATCTATACACACACACACAAATATTTCTATGAGGGATATATAATAGTAATATAAAAATTTAGGCCTCCCTCATGGAAATTCTTATTAAAAAGAGGATGGCAGCCAGTGGCCCTTATACACTCCTTCAAAATGTTGCAGTTGGGTAGGGTACACTCAGTTGCAGCCACTCAATTATACTTTTCTGCAAGGTCATTTCAACTTAGGTAATGCACAACTGTAGTAAAAACACAAGTCATGAGTTTTGCTGACTCTGAAGTAGAGCTCAGAGTATAATTTGCAACCACCTAATCATTAACTAGATTAATTTAGCACCTTTTCCTGTTCACAGATCATACTTTTTCAAATGTATTTATTATATTTTAATTTTACAATAGTGCTTAAGGATCCCAATTGAGATCAGGACCCCAGCAGGCTAGGCACTGTTAAACACACAGTAGAAAGGGGTCCCTGCTCCAAGGAACTTGCAGTCCCACTAGAAAAGATAGACAAAGAGTGAGAGGGAAAACAAAGGATCAGAGAGGTAATATGACTTGCCCAATAGCAGGTTAGTTGGTCAGTGACCTGGGAATAAATCTTTAAAATAATTATGCCGTATTGATTGATATGCAATACTGAAAACCAATCTGTGTGGCTTAATTATGATTGGTCAGATAAGTCACTTGATATTATTTCTGTTTCCTGATTGGATGAGTGAACCACCATTTCTAGTAAGAACTTTGGTTTCTGTGAATTTTAAATTTACTTTTTGTGAAAATTCCTGTCAGTAGCACTTGATTACTTCAAGGTTTACAAAAACAGGACACAAGTAATGTGAGTATGGTCAAAAATTCAAATAAATATTTGCAGATTTTTTTGCACACTATTGTCTACCCTAAATGAAAATTAAAACCAAAGAAGTCAACACTTTGCATTTATATAGTCCCTCTTAGCTGAGCATTATTATACTTAGCATTTACATTATTCTTTGCAAACAATAATTTATTTTCACCAGATCATTTGAGATAGGGAAATATCATTATCCCCATTTTACAGGTGAGGAACCTGAAGCCAAGAGAAGTTTGTGTTTGTTTTTAAACAAAACAAACCAAAAAAACCTCCAAGATTTTTATGGTGGGTCAGTGGTAGAGACCGTAACAGAACTGAATTCTCCTACCTCTGTTTTCACTGCTTTAAGTAACAGACGATACAGCATCCACTGTCTTGAAGCTCATTATGCAAGAACAAAAAATAATTTAATTCATTTTCAAGGAGATCAGCATAACCCTGGTAGGTCAGTCTCCAAGTTGGAGAAACTTGACCAAATAACATGAAGAATTATTCTATGTATGCTTCATATTTCTCAGTCGATCATCTGCTTCCCCCTTTGAATCTGTCTGTCTGCTGTTTTTATCTTTGAATTCCATGCTCTGCCTCTTTTCTGGCCTCAATCCTCCCAAATGATTTTTAAAACTATATTAACAGGAGCGGCGCCAGGGTTTTTGCCGCCCTAGGCGGCAGCGCTCCTCCTCTGAGCATTCGGAGGCGGGGGTCCTTCTGCTCCGCGTCTTCGGGGCACTTTGGCGGCGGGTCCCGGAGCGGAAGGATCCCCTGCTGCCGAATTTCCACTGAGGATGGCAAAATGCCGCCCCCCAAATCCTGCCGCCCTATACGACCGCCTAGGGTCGCCTAGTGGAAGCGCCGGCCGTGTATATTAATACTCACTCATAAAATAACCATGTTGTTTTAGGACTTGGCCCACATACTCCTGTTCCTTTCTCTTCCATTCCCTGACACAGGCCTGGTCTCCACTATAAATTTTTGCTGGTAAAGTAATGTCACTTTAAAAAAAAACCCAAACACTTCTATACCAGCAAATGCCCTACTGCAGATGCAGGTATACAGACCTAAGTTATACCAGCAAAAGCACTTTTATTTCCTTCAGGGAGCTGGTATAAGCTATATTGTCAAAAGCACTCTGTCTGGGATAAGCTCATCTGGAGGAGGGTTTGCGAGAATAGCTATACCAGCAAACCCTTTCTAGCATAGACGTGGCCACAGTAACTCATCTGACTTTGGGTTTGTCACATATGCTCTCACCCACATACACCCTTTTAGACTCATATCCATTCTACACAGTGACCTCATTCCAAATATCAATTGTGTCAGCTGTGTTGTGGGCTTCTTGGCTTGGAAAATGGAATTTTCACCCATCCTTATGGCATGATTTGTCATGTTTCATTTGTGCTTGTTATTAAAAGCCTAATGGAGGCAATTGGTCTCCCAATGAAAGTCAGCTCCTCTTCTGGCTGTGTAAGGGCAGACAGATGATATGTGAGTTTAACAATAACATGCTCTGAGAACTCATATGCCAGCTTTTGTAACTGCTGTTGAGCATTCATTGGAGCCCTAAACTTTACTTAATGTCCCCTACACAGTGTACATAGCCTATCATAACATGCTCTAAAATTGTCCAGTTTTGTGTGCATTAAATCCCGGGCACTGGAACCTGTCAGAATGATGGAGAAAAAAGGTGGGGTAGAATCTGAACTTGCACTGAACCTAATTGCTTCCTGTTTCACCAGACATAATAATTTATAGCATTTCGGAGAAACTTTTTCTACTGAAATCTATATACATATAGGAATAAAAATGTCAGAAATATCTTTTAAAAAATGGGACATGTGGCAGCCCTGTATACTTCTAAATCATCATCTGGCACCTAAGAAGCACAATTTGATATTTACAAAGAACCTTTTTTTCTCTGGTAGGGGGAGGACATAAGTGTGTTGTGAAGGATAACCTTGTAGTTAAGGTACAGGCATAGGGATAAGAAGACCTGGGGTGTAATCCTGGATCTACTGATGTAAACGGAAATTTTGCAATTGACTTCAAAGGGGCAAAGGTTTCACCTCTGATGTCTAAGACTTGGGTAGGAGTCAGGAAAAAACTGTGGCTTTGCCAGGGACATAGGCCCCAGTCAAACAAAGCATATAAGCATGTGCTTGACTTTAAGCACATGAGTAGTCCTAATGACATGGATTATTCGTGTACTTACAGTTAAGCAGATGCTTATGCTGCTTTCTGGATCAGGGTCTGAGAGTGTGACATTGGAGAAGTCACTGAACTGCGCACTCTTTTTGGTTTTCCTCATCTGTAAAATGGGGTTAGGTAAAAATCACTACTGTATCGCCTAAGAGTGTTGGAAAGCCAAATTAATTAATGCTTGTTAAGTGCCTTGAGAACCACAGAGAGAAGTATGTGGTGGTGGGTTTTTTTTTTTTTTTAATAAATAGAGATCACTAGAACTACTTGTCATTCACCTACATTGGGATGATGTATTTGTTATCATCATCCGATAAAGATAAAATATATCCTTGTTATCCCTGGGGTGAATTTGACCCATTATCCTTAAATAAAGATAACTGTTCTTTTTCTTGTATATTTCTTTATTACAGATAAAAATGATAATGCTTAGAGTTGAGAGCCACAGTTTAATTTTAATGCCTTTGAGCTTGCAGTGCATTTCTTTACTGCCATACATTTCTTCTTCCCCTCTATAGAAGGCACTTACACCACTGTCCGCTGCTGGGAATCCTAGAGCCAAAACCCAGGCCAGTAATCCTGTTAAAACTGCAGGTTTGACAAGACAGAGCAGCCAGTGGTGGTACACTAGTGCATAAAACATAGCTAGAAGTAAGTAAATACATAAATCTCCATTTTTGGAACAATAAATACCACTCGCTACGTGATTTACATCTAGAGAAGTAAAAACTCCATCTAGCCACACCATAATGGAAATCTGTTCATTTCCAGTGGTAATAAAACATGATTTCTTATACATGCAGGACCTATTCTGTAGAAGTGTTTAGTGTATTAACTGAGTTCTAAAGATGCATTTTTTTCAAAGAGAGAGTCACTTTCAACTGACGGGACTCCAAAATAAACTTGGAATTAGGAATGTTGGAGAGGTGGGGCGGGGGAGAGAGTGTGTGTGTGCACGTGCATTCCTTCACTTTTGTGTGTTTTTTAATCAGGAATAGCTCAGCTTCAATTCTTAGCTGTGTGATTTCATCCCCGGGCTGGATCATCCCCAGCTGGAGTACCACATCACCTTCTGTTCTGCTCATGCTGGTTCCATGCGGAGATTGGCTGAGTTTGCCTTGAATCCACATAGATTCCACATCATCTAGTTCAGACTGGCTGGAGAGTGTGTGATTAAATGTGAGGGGCAGTGGGGGCAGCACAGATCACCTTCCTCTGGTAAAAGCAAGGGAGAGTTCCCCCTCCTCTCTCTGGGCTGGATAAGCCGTGCTTCCCCACAACTCTCCCTCCTCCCTGCCTGGCACAGTGAGAGTGAACTATCCGGCCTAGCCAGCCCAGGGTGTGTTAAATAATTATTAGATCCCCAAGCTGTGTTGTCACTTAACCACTTAGACAAACATTTGAGTTGGCAATCCACTGCTGTGTCCTTCAGAAATGATCCTAAATGGTGCGAAAGCATGAAGGCCCACATCCTCATCTTTGCTCCCAGGCTGAATGACAGGGCTGGGGGACTGACAGCCTCTGGTGTCCTAGGGGACTGGATCCAAGGGTGAGATCATTCTAGTGTCCAGTCCATGTAAAAGAAAAGTCTGAACATCTGTGTGACTTGGCAAAGAAAGGGCTTGGAGAAATCCTACAAATAGAAATGCAGGTTGGCCCACTATTGGGTTATATCATTGATCACCATCAAAAGCTGGCTGATAAGTAATGGACTATAAATTAAATGCCATCCTTCCTTTCTAAAGTACATAATTATGATTTTCTTCAGAGAGATTAGCCAAGTTCAGCATCTATTGGAATTATTCAGTGATTACTTGATAATTACTTGCTTAGGTACATATATAGGTAAAGTGCTTGCTTAGGCACATCAGTCTTTTCTGGTTTATTTCCCTTGTTTTGGTGAAGATAAGGATATGTTGAACTAGAAGTACAAGTAAATTAACATCTGGAATATATTGAGTGCATATATGTCTTTGTATCCTCACGTCCTTGTGACTGGATTGGCAGCCTATGAAAAGAATGAGGGTAATTAACAGCTGAACACAGAAAGTGAGAGAGAAGCTGTTTGTGAAATGAATATGGATCTAAATGATGAGAAGAACAATCGGGGAGAACAAAACAGATGCAATCTACCACAGAAACCCTTTGTTGCAATTATGCCAATGAGGAGCAGGAACCTCTGCACCTCTCTTATAATGAGATGTTCGGCTAAATTAAAGTGGGCCTCATCCCTTAGACATTGCTGAAGTGAGACTGATTTGAAAGTTATTACACATTTTTTAAATGTAGAAGCAATAAACAGGGGCACAACCTCCTGAAAGCCAAATCCATGTCACATTACAGCAGTTTTGCCAAGCCCAGACATTCAAAAATCATGAGGCAGGGCCTTAAGAAACAAAACAAATGAAAAGGGAGCCCATGCACCCCATATATAGAATAGTTTGATCTTAGCTGTTACCAGAACTTGTAGAATTGAGCTGTTTTTTTCCCAATCAACTAATATTCTAAATGCATCTATGGACTAAGGAGGTTATAAAAGGAACACATGACAGTTAAATGTTTGACTCCCATTGAAAGTCAATGGGACTTGGATGCCAAAGTGCCATTTGTGGCTTTGAAAATCCCTCCCAAATACAGTGAAGTCAGTGATTTGCTGCACACTGTGGAATAGAGCATGGGCCAGTCCTATGTAGTATTATTTTTTATTTATTATTTATTACGTTCCGATTCACAATCTGATGAGTATGCTAAACAAAGAGTACAAGCCTTGCTTTAGAGCAGTGATTCTGAACCAGGGGTACATGTGCACAGAGGTCTTCCAGGGGATACATCAACTCAGCTAGATATTTGCCTAGTTTTACAACAGGCTACATAAAAAGCACTAGCGCCATCAGTAAAATTAGAATTTCACACAGGCAATGACTTGATCTATATACTATACCCTGGAACTTAAGTACAATATTTGTATTCCAATTGATTTATTTTATAATATGGTAAAATGAGAAAGTCAGCAATTTTTCAGTAATAGTGTGCTGGGACACTTGTATTTTTATATCTGCTTTTGTAAGCAAGTAGTTTTTAAGTGAGGTGAAACTTGGGGGGTACACAAGACATCTGACTTCTGAAAGTAGTCTGGAAAGGTTGAGAGCTACTGGTTTAGAGATTATAGGCACAAATGTTACAAACCTGTGAATTGATACTGAGCAAGGTATAGATATTATTGCTGGTGGGCTTTGCAGGTTGTTTTTTTTAAAATAGGTTAGGTTTTGAAGGGGGATATTCATGCATTCATTCTGGACATAAATTGAGACTGTAAACTCTGGATTATGGCTAGGTAGTACTGAGGTGGTCATAGGTTCTGGAATTCTGTGTTCCCTACAGACTTTGAAGAATCCAAGAGCAGCAATTCTGGGTTCTCTAACAACTCTATGCTATCTTGGGTTTGTTACTGAAAGGGATAAATTCTCCAATTTCCACAGGTTTCAAAAAACACATGGCTTTATTGTTTATTGGAGGTTTCAAATCAGTTAATCTCCAGTTTGGCTGGCTTGGAAAAAGACCCCAAACCAAACCAAACCCTTGCAATGCTGATGGGTGTTAAACTGATATTGTGTCTTGCTGGCTCCATTTCAACAATCAGTTCTGTGTTCAACAGCTGATGTACCTTCACAGTCACCCATATTGTGTGTGTTCCCCCCCCTTTGATGTTGTTGACCTGTTTTTCCTGTTGGGTGCTGCTGGGGTAGATCAGATGTGTAAGGAATACACTCCATTCATTATTATTTGTACCCAGGACCCACTTTCCCTTCACACTACCAAACTGAGAACTAGGAATCTGTAGCTCTCCAGCAGGCACAGGAGCAATACAAGGAGACAGAGACTAAATCATTATAATTCCTTACTTTGTTTCACCACTCAAAAAAAAAAAAAATTCCTGGGGCTGATTCTCATTTAGTCTAAGGCAGCTTAGACAGTACTGCCAGGGTGAAGGGGCTTTCAGCTGGGTGTGAAAGAGTCAAAGTGAAAACCTGGCCTGAAAGAAATCAATGGCAAACCTTCCAATGATTTCTGTGGGGTCAGCTTTCCACACACGCCTCCACTCTTTTGCACCCAGTTTAAGGCCTCTTTGACTGCCAGAGTGGTGTAAAATGGGAATCGGGCCCTTTTCTGGACACTCAGGTGAGCGAGATGGATGTGGGGATGGGGGGATGCAGAGTTTGATCCTGTGAGGTGCCGAGTCTCTTCAGTTTTCATTGTAGTAAATGTGAGCTGAGTGAGTTCAGCACTTGCAGGATCCAGCCCATCATGCTTGATGATAAAATTCACTCTACTCTGGGGGAGAACAAATCAAAAGCCAGTCACTGGGAGACACTAATGTATTGTATGAATAGAACAATATGGGCCAAGATATGCCTTCACTGTCATCCATGTGACGCCACCACTCAGCCTAAGTGTACCCTTTCTTACAGTTCTGTGACTGGCAAGGGTATTGTTCATTACTTTGGATATAGCTGATAGGAGAGTTTCTAAAATATTCAGTTGTGTGTTGGTGCCTTTTGAACTGGATGGAATGGTGGGCAAGTAGCAGCTGTGTTTTTACAAAGGGGACAGCAAATTTGGGCCTACAAGGAAACCAAAGTAGGCTTTTGTATATGAAATAGGAAAACCAGCAAGAGGGATGGATGTTAGGCTCTGAAAAGGCTGCTTATGTTAATGTCACTAAAACATCCTGCAGTGTTGTGGGAGGGTCTGGTCAGTAATGCTGCATCAATGGCAATCTTCACTGACCTATAAACAGGATGAGGGAGCAGCGGCAGCAAAGCAGAGACAGCCACTGGCGCTGGGCTGACAGACAGACACATAAACAAAACCAGAGAGGAAGCTCTGCTTACAATTGAAAGAGAAATCCCAAACTCCAAGAGGCAAATGATGGGCTTGGGTGGCTATAAATAGCCACAAAAATGTAATGTCGTTTGCAATGTTTGATAGCACTATAGAGGTTCAAGCATACTTATAACACACTGTATATGATTAAACTTTTCATTTAATACGTGAATTCACTGCTCCCTCATAGGTTTGTTATGACTGATTTTTATATTTTTTACAAGAAGCTGCTAACCATAGATTAAATAAGTATCATTCCCTAAAACGAAAGAATTGACATTTTTGGGTAGCAAGCTGAAGTGCATAAACAACTATTTGTTTTAAAAAAAGATTGCCTGTCCCTTATTTTAGGCTATCTTTCAGATTACCACAATGAATCAGCATCTGTGCAGAAAATCAAGTTTTTATTAGAATAGTAACATGAGATACATGTTCCAAATAAAGAAGTTTTGAGGGCCCCTGGATACATCAAATACTTTGTCTGTCAGACTCTTTTGACTGTGGTTTTAGGGTTTGATCCATTGCCCGCTGAAGTCAATGAAAGGACTTCTTTTAATTTCAACTGGTTTTAGATCAAGCCCTGACTGAGAAGTATTGTCCCTCAAGGAATATTCTCAAATAGATTACTAAGAATAGTCTGAACGAGGCATTATTCACATGTATTCCCTCTACTATGGAACTGATCTTCCTGCAAACGCAGATAGGGGGTCTTCTATGGCTTTTGATTATCAGCTAGGTCTCAATAGGCAATTTATTGGGTTTTTGGGTTAGAAGGATACTTCTGGAGCTGGGGTGCAGTGAGAAGTTTCATTGCAAGAACACTCTTTCTCTCTTTCCAGAGGAGGAACACAGAGAAAAACCTATAAATGGCTCAGTGGGATCTTCTGCCAAATTACAAGTGAGGTATAAAGGGATTTAATCAGTTTTTCAAACCTCTATAGTATGCAGACCGCTATGGCAGCAGGAGCTATGCCAGTTTACACCAGCTGAACATTTGGCCCATTGTTCATTGCATGGAAATATTTCTATTGTATAAAAGAGGGATACATTGTGTTTAAAAGACACTGCAAGACACTGCTGCATCTTGAATCAGATCATAGCTTTGTGAATATTGTGGGCATCATATTCACTGTGCATTGTTGTTCCACTTACCAGTACCTTTTATTTTCAATTTTTTTATTTTTTAATATCCAAAGTCCCATTCAAATGAATAGGACACTTGCACCACTGATTTCAGAGTGATTTTGCAGTATCTCCCTAAACAAAATGAGTGAGTTTTATTATTTAGTTACAGAGAGGGAAAAAAATAGTGGTTGGTGCTTCCCAGCATAACACATCTTATTGTTCTGTAGGGAGTGGAATATTTGATATAAGGAGCAAAGGAAATTAAACAGAAAACTGTGAGGTTACAATAGCATGCTGTGTCAGACTTTGCCTCACAAAGTCAAGGCTTGCTGTGCCCTGAACTCTCCTCATCGAGTAGCTATTGCATAACCAACTTCAGTTCCAGCCAGGATGGCATCCCTATGTGTTGTAATTTCCATCATGACTGTCAGACTAATTTCTTACTCAGCAGGCATATTGTGTCTTTGTACACTGCAACTTCCAAAGTATAGTATCTTCACTGATGCTTATAGGGAAAACGTTAGAAGCTCTGTAGCAATCCAGATTCCAGTCATCCTCCATAAAGTATTTCTCTCCCTGCTGTAAGAGCTACAGAGAAATGTGTAAAGCTTCGATTGTTAAATCCCAATAGGAGTAATTTAAAAATAAAATAAAATTGGGAGTTAAATTTTAAGAATGAGCTTTGTAATTTACAGCACCTGTCTGATGTCGCTCTGAAGACTGGGACCAGGGCCGTCCCGAGGGGGGTGCTAGGCCCGGGGCGGAAATGATGAATCCGTCACTTCCAGGACTGACCGCGCTGGAGCCCGGCGCAGTTGCCCCAATTCACCGTACCCAAGGGACAGCTCTGACTGGGGCTAAGGGAGCCAATTTGTTTCTGTCATTGGCAGCAGCTTCCAGAATTTGACGCTAGGCAGAATGCAGAGAAATTCCAGACTGCTAGCCTGGGGCTCTGTCCGTGTGGTAAGGAGAAATGGCTTTTCCTCCTGTTCCCCTCTAAGGAGAAATCTTGGTTGGAGGGAACGTAGAGTTTCCCATCCTCCTCTCTGAAGATAGCAGGATTGATGAGGTAGAGTCATGTCAAAATGTGGCCTGCCACAAAACATACCTCTATGCCATCTTCACTCTTGGCAATGCAATGAATAGTAGGAGCTTATCCAAATGACCCCTGACTTTCACTCTCAGTCCCAAAGAGGGCTCGTTTTGATGGGTGTGGTGACCCCATCAAATGTGAACCACTCCCCTGGTTTAAACCCCCACCCCAAAGAGAATATATTTTGATGGGGGACGGGAGTCCAGAAAAATGTGCCCACTCCCCCAGGTTTCATTCATGGCCTTAAAAGAACATATTTTAACAGTTTGGGAATAGGGGTCTGCCCTAACCACCTGGCTACAGAGTCATTCTCACTCTCTTCCCCTGGCCCAATGACTATTCATTGTGAATGGCACTCACCTAGGATGTAGGAGACTCAAGTCCCTGCTCCAATGACTATTTAATTTATTTATAAAAAGTGGGACAGCTTTTATGGGAATGATTTCAGAAAGACCAACACCAGAATATCCCACAAACCAGTGGTTGAGGCACGCACTTGTCAAAATGCTCAAAATCAAAATGAAAATTTCGAGTTAGATTGAAATGAAATATTTTGTTTCAACATACCCAAAATGTTTTGATTGTTTTCAGTTCAGGTGAATCGGTTTGGTGAACATGACAGGAATTCATGAATATCTATGTGTCGACAGAAACTGCATTTTTTGGTGAATAAACTGTTTGCCAAAATAATTTTGCTCAGCTCTACTTCTGGACCTCCACTACCATTCTGCTATCCCACTTGGTGCTGTGCAAGGGGTAAGGACAATAAGTTGCTCACAGTATATCCTCTATCTTTATTATATAGCATAGTACATACAGTATATTATAGCATAACAGAGATTTTTGTTCTCACACACATCCCGCCAAAGCCCCCATTTCTCCCATCTAATCAGGTCTTCTTTGTTCTAGTCTTTTCCTCCCGCCTCTCTTTAGTCAACTGACCCTCCCTCTTGTCTCCACTCCAGGCCCTTTCTTCCCTTCTAAACCTCCCTATTTTTCTGTTCCTTTTCATGCTACTGTACCCCCTCTTTCTTCTTCACCTACACTGCATGTAAATGCAGTCATTACTCCTATAGGGGATGTACTTTTGTATTTGCTCTTCATATTGTCCTGGGACAATTCAAACTGCATTAGTAATAAACCTTAGCACTTTGCTTCATCAAAGCACCATTCAAATACTAATTCATCTTTTCTGCACCCCTGCGAGGTTGGGATATTATTTTCATTTTACAGATGGAGAAACTGAGGCAAAGAGAGTTCGTTAACTTGGTCAAGGCCACAAAGCAAGCAAGTAGCAGAGTTGGGATTATAACACAGAGGCTCTTAACACACAGTTCCATGTGCCTGCCTCAGAGGAAGACTATCCTCCCAGTCACTGGTGTATTGCTGTTCCCCCCAGGCCTTCTCTTCACTTCTGGTCCCTCTCCCTAGCTAATAAGTCACAGGGGCGCTGCTTCAAAAAGAAATTGTGTGAGTGAATTTTAACCCTGTGAAGAATGAGTTGGTTTGAAATCTGATTGAATGTGTTCAGTGACTACTTGAAAGTAACTCCCTACAAGCAGGACTACATTCCAGTGAGAAGTAGAACTGTGGAAGCATTTTAAAGCTAGAAATCTGCATTCAGCAGAAAATGCTTTCTCCTTCAACCATCAGGACATTCACTGAACTGGAACTGCAGGGAGAAGAGAAACTTAACACGCATGATAGGGCAATGACCTATGGTCCATACCTAGCAGGAAGAAGTAAAAAAGCTGAAAAAATAAATTAGGCAGCTGTAACCCCAGTGACACAGAATTCTTTCTGTTTGTATATGGTATCTAGAGAGCCAGACACACAGAAAGAGACCACAGAAAAGTTCCTGCTGACAGTGAATGCTGTAATTAAAAGAAATTGAAATTGCCAAGCAGTTTAAATAGTACATAATGGGAGAGTTGGTTGAATAAGAGAGCAAATTTAGGAAAAAAGAAGAATTTGAGAAGACCTGGTGTTAGATTCTCCTCTCATTTATAACAGTGTAAGTCAGGATTAACTTTACCAAAGTCAACTCAGAGCTCGTCTACACATTGCTTTAGTCTGCACTGGCTGGAGTGTAAATTCTAATGCACACCAGCATGTTGCGCTTTAACTGGCCCGCATGGACCCTGCTGGCATGCACTAAAAGCTCCCTAGCACATGTTACTGTAGATCTGTTTGAAATAGAACTACATTAACACACACTAGGGAACATTTAGTGTGCTCCAGCAGGGTCCACATGGGTCAGTTAGTGAGGACCATGCTGGACTAAAATTTACACCACTCTGGTGCAAACTAAAGCACTGTGTGTAGGCCTTGCATGAACAATGAAAGAAAACAGAAGTAAGGAAAATGAGGTTAACAATGGGCACAGCATAAATTCACAAGTGGCCTTGTAAATAACATGTAGTTAGTAGATTAAAGAAGAGTAATGTGTGATACTAGAAGACTTTGCAACTGGTGGGCAGTTCATGATCTGTACAGGGACTGGTTACAAAAATTAGTAGACCAATTATAACGTGTGTGATATGAGGTATTAACCAATAGTATTATATGTAAGTGTGTATATAAGCTGATTCATGATTTTGTACGTTGGATGTGTGGTTAAACCTGTACCCACCTGCTACACTTGAGCCTGTTACAATCAAACTACACTTGAGTTGATGCCAAAAAAGAAACCACAGTGATGAGTCTGTGGTTGAATTGATTTTTTGGATTGCAGAGAACCAGATGAAGTATTCTCCCAGAACTGGATGAGGGGTTCTAGATAAGCCAAGTGGAAAAGGTCTCAGAGGGAATCCCAACACTGTGTAGACAAGTCTTAAATTTTCATAACGTAGAGGGAGATTTTCAAAAACACAAATGGCAGTTAGGTGCCCTGCTCCTAAGAAGAAGACCTCTTCAGAGTCAGGTGTCTGATATTTGTGCCTGTCATTATTGGCCAGATTTTCAAAAGAGCTCCTCTCTCAGCAGCAGTCATTGAGACCAAGAGGAGCTGAACCCTCTTGAATAGCTGGCTGTATTGCTCAAAAAATAACCTGGTCAGAGTCAGGCCCCATGGCCCTTATTTGTAGTGATACATTGACATTACCATTAAGATCCTCTCTGCTTCAACATGCTTTGATACTAAGGGTATGTCTACACTACGGGATTAATCCGAATTTAGATAATTCGAATTTGGGAAACAGGTTGTATAAATTCGATTGTGCGCGGCCACACTAAGCACATTAATTCGGTTTTTAACCACATTAATTCGGTGGTGTGCGGCCACACTACCCCATTAATTTAACCACATTAATTCGGTGGTGTGCGGCCACACTAACCCTAATTCGAATTAACAAAATCGATTTTGGCGCTACTCCGCTCGTCGAGGTGGAGTACAGAAATCGATTTTAAGTGCCCTTTAATTCGAATTAACTGGCTCTGTAGTGTGGACGGGTGAAGGGTTAATTCGGATTAACGCTGCTAAATCCGAATTAAAGTCGTAGTGTAGACCAGGCCTAAGGGTGACTAACATAATGTGTATGTGAATTTTAATTAGGGTTACCATACGTCCGGTTTTTCCCGGACATGTCCGGCTTTTCGGCAATCAAACCCCCGTCCGGGGGGAATTGCCAAAAAGCGGAACATGTCCGGGAAAAATGCCATCCGGGCACTTCCCCTCCAGCGGCTGCTCTGTGAGTCCTCCCCTCTCAGACTTCGGCTCTGTTAAGAGCCAAGCTGCCCGAGCCAGCGCTACCGGCTCGGGCAGCCCCCCTTGCCTCCGGACCCCAGCCGCCGGAGCACAGCAGCTGGAGCCGGGGAGGAGAAGTGCCCGGCTGGCGGCTGGGGTCCGGAGGCAAGGGGGGCTTCCCGAGCCGGTAGCGCTGGCTCGAGCAGCTTGGCTCTTACAGAGCCGAAGTCTGAAAGGGGAGGAACAGGCAGCTGGAGCCGGGGAGGAGAAGTGCCCGGCCGGCGGCTGGGGGCGCAGGGTCCGGAGGCAAGGGGGGCTGCCCGAAGCCAGAGCGCTACCGGCTTCACCGTTTGCCGGGCAGCCTCCAGACCCTGCGCCCCCGGCTGGGCACTTCCCCTCCCGGGCTCCAGCTGCGCTGGGCAAGCGCCGGCCGGGGGTGCAGGGTCTGGGGGCTGTCCGGCAAACCGTGAAGCCAGTAGCGCTCAGGCAGCCCTTTCCCCGTGGCTGGGAGTGGGAGGGAGGAGGGGGCGGAGTTAGGGCGGGGAAGGGGCGGAGTTGGGGCGGGGCTGGGTGGGGAAATGGGCGGGGCCAGGGCCCGTGGAGGGTCCTCTTTTTTTATTTTTTAAATATGGTAACCCTAATTTTAATATTTGTACATATTTAGTATTATGTAGTTAGTTTCCTCCTTCTTTTGCCTTTATTGTCCCTTCATTTTAAAAACCATCTACAGGAGTAAAATAAATGCATTGAAACTATATTAAAGATGTTTCCTCTATTTTTTTTTTTTTTTAACTGATGAGTAAATCTGGACATGGATGTTGCATTTTGTTTTGTTGTATAGATATGGCCAGAAGCATTCCGCCCTCAGTTCCCTATTCACCTATTGTAATCCACTCTTGTATTTGAACTGAGTAGCTTTATCCACCCATCTGCACTGTGGTTTCTATGCTAAATTGTTTTAAGCGAGATCTTTAATATAACACACACACATAGTTATTGAATGCTTGGTGCTTACTTGAAATTGTTCATCTGAATTAGACATGTTTCTAAGATATTAAGTTCAGATTTGGATCAACTTTCGAACTTCCTCAGAGTTTGCATCATGTCACTTTGTGATAAAGCTATAGGGCCGTTATAAAGCTCAACCGGATCTTAAGATCCTCAAAGTCCAGAGATGCTTGGTTCTCTAGTCTTCATTTAGGTTCATCTCTACCATGAACATACAATGGCCAGAAGGGGAAGATAGTCAGTACATCGCTGGAAACCCTACGTCCCTAAAGATTAGTGTGAGTACTTGAAAATGCCTGTTGCCTCTGTCAGCAATATGGATAGAGTCGAACCTGGCCCATTTATACTCTACACACCTAATAAGTTGTGTGCACACATACTGTATATTGTCAGTAACATTAAACTAGTTCCATGCCTGGGACCAATGACATGCCAATCCCTTCACCACAAACTTCTCTTACTGCACCACCTTTTATCCTGCAAATTGACAGAACTAGTGGTATATCTGCCAAAGAAATGCAGCAAAATACCGACCATCACGTGTATAAAATCAAGTGTTTTGGTTTTTTTTAACTTTTCTTACATTTCCTTTGCCTTTTCTCTTTTCCGTTCCCCCTTTTCTTGCCACAATTTCCCTCTCTTCTTTCTCTTTATTATCTCATTTCAATCTATTCAATCTCTCCCTGTGTCTTTCCTTCACTCCGTTTCTGAAAATTCCTCTTCTTCTCTGTTCTTTTTACAGGTCAGAGCCATGCATGTATTAGTTGGCCATATTATAATAAATAAAAAGTTGGATAGCATTGTATTCTTTTAGTGTACTCTGAGCATAGCATATTTTGATGTAAACACCTCAGTTCCTTCAACTGATGAGAGAAATTAAAAACACAAATCTGTAATCCTTTCACAGTTTAATTAGAGTAACTCTCCTCCCTGAAACTGTGTGCCATCCCAACAATTAATTCTGGGACAAATAGACAAGCATAAGAAAAAGAAAAGAAAGAAAAGGAAAACAGGACCTATTAGATAAACTGAATCATCTAGTTCCTTTATTCTGAATCACTCCTTCTCCATTAATCCTTCTTCCTGATCCTCTCATGGCTATCCACTTAGGAAGCAACTATTACATACGCTGAGAGTACATACAAGTCCAATTAATTCTTCAGGTCCACTCATGTTGTCCTTTCTTCAGTGGCAGTGTCAAGCAATTATAGGTGATTATGGAGTTCTTTAGTTCCAGAAGTATTGGCTTAAGTACAATTAGTTGAAAATCAATACAGACTTCTGGCCAGATGTTTAAAGTTCATGGCTATAAGAAAGTGGTTCTATGATTCTTTGTTGAGGGGGAAAAAATTAAAACCCAACCAAATAACTAAAACAAAGAATAGCACTTTAACAGAGAAAATCAAAGGAGGGAAAACACAAACCGGAGACAGGCAGATTGTTCTGTGAACACTTAGAGCAACCTCTATGCCACTTGTTTACATAGACTAAGGCATATTGCAAACTTTGTTTACCATCTCTTTGAACCAAAATGTGCAATAATCATGATCAGATTGGATAATTCAACTCATGATTCTTGTAAACTTGGCAAATCTCATTTTGTAAGAAAGCAGGCTTTCTGCAGAAGTCTCTTCTGTCTTGCTTGACATTCATTTAATATGGCTGGCGTGTCCCTTTTATCATATCAGTAGTGTCCCCTATAGAGAAGGGTGAACCTGATTGGATAAAATAAGAAATGAACTGGCTCTCTGACCAAAACATTGAAACAAACCCAAACCTTTGGTAGGATTAAAATAATGTTTGTATAAATACCTTGTCTTCTCAGTCATCTCCAACAGATCATTCACCATGTCTGAGGAGGTCTGGCAATCTCTGGAAGGTAGGATGTTGCCTCCAAATCTCTTGAATTCCAGGGATTTCCTTAAACAACAAGGAGTCTGGTGGCACCTTAAAGACTAACAGATTTATTTGGGCATAAGCTTTCATGGGTAAAAACCTCACTTCTTCAGATACATCTGAAGTGAGGTTTTTACCCATGAAAGCTTATGCCCAAATAAATCTGTTAGTCTTTAAGGTGCCACCAGACTCCTTGTTGTTTTTGTAGATACAGACTAACACGGCTACCCCCTGATACTTGACACCATGCAAGGGATTTCCTTGAGTCACAGTGGGGACAATGGCATCTGTGACTCAAGTCAGTTCTGGAGCATGCCTGACTGATGCAAAACTCTGCATACAAACTCATTTGCTTTGTATGAATATGAGAAGAAACTATAAAGTTGGCTACGCCTTTCTCCCTCTTTCAGTCAGGAAGGAGCCAATTTTTTTTAAATCTGGGCTCCATGGATCTAGCCAAATAAGCTGCTTTTTCTTTTGCAGAAGAAGACCGGGAACAGATTTTAAATGGCCTAAAATTTTCTCTTGGAAGGCTTATTTGCTGTTCTCTCTCCTTCCTCTGGCAATATGCTCTACCACCAGCCCACCTTCAAGGCCACAAATATTTCTTCAGGCACTTCTCTTTTATAAAGCTTAGGGAATGAACAGAAACAAAATCATGGGACTTGGGTGAGCAAGCAATCGCATAGGGTGAATGCAAGTGGCAAACTCTCACAGCCCCCAGTTTGCAAACAATCTGAACAATTAGTCACAGTGGAAAAATATTGTAGAAACCATAAGAAAGGAATGCCTTCTCCTGGACTCGATTGTTACTTTAAGGCGCTGGCTGGCTGTCCAGGAACAGGAGGAGGCACCTTGCACTCTGAATGTCCCCCTTTACACACCCACTCAGAGGGTGTTGCAAACTGGATGTTTACAATGCAATAAAAGACCTGCTGCATGGCAACAACTGGATTGGGGTCAGCTGACTTGGGTTCATGGGCTGCAGGGCTATAACATTGCAGTGTATACTTTTGGGGCTTGGGCTGGACCGTGCGCTTTGATATCACATGAAGGGGGAGGGTCTCAGAGCCCAGGCTGAGGTCAAGCCCAAATGTCTACCCTCCAATTTTCAGCTGACCCGGGCTCTGAGATTGGTGCTGGAGGTTTTTTTATCACAGTGTAGACATAACCAAGGTGGCCATATAACACCTCATAATTGGTGATCCTGCTTTGTAACCACTCCTGTCAAGCCTCTCTATCATCTATGGTTTCTCCTCAGTAGCTCCTCTTTTCTTCCTTTGCTTGGGGTGGGTGGGACTGAGTATCTCAGTGCTTTCTCTTTTGTGGCATAGGCTTAATGGATTCCTTACTCTCCTTTGTATGTGGAGCTGGCTGGAAGCTCCCAAACCTCTGGGACTGATTTCTTATCTATCCCTGCTATGCTTGATTGATCAGAGAGTGTTCCTGGGACTGGTGATTTGGACCCTCTTCCTCAGTTCAGCTAGAGGTAGCAGACCTTGGGGTCAGTGTATTTCTCACTATTGCAGATGTTGACCATGAAAAGCTGTCCTCTTTGGCCAAATAGTGCAAGTCTCCACCTGTGGTGTTTATTGCTCCGGGCCAAGATTTCAGTGGTTTTGGATGCCTTGGTTTTTGACTGACCAACTTGAGACTCCTTGAAAATCAGGTCCCTGTAAGGTATTTCAAATGAAGCACCCCAAATTACTAGTCCCTTCTGAAAATCATAACCTTGAAAAATGAAAAGGACCTTTTTTTAAATCAAACTATCCTAGCCCTCTGCCATGTTCTCATTAAGCAGAAATCACAGAGAATCCATTAGTCTCCTATTCTCCTTCATCGCAGAATGTGATTTTTAGCTTCCACCAAGTTTTTATATTGTCTCATGAATATCACCGTTTGCCTTGGCAGGCACCGTGCTGTGACTTAATCTGCCCTGGACCCAAATCAGAGGAGAAATAAGAGTGTCAAACCCCCAAATTAGACATGATAAACTGATGAAAACAGAGGGGAAAAAAGGGGTGAGAAATATTTGTTCTGGGTAGAATTCAGAAAAGACCTTGGCTTCCTTGCTTCTGCAGAGGACAGGACTCGCCACTGATTATGAGACAGAGTTGAAAAGCAATATACAAATGATTCCAAATATCAGTTGCCAGGAAGCAGATGACATGTTAAATTGCTCTGCAGATTGAGAGCTTAATTCAGAGATTTCCTGCTACAGGAGTTGCCAGTATACAGCCATTTTGTCTTTTTTTTTTTTTTTTTTTTTTTGGCAAATTGGCTGCTTTGGACTGCTGTCTCCAGTAGTTTCTCCTACGCTTCCTGTTGTAGGAAGGCCTGTTTCCTGCAATGAGACTCCTGATTAGAGTCTGCCACTATTTTAGTCTGCAAAGGGTTATGCAACAGGTTTCTTCTCTGCATTTGATATTGATTTGTGGGAAGTGATGCCAAATCACAGTATTACCACAATAGAACATCTGATTCCTTTTGAGAAATCTAAAAAGGGCCACAGCTTAATTGAAACAATTGATGCTTAAAGTAAGTATTCAGATGTACATCTGAGATTTATTTATTTTATTTTGAAAGACTTTCTTTTTCCTGTTTGTTTTGTGACCAGATATTGTCACCTGTGGGTTACATTTTCAAGTATCCTCTAAGTTTGGTTGCCAACTTAAAATTTCCCAGCAGCCACTGGAGCTGATTTTCAGAGCTGCTGAGAAGCCATGGTTACCACTGACTCGATATCTCTGTTCTCCAGCTTCTAGTAAGTGGGGATTCTTTTCTTCCTCCTTTTGTCTTGTCTGTTCAGATTTTAAACTCTTCAGGGCAGGGATGGTCACTTTCTATGTGTCTGTTCAGCGCCAGCACAATGGGTTGGGGCCTCTATTGTACAAACAACAATGGTAATATATAAACTGTAGGTGTGTACTGGTTAGGTGATGTGGGCAAATACTCACTGTAGGGACTAGGACGAGAGCACTGGTGTATTCATCCGCTGTGCCCCTTGTCTACCCTCTTTTTCTCCCTCCTTCTTTCTTTTCAGCTGCTGCTAGTGAGGATTCCCACACATCTGAGCATGGGCTCACTTTTGCTACAAATGACTATATAATGGGGACCCACAACTTCCCAAAGGCAAGGTTTTCAAGACAGGAGCCACTTCAGGAAAATGGGCTTCCTATTTTTTACCCTGCTTCAATACTAGATCCCCTCATTGGGGGCTGCATACTCTATTCCTGTCTTCCATGAAGCAATTGATCAATCCCCATCTATCTCCTGGCCTCTATCTCATTACCTCAAAGTTTTGGGAGCAGGAGATACATGCTAGCTTGACTGATATTGGAATTCAAATTTTCATGGATTTATAACAAAAATGACGTGTTTCTTTGTCACTTTTTTTTCCTGACCACCTCCTGCTTTTTGTGTTCTGGACTTCTTTTCTTCTTCTCCATCATCGTCTTGTTCACCATTCCTAGCATCTTTCACGCTTTTTTTCTTCCCTTTCTTCTCTTTCCCATTCAGCATCTCTTTTCCCTTCCCAGCTCAGACAGCTGTAAATATAAATCTTCTCCTGTGGTCTCCTGGGTAAATTTTATAGGAAAGATTATTTTACTTTTCTTAACAAAACAAAATGAGGAAATTAAATGCAACACCCCTCTCCCCTGTTTAAATAACAAAAAGCCTCTGATGCAGGCCAGGAAATTCCAAGTTAACATGACACAGTTCCAAACTCATGCAGTTGTGGAAAGATGGTATGGCTGTGTGAGCTCTTGATAAGTGTTAACCTTCACTTTGATTTATCAGCATGGATCACAACCGTGCTATTATTCAAAATGTAACAGAGCATACATTCCTTTGATACTATAACACCTTTTATCAGGAAGGGATTAGGTTGTGTTTCTACTGCCCTATTTGCAACCATTCCAGCACAACAGATTCTGTAAATCTGCCATCAGAGTTAGTACATTTTTTTTATGACAATGTTGTGGTGAAAGGTACGAGTGACGTGTACGTTAAGAACCATTGATGGATAAGCCTCCAGCTCATAAAAAGAGCTAATATGCTGTGCACTAGCCACTCCCAAAAAGTCATTAAGGGTATTGTGTAGGAGAGTATCCCTCTTTGTCAGATGCCATGGTGATGAGTATGCCATAAGAACCTATGGAATAGAAGTGGGACATTGGACCTTTCTGAGCTCACTTTGTGTTCCAGAATATGTGGTCTCAGTCAGCAAGCTGGGAGCAGTGGTTTCCCAGGTGTAAGGTGTAGGGGCTGAGGGAATAGCTCTATAAAAGGGCAATTTATACCCTATAGCAATTGCAAGGAAAATTGCCAGTCCCTATTAACCACTTGAATGCTGCAAATTTAGTACGCCCAATAAGAATGCACCTGCCGTACTGCTGAATGCAGCAGGTTCATTCTAAAGTTCCACTGTTTTCAATGGAGGAAAGCAGCACAGTGGGTGTGGCAGACTGGAAACAAATGGGTTAGCGTTTCTTTAACATGGACAGAGTTTGTTAAGCAGAAGATATTTGTGAGACACCCTGGAGAGAGTCTGAGGCCAGATGCTGCAGTGGTGCCTGACCTGAGCTTGTTGCAAGAGGGATTTCCCTCTGTTGCCATTTGTTACCACCCTGTTCAAGGGAACAGGACTTGTTTGTTTAGACTACACTAAGAAAATACCTGGCTTTGCATCACAGAAAACCAACCTCCAAGGGCCTAAATTCTGCTACTGCTCAGCAAAGGGACAACAATATTAACTGAAGATTATTTAGGGCTTGTCTACACTGGCAATTTACAGTGCTGCAACTTTCTCGCTCAGGGTTGTGAAAAAACACCCCCCTGAGCACAGCAAGTTTCAGCACTGTAAAGTGCCAATGTAAACAGTGCACCACCTCTGGGAGCCACACCCCTTGGGGAGGTGGGTTTTTTAGAGCACTGGGAGAGAGCCGCGACCACACAAGCCATTTTAAAGCGCTGCCAGTGTAGATTGGTCTTAGGCACATTGTTCTTGTCTTTCTTGCTTCAGAAAGGGTCCTCCAAGCTTCATATCATGACCATATGGGACACATGGGAATGACCAGATTTGATCTTAGATTGGTCTCTTATGTGGAAATTCCACACAGAATACATGAAACATCTTGCAGTTCTCATCATTGTGTTTCCATTGGGGAGAAGGAGAATTTCCATAATATGCAGATCTCCAGAGATTCGTGCCAATCTTAGGGCTTGTCTACACTGGCAAGTTTCTGTGCAGTAAAACAGCTTTTTGCGCTCAAACTGCAGATGTGTACATGCTGCCAAGCCACTTTGTGTGCAGAAACTCCTCAGTTGCAGCGCTGCAAAAAACCCACCTCGACAAGAGTCATACGGCTATTTGTGCAGAGGCTCCAGCGCTCTATTGATTGCTTTCTGAGCTGTAATTGGCCTCCAGAGCTGTCCCATAATGCCTCAAGTGACCGCTCTGCTTCTTGTTTTGAACTCGGCTGCCCTGGAGACATGAGCACCTCCTGTTCAAAGCTCCATTTCTGACAGCCGGTTGCATGCTGTGTTGATCTGCTCCGGGACACAAAACAAACCATTAATGTGGAATGCTCATGCTGTTGAACACAGAGTCAGGTAGGGGTGGTGGGTGGGGGTGTGTGTGTGAGAGAGAGAGAGATTGATGTGCAGAGAGCCCAGGGAGGGAGGCGGGGGCTGATGTTGGGGTTTCCCTCCCCCTGCCTTAGCACTGGTTGCTTCTTGCTGCTGTCTGAACTTACAAGACAGCCTGCTGACACACTCTCTATCCCCCAAAACACACTGTCTTCTCCCCATACACACACACCCTGTCACACACTCTCCTCCTACCCCCATCCCTCACTTCAATTGAAAAGCGGCTGGCAATGTAGTAGGATGCCCATGGAACAATGGGATTGGGAAACTTGCATCATGTGATGCTTTGCCTGCCCCATGAGGCATTGCAAACCTTTCCCAAAGCACTCTGTGGCCAGCTGCACAGTGGGATAGCTACCACAATGCACTGCTCTCTCTGCTGTTGCAAGAGCTGCTAATGTGGATGCGCTCCAGCGTCACAAGGAGCACAGTGTGGACACTTTTATTAAAGCGCTTTAATAAAAGTGGTATAACTTATGGCACAGAAACTTGCCAGTGTAGACATACCCTCAGAAAAGGATCCACACAGACACTCTACTTCCTTGCACCATGGCTCCCAGCCCCCTGCAACTCTCTCCCATCTCCCTGTCAGCACAGCTCAGGCAGGACTTCTTTTGTTGGCAATATTCCCTAAAGGCAAGATCTATAGTGTCAAAAGTGGTCTTGCAGAGGACTTGTGCTATATTGTTTTGTCACTGGCCTCCCTGGTAGTTTCTTGGGATAACAATGGGCTTACAGCACTTGTCCGCAGGTCCCCATTCTGCCTTTCCCATGCATAGATTCCCATCCCACGGAGGGCCATCCCCAGTGTTGGGGACAGGTGCAATGATGCTGCATTGGCAGCTGACCCACATTTTGTGTCCCCTGGCCAGGAATCCACCATGATTTTTGTCTTTTTCACCCAAGAAAGTAAGAGGGGACAATTTGGCCCATGGAACTGGGAAATCCTGGCTAGTCCGTAAGTGCCACAAAGACAGACCTGGGGATGATTATCTGAGTGAGTGAACAATGTGATGCTGTTACAAAAAAAAAAAAAGACAAATGTTGTAGGTATTGTAGCAATAGGAGCATTACATGCAACAGTCCAGGTCGTTATTCCACTCTACTCTGCATTGTCTAGGCCTTAACTGGAAACACTGTGTTCAATTTTGGGCATCACCTTTTAACACAAACAAACTGAAGAGTGTTCAGAGGAGAACAACAAATACTGTATGCTCAAAACGTTGGTAAATAATACCTGCAGCATGAGAAAAGATTAGAAGAGTATATATGGACAAAAGAAGACTGAATAGGCATTACTGTCTGGATGAATAGTTAAAGGAATACAATAAAAAGGGGAATAGTTCTCATTAGTCAAAGGGGAAAGAACTAATGAGCTTAAATTGCTGCAAGGATATTAAGGTTAAATCTTACATAAACTTTTATGATAGTCATTGCCAGGATGTTTGAACAAGCTGCAAGGAAGGTTGCTGGAGATATTCAAGGCGAGACTTGAAAAACCTGGATAGTTTCGGAAGCACGAAATCAATTCCACTGTGATTCAAGAAAATGGATAGGTGAACTAAGTGACTCATGACAAGACCGTCTCTTACAAATCTATGTCACCAATCATGCTGTTTGTTTAACGATTATCCTTTCACTCAGTTTGGACAATAAAACTAGATTGGTCAGTTTCATGTTTGTTTCAAGTATGTTTCTCCCTCTGTTTCTCCTGTATTGTTGTTTCTTGGATTTAGAAGACTGGAGAGAAATGTTTTAATAAACAAACAGCTGTTTTCATTATATTCAATGTTTTCATTGACATTTAAGAACAATAATGAAAACATATCCTTCTCCACTTAAAAAAATGTCTGTTTATCTCTTTCTTTATATGGCCTTCATAACCATAATATTTACATTTTGAACTTTTTTGTAATTAACAGAATTTCTTGTGCTTGGATTTTCTAACTAATGTATTGGTTCAAAACAAGGGGGAAAAACAGGCTTTAGAACAAAACCAAGATGCTGATGTGGGCGAAGAATAACAGATTTTCTATGAAAAAGCCTAGCCCTTTAACAATAATTTAATGAATTATAGTCCTGTGTTAAAGGCCAATCAATATTTTCTGTTTGCTACATTTTGTTTGCTTGTCTGATACCTGCCAGTATATCAGGCTTGGCTTCCATCCACTCTCCTATCCTTCCATATTAGCGTCACCAATCTCGGAATGAATACTTTGTAAGCAAGTAGACAAATACAGTGGGGCAAAGAGTACATGTCACCATAGCCAAGTGCTAACGTAAATCAGCCAAGTGTTAATATGTAGCCTTATCAGATGACTTCAAATGTGTCTGAAATGTTTACACAATGTAATACACCGTGCACCAACTTATTCCAGTCCTTGTGTTGTACTCAAGGCAGGGAGAGGGAAAAAAGAAGCCTTTTCACTCACCTTTTTTTTTTTTTTTTTTCCCCTGCAGTGGTCAGATACAAATCTCAGTCCTTGTATACAAGGCCTGAGATACTCTAGGGGTATGTCTTCACTCAAGGGGGGGGTCGATTTAAGATACGCAAATTCAGCTACGCGAATAGCGTAGCTGAATTCGACGTATCGCAGCCGACTTACCCTGCTGTAGGGACGG
This sequence comes from Terrapene triunguis, assembly GCF_002925995.2. Taxonomy (NCBI): domain Eukaryota; kingdom Metazoa; phylum Chordata; order Testudines; family Emydidae; genus Terrapene; species Terrapene triunguis. Next base: position 51,226,002 of record NW_020664436.1, read on the forward strand.
CGGCAAAATCGACCTCTGCGGCTTCCCGTCGACGGTGCTTACTCCCACCTTCGCTGGTGGAGTAAGAGCGTCGATTCGGGGATCGATTGTCGCGTCCCAACGGGACGCGATAAATCGATCCCCGAGAGGTCGATTTCTACCCGCCGAGTCAGGCGGGTAGTGTAGACCTAGCCTAACACAGCCAGCAGGGCTAAGCACCTTAGAGATGTGCTAGGAATTATTGTGGGACAGCTCCAGGGCCTGTGCTATGCAGGAGGTCAAACTCGATGATCACAGTGGTCCCTTCTGGCCTTGGAATCCATGAACCTGTAAAAGGGCTAGGAGAAGGAATTGACTGACCTTTGACTGAAATGAGCTGGGCCAACATAGAACACAGACCTGCCACATCCTGTGAAAGGGTGAAACAGAGGTTACCCTTTGGTGTACTTGTGTAATGCCGACAGACCCTGGTCGTCAGTGGGCAAGATCGAACCGGGGACCTCTGGAGCTTAGTGCATGAGCCTCTACCCCATGAGCTAAAAGCCAACTGGCTGTTATATCTATCTATCTATCTATCTACTTGGTGCCCCTAGATGGGACAGAACACCCAGAAGGTGCGTGGGTTACACCTGCACAGTGCTTCCAGAGGCCTCAGGCACAACGGGAGAAATCCTGGCCCAGTTGAAATCGGTGGGAGTTTTGAAATTGAATTCACAGGGGCTAGGATTTCACCCATTGACTCTAGGAGCAACGACATTGTGATGTATTTCCTGCCCATACCATGGTTATAGCTTAAATCCTCAAAGTAGGCCTTTGGGAGCTTACATCAGTGTAAAGATGAAAGACATCCTATTCGCTTCCAGGAACAAATAATTTATCACACAGGAACAGATCAGAGGGCCATCAAATCCAGTTTCTTGTCTCTGGCATCATATGCTTCAGAGGAAGGAGAACACCTTAGTAATGTCCAGTGTTGTACATAAGGGGGGAAATCCTTTGATATCTGCAGTCAGTGTACACCAGAATCAGCAATGCTGAGAAAATGTTATGAGTGCCAATAGAGATTTCTCAGCTCTGCTGTAATATAAATAATAATAATTGCAGTTAGAATTAAAAAACAAGACAAAAAGCTATAGTTTTCTAACCTTTTTTTTCTATAGGGAAAGTCTGAAAATATCTTTCTTTAGTGATGGGTTTTTTCCCCCTGATATTTCTTTTTTGTTGTAGAGTTGCTTATTAGGGTGGCACTCCTGGCTGGCACTGATATGTTTTTAATCAAGGAGGAAATATGTATTTTAAACAGTCCTTCTTTTCTCCCTTTCCCTCAGTCCCTGTAAAAATTACATGGAGCTTAGAAACCAATATAATAAAAAGGATAGGAGGACATTTGAGGCCAAGCTAAGCAATGTCCCTTTAGGCTAATAACTAAAAGATAGTTGAATTGTTTTAAAAATCAGGGTGCACAGTATTGTTACTAGCTTCACTAGTATCCTGCCTTTCACCCTCCCCCATAAAACAACATAGGGTTGTGGGGGTTTTCCCCTGGAGGTAGGAACTAGGAACAATTTATTTAAATTATAGTATTATCTGTACACAGGCCAAATCCTGTTCTTACTTATGCCACCATAAATAAGTTGATGTTTTTCCATATTGTTGATACTGGTGTAACTGAGACCACTACTTGACCCAAAGTTAACACAGAAAGTAACAATGTGACCCATTGAATTAGAAGCCATAACGATTACTTTTCTGCAATGGGTTTCTTTGATTTGTCACATAAAATGCTATAACCTAGCACCTTGCACAATGGGGTCCAGATCCTGATTAGGGAATCACTTAATAATAAATAAATAAATAATATGTATGTATAAATAAATAAAGGGAATTTGTGACATTCAGGGTCCAGACACTCCAAGGGGAGAACAGAAGGTTCAGACCTCCCAGAATAAGCAATTAACCCAACTTATTGCATACTATGTTATTTGACTGCAAGAGTATATCAAAGCTTGTAATGCACAAACTTAATAGTCTTTAAGAGATATGTATACTGGTTATTGTTATGAAGATATATGCACAGAAAACTGTAATTGTGACATGATGCTGAAGTCGCACCACACTTATAACAGGGAAGCGGTGAATCAGTAAGGCAGGGAAGGGGCTACCTCTCCCATCAGAGGAGACCGGCTTCAATCACCTAGCCATTGTCCAGCCCAGGAAGAAAAAAAAAAAAAAAAAAGAGGAACCATCAAAGCAAATGGGAACAGCTTGAAACTGAAAAGAAAGGCTCTAGTCTTCAGAAACTGAGAAAGAAGGGAGTTTTCCCCATTTTGAATGTCAATGGAGACTGAAGAAAAAATGCAAATCATTTTAAAATGGAAGGATCTTAAACTGAAGGCCATCCAGATCTTGGGGGACAGAGGTGGAAGGCTGTCTCTGAACACTGGATCCCTCCTATAGCCAAGGAGTACACCTGGTGAACTGTTTTAAGGCAATAGGTAACTTATGTTAGAAACAGGATTTTATCTACTATGAAAGTGTAAAGCCTGATGATGTGTTTTTATATTTATTTTCTGTATAACTTGTGTGTTTACAGCCCCGTACTGTTACATCTTTGAATCTGTGGTTTTTCTATTACATAAACTTTTTGTTTATTTTTACTCCAAGCAGGTCTCTGCCGTGCAAACTGTGTGGGGTGTGTATGCTAAAATGAACTGGTATGGTGGGGGGGGAGGAAGGGGGGCTGGTTTCATGCCTTTGGAGGTGACAAACCAGAGGGGGATGATCCAAGTGTCTGGTAATTAAGAGCTCAGGGAGGATGTATTTAGGGAGACCTGGGACAGGGAGTGCTGTTGGTATCACTCTGTCAAGAGTAACAAGGCTGGTGATAGCCAGTATGAGACCTTATGCTTATAGGCTAGGTACTGGTGTCACGGAAGAGAACCATAGCTTCACAGCCAAAGGCCCTCATAGTTAAGGGTAGGTGGAGACAGAACCCCTTACTGGTCTGGGTGAACCGCAAAATGTCACAGCATTTCAGTTGTTCTACTGCAGCAAGTTATTCTCCATCATGCACAGATTTGTCAACTTTATCTAAAGAACAAAGAGAAATATTTATTGAAAATCAAACAATGAAAATAGATTGAGATCAGAAAGTGAAGTAAGCATACCACAGAATTAAAAACTGGATGTTTGTTGTCTGTGTCTCTTGTTGTATTATAAATAATACACTATGCCCAAACTGAACATGGTAAAAATACAGCCTTATAACTAGGCTTTTAGGTAAAGATACCAACTATGTTCATGTTTTTGGACAAGTGAGCCTGATTCCCATTTATACTCAGGGCACTTTTACACCACCCCATCACTGTAAAGGAAACGTAAAGTGGCTGTGAATTTTATACCAACATCAAGGCTTCTTTGCCTTCCCTGAGCAGTGTAAAAGTGGCCTTATTTTAAATAAGAATTAGGCCAATTGACTTGAATGCAATTAGTCATGGTAGTAAGCACTAACCTGTGGTAGTTTGTTGGATCAGGTCCTCAGAGCACAATCAGAAACCTCCGATACAAGTACAGAGCTGTATGTCACAGAGCATGGTTCTATGTTATGCTTCAAATCACTCCTGTCGGAAAGTGCCAGCTAAACCTCAGAAGGTTCACCCTCCGGAAGGGCAGGTGCTGGTTGCATCGACTGCCTCCCCTGGCTGTTCTTAAGGGGGAGGACAGTTTTAAGCTGTGGAAGGAGTTCCCTAGGAATCCTGCTGGTAGAGTCTGTTTAAGTGACATGCTGAACTGACACACTCCTCTGGCTACCTTGGCCACTTCCCCTCCCCAATTAGTGTCACACACCTTTGGGCCATGCTGACTAGCTGTCTCCACCTTGCACTAGCACAGACCACCTCCAGGTAAACTTTCTGCTGCTGCGGCCCTGTGCTTTGGCTTATGCCAGCGGGGCTGAATGCAGCCCAGCATTATTATATTTATTTAGGTCACATATAGGGGCACAATAGCCATTTTTTATTTCACAACCAATGGTATATGTGTAAGCCCCCCTGTGGCTGAAGACAGACTAGAGAGCTCATTATTGACACCTGTTGGGGAAAAGGGAGAAGAGTAGCCCAGAGCTGCTTCAGTTCTCCAGAAGGACGGGCTCTGTAGGGGAGGAAGCCCGCTGTTGGTGAGTAAGGGGCAACGACGGAATAGGCCAGGCCCATTTCAGTTCTGTGACAGTCTGGGGGCATTTTGTTTAAAATACAGTGAAGTTTTCAGTTGGGGAACAATAACATTCTATTGTCCCTTTTGGGAAATGAAAGGACAGAGGATCTACACAAAGTGCGCCTAAGGTGAGGGGTCTGCCAGACTGAGACTTCAGGCAGGCTCACTTGGATCAGGGCTGGGGGAAAGGGACTCCTACCTTCCATTAAGTGCCTCTCTGGCCATAAGAACCCTGTTAAGGGACCCATATACTAGTGATTCCTCTCCAGAAAGGACCTTCAAAGCAGCAGATGGCTTTGAAGCAGCATTGAACTGAGGCTGCTTTGCAGTGGTGGATAAAACAGAGTTGAAGTGGTTTGTGCTGAAGCAGTAGAGAGTAACTGCCTATTTGAAGGTCTCCCTACTCAGCAATCAAAGCTGAAATCACTTCAGCTGGGTCAGGTGGTAGCACCAGGAGAGCAGCCCAGGCTACACTTTCCTTAGGGGCTGGAGACTCACCTGCCAGAATTCTTGGATTCCACCAACCCAGGTTGTCAAACTGAGTGGGGAAGCTGGGGAGAAAGGATGGGACTAGAATGCATTAACCACTCACCACTACCAGAGGGGACTGAGGTTGGGACTATTGTTAAGACACTGTGGGGGTGGGAGGAGTTCTTAATAGATATTATTAATTTCTTAATTGCTGGCTTTCCAAAGTTTATTCTGTTGTCTTCTCTTTTGTCCCCCTCAGTCAAGTTATCTTTGTTTTAAATCCCTGGATTCAGTGCTGGCAAATGGGGAAGAATTGCCTATCAAGGGTGTCTAGGTTGGTAGTTATTAATTTCCCAGTTTTCTGGGTGGGGGCTTGAGCTATTATTGTTTAGGTTTTCAGAAGGAATCTCTAGAAAATTGAACCTGGCCCTTTTTACTGGCGACAATACCTGGCAGAAGGGTTATATATGTGTCAAGCCATGAAAACAAATGGCTTTATGATGTATTTGCAAATGTTACAAGTTGCTCTAGCCATATTGGTGACATCATTATTTTCACTAGGACAAATCATGGTTTCTGGCACCAAAGCTAAATGAATAGGTTTTGGAGAGGGGACTCTGCTAGGGTCAAATGGGAGGATTTCTCCCTCATCTCTAAGCAGAACAACAACAGTAGAGCTGCACTGGTAGCCACTATGGCTGTCCCAAAATTCTATTAACCTCTGCTGTTGGTGTTGCTGGCTCCCACAATTTATGTTATTATAGATTCTGCCCTTGAGCTCCTCTGTGTACTGGGATATAAAGAGCCCCTGGAGAATATGGCACTGGTGCTGGAGGCTGGGCTTCTTTCCTTACCTATGCTGTTGAACCTCAAGAGTCCAGCTGCTTTCAGGGAAACTGAGGCAGGTGGTGGTGGGGAGTTGTCTCAATAGCACTTAAGATAGGAAATAGTGGAGAGAGACCAAAAATGGAACATAAAAAAATGTGATGATAGAGGTGGTTGCTTTTATTTCCATGAATGTGTTATGCAGATGTTACTAAACAAAGGGCATATAATCACTGTAATGCCTTGCATCGTTGTCGTTTTGTCATCAAGACCGAATAAAATCTCAGTTATCTTTCCAACCTGTGCTTACCTCCTTAAATGCTAAAACTCCGTGGTTTCATTGTTCTAATTTTCAATGCATTCAGGTATTGGATTCATACTTTAAAAGTTGCCATGCGAGCCATCCATTTCAGAGGAATCCAGGGTTTCTGGATATTGCAGCTGGTGCCATTAATTGAATTATTTAAATGGGCACCAACGCAAGACAAGTACAAAGTTTATTTTTATAGTCATGGCCCAGTGGGTTATTTTGATGGACCAGTGCTTTGATGGTGTGCTTCTAGTCTCACTTTCATGTAAACATAACTGGCCAAGTGATTGATCAAAATTTTCCTGGGACACATTCTGCTTGTAGCCTCCTAACCAGAATTGTTACTGATGTATAAAACAAAACATATAGGGCCAAATTCAACCTGCTCCTTGCACATTTGCATAGGGAGCGGGAGAGCAAAAGTATCCTTCCCACGCACACTTACACTGCCAAACAATGGGCAAGCAGAATTGTAGTCCCCCAAGAAGAGGGACAGCAGGAAGCATTACCATGGTTCTACCCGACTTCCACACTGGCCACCAGGGCCAGCCAGAAGTACAAGGGAAAACAGGCTTCACTCCCTGTGATGCAGCAGGTCCCCTCCTGTGTGCCTGGGGTAACCATGCCTGTCTAAGATTCAGTGCCTCTACCCCACCCCCAACTAAGGCTGCTGCACAATCTAGTCCATAGATTTTCTTCTCATTCCACATACACAACTTCCATCACTATTCAAAACCAAGAGGGGGAATTGATCTCTTTAAATCGAGGGAGGGGAATGTTTCAAAGCCATGGTTATTATTGATTGATTTTGTGTTACCTCAGTGTCTGGGAGTCCTAGTCATGGACAAGGACCCCCTTGTGCATGGTGCTATACAAACAGAAAATAAAAAGATGGTCCTGTTCCCAATCTATAATCTCAAGTAGAAGACAAGAGAGAATGGATTGATACAGACAGGGGAGTACCAGGAAACAAGGAGACTGTATTGGTCAGCATGGAAAACAGGGTTTTCAGCACACCAGCAGCTTATTCATTGTCAAGTTTTTTTGTAGGCATCACAGCAAAGGAGAGTTTTGAGGTTCATTTTGAAGGAGGAGGAGGAAGTAAATTTTCAGAATTTTGTGGGGAGCTCCCCCCAAAAGTTCAGGGCAGCATGGGAGAAAGCATGAAGGTGCTTGTTTGAAAATGTTACAAATGTGTGATGGAGGTTGGCATCACTGACTGATTGGAGATGGCAGTTGACCTTTCAATAGTGAATGAGAGATGATATGTAGGGTGTGGATAGACCATGAAAGTAACGTATGTTTGATGCGATAGAGAGGGGGAGCCGCTAGAGGGTTACAATAAGAGGGGTGACATGGCTAAAGCAATGGGCTAGGAAAATGATCTTTTCAACAGCATTCTGAATGGATACAAGCAGGGCAAGATTGCATTTGTCATGGCCAGAGAGAAGGATATTGCAGTAATCAAGATGTGAGATGATGAGGGCCTGAATGAGAGTTTTAGCTGTGTGTATGGATAGGAAAGGTCATATCTTAGAGAGACTACTAGACTGCAAAGCATAACACCGTTGAGAAATATGTGGCATGTGTTATACTTTAATAGCACTGGATAACATCTAATTAAAGCATATATCTTTATGAATGAACTTGCCATGTTCTAGTCCCATCATACCACCGTACAAATATCAATAGAAGGTAGAAATTCGAGCAGCTGCCAGTCTCCACCAGCAGAGCTGCTAACATCCAGCATTAAATCCTAGTCACTGACCATTGTCATATGTCCAGAAAGACACCTTGACTAGCTATTTCCAGCTTGTCAGCCTCATGTATTGTCCGGGCTTGTGTAGCAAACACTGGTGTATGAGGCAGGACATTGTAGTTAGAGCAGGTGTCTTAAGGTTCCTTCCTTCCTACACCCGGATGTGTATCAGCTGCAGACGTTACATGGACTAAGCATTTTATGCACCTGGAAATATTAAAACTTGAGCTCAGTTTAAAAGATTAAAATAGAATCAGGGTTATACATGTGTGTGGATATGCGCTAATGACACTAAAACCCCCCAGCAAATAAAAATAACTTTTCAGATATTCTTATCTTGGCAGGCCTCAAACTCATTAGATTCTTTTGACATCATTCCTGTATTTATCCTGTTATCCATCTGTGACAATGCGGTTCTGGCGGAACCCAACTGAGAGTGCCAACTCAGGACAAATTGCTCAAACAGGGCAGTTACAGCCCAAGGCTGAGGTTTTTTCCACCTCTAAGGCAAACCAAACCAGCCAAACTAAGAGGACTTCGGTCTCACCCCACTGGCTAACCGCAAGTCTCACAAGCAATCTCCTTAGACACTCCAGTTTCCCAGTATTACCACCAGTGCCACTCGTTATGGGGACAAATGGTTATGGAAACCAATACCCCAGTAAAAGAAAAAGGTTCTCCTGATCCCAAAGGACCAAGCCCCAGTCCCAGGTCAATATACAAATCAGATCTTACCCACAAATCACGCTGTTGCCAATCCTTTAGAATCTAAAATCTAAAGGTTTATTCATAAAAGGAAAAAGATAGAGATGAGAGTTAGAATTGGTTAAATGGAATCAATTACATACAGTAATGGCAAAGTTCTTGGTTCAGGCTTGCAGCAGTGATAAAATAAACTGCAGGTTCAAATCAAGTCTCTGGAATACATCCCCCGCTGGGATGGGTCCTCAGTCCTTTGTTCAAAGCTTCAGCTTGTAGCAAAGTTCCTCCAGAGGTAAGAAGCAGGATTGAAGACAAGATGGAGATGAGGCATCAGCCTTTTATAGTCTTTTCCAGGTGTAAGAACACCTCTTTGTTCTTACTGTGGAAAATTACAGCAAAATGGAGTCTGGAGTCACATGGGCCAGTCCCTGCATACTTTGCTGAGTCTCAAGGCATATTTGCCTTTTCTCAATGAGTCCATTGTATAGCTGATGGTTCTTAATGGGCCATTAAGCAGGCGAGGCAGAGCTAACACCAGCTTGTCTGGGATGTCACCCAGAAGCATAGCATAAGTTTGCAATACAGACAGTATAGAGCCAATATTCATAACTTCAACTATAAAACTGATACACCCATATAGACAGCATAATTATAACCCGTAAACCATAACCTTGTCTTAGACACCCCATTTGACCCCCTTTATACAAGATTTGGGTGCCACTACAGGACCTTGGTTGCAACAATGATCTATACGGTCCCAAATTATATCAATAACGTCACACCATCTTTTATTCATTGTCATTCATCTGGGTTGGCTTTTTTTGGACATTTCTGAGAATTGAGCTTCCATGCAACAGCTAGGTGCTGTTAACTGGAGTGTGTTAAGGTTTCTGAATGACTCTTTATGTGGGATTTCTTTGTTTTCTCAATGTATTCATATTCAATTACTCAGAAAATTGAATCTTCTTTTTCTTTAATAGTATTAAAACCCAAAAACCTAGACAAAACAATGGACAGAATATCTTTGGGAATAGAACAGGGAACTCGAAATACGACACATGAGACAAATGCGGCTTGAGGAGGAGTCCTAAAATGTAGCCCACAGATACCCTCAACTTCAACATGAAGGCAGCAGTTTGTGGGAACGTGGTTCCATGGAAACCAGCTGCTGGCCTGCTCCCTGACTAACTGCACGGCTAGGTAGCCAATGCACCCAGCTGCACTGCCTTAGAACTCTGAGTGGCCACAGCCCCTGATTGGCTGCTGGTTTAGCAGCCCTGCTTATAAGCCTGGCCCCCACAGCAGATCAGGGGCTGTTCAATGAGTTCCTCACCTGCAGCTGTGTTTGCCCTTGCTCCAGTCCCTGCTTCCATTCCTTGCTCCTGGTTGTTCCAGTCTGCTTCCTTTCCCTGCTCCCCTCTGGCTTTGGGTGTGACCCCGGGCTCTGCCTCTGGCTCACAACTCTGGTTTACCAACACCTGGCTCTGGCGTTTGGCTTCTACCCCTCTGTTACTGACCGTTGGTTCCTTTCCTGGACTCTGCCAACCCTGGACCCAGTTCTAACTGATAGGCTGAACTCTCATCTTCACCACTTGGCCTGACTGCCTACGGCCCAGTCAGCAAAACATTGTGACCATCCCTCTTTATTTTTAGCAACATCATTCCTCTATGTCAAAATCCCACATTATACTGTAAGTAGTCAGTGGGGGAAGGCAGGCTCCTCTATCTGCCCCCTCAGACTACCCTATTCAAACAACCCAGCTCTGGCTGATATGCCATTCATCCTGCTCTGTTTAGTGTCCCTGAGACACATGGCAAGTTATCATTGTGGCTTTCAGTTGGGCAAAGTTTGACTACTAAATATACTGAGGGCTATCTTTTTCCTTGTACCATCCACATCACCTGTGCCACCCGACACCACTCTGCATAATACAAGGAAACTGCTAAATTTTAGAGTTGGATTCTGGGGCGTTATTCTTGTTTTTTAAGGCTGGTTGAAAAATGGGAATTATTTTTCCCACAAAAATTTCAAATGGAATGAAAACACTCTAATTACAAACATTCAAAATGAAAACTTGATTTTGATTCAAACTGAAATGAAAAATGTGTCATTTTGAGTTGACTCAAAATAAAATTGTAATTAGAGAATTTTGAACAATTTTTTTTTGAATTCTAAAATCATTTTCTGTTTAAAAATAAAACTCTGACAAAAATTGTTGACCAGCTACTGTTTTTTTTCTGTGCCTACAAACCATGTTACTCCATAATGTACAGCTTTATCCAGGTTTTGTATATATTCCATAGAATTTATGGTGTATAATGCCAAACAAATTAGAAATTATTACATAATGGGTTAACGAAGAATACTGTATGCTCTTAGAATGGTTGGTAATACATGAGCTAATGCAGTCTATTGAACTGAATGAGACTTTACATGTTAACATAATGGATGTTTCTTCTGTAAAAACTCTATGAAAAGTCATTTACATATATCAAAGCTACTTTTCTAACATGAATAATTCAATCATCTGTGTTCATTTTTTGTTTTACATACTAGAAACCCTTAGTCCAAGTTGTGAGTTATCTCTCAGGATTTCATTTAAAACACAGAACAGAAAGCTGAATTCTGCCTTCATTGATGCCCACTGGAGTCAATGGTATTGTATGCTTGTACAAAAGAGTAGGAACGGATACTGGTTTGTTACTGGGGGGGGGGGGGGGCAGTTGGAAGACCTGAAAAACAAGCCAGAAAAAGGCCAACATGCTATCTTTCTTTTCCTTCTGTTGTCGTAAAAAAAAAAAAAACCCAAACCAAAAAAAAAAAAAAAAAACCCAGCTAATCTGATTTAAATTAAATTTCTAAAACATATGCTCCTGGGCAGAAATCTTGTAAATCCAATTCGAGCCTAAAGCACATTTTTATGGCTGCAATGTAATAAACCACTCGGAACAAGGATTCCATTGACATCACCTTACTTAGCGTAGTAGCACGAAAGGCATTGCTACAATAAAGCTGCAGAGTATTGTTTGAATTCAGCTGCCAGAACCAGTGGGGCCTATTTTCATTTTGTTTGACTTCTCATCACAGAAGGCCTGAATTACAAGGAGTGAAATAGAGCAAAGAAATCATGATATAAAAATTATTCAAATGGTAAGATAGTAAAAGTCCCCAGGATAAAATACAGTTATGATGTGAACTCTGCTATATTGAATGTTTGGGCAGGGGCAGGGTGGGGAGGGGGAGAAAGAGAAAAAATCAAACACTTGTTCAGTGGTTTCCTGTTCATCAATAGTTAATAGCCAAGGTGATCTAGGATGCACAGGACTTTATTAAAGGCTCAGTTTAGCAGATGTCTGCTAGCTTACAGAGAAGCCCACTTTGCAAAATAGGACAATCTGTTTAGTGGTTACACAACGTAAGTGTTACATGAAAATGCAGAACTGTTCAAGGGAGGACAATAGCCAGAAACAGGGAAAAAAACCAGAGCCAGAGGCTGGGCATTATCTGATGGTTATGCAAAGTGCACATTAAAGGACTAACCATTGGTACTCAGGATTGAAGTGAAATGATTACATAAATGTTTGCTCATACAAATGCCTCTGTGTCCTTTGTGTAGCTTGCCAGGTTATCAGATGACCTAATTCCTGCTTGCATCAAATCCAAGGAGTAGTTTACATATCACATAATAGAAATATGCTGTTCATTGACATTGCAAGCTCTTTGTTCTGCCTACCTAGCAGAGGTATCCCTGATAGGATTTGGGGATCGGGAGAGGCAGGGGAAGCTGTAGCCCTGCAGTGATGTTCAAGTAATAAAGTAATAGCCTATGATTGCTAGTCCCAAAATTAGAAGTGGGGCATCTGGCACAGCTTCAAGTATCAACAGCAGCAGCTTGAACATAAAAGCCTCATTGCTGCATTTGAAGTGTGGCAAATCTTTGTTTTGGCCTCATCACAACACCATAGTCAGGATGAATAATCCTTGCTGCATCCAAAAGGAGTGGGGCTTCGTTTGAGCTTTGCTGTATGCCTGTTGAAAATGAAAGCAAGGTGTTACTGTGATACTTTCTTGGGGCTCCCAGAATGGTACACCACTGTTACCCCTCGGCCTCAGCAAGAGAGACCTTTGCTGGAACTAAGACAGTGTCTCAGCCCCCTGCTACACCCAATGTTGTCATCTCTCATGATTTTGTCATGAGTCTCATGATAATTATTGGTTTCTTTAAAGCCCCAGCTCCAGGAGTCAAGTGGATGGGTGATGATTTCAGCCATCATTCTTAAAGAAAAAATAAGTCTCTAGCCCTCGGGGCTGTGGAGAAAGCTTCAAAATGTGACCCCAGTGCACTCTAAAGGCTCAAAAAGCAGAAGGCAAATAAAAAGAACACCAAATATTTATATTTTAAATAATCTCATGATTTTAAAGCCAATCTCATGATTTTTGGTGAGGCTGACTCATGATTTTTAAACATTTGGGATTGGCAATATTACATACCAGTCTGTCCGACTCACCAGGAAACTCCTTGAGACTCTTCTTGTCTTCACTTTGCTTTGCAGGTAGTATTCAATGAACCCCTAGAAGAGCATTCCTCTGCAGTATCCAGCATGCCCACAGAAATTCCCAAGTTTGCTGTCTCCAAAGAGACAGAATATGCACCAGCCCGATGGCTCAGCTGAGCATGCACACCTTCCTTTAGTATAACAGCACTGGGATGGATTTATAATAAAACAAGAACAAGTTTATTAATAAAGAACAAAGATTTAAGTGATACTAAGCAGAGAGAAAAGAAACTAAAAATGGTTACAAATAAGACAAAACAAAAAAACATTTTCTAGCATCTAAAATGTAACAGATTTCAGTACCAGTCTCAGGCAATTTCTCACTACCATCAGCTCTCAGCATCCTCAACCCACACGGTTGGGGGTCCACCTGTCACAGATGCCAAGAGCGCTGGCCCCTTATGTCTCTTAAGAGATGGATGCCAAAATGGCTTTTTGCTTCTCTTTATATTTCCTAAAACTCATTGTTTTGTCCTCAGAGTCAGAATGATCCCCCGGGGTTCAGACTCTAGTCATGCTGTTTGTTTTTCAGCAAGCTGGGGCCTTCTTTGTGCTGATTTGATCATTCTGTTTTCCATAGATGCAAATGTACATTCACTGTCTTTTACTTGAAATCAAGCCATGCTGTTTCCTCGTTTGCTTGTTAGCTTGATCATTCTTTTTGCCACATCTGCAAATGTATTAACTATTGCCTCTGGCTTACAGAGCTTGACCCCTAAAGACTGGCCACTATATGTTCCTTTATACAGGACAAACCTGTTTATCAGCTCTACTTGGACTGCTTGGTCTAAACATTTTTGTAATGTATTTCCAGAAGAACTATATAACTCTTTACATGCTAACTGTACTTATATCACACAAGAATATTAATGACCTGAGTGTCACAAGTTTTCATATGATACCTTACTTTTATAGTACAATAATATTATATACAATCAGTTGATTCAATTGCTTATTCTTTGTGGTTCAGACCTCCTGTTCTCCTCCTGGGGTGTCTGGACCCTGATTGTCATAGTTACTGAGTAAGGGAAGATTCAAACCAGTAAAACTTCAAGGCACTTGGTGGATGGATAGTTAAAAACAGACCCCTTATAATAAGCTCATTCTTCTTTAACTGGTAGAACTGTATACTTAAAGGGCCCAGAATAAGCAGTGCTCTACTCAAGCCAGCCTTGTAAAATGCTACTCACCTACTCACTTGGGTGAGTGATTGTTTTTTCATGGGCAAGAAAAACTGTTGCTACCATTTGTATGATAATTTCTACAATGTGGATGAATAGAGGTTATGGTTGGATTTTTAAATGTTTGTGATGATTTACATAGCTAGCTTATGCCACTCCCTTGTACTTTAAAGGAAGAGGAAGTGAGACTAAAGACACATCTACGCTACAGAGCCTTAGACGGTATAGTTATGCTGGCAGAGCCCATAGGGTCTGTCTGGAATGAGCCATCCAGCCCAGGACCACAGATTTGTGCCATCTGGGCTTGCACTAGCATGCTGCAAATAGCTGTGTAGACATTACTTTGACATTGTGGCTTGGGCTCTCAAGCCTGGGGGGTGGGCCTGAGAGCCCGATCACCAGCCTATTCTGTAATGTCTACACCAGCGGTTCTCAAACTAGGACCGCCGCTTGTTCAGGGAAAGCCCCTGGCGGGCCGGGCTGATTTGTTTACCTGCTGCGTCTGCAGGTTTGGCCGATCGCAGCTCCAGGCCAATGGGGGCTGCAGGAAGCGGTGCAGGCCAAGGGACGTGCTGGCCGCCCTTCCTGCAGCCCCCATTGGCCTGGAGCGGCGAACTGTGGCCAGTGGGAGCCGCGATTGGCCGAACCTGCGGATGCGGCAGGTAAACAAACTGGCCCGGCCCACCAAGGGCTTTCCCTGAACAAGCGGCGGCCCTAGTTTGAGAACCACTGGTCTACACAACTATCTTTAGCGTGAGCCCCACTAGCATGAGTCTATAGAACTGGGCTGGGAGACTCACTCCCAGATGCAGTGTAGACATACCCCTTGTGTAAATGGAGTATAAGCCAGCAGAAGGAGATCTTCTGCCAGCATAGCTATATCACCTCCACAAATAACGTTAGCTACACTGACTGAAACACTCTTCTCTCGGCTAATTGTGTCTCCACTGGGTGTGTCTTTACTGGCATAACTATGTTGACTTGAGGGATGATTTTTTTTCCGACACTCCTAGTGGACATAGCTATGACAGCCAAATTTTGTAATGTAGACCTGGCCTAAGCAGTTAGGGCATAAGACAGGGGTCAAAAGAGGCAATCTCTTCTACTAGATATATTCTTTTCTAGTTTACCCCCTTAAAATGGCATCTTTTGTCTCAGTTAAGCAGAACCCAGCTCAGTGACATTAAACACCCTCCTGGTTTTGAATGATAAGAGTTAAATTTTCCAGAACTGACTCCAAGCTTGTTCCCTTAACATTTTGCAAGAAAGACAATACCTGTGCAATGCCCTTTATCCAGAATCAATGTAGATTACAAGATCAGTATATTCCCAAGCAATAGAGCCAACTGACTAACATGTGACAGGGAGTGTTGTCAGCCATGTAGGTGTTTGTAGTAGCCTCTTTGTAAACAATTTCTCTCATTTCTGTCATTCCAAATGGCTATGAAGTACAATTGATGATGGGAAGATAAAAGTTAAGTAACATAAGAGAAGTGGAAAGACTCTGTCTGAGCACAGATCTTCTATAGGTACCTATACTGTTTCAGTGCTATTAAAGAAGATAGATTTATTAGTGCCCACTGGATGAAATCCAAATAGTTCACTAGTGGAAGAGCTAGTCTGTTCTTTTTTTCCTGATCATTGATCCAGAAAAAAATACTTGTATGATGGGAACTTTAACAATCCATTGGGTGACAATTTAAAATTGATTCCAATCAGTAAAATGTCTCTGGTCCTCAACATTAGTTCTGATGGCTCCTCTGAGAATTTCTGGTACTGAGAGTAGTGACAAGCAATAAACAAAGAGTTCAGGCTGCTACAGTTTCATTCAAGCAACTCAACCTCTTGCACTTTGTCTGGCTCTCCAAAATTTAACCTTCAATATGCAATTGTTCCACCTAGGATAGAAAGAGAAATTGAGATATTTTTATAGAAGAGTATATTTTTTTTACTAATTTACTTGAAATTGCATTGAACTTTTCCTGAAGATATTATTGCCAGTGATAAGTGAAACTCAATAAATTCAGAGTTTGGGTTGAGTTCATACAAGCACCCAAAAGTTTGTAATCTATGCACAACTCCCAAAGGTGTAAAATTAGGCTGCAAGTCATGACAAGAAGCTTTCTCATGACATTTCTGATTCTTCCTATTTCTGGTCAGTCTGGAAATACTATGTTAACAGCCATTCTCATCATATTTAGGCTATAATGGATGAAAATGAAAAAGAAATTGAACATTTTGAACTCTATAAAAGGTTCTTTTTATTTTATTTTCAACATATTTCTTTATTAAAATTTCCATAAGATACTTCAGCTTCATCGCTCCTTCAAGTGTGGACTAAGCACATTGGTAAGCATTTCACAGCAGTGTCCGAAACCTTTATTTTGCAAAATTTTGCACTTTGCATAGCAATGCGCACAAGGTGTTTGAGGTTAAGCATTTATACATGAAAGATTAAGCATTAGGCATAAATCCTCCATCGTGACCAGGAATTCTTTCAAGCCTTCTCTTTTACTGTCTAGATCATAGGATAAAAAGAGGACAGGGTGTAGATGGAGACTGTGTCTCTGAGGAGGCTTAAGTGAGCAGACAAATGAGGCATTTAGCTACATGCTCCCTTCTTTGGCCTTACTTCTCCAAATAGGCAGAGTAGTGGCCATGCTCATTGAGGAACTGATCCAAAGTCTACTGAAGTTGGTGGAAAGACTCCCATTGGTTGGGTTTTGTGGATTTTGGAATAGTCCTTCCTCCAGGATTGGGTACCCCTGCATTCCCTGTCTTGCTCAGCACTTTTTAGCTTGTGTTTTAAGGGTACCACTCAGCACCTTCACTGTGCAGAACCCGTTAATGTCTGAAAGCATCCGAAGTTCCTTCTGTGATATTGGAAAAACCCTTCAATTGAAATTATTGATCCATAAAACTTGCTATGCTTTAAAGAAGCCATCAAATAATCTCCTGCTATGCTAAAAAGCACAGCCTCAGATGGTGACTTTATGAAAAATGTTCACTTAAGAGGCCTTTAATTCCACTACAAAGTGCTAAATTGTGCATATAGGTATTTTTGTAGCATAATGGGAATATATAAGCATGTTTAGTGCTGTAGTAGGATATAAGACTTTTTGAGATCATGCCATTGTTTGATGGCTTCTTACAGCCACATAGAGTTTAAAGAGTTCCTGAAGTTTGGTGGGCGGTGGCAGGGGGGAAATTCCCAATTTTAAAAAATCCTGTTTTTTTAAAAATTTGAATCTAGAAAAATTTCAAACAACTTTATAGATGGTCTAACAAATTTGTTAAGTTGTCTAACAATTTTTTATTTTTTCCATTAAAAAAACAATAATTTATTAATTCAAACATTTTCAAGCAGCTATACTATGAAAATGGCTAAAGAGCTGGTACTCAGATCAAGATCTGGATCTATTAAATTCATACAGGCCTTGTGGTCTGGATGTAAGTCTGAATTGGGGCCACAATTCAGGTTCAATGGTACTGAAAACACACAAAGCTGCTCTTGTGAGATTTCAGTGCCAAATGACATCTATTTTGAATAGTAGAAGTGTTGTCAGATCATCTGTTTCATGGGATTTCTACCCTCTTGGGTGAGAATTTGGAAAGCAATCCCTTCTACTTCTGGATTTGACACAGCATTTGAATCTGAATTTCCTCCCCAGAAATTAAAAGAGCTTGAGATGCCAAGTTCTAGTATTTGATAGTTTTATATTCTGCAAGTTATTTTGTCAGTATCAATTGTATAGTTACTCTGAAATATCACACTGTGATAGGTTTATCACAATTTGAGATTCAATATACAGATACATTTGAAATGTTTTTGCTTATTTCTGTTACTTTCATTTGTAATATAAATGTGATTTTAATTAAATGGACTAAGTACTTTCAGTGGAAGCAATTTTCCAGTGTAATTGGATAGACTTTGATTATTTAAAAAAAAATCTACATTTTTAAAGTTCTTGGCATATGGCATTTTTCCATAGAACTCTTGCTGTCTTATCTGACACATGCTCAGAAAGGTTTGGTTTGAGTTTTGAGCAAAGATTCAAGTTAATTTTAATTTTATCCTGACAGGTTCACTTGCACCCAGTTCTCTCGTGTTTTGATTTAAATACATAAACCATGCCTCATTGTTCCACCTAATCATCCCTTGGTCCATGTATTCCAGGTCTGAGATCCCCACACTGGTGAATGAACACCTTGAGAATTACAGCATACCACCAGTTATCTGATAGGATAGTCTCAGTGGAGAAAATCAGCATCAGTTAAACAATAGAGATAATCCACATTGTCAGTTGTGATTTAAGGTGTCTATTACCCCTTCTCTCAGGCCTTGGCTACACTTGCGAGTTACAGCGCTGTAAAGGGTCCCCCAGCGCTGTAACTCACTCCCCGTCCACACTGGCAAGGCATTTGCAGCGCTGTATCTCCGTGGTTGCAGCGCTGCATGTACTCCACGTCCCCGAGAGGAATAGCATGTATTGTGCTGCTGCTGCAGCGCTGCGGCACCAGTGTGGCCACCCAATGCGCTGTGACTGGCCTCCAGAAGTATTCAGCAGTATCCCACAATGCCTGTTCTAGCCACTCTGGTCATCAGTTCAAACTCTACTGCCCTGGCCTCAGGTAACCAACCATGTGACCCTCCTTTAAAATTCCCCGGGAATTTTAAAAATCCCCTTCCTGTTTGCTCAGCCAGGCGTGGCGTGGAGTGCTATCAGCGAATCTTTCCAGGTGACCATGCCTCCACGCGCCAAGTGAGCCCCAGCATGGAGCAATGGCGAGTTGCTGGACCTCATCAGTGTTTGGGGGGGAGGAAGCTGTCCAGTCCCAGCTGCGCTCCAGCCGTAGGAATTACGATACCTTCGGGAAGGTATCAAAGGACATGATGGAAAGATGCCATGACTGGGACACCCTGCAGTGCAGGATTAAAGTGAAGGAGCTGCGGAGTGCCTACTGCAAAGCCCGTGATGCAAACGGCCGCTCGGGTGCTCCCCCCGTGACCTGCCGATTCTACAAAGAGCTGGATGCGATACTTGGGGTTAACCCCACCTCCACTCCGAGCACCACCATGGACACTTCAGAGCCGGTGGGGGGGAGGAGGAGGAGGAGGAGAAAAACGGGATTGATGGTGGTGGGGTGGATGGAGACACACTGGAATCCCTGGAGGCATGCAGCCAGGAGCTCTTCTCGAGCCAGGAGGAAGGTAGCCAGTCGCAGCGGCCGGTACGAGGTGGAGGACAAACAGAAGAGCAGGTTCCCTGTAAGCGTTTTTTTTTCTGGAAGGAATTTTTTCGGTGCGGGCTCTTTGGGAGAGGAGGGTTAGGCATGCATGCTTAGAAGCAGAATAGTGCATTGATGTGGTTTATCACATTGCGGTAATCGGCCTCGGTAATCTCTTCGAATATCTCATCCAGAACGTGTGCAATGCGCTTGCGCAGGTTTATCGGGTGAGCCACCGTGGTCCTTGTCCCAGCCAGGCTAACGTGTCTGTGCCACGAGGGGCGGGGGGACCATTGCTGCACACAGGCAAGCTGCATATGGGCCAGGGCGGAAGCCGCATTGCAGTAGAAGACCCTCCCTTGCTTCCCAGGTCACCCTCAGCAGCGAGATATCGTCCAGGACAAACTCCTGTGGAAAATGTTGGGACAGTGTTCAGTGTAGGTGCCCCCTGCAGCTGTTGGCTCTCCCCAAGACACACAAACCCAGAGGACAGTACAGCCCTGAAACAATCAGTCCCCCTTACTCACCATTTTGAGGCTCCTGTGGGTTGTGTGCTCTGTTTGGGATGGGAAAATTATGCTATTGTGTAGACCCTGTGTGTGCCCTCCTTAAGTGCGGGGGAAATCATTACTCTGTCTGCTATAAACAATGTTGCATTTTGCCTATACAGCTGCAACAACCTCGAGACCTCAGCCATCCCTCTTATCGCCTGCTCAGAGACTGCAAAGACTCAGGAAGAGACCGCGAAAAACCAAAGAAAAAACGGTCGACTTTCCGACTCCAAACTGGTTTGTGACCAACCGGTAGCTGTCTGGAGTTGCCAGCTTCCAGATTGCAATAGCCACCCGCTTCTCCACTGGCAGGGCAGCTCTCAAACTCGTGTGCTTGCGCCGCAGGGTGGGGGCGAGCTCCTCACACAGTCCTACGAAAGTGGCTTTTCTCATCCGAAAGTTCTGCAGCCACTGCTTATCATCCCAGACTTCCATGACGATGTGATCCCACCATTCAGTGCTTGTTTCTCGGGCCCAAAAGTGGCGTTCCACGGTGCTGAGCATGTCCATGAATGCCACAAGCAATTTCGTGTCGTACGCATTACACGGCTCGATAGCATTGTCGGACTCCTCACTCTCACTGTCACTTTGGATCTTAAGGAATAGTTCGACAGCCAAACGTGATGTGCTGGCGAGACTCGTCAGCATACGCCTCAGCAGTTCGGACTCCATTTCCCGCAGACAGATCGCGCTGCACAGAAACCGTTGAAAGATGGCGCCAAAGGTGGACGGAAACAAAGGGATTTCTGGGATGTGAAGCGATGCATCACGGGGCGTTGGGACAGGACCCAGAATCCCCCGCACCCACGCCCCCTTCCCACAACCCATGGCGCCAGAATGGGAAGAGGTGCTCTCTGGGATAGCTGCCCATAATGCACCGCTCCCAATGGCGCTGCAATTGCCGCAAATGTGGGCTACGACAGTGCGCTGGCAGCTGTCAATGTGGACAGACTGCAGCACTTTCCCTACTCGGCTGTACGAAGACAGGTTTAACTCACAGCGCTGTACAGCTGCAAGTGTAGCCAAGGCCTCAGAATGCAAAGCTCCAACAAACTCCAATAACTGTAGTTACACACACACAGTTGTGCCCAAAGATACACACATTTAGAGAAGAAATTATCTCTCCTTAATGTTTATTTAGGGTCTGATCCTGTTTCCAGGGCAAGACATTGACAAAACTACCATTAATTTTCATGGTGCAGGATCAATTCTTTGGTGGAGCAATGTCTGGTTCATTTTCAGCAGCAGTTGGCCAGATATTGGTTAAAAGAGGCATGGTTTGTATGGAAAGACAGGTATCGTACCTAATTTGTTCACAAGTGGTACAACAGAGAGGATCTATACTGGCCAAACTTACTTTATTTTCTCACCAACGACAGAATGACAAATAGTATGCCTTGTTATATGTAACTTGCATCTTCAATGTTCAATAGAACTGGGAGAAATTTTTTCAGCTAAATTTTTTTTGACAAAATATACAGAATCAGGTACATTAAAACATCTCACAAATTTGTGTTGAATTCACCAAATTGTGTTGATTTAATAAAAAATGAAAATATATCTTTGAGAAAAGCAAACATTTCATTTTGACGTTTTTGAAACAAATTTGTTTGAATTTTTCAAAATGTACTTCAATTTTATTTAAAAAAATGTTTTAAAAACTTAAAACTAAGCATTTAATTTTTTTCTCAGAGTACAGACAGTGAACGGAAAAATCATGTATTCACAACGCTCTAGTCCTGAACTGACTATATTATCACCTTCCTCACTCCACTCGCTACCCATCTGCGTCCTGATGAGATATGGATGCCTAGCCAGTGCTAATCTTTAAATCTCTGTTATTTAGTAACTAGTTTTATGTCACAGGAATCTAATGTCTTTAAGACATCTCAAGCAAAGGGTAAATGAAGTTTTGTATCCCATATACTTTGAGCCTCTTTGCTGTACGTCACACACCATTGTGCACTGTTGGACATTCGACCACCTGGGACAAAAAGTCAGGTCTCATGACTTGCAAAAAATAATGGAAAATTACAAATGTGCTCTCACAAAAATGTTTTCCAATCATTAAAAAGTGTGCAAGTAATGAAAAGGGGAAAGAGATTATAGGGAAAGGCTGAAGGAATTAGTTGTAGATCATTTCATTGTATATTCACAGCAAATTGTTCCTTAATGTGTCTGACTTGGGGCCTAATTCTGCCCTCAGATATTTGTAGTTGGCTCACAGTGATTTCCACGGGAGTCCTGTGTATCAAAGGGCATAATTTGGCCCTTGGAGATGAAGTGATTATTATTACAGTTTCCTAGTGCTGACTGCTACAGTTATAGTTCTGTTAAAACTTTAATTACTATTGTTTTCACATGCATGTAACTTTATGAATAATTCTCTAGACCTGAAGTTAATTTCATTTGAAAGTTTGAGGAAAATCTCTTCAGCTGTTACTGCATTATTGGAAAATTAAAAATACTTTTTTTTCGTGTTTTAAGGTTTTTTTTTTTCTCTCCACTAACTCAAAAATAACTTGACACTAAACTCCTGCAAGTTGTATGTTAGTAGACCATATTGAGAAACAAGCTCTTTGCTAAAGTGTGGTATACATTACTGAAACAAAACAAAACCATTTCTGGGCATGCACAGTTGGCATCTGCTAAGATTTTAAAAGTTTAATGAAGCATACCTACATTTTTTATATCACAATGCAAAATTTTCTTTCCTATCATCAGACTCCTAATGGCTGCCTGGAAATTATACACAAACTGTATTAAAATAATATTATACACACAAGGGGGCTGAATTAAGGTTGCACAGGAAACCTTAATTCTGACATATCCTAAATTTTGAGTGCCTGACTTTGTAATCTTAAAAATGTTCTTTCAGCATAGTTTTGTGTGTGTGTATGTGTAACATATAATATAAAGGGAGTTGAGATTTGTAGTGGAAACTATTTCCCAATAGATTAAATTTCTCCAGCTGAGTCTAGAAGGGGAAAGAGGGAGAAAAGTAGGCTAGGATACAGTTTGCCATGTTGGAATTTAGCCTGGGTGCCCAGAATGTGGTATATAGTACTTCTCAGTAGTACACATGAGCTCATGTGTACAATACTACATATAAGCTTGTTATGCTGGATATTTGGCAATCGTGAATAAGTTTCATGTTGCTAACTTTTACACACAAAATGATAATTTAAAAAAACCTACCCTGAAAAAACAACCAAAATTCCAAGGAAAAGTGACATTTTCCGGGGCTACAAAATGTCCAGGATAGCAACATGGAAGAATCTATGATCACTGGAATATCAAAAAAGGCCGAGAGGGATAGATCACAATGCCGGAGGATGGAGCAGAGCAGACTATTTCACAGCAATATCAAAAACATTCATATACAGGGCAAATTGTTTTTCACTCAATAATGAGATAAGCATCCTTATTCTTCTGAAAAGAGAGCTAAATATATGATAACACTTTACATCAAACACCTCCAGACCCATCAGAATATGCTCTTTTTTCAATAAAGCATGTGTCTAACTTTATACAAGTCCCTGCCCTTTGTACACACCTCCCGTCGCTACTACCGATTTATACAAGTTAGAATCCTCACTGACTGCAATGGCACTATGCATGTGCCGAGAGTTTGGCATGTGCTTAAAGTGCCTTGCTGATTCCTGGCCAGAATACCTGAGTATTAAGGCATGTGCAATCCCGTTTAATTCATAAAACAGGGGTCACTTCACCTGCAATAGCAAATGAGGAGTAATTAGAAATAGCGAGTGAAAAAAGACAGCAAACCCTTTGTTACTGTTTTGTCTTTACTACGACACTTACTCTGTTCAGCTAGGTGTTTATACCATCTGTGTAAGATCTGAGCACCTAATTAAGAATAATCACTCAGTGACATTTTTCCCTTTCGCTCCCAGTATCTTGTAACATATTAAATCAGCTATTTGCATGGGGGACCCCTAAATCAGCAGATAATTTTTTCCCAAGTCACCAAAGAACCCTTCAGTTATTGCCAGCTTTCCATGCCTTTCTCTCCAAGCCCTCAAAGCCCATTGTTACAGCCCGGTGTCGATTGGGCAGTTACCCTGATGGGGTGATCCCTTTAACGTAGAGAGCTGGTGCTGCTCCCACATCCACTTCAGAAAGGGTGCTTTGATCTGCTGGTAGCTCTCTGTTCTGTTCTGTTCCTAGCACAGAGCTTTGATCAATCAGCAGGAGCAGTGGAGTTCAGATCAAAGTTCTCTCTGGCTCTGCGTGCAGCTGTTCAGCCACTAAACTCAATCACGCCCCACACTGAGGGGAGGGGAAAAAGAATGATAAGACCAAACCCATCCCTCTTTTAATCTTGTCTGTAGGGAGATGCAGAAAGGGGAAACCTCTTCCCCTTTCTAGGGGCTGAAGCGAAGGTTGGAGGAGACTGAGGAGGAAGAAGATGCTCCTACCCACAGCTGGCTTTTTGCCCTATGTTTGTCATTCATTGTAAAGGGGAATTATAGAGTCGAGTCTGTAAGGACTCGGGGAATTATAGACAAGTCAGCCTAACTTTGATACCTGGAAAGATACTGGGACAAATTATTAATCAATCAATTTGTAAGCACCTAGAGGACAATGGGATAATAAGTAATAGGTGACATGGATTTTTCAAAACCACATCATGCCAAACCAACCTAATTTCCTTCTTGGTCATGATTACTGGCCTAGTAGATAGCATAGAATCATAGGACTGGAAGGGACCTCGAGAGATCTAGTCCAGTCCCCTGCACTCATGGCAGGACTAAGTATTATCTAGACCAGGGGTGGCCAACCTGAGCCTGAGAAGGAGCCAGAATTTAGCAATGTACATTGCCAAAGAGCCACAGTAATACGTCAGCAACCCCCCATCAGCTTCCTGCTCCCAGCACCTCCCGCCCACCGGCAGCCCCACCAATCAGTGCCTCCCCACCCCCTGCACCTCCTGATCAGCTGTTTCATGGCATGTAGGAGGCTCTGGGGGGCGGAGAGGAGTGAGGGCATGGTAGGCTCAGGGGAGGGGGCGGGAAGGGGTGGAGTGGCGGCAGAGCCAGGGGTTGAGCAGTGAGCACCCCCTGGCACATTAGAAAGTTGGTGCCTGTAGCTCCAGCCCCGGAGTCGGTGCCTATACAAGGAGCCGCATATTAACTTCTGAAGAGCCGCATGTGGGTCTGGAGCCACAGGTTGGCCACCCCTGATCTAGACCATCCCTGACAGGTGTTTGTTTAACCTGCTCTTAAAAATTTCCAATAATCGAGATTCCACACCCTACCTAGGCAATTTATTCCAATGGAATTCCATTAGGAAGTTTTTCCTAATGTCCAATCTAAACCTCCCTTGCTGCAATTTAAGCCCATTGCTTCTTGTCCTATCCTCAGAGGTAAAGAAGAACAAATTTTCTCCCTCCTCCTGGTGATATGATACATCTTGATTTTTAGTAAGGCTTTTGACACAGTCCCACATGACATTCCCATAAGCAAACTAGGGAAACTACAAGGTGGGTGCAAAACTGGTGTAAAGACCCTACTCAGAGAGTAGTAATAAGTGGTCGACTGTCAAATTGGGGGGCATATCTAATGGGGTACCACAGGAATCTCTCCTGGGTCCAGTACTAGTTAATATTTTAATTAATGGCTTGGTTAAGGGGGTGAAGAGCATGTTTAGAAAGATTGCAGGTGACCCCAAGCTGGGAGGGGTTGCAAGCACTTTGGAAGATAGGATTAGAATTTAAAACCACCTTGACAAATTGGAGAACTGGTCTGAAATCAAGATGAAATTTAATAAAGGCAAAGTAATACAATTAGGAAGGAAAAATCAAATGCACAACTATAAAATCGGGTATAACTGTCTGGGTTATAGTGGATCACAAATTGAATATAAGTCAACAATGTTGTGCAAATGTGAAAAAAGCTAATATAATTCTGGGGTGTATTAACAGGAATTCCATCGGTAAGACACAGGAGCTAATTGTCCTATTCTACTCAGCACTAGTGAGCTCTCAGCTGGAGTATTATTTCCAGTTCTTGGTCCCACTGTTTATGAAAGAGGTGGACAAATTGGAGAAAGTCCAGCAGAGAGTCACAAAAATTATTAATGGTTTAGAAAACTTGACCTATGAGGAAAGGTTAACAAAATGGGTATGTTTAGTCTTAAGAAAAGAAGTCTGAGTGGAGATCTGATACGTCTTCAATATGTTAAGGGCTGCTAAGAGGACGGTGATCAATTGTTCTCCCTGTCCACTGAAGGTAGGACAAGAACAGCCAGGGAGATTTATAATTAGAAAGTTTTTCCTAATATCTAACCTAGGGTAATTAAGCTCTGGAACAGGCTTCCAAGGGAGGTTGTGGCATCCCCGTCATTGGGGGTTTTTAAGAACAAGTTAGACAAACACCTGTCAGAGATGGTCTATTGTTACTTGGTGCTTCCTAAGAGCTTGGGCTGGACTAGATGACCTCTCGAGGTCCCTTCCACTCTTTTATATTTCTATGATTCTATGATATTCTTGAAAAAGTATACCAACCTGCTCTCTCCAGAATGATTGGGTCAGTGCGGGGGATCCACATAGTCACAGAGCCACTGGCCCTATTCCCAGCTCCACCTACCTTCAAAACTCTGGTTCCTGCTGGCAGGCAGAGATCCTGAACCCTTTGCACAGACTCCTGCCATCCTACTTCTCTCCCCCTTCAGAGGCATTGTACTGGTTTCACTGTATTTTGGGCCTTCCACATGTGTGAGTGATGGGGTTTGACACTTAGGCCCAAATCCTCAAAGGCATTTAAGCCCCTAATTTCTATTAATGGAGGTTAGGAGCCTAAATGCCTTTGTGGCTCTGGGCCTTAGTGCTCAGGTGGTTGGTCTCACTCCCACTCTCACACACTTGAGAGATGATGAGACATCCGCCTGTGCTGCCAGAATCTAATTTTGCAAATATATCTCTGTTTTAACACAGACCACCCTTAACTTGCTTAATCCTTCCCTAAAAAGGATTAAATCGGGGCAAATCCTCTTCATGCATAGGCATTGCTTCTATTCAGGGCTGGATTAAGGCAATCTGGGGCCCTCGGCTCACCGTAACATGACCCCACTCCATGCCAAGTTCATCTTCCCTTCTTCAGACTGATATTTTAACATGGCAAGCACAAAGTGGTGCAATTTTCCACTGCAGTTATGACTGTATTTCATTAGTGGGTAATGGAACAGTAGAAAGATGTAGAGCAAAATTCTGCTCTTCTATCTGTAAAGTGAATCTCTAACACACATCTGAGTGTAGATCTTCCACTGACAACAGTTTTATGATCCAAATTTGCAATGGATGTCCATGTTATACAGTTAAGAGTTCTGCAATACTGGCTGGAGAAAGAATTTTTGCCTCTCTCTGTAAAACAACTCAGGCATTAGGTTTTCTGGATGAAAGGACAGAGGTAGTAGATTATACATTGATAATGTTAGTGTGAGTTATGCACATGCACTGGGAGTGAAGCTGTATGAAACTCATGAAAATCTGCAGGGGAGGTTTATTCAATCCTTTATTTTACTTCATTTGGTTCTACACACACCTTACTCCGGAGTTTTGCTTTGAGAGCTGGAATTCAAATGAATCCCAAAAATCCAAACTAGGAACAGATATAGAAACACACCAAATACCACTGTCATGTCAAAATGTGCCTGTTTGCCAGTTTAACTTCTGGCAAAGTAATCTATGGTTTCATATTGTGGTAGGTATGGGGAGCCCATCAAATTGAATCCACCCTCCTCTGTTTCACCCCTGTCCCCAAGGAGAATGTGTTATGACATGACACCACCAGTTTTGGCATAGTTTCAGGTTGAAACAATGTGAAACCACACAAAATTTTTTTTAAATGGGTTACATATGAAACCATTAACAGGGCCAACGTTTGCTGAAGTCACTGGAAACTGTCACGCATGTTCAACAAAAAGTTTATAAACTTTGGCAAAAGTGAGCTGAGTCTTCTATCTATTCATTCACTCACACACTTAAATGGCCCTGAGCATTGTAGCATCTAAGCATGTTTGTTGCTTACAGAATCCCAAACCAGTTCCAGACTTGTTTATGAAAATTTTGCATGATTTTTCGCTAAGAAGAGAACCTACTCCAGTGGATGTCATAGGATTATTAACAGAGACTCTTGTCTTGTTTTCAGGCTTTAGTATGTCTCCGGCTTAATTTGGAGAAGTCTTACTAAGATTTTTCTTTTTAAATAATAGACTACTCCATTTGATTAAAAATAAAATCATGCCTCAAAAATTGCCTGGATTTTGTGGATCTTTGTGCATTAATACATGACATTAACATAGCAGATAGAAATATTTTCCAAAAGTAGTTTCTGAAAACCTGTCATTGCACCATCAGGAGCTCACCCAGCTGTCAGAATATGAGCATCTTTCCATTGCCGTGGGAAAAGACAAATATTTTGACATCTGCAATGCACCAGCATCATTTTGCATCACAAAGAATAACAGACTCATGGGAGGAAGTATCTCCAAGGAAGAATTCTCAGCTTTTTAGATTTTTCTATATGAATCCTTTACCTTTAGTCATCATATACCCTGGTAATATTCAGTGCTTCAGTGTGACTGGGTAATGTTTATTCATCATTTCTGAGACTAAATATTACCGTGGGAAGTATAAAAAGAAAAGCTTTCTCAAGACATCAGAAAAGAAACCTAAACACACAAACCTGGGAATTTTCATGGGACATGCTAATCAGATCATATGGCTTTTTCAACTTTCCTCATAAGAATTGATTACTGCTCAGTCACTTTGTTCGCTACATTTTCTCGAAGTGCAAGAAGGAAAGGAGGGGCATAGAAAATAATAGCCTGCCTACACATTTCCACATTTTGTAAATCACCCATCAATAGCTTTTATTGACAATTTTATGTTGCTTTAACTTTCTGAATATGATTGCTCACCCAGAAAAAGTACAGTTAATATGAGTAATGATTGATTAATGAAACCTGAGATCAGGGCTCTAGAAGTATGCAAAGTCTCATAGTTTGGTGTATGGGTTTTTCAAATGAAAGGAATTTGAAGACTGGTTTAAATTAGAGAAAAGTAACTAACAATGACATTGTAGGGGTTCCACATTTAATCGTCCTCAATTATTTCTTTATCAGATCTTCCCCATTTACAAGTCTAAAGAGGATTTTTCTAACTGTTGGTTTTGCAATCTCTGGTCTGAAAATCAACCTGAATTCTTGCCGCCTCTTGTATTTATCATCACCATCAAGAAAGATTCAGTAATCAGAATTTAGCTAAGAGGTTTGTTGAGCATTCATGAAGCAAAATCACCAATTCAGAGGTGTATTAGCTCTGCAGTGCCTAATGCAGCAAAGACTTGTTTTTATTAGTAATTAAGCAGATAAGCAACCTTATAGAGAGCTAGCATGAGCATGCATGAACTTAAATGAAAGCAGCAGTCAATTCTGCTACCCTCATTATCTTTGCAATGATTCTCACATTTAAAAGGTTAAAACAAATTCTCAGCGTTGGATGCCTGGCAATTCAATCTTAACTTTGACCTAAACTTTTTTCACTCCAAGGTCAACTCTCTCTCTCTCTCACTCTGTGGACCAGTGGTTCTCAACTTGTTTACCACTGTGGGATGCATATGCAGCTCTCTATGTGTTATGTGGGCCGAATCCACACATATATATATATATATATATATATACTACCTGTATGGCCCTGAGGATGTCAGATAGCTCGCAGCTGTGTGCTGATTGAGAACCTCTGGTCTGGACTGTTTCCATGATCCTTTCTCATAGATTCCAGAGGGTCAATCTTTTTCTAAGTCATGTCCTTTCTGCTACCATGCCTATCTTTGCTCAGATAGACACTACTCTGTCACTGCTATTCTCACAGGTAGCGCCCTGGGTGTACGTAGTCTACTGTGGTAGCAGCAGACCATTCCTCTGTCGTCATAGTATGTGGAATAATAAAGGTAGCCATATTTTTGATGATACAAGCTGTAAATGGTTTTATTTAATTAGAAAAATATGTTTTATTGCACTCTGAAAAAGTTTCCCCCGGGGAATAAAACCACAGTATTTTCTAAATGTGTTTAAAACAGTCAGAACACACGCCAAACCTTGTTTAAAAGTGGTTATACAGGTCTCATTGGTTTCTCTTACGCTTGGCTGCCCCTGTATCATTGACAGGGAGCTACCACTCGCAAAGAATGGTGTACAGCTGCCTAGTGCCCTTGCTCAACACTGAAGAGTCCCTAAAAAGAAGAAGGGTTTCTTCTGGCTATGTATACACTACTGCTTACGTTGGTATAAGTTATGTCAGTCGGGTATGAATAAGCCACCCCCAGGAGTGACATAAGTCACACCGACCTAAGCACTGGTGTGGACAGCGCTATGTCAGTGGGAGATCTTCTCCTGGCGACATAGCTACCACCGCTCACAGGGACTGGAGTAATTAAGTTGACAGGCAAGCTCTCTCCTATTGGCTTAGAGCGTCTGCACTAGCAGCACTACAGAGGTGCAGCTGCCTCGGGGCAGCCATGCCGCTGTAAGCTCTGTAGCGTAGCCATAGCCTTAGGGATCACATCTGAAATACCAACGTCTGTTTGCATGTCAGTGGAATGATGGTGGCTGTTCAGTTAAAGGGAGGTAGGGATGGTGACCAAAGGTATCATCTTTAGATTAGAAGAAGGGGATTCTTATAGAGTGCAAAATCCAGAGGCACTTTGAGAGGAGTATTAGCAGGATGCTTTGGTGTCTATATTTGAGAAAAAAATAGCTCAACACCACCAAGAGTCTCTGTGATTCCAGCTCAGCTAAATGTAAGATGAGACGGAGCTGTCTTGGTTGCTTATATAGTCCATGTTGTTGCACTTATGTATTGTAAAAAGGACTCCTGGGTTTGAGACTTCTTGTGCATATTTAAAAAATGGTTGTTTCTTTCAGTACATGATGGATGGTATGTAACATAACATTATCCCATGCAATGTGATGCAACATTGCATAAAGCTATTACGTTTGCCACTGAGCACCAGGGAGCATAAAAATTGGTTTTAAAGAGCTCTCTTCACACTCAAAATATTCCCAAGTACTTTTCAAACCAAAGTGCTGGGTTGGATGGAGGCAGTCACAGTGGTCATTACACGCTCAGCAACAGTTTATGCACAGCTATGGACATCAAAACTTGGGCTTTCTTTGATATAGGGAGAGTCTGTTGGCCTTTCACTGTAATATTAATCCACTGTGAATATTTGCTCTTATGGAAACGCCAATATCTTTGATGTTTTCTTGTTTAGGGGCATTATAAATAAATAGAGACGTTATATTTGATAGTGCGAGCCAATAATAGTATCTCATAACAATAGGAATTAAAACACTGGTGTTTCATGTGGTCATAGTTAATGTTCTACAGATGAAATCTAGACCCCCTAATTGAAACTGACATATCTGAAAGGATTAGGAATCTATATTGGAACCATCTTATCTCTTCCCTTCCTCATTTTATAGCACATTTAGTCATAAGCAACCTTAACCTTCAGTTTCTTTTGAAATATGATACAGGTGACGACAAGGCCATGTGTGCAGTTCCAGGGCCATATTCTTCCCTTAGCAACTATTACATGGAGGTCAGTCAGGGCAGACTCTAGCCCAGTCTTCATTTGCTGTGGGAAGCAGAAAGCTATATTTAAGACCGCATGCATACTGAAAATTTTGCCTGAGTATATACTGGTTAACATGAGGAACAACACTGAGTAAAACCATTGCACACAATTCAGATACCAGTACATTCAGATTTCTTGAATGAAGGATCACAAGGCTGGGCTGATATAATACAGTAAAGGACAACTATGATTTACAGGCGTGCATCACACCTAGTTTTGTACCTATTAGGAATAAGCCATGATTCCTGGCCAGGTTTTTGGCTTAAGTATTCTTGTTTCCCAAGTGTAAGGCATTAACATTTATGACAATATGTTGCTCCGCTGTTTGTATGTTTCAGGGACTTCAGAGAAACAAAGACAGGATCCCTGCCTTGAAGCATTTATAATCTCTAGTCAACCATGACACGACAAACGAGTCATAAACAAGAGTGGTAGAAGGGGAAAGGGAGAACGAGGGTTATAATAAGATCACACAGTTACTCAGTATCGCATTGAGATGGGGTGTACAGCCCCCTCACTGGGCAATGGGGGGTTAGGAAGCAGCTCTTGTCGCAGGAGGCTCCACCCATCCATGCCTGAAGAGCGTTCTCTCAATGATGGTGGAGCTTAAAAGGTGCAGCAGGGGGCAGACCTGCACTGGTAGCTCCTGCCTGAATACAGTAGGAGCCCCACACTGCTCTGAACTGGACCTCAGCTCACAGCTGCAAGCCACTGCATACGGGACAGTAGAGCACCTGCTTGTGAGTGGGGGAGGGCATACACATGGGCATACACACCTCTTCACAGTTCCATTACATTTGGTGGTCCCCCTCCCCAGGTATTATGAGTAATAATGAAACCCGTTTCAGGTGGACCTGGGATTTAGGATTTATATTTTTCTTTAAGAAATCCAGAGCACATTTTAAAATAGCATCCCATTTGTAAGGCAATTGGGGATGTTTAATATATACTTGTCTTTTTAAAAAAATATCCAAGTTAATTTAGTGCAGGTGCACAGGGTGGAGCTGGCCAGTGCATAAGCAGAGAAGGTACAGAATAGGCAACATTTGAATAAGCATCCTCACTCTGCTCCAGTAATGTGCCTAACCCTGATTTAGAGGAGGAACAAAGAGTATGGTTCAGTCTCTATGACCCTTCAATCCACCGTCTCTCTGCAGAAACTGCCGACAAAGTTTGCCAACTGGCACCAATTCATAGGGATGCTGGGTTTTTTTATGTTAGTGTATGTCCAATATCACGTGTTCTGAGACCACCAACTCCCTTTCAGGCAATCAAATGCAAAGTGGTTGTGGCACAAAGACACTGGGCCAGATCTTCATCTGATGTAAATCAATGTCACTCCATTGCATATATGCCAATTTACACCAGATCAGGCTCTGGTCTACAAAGTCTGCAAGTAAACAAGAACCATGTACTAATGAGGCATACGTAGCAGATGTAACAATCAGGGCACGTCTACACTGGCAAAGTTATAGTGCTGGCAGTTACAGCACCACTCATACAGTGCAGAAGAAAACCGCTGTTGTGTTCACACTGACAGTTGCCTGCGCAATAGTGTGTTCACACTTGTGGCACTATTTGGAGCAGTGCACTCTGGGCAGCTATCCCACAGAGCACCTTTTTCTCTTTTGCCGTTAAGGTGGGGAGGTGAAAGGGGTCGTGGGACATCCTGGGTCTTGTCCCAATGCCCCGTGATGCATTGCTTAGCATCCCAGCAATCCCTGTGCTTCCGTCCGCATTTGGCGCCATCTTTCAATGCTTTGTGTACCACGCGCCCTGCCTCTTTCAGGATGTAGGAATGGATCCTGAACTGCTGACCAGTATGCTGCTTGCTCTGACCAACACGTCACGAGTGGCAGTGGAGTTATTCCTTAAACTACAAAGTCAAGAGGCGTACAATGTTGATCTCGCCACGCGTAATAGCTACGACACGAGATTGCTTGTGGCATTCACGGAGGTGCTGACCACAGTGGAACACCGCTTTTGGGCTTGGGAAACAAGCATTAAGTGGTGGGATCACATGGTGATACACGTCTGGGATGACGAGCAGTGGCTGCAGAACTTTCGCATGAGGAAAGCCACATTCATGGGACTGTGATGAGCTCGCCCCTGTGGCGCAAGGACACGAGAATGAGAGCTGCCCTGTCATTGGAGAAGCGCGTGTTGATTGAACTGTGGAAGCTGGCTACTCCAGACTGCAACCGATCGGTCACTAACCAGTTCAGAGTGGGAAAGTCTACCATTGGACTCGTGTTGATGGAAGTGTGCAGGGCCGTTAATCGCATCCTGCTCCGAAAGACCGTGACCCTGGGTAACGTGCGTGACATTGTGGGTGGCTTTGCACAAATGGGCTTCCCTAACTGCGGAGGGGCAATAGATAGCACACACATTCCAATTCTGGCACCAGATCACCTAGCCACCGAGTACATTAATCGCAAGGGGTATTTCTCAATGGTTCTCCAGGCGCTTGTGGAGCACTGTGGACGTTTCACGGACATTAACGCAGGCTGATCTGAAAAGGTGCATGATGCACGCATTTTTCGGAACACTGGCCTGTTCAAGAAGCTGCAAGCAGGGACTTTCTTCCCGGACCAGAAGATCACCGTAGGGGAAGTTGAAATGCCCATTGTGATCCTGGGAGACCCTGCCTACCCCTTAATGCCGTGGCTTATGAAGCCATACACGAGGCAACTTGACAGCAGCAAGGAGTGGTTCAACAACAGGCTGAGGAAGTGCAGAATGACTGTGGAGTGTGCTTTTGGCCGTTTAAAAGCCTGCTGGCGATGCCTGTATGGGAAGCTGGGCATGGCTGATGACAATATTCCTATGCTTATAGCCGCGTGCTGTACGCTCCATAATATTTGTGAAGGGAAGGGTGAAAGCTTTCCTCAGGGCTGGACCGCAGAGGCTCAGCGCCTGGAGGCTGAGTTTGAACAGCCAGAAACCAGGACTATTAGAGGGGCACAACACAGGACCATAAGGATCAGGGATGCCTTGAGGCAGCAATTTGAGGCTGAAAGCTACTAATATTTGTTGCTATGCTCGGGATTGCAGTGCTTGTAATGCTAGGAGGTGATTGGTGCACGTGATGCAAGAAGGGGCCTTAACATAATTGTATGTTGCTTTGCAGTGCTCTTTTTGCTTTCACTTAATAGAATAAAGATTGCTTGAAAGAGAGTGGAGCCAGGAGGTTGATAACAGTGTGTTGGTGGCGTGTGTGTAGGAGGCGCATGGGAAAGAGTTTTGTAACAGTGGCTGCAGGAGAGGGCAGGCACAGAGCTGCTCGGTTTGAAGAGCTAGTATCGCCTGGCACATGTCCACTTGTTGCTCCATAACGTTTAAGAGCCGCTCCGTAGCTGCTTTCTGGTGTGCTGTGTTCTCCTTTTGGTCCCTCTTCTTGCTGTCCCGCCACTCCTTCAATTCATGTTTCTCAGCGGTGGAGTGCATCATAACCTCACGGAGAAAGTCCTCCTTAGTTCTTCGTAGCCGCTTTCTAATTCTGCGCAGCCGTTCTGCTGCCGATAAGGGAGGCTGGGCTCCCAAGGTCATCTCTGTGAAGTTTAAATGCAACATTTTACAGAAGCAGTATTGTTTGCAACACAGACAACACTGATTCAATGCTTTAAAACACAGCCAGTACTCACACACCTGTCACTAACTGGCTGACCCCAGGCAAGCAGACATGAGCCACAAGACCCCCAAAATGGTGAGTAGCCGCAGGGGCAGGGTAAATAACTCTTCCCGGACCCTGCTGTACACTAGGCAGGTGGCTCTTGGGGAGAGCCAGCACTGTAGGGGGGGCTTGATAATCATTCCTGTCCCCACACTTTCCACAGGATGTGATCATTATGGAAGATATCTCGTTGCTGAGGGTGAGCCTGGAATCAAGGGAGACTCTTCTCCAAGCCTGCGGCTTCCACCCTGGTCCCTATGCAGCTCGCCTGTATGCAGCAATGCTGTTGTTCTTCTCTCCCACTCCCCCAGGTGACGGCACAGTGGCGTGGGAAAGTTACCGTTAATGGGGCAAGAAACAAAGAAGCTCTGCTGAGGAACCTGCGGCAGCAGATTGCCCAGTATCTCCACGAGAGTTTCCAGGAGATCTCTGAGGGAGATCCCCGTGAAGTGAGGGAATCTATCAACAGCCTGTTCCGCCACTCAGACTAGGCCTGCGGTGGGAGACAAGCCTGATTTCTGCAACTCTCCTGCCCCCAACAACTCACTTCAGCAATTCCCAAAATCAGATCCACTTACCAGGGGCCTTCTCTCCTGTTCGCGCTTTGCCAAGATCCAACTGCTGTGACTGGCTAGCCTCCTCTGGGGTAGAAAAGAGCTCCTGGCTCCATGCATCTCTGGCCTCCGAGTCATCCTCTGCCTCTGGGTCCCCCTCCCCCTCTTCGTCCAAGTTTTCCAACTCCTGGCTCAGTCCACTCTCGACTGGCATGCAAGCCAACGAAGTATCCACAAGGGCCTTCGCAGTGGAGGTGGGGTCGCCACCAAGTATCGCGTCTGCTCTTTGTAGAACCAGCAGCTTGTGGGCGCAGCATCAGAGTGGTGGTTTGCCTCCAGCACTTTGTGACAGGCGCTCCGCAGCTCCTTCACTTTGACCCTGCACAGCAATGTGTCCCGGTCATGGCCCCTTTCTGTCATGCATCGTGAAATCTGTCCATAGGTATCATAATTTCTACAACTGGAGCGCAGCTGGGACTGCACAGCTTCCTCTCCCCAAATGCTGATGAGGTCCAGCAGCTCGGCATTGCTCCAAGCAGGGGATTGCCTGGTGCGTGGAGCAGGCATGGCCACCTGGAAAGATGTGCTGAGACCACTGCACGCATCACCGAGCAAACAGGAAGGGGACTTTCAAATTTGCAAAGGAATGTATGGGGTGGGGATGACGGTTGGTCACTTGAGGGAAGGGCAGTAGAGTTCAAACCGATGACCAGGGAGGTGAGAAGAGGCATTGTGCGACACCTCCTGGAGGACAATCGCAGCGCTATAATTGCCATGGTGTCTACACTGGCACCGCAGCGCTGTAGCCCTAACGCAGAAAGCTCTACGCCTCTCGGGGTGTTTTTTTTAGAGTGCTACAACTGCGCAGTTTCTGCGCACTAAGTGACTTGGCAGTATGTACACCTCGGGAGTTACAACGCAGAAAGCTGCTTTACTGCACACAAACTTGCCAGTGTAGATGGGGCCTCAGTTGTGAAAGAGCCTCTGGGTCTACTCACTTGGGAGGAGAAAGCTGGATTTTGATGCACCACAGGGAAAAGGGAGAGTTCTGTGAAAGCAAGGAAAAGTTTTGACTTGTTTCATGCAGGTAGTTTTATAAGTGACAATGTACCATACAAATCTGCCCTTGGTACAAATTCCAATGAAGAAAGCTTCCATCAGTTAGGATCTCAGCTCCTGAGGAGGTAAATAAATAAGCCAATAGTTAAACATTTGTAAACTAAATTTGCAAATAAAACCCACCTTTTATTTTAAACCATGTGGCCAATTTCTAGCCTGGTGTCCTACAGTCTGTGCAAAGTGGGGTGTGCCAAGACAATATGTTAATGTCCCACTTGGTACAGAGACAATTAAGGAAGCAATCAGATAATTCTTAGAAACTCCCTGGGAAGCATGAAAGGGGAAACAGCGGTGTCCGGTCACCACCTTACCTTAATCCTGATCTAGACCTGATGAAATC
This sequence comes from Terrapene triunguis, assembly GCF_002925995.2. Taxonomy (NCBI): domain Eukaryota; kingdom Metazoa; phylum Chordata; order Testudines; family Emydidae; genus Terrapene; species Terrapene triunguis. The sequence goes on from NW_020664436.1 coordinate 51,263,124, forward strand.
TGCATCTAATTCTGTATGGTATGCCTAATTTTGTGACAACATCATTAACAAATTGGGCCGGCCGACATTTGTAAAATGGTTTTAACTCTGCATGTGCTCCATTATTGCATGTTTCACAACTTTTTGCACGCCTCCCTGCTAAGATTTTTTTTAAAGGATCCAGTTAATTACTACTGAACTAGAGTGGGCTTCTACCATCATGATCAGTGTTACTGCAAAGGGATTTATAATGACAACTATTCTCTTAATGTTCTATCGGCTTCATCTTGTATTCCCAAGAAATGCATTTCCCGGCATTGGTAGATTTTAAATTAATTTATACATGGAAAGCGTGGTTTTTTCCCTAAGTTAATTCCTGTCATGCCGACAGCAATCTTCTGATATGAAACACTGATCAGAATATCAATCAGGAATCTATTTGATGTCTGGTTTCCACCACATCAAAAACATTGAAAAGGCAATGAAAGGGATATGTATAATTAAACAGAGAAATGATGTAACCCATATAATACATGCTGTAAAACACAGAAAGCAGAAATATTATAAACAAACATATACCCACTATGGTGAGCGCTGTCGTATCCACAATAGTTAAGGCTGAATTCTGAGTTCCATTGTAATCCCCCTTTTTCAGTGACTTCTTTTTGGCAAACAAATTCCTGTAACAAAGTTCTCTTGCTTGGCTCAGCCAGGAGAGGAATTTTTTAGAATGTTTGAGCAAAATTAACCCTGGTTTCCTGGTCAGATAATGCCCAGTTATGCATAGGTGCAGAAACAGACTGTATTTATCTCTTCAAAATTCCTGCTGTGATATCAGTTTCATATGGTATTCTTCACTACCTCTCTGTGAATCAGCTGCTCTGGTTTACCTTAAGGCAGCTATATTTCAGTGGGAAATGTGACCTTTATACATCCCTTATTAAGAAGGGTCTACTGTATTAGTATATTTTGACTGGACCATTACTATACAAATCAGAGAAAGGGAAGATCTGTTAGGTCATCTGCTCCATCCTTTCCACGTGCTTGTTCTCTACAAGCAATATAGTGTGTGTGTATGCATATAAAACACTCAAACACCTCTCCTTTCCCCCAGGAAAAAGCATCAGTACGGCAAACTGGCTAATACATAGTTGATTTACCGGTAGTTTCCTGGCTGGAGATTGCTAGAGCTGAACCTGCTTGCTACAAGAAATGAAGACTAGCAAACCTCTACTTAGTGCTATTATAGGCTGCTGCCTCACTAAAAAGACAGAGGATTCCTATCTGATTTTAATGCAATGTGCTATGGGCAGCAGTCTATGAATCAGTGTTATAAAGAGATAGTGACGTATATTAATTACCCTCCCTGAATCCTGGATTTACAGGAGTGAGTCATATGATAATGTAATTTCATAACTATTACATCAGAAGTATCTTAATGTGTGGCCTTATAGCTTTCACTATTTTATCCATTCACATAGATGATTGGAGAAGATGATTCATCGTCACAAACAAACTCACATTATTAACTAGTAATAATTATTGTGATTTATATGGTGCCATAGGCATGCATGATAAGGGCACTGCACCTAGGGGCTTGCAATTGGCTGCAAACAGATTTCACAGTCATTAAAGATATCATGAACTCACGGTGGGTGGGACTAGTGATGTGACATGCAGGTACAAAGGCTCTTGGAAGCATTTTATTTATCCATTTGTCAATGACTTCAGATCATACATTGCCCCGCCCCGCTGCACCCTGGAGATCAGTCAGTGGACAGGCTGGGGTCAGGGGCACTTTGGAGGAGGAGTAAGCGGGTCAGAGATAGGGGCTGTATTCACTTTCCTAAGCATCTCCATCTGCATTTGGAAGGAAGAGCAGGCAACTGCTGCAGTGCCTCAGGCCATGAGCAGGGGCAGAGCCATGAGAGAGTTGCAGAGCCTGTTTAGAGGCACTTGCCTTTTACGTGGATGGTCCTGTGTCCCTGAGATCTGTGCCACAGACTCACAGGGCCACTTTTGACAAGTTGTTTAATCTCTATGCCTCTCTTACCTCATCTGTCACAAAGTCTGCACAGCTGTGTCAATTGCTTTGAAATCTACAGATGAAAACTGTTATCTAAGTACTAAGTGTTATTGTTTCTATTATCTAGGTCTTATGTGATCCTCATTGTCAGAGTTTCTGAGCACATCACAACCACTAAAGGATTTTATCCTCCCAATGCTTCTGCAAGCAAAGGAAGTATTATTATCATGATCTTCATTTTGAAGATGGAAAATGGAGGCACATGGTAGGTTAAATTATTTGCTCAAAGTCAAACAGCTGTCTGACTAGGGAACGGACCTCAGATCTCCTGAGTCCCAGCCCAGTGCCTTAATCACAAGACCATCCTCACTCCTGTACTACAAGTATGCCCATGGACTGTACTCATCTCCATTATAATGTACATCTTTCTTTCTTTTCATCCTATTAAGTGAGCATATGGACTTTGGATAGAGAGATCCTGAGGGATGATTAGTGGTGGAAGGTAGCTGAAAGAAGTGTGTTTTGAGGAAGGATTTGAACGATGACTGAGTCAATAGATAAGACTGTGGGGAAATTGTGGGCCACAATTTTGTTTTGGAAACCACAACTTTTAACACGCCCCAAAGCTTTTTATAGTTGCTGCATATTTGCATGGCATTGTGACCCCATGTGACAGCTAGCAATGCCACTCACTCAGATTTGGCCTGGCCACCCTGCCGAATTTGAGTGAGTGGTTATGTGACCTGGCCCCACACCAAAACCACTGGGGCCTCAATCTCTGAACCAAAAAATCATGACTTTCATACAGCCTTATCAACAGGCACATTGGAGGAGGGACGCTGCTCCATTTATAGGCTGAGAATTCTTGCCAGGCTGTGTCAACTTTCTCTTTTTAAAGGTTAGCAAGATCTGGAGCTCAGAAAGAGAGGGGGATTTGAGTTAAGAATATAAAGGTGTCTATATAGAAAAAAATATATTATATTTCAAACTCTCTCTCTCTCTAATTACCAGCATTTATGAAACACCTGTTACCGTGATACCTATGTGTTGTATAGGGTCATAGAAACCAATGGGATCTAGCTGGAAAGAGCGTTCAGTTCTTCACCCTACTCTTTGGTTTAACTGTTGGCTTCTCCCTTTGAATGTGCTGCCAGCTTTTCTTCTGCTCTAGTTCTTTGAGGAATGGTTTGATGAAGAGGTGAGTCCTGTGTTAAGAGCATTTACTATATTAGTATTTGCAATATATTACCTACTACAATTAGAATTGTTCTCACTGCATGCTGTTTGGGGCATCATGCTATGTACGTTTGTATATTTTTCTTGCCACTGCATACATATTACTCACTGGAATGCTAATGGAAATTAGACACCAGTTCTGAGAAGAGAGTAAAATATAACCAACCCTAATTAATGTAAGTTCTACTCACATCTGGCGGATTTAGAAAGAAATTGCTCTGCCTGTGAAAGTGTTTTTTCTTCATGGATTTCTTTCAGGTGGCAGAGAGAACCAGGGCAGCCTGGGAGGAACAAGAAAGCCCAGAAAGTAAAGGCTGTGAGGTGTACAGTAAAGCCCAGAAGGTGGTGTTGATAAGCTGACCTAGTCCTCAGGGACAACACAGGACAGTCATAGTTAATGCATTAATAGTAGTGAAACACTCTCAAGCTGGTTTGCCTGCTGATCTGGAAAATTATAGTTCATGTCACAGCAGACTTCACTGGTTGCTGCACCAACCACACAGACCCCTAAATCCTGTCTATGTGTTATGTTATATGCGGTATTTTTACAATCTAGCCATTTAAAAAAGAGCTACATGGGTGGTTACATTGGATGTATCGGAGTAAGCTACATAAGCATAGACCTTATTGCTGAGTTACTTGCCCTAATTAGGGGCACTTTTGTGTGGTATAAGCCAGGAGTAGAGTGCTTTTATTCAATAGCATAAAGGCTGAGTGTACTCCTTGGTGAGCTTGGCACTTTGATGTGCAAAGTCTGGGGTGGGGAATGACTGTATCCAATATTTCCTTTGAATAGAGTCATTGTTAAATGAACAGTACATGAACACAATGCATATGTACCTTTTGCTGTACCAAACACGGAACTCTAACTTTTCAATGCAGGAAACATGACATACTTGGAAAGGAGGCACACACAATTAGCAAAAGCTGTAGCAGAAAACTAGGCATGATGTGAAAATAATATATCAGACAACAATTTCTGTGGCTTTTTTATGCTCTTCTGCAGAACCAGTCCTGGGGTTATGAAATCAAGTGTGCCCACATCTTGATTACGGCATGCACATTTGATCATTCCATCTCTCTCTCTCTCTCTCTCTCTCTCTCTCTCCAGAGAGAGAGAGAGAGAGAGAGAGAGGAATTGGAAAAGGTTCAGAAAAGGGCAACAAAAATTATTAGGGGTATGGAACAGCTTCCAAATGAGAAGAGATTTAAAAGACTGGGACTTCTCAGCTTGGAAAAGAGACAACTAAGGGGGGATATGATAGAGGTCAATAAAATCATGACTGGTTTGGAGAAAATAAATAAGGAAGTGTTATATTCTCTTTCTCATTACACAAGAACTAGGGGCCACCAAATGAAATTAATAGGCAGCAGGTTTAAAACAAAAAAAGAAGAAGTATTTTTTCACACAATGCACAGACAACCTGTGGAACTCCTTGCCAGAAGATGTTATGAAGACCAAGACTATAACTGGGTTAAAAAAAGAACTAGGGGTTGGTCCTGCTTTGAGCAGGGAGTTGGACTAGATGACCTGCTGAAGTCTCTTCCAACCCAAATCTTCTATGATTCTATGATAGATAAATTCATGGAGGATAGGTCCATCAATGGCTATTAGCCAGGATGGGCAGGGATGGTGTCCCTAGCCTCTGTTTGCCAGAAGCTGGGAATGGGTGACATTGGATGGATCACTTGATGATTACCTGTTTTGTTCATTCCCTCTGAAGCACCTCGCACTGGCCACTGTTGGAAGACAGGATACTGAGATAGATGGACTTTTGGTATGACCCAGTATGGCCATTCTTATTTTCTTGTGTTTTGAACATGGCTTCCCTTATCCTTGGGACCCCAAAATGCTAGGGCTAGGTGCAGCAGCATTAACAATGTCTTCTTATTTTAAACAGGAAGATGGAAGTGCTGAGAGCAGTGTGGGAAGTGCAGGTGTGGGAGGGTATCTTAAGAAACTGGTGCATCATCCATACCAGACAACTGTTGTATTACCCCTAAAACTCAGTTACACTGACACTGATCTTCTGTATGCTTCAGAAGCAATGGAAATGAACGTGTTCAAGTTAACGACAGAGAGTAAGTTTGATCCCAAATATGGTAAACATCGTGCCTGCAAACTGAAGCCTGAAGGTGACCTCTACTTATTTGAGGATGGATGAGCTTATCTCAGAACGCTCAGTCTGACCCAAAAGCTGAGCGCTTGGGTTTTCCTTTATTAAAATATTGTCTAACATTTATATTACAGTGGTGCCTAGACACTGCAGTCAGATTTGGCATCTCATTGTGTTAGGTACTGTACAAATATATAAATAGGGCTTCTGATTTTCAGTTTTATCTGATAAACACCAATAAACCACCCCCAATTAAAAAAGAGAAGGGAAGGAGAAATAAATTGGTGTTTATATAATAAACACCAGAAATGGTTACTTGTATCTAAGGGCTTGTCTACATGGAGCAGAATGCTGACTATGGGGGTGTGATGATTTCTAAAGTGCACTAATGTGTTCCACCTTAATTGGTCCATGTAGACCGTGCTGGTGTGCACCAAAATTTCCCTAGGGTGCTTTAATGTAGTGCTGTTTGAAACAATACTATGTTAAAGGACACTAGGGAACACTACAAAAAGAATCTTTGTATATACTGTACACGTTCTAGTCTGACCTCCTGTATAGCACAGGCTATGGGGGAGCTAGGCAGAAGCTGAAGGTCGGGAGGGTGGCTGGATTGGGGCTGTGTGGGAGCTGGAGGGAAGTGCATTTTGGAATTGGGGAAAGGGGCCCTATTCTTGCACCAGGGCCGTACTTCCAGGTAGTTCCAGAGAGAGAAAAAGACAGCCGGTTTTAGTGACGTTTCTAGCAAAGCAGTGCAGACCCAGAGAGGTTGGATAAGCTTCAGATGAGCATCCAACCTTATAGCTGTGTATGTGAACCAAACTGAACCCAACCTCTGAAATGCTTCAGTTTCTGCTGCATTTGAGGGGATCAAACAGTCTGGAATGTTAGCAAAACCATGACAGCCCCCACTGGATATCAAATGACACTGGACTCTGACCTGACTTTGGGGCTTCAAATTCCCATGATTCCCTTACACATGTTGTAGGCCACATCCAGGAGCCCTTATTTAGTTCTTATTGCAGCAAAACACTCACATTTAGACATTTTCAGAGTCTGGCAAACCACTCTGTCCCCTTTGGAGCTCTTTGACAGTGTCACTTCCTCAAAGCCTTGGATATTCCCTCCTCTTCTGCCCATCACGTTTGGTGCACATGCATTGCCCATGCACAAGTTATATAATGTTTTTAACTGATTTTGGTTTCCCTAATAAACCACATTTGGCACTGAAGTTGTTCACTGGGTTATTATATAACAGGGCTGGGCCTTGGATGTGTACAGACAATGAAGGTATAGTTTTATGAGGACTTGAAGTACTAATTTTGCAGAATGTTCTCCTTGTCTCATGACTGCTCTCAAAGCAGCCAGGTGGACAAAAGAAAAGAAACTCTACAAAACAATGAGGATTACATCAGAATGAAGATCAAACATCCAAAGAGAACACAGCAATATAAAATTTTGACTCATTCCAGTAAAATCCAAAATGCCTGGGTTCACTCACTAAGCCAGTCTGCTGTACAATTATACAAGGTACAGAGACTGGTAGGCAGCCCTTTGTCAATTGCTCCTGCCCAGCTGTGGATTCTTTGCTTGATGATAATTAGTTAACCCCTTCCATGCAGGCTCAGGGGTCAGAATTTTTTTATAGAGCAGATGTTAATAGTTTATCTGATGAATTTAGCTCCCTGTCCCCTTTTCAGATTAGCTAGGAACAGCCGGCAGGTTGGATTTGAAGTCAGTAGAGTTATTCTGATATTAAAAAGGTGTGAAAGCAGAATTGGGCCCTTTCATTTTTACACCTGACTCTGAATTGTTTTTCAGTGAGCAGTTGTGACCAATTTCAATCAAATTCAGAGATGGTTCACTTAGTCTCTTCACTATTCCTTATTGCTTAATAACGATGTGTGATTGGTCAACTCAGTCACACAGGATTTTTTTTCCAGCTCCCTCACAGTGAACATTTATGTGAACAGAAATTCATTCATGCAAATGAGCTGCAGCCTTATTTTCACTTAAGACCGTATCCAAGATCTGAACACAAAGCCCCAGAGGTGAAAAGAAAGCTCGTTGAACTGAAAGGAAACCAGAGTAAACAGCAGACTCATACAAAAGGGGACTTTATGCTAAAGGCAAGTTATACATTTAAGGGCTAAATGCATACCTTCAACATAGGCATTTGGAAAAGTGGGCGCTCACTTTTGCCTGTGTATGTTGGAAACTTTTATCCTTAAAGTGAGGTTATGGTGAGAAAAGTGACTTTGTAAAAATTATACCTTCTTATGCAGCAGCTCTGCTTTCTTAGTACCCTGAAATGAATCTACTTCCTCTAGTGATACAAATAAGTTTTGTATTACTTTTAATAACAGCACATCAATGAGAATGTGAGCTGGAATCTATTCCGTTCTGGCTCATGATTCATCAACAGAACGATTAACAAAATTCCAGCTGCAGGACCAAATTTGCCCTCAGCCACACCTCGGCAACTGCTATCACTGAAGATAGCTGAGTGCATAATATGAGGACAATAGGGTTGCCTGTAGAAGATGACCAAGAGCAGGATTTTGCCCTTCAAGCTTCATTATTGGTGGTGATGCATGAGCCTAAGTTTCCCTTTCAGGCCCCAGGTTGATGTTGCAGGACTGGCAGTTAGAAAAACCATCATTGTACCTGCAAACTGAGAAGTCTGATCTAGGAACCACTGAGAGGCAATAAACATGGAATGCCACAATGCCAATTTGAGAGCTGCTTTTCAGAACAGTACCACACTGTTAGGTCTTGTAGTGCCAAAATCTGACTGACCACAAAGACATGTCCAGCTGTTTCTTGTCTTGTGGTATAAGAATGCTGTGCTCATATCAGTGCAGAGTGGTCAATCCACTGAACAGATGGTTTTCAGTGAGATACAAATGTTGAGATTTGAATCCATATATGCACCAAGACTCCTATTGACTTCAATGGGCTTTGGATCAGGACCCACAAGGTATGCCAAGAATAGACTGACTTCACCCAGCAGTCTTCCAACAACTAATCCAGACTGGTATATGAAGCAGGCAGTGTAGTTGCTTTTACTTGTGTTACAACAAAAGAGGTTATTTAACAATTTCAAATCCTGCTTTTGAGCCAGACTAGCAAGCAGTTAATTATGAGAGTTATTGCTCATGACATTTCAAAATAATTAAAAAAAATCAAATCCCAAATGTGACTAATCCTGAAATCCATGGAATGAATGGACTATCCCAGGGTAAAAGTAAATCATGGGCGATTATCTCCTTCATGTGAGAGGCAAGTTCTAACAGTTACCAAGCAAATCCCTCTGACTCACTGGGGTTGCTTGTATTACTTCTGATCCTCCTAGCAAGGAAAAGGCTGGGTGGTGGAGTAGCTACAAGTTTATTTTTCTATGGAATATGAGAGTGTCAGCACTCAGCAAAGTGGCTGCCATGAGCTGTACCTACAGTACCCTGAATGGGAAAAATAAGTTATAACACAGAGAATGGCAAGTACCTTACAATGTGTGGAATGCTGCCGGAATATTTTTTGTCAAGTTTACATTTTATTGTTTTTTAATTCTCAAGAAAGGTATTGGCTGGACAGCCCTGGAAGCAGGTACTCCCCTTATCCTAGGGATGACAAATATTTGCTCCTTACTTAACTCTTGTATGTACGCCTACCATTTGCAGTTATTTGTACTCCAGCACATATTAAAATGGACACTGAATATTTGTAGCTACTACCACATGTCTGCTCCATTTATGCCAGACTCTGGGGCTTCCTTGGTACTTATAGCCCAGTATGTAAGGCTTTTCTGAACCTCCATTTCCAAAAGTGTGGTTCACCGAGCAGTTGCCTCAGAGTTTGAATGCAGCTAGGGTGACCAGACAGCAAGTGTGAAAAATAGGGATGGGGGTGGGGGGTAATAGGAGCCTATATAGGAAAAAGACCCCAAAATCAGGACTGTCCTTGTAAAATCGGGACATCTGGTCACCCTAAATGCAGCTGCAGTGGGATCCAGTACAAGGGTTATTGTATCCCATCTCCTCTGCTCCCAATCCTGGTGCAGAAGACCCCTCCACCATTACTCACTCCCACTGGCCTTCCCAGCTCCAGAATGATCCTTGTTCCTTTTCACTGCTAGATATCTCCCTCCTGACCCCACCCCTTCAATGCATCCCTCTTGTCCCTTCTCATTGTTGGCTCCCCATTTCACTCTATTCCAGATCTCCCTCCTGTTCCCTCTTTCTGGTGGCTCCTACCGAGCTTCCAGCTGAGGTTTCAGAACTTCCATCCCAGCTGGTTCCCTTTCTGGAGTGGCAATTAGTGTGTATTGCGATGGTAGTTTTATAACATGGGTGCTTTTTTTAGTAGGGATTGGACAGTGTCCAGTTTTAATTTCATATAGGCCACGGAACATCCACCTGATGATAACTCTATGTCACTACTAAAGTGGTATGAAATATTTTGGCCAAAAGGTTTTTCAGAGAAAAAGGCAGATTTGACGACACCTAAACCTTTTATGAATTTGTGTCAGTTCTGTTGAATTATTCATGTAAACCCCCCCCCAAAAACTCCAAAAAACTTTTGGACATTTTCAAAATGAAATGTCTTGATTTTTCAATTCAAAATAATTTTTCATTGAGAAATTTCCTTCAATTTTATTTTAACCCTCCCTCCCCTGCTAGATATGCTCAAAATAGGACAAAATATTTTGTTTAACCACGGATGAATTTTTTTCAACTTTTTGATTTGCCAATTTTTTTTTTTCAAATTTGTTTTCTGGTCAACCTGAAATGTTTTTTTAATTTTTTTTTTTAATAACCAGTGAACTGAAAAGTCAGTTATTTGCACGGCTCTAGTTGCTACCATATTTGAATCAGTGACCTAGAGATGAATGGTTCTGTATTCCATTACCATTTCCTTGAGCCACTTAGCTTTCCTGATAGAGTGATCTAACAGTGTATGGGTGTGCTATACAAATACCAGAATGCTGCTTAATAGCTTCAAGAAAGTCATGTCTAAATGTTTTATCTAGAAGTATTTAATTTTGCCTAGAGAACTGGGATAATTTCCCTCAAAGGGACATATTGCTACACGTTTATCCGCTTGAGAAAACTTGGGAGAAACTTCTCCCATCTGAATGTTGTTCATACTATTACGCACTTGTCCGTGTTATGGTTCTTTACTGGTGTTGAGTCTAATTTAATTCTGTAAGTGTTCTCATGGTGTCATCAGTTTACTGCTGGCTGTCAGGTGATAAATTGTTCCTTTTGTTGAATACACTGCTAATTCATAAAAATTAATTATTAAGTAGCATGTCAAAGCATGCCTAATAGAGCTACATGGGCATGTCTGAGGTACTCTGCTTACAACATTTACTGCAAATACAGCTGTCTTGGCATCATCCTGATTCTGTTATTGTGAACAACTGTGTATAGTAAAAGTCATTCTCCCTGAGATAGCATGAACTAGGAAGATTTAAAGAACAGAAACATTGGTCCAAAATCATCCCTGGTGTAACGCCACTGACTTCATTGGATTTACACCAGAGAAGAATTTGTCCCAAATATGCAGTGCATTGTAACACCTTGGCACTAACCAAGAGATTCTAACATACCATATGTAACCAGAAATAACGTTCTGACTTGCCATAAAGTTTATCTCAGGCTTATTTAGCAGACAGCTCTACTCTTGTGTACGTGGGAATTGTTACTGAATGTATTACTTTGCCTAATGAATCCCACATAGCTGCATGGGGGTTAGCTACAGATCATTTGTCTGAGGGAGTTCTGAATACCTTATAAGCTATTGAATTGCATTAATAGTAAATAAAGTTTCCATAGACTGTCCCTAGGAAGAAACATGCTTTTCTTGCCAATTGCGTGTTAGGTTGGAACGTTCGGGAAGAGGGACAAGTGCTTTTTCAGGTCCCTTCCCTATTTCCCCTTCAGTAGGAATCCTTGGCTAGAATCCTGAATCACTGCAGCTTATCAGTCTATTCTGACAGCAACTGGAAATGACAGTGCAACCTCTTCTGGCACAGGCTACATTTTCAAAAAATGCATTTGAATGGCTTGTCAGCTACCCAAGAATTTAGATACATCCAGTCAAATCAGCAGCTGTGCTTCTGAAATTCCATATACATCCTAATATCCCACTGATTCCAATGGACTGGTATAATTACAAGGAGTAATTGGATAGCATTCAGAATGACAGGAACAATGGTTCACTGGTTAGGACGCTTGTCTGGACTTGGGAGACCTAGATTTAATTCCCTGACTCAAGCAAAGACTTCCTCTGTGATCTTGGGAAGTCACTCAGGGTATGTCTACACTTGGAGCTGGCAGTGTGATTCCTAGCTTGAGGAAACATGTTTGCATTAGCTGTCATTAAGCTAGCATGCTGGAAAACTGCCCACATACGTACCTGTGGGATCCAGATGGGTTAGTATTCAGGGCAGCTAGTCCCTCCTGCTACCATGGCCACAATACTGTTTTTAGCAAGCTTGTGCAAGTATGTCTCCTTGAGCTGGAGATCGCAGCTCCAAGTACAGACATACCCGTAGTCTCTCTGTGACATCCTTAAAATGGGGATAACCGCATTTCCTTACCTTACAAGGCTAAATATGTGAAGAGATTGTGAGCTGCTCGGGTACTGGGGCAATATTAGTACTTCAAAACAGAGTGGGAAGATTTTAGGCTGAATGTCAGGACGGTAGATTCCTCAGGAAATTGGTCTTAGGGGAAAAGAAAAAGCATTGCACAAATCAAAACCCTGACCTTTCTATACTGAGTCACATGGGGAGGGGGGAGAGGGGATTTGGGAGCAGGGGAGGAGCAAGTACTGAAACAGGGAAGTAATGTGAAGGATTCCTGCTGATGTGGGGCAAGCTAGCTCAGAGGATAGTTTGAGGAGAACCTGCTCTGTAGTGCTCCTTTAACAGTAGATTTTTGTAAGGCCCCAGCAGGGGTAGTTGGGTGGGGAAGCATTCTTTCCATCTGCATTCACCTTGCACATAGACAGGCCATTCATCTGATTCTAAGCTGGACCGTCCTGTTTTTCTATGGTTTGTCCCTGTCTGGTACTGATATAAAACTAGACGTGGTTTTGTCTGGTCTCATCATGGGTGCACAGAGGATGCCATTTAGCTGAGCACACTAGTCTGGTTCCATCAGCATGACCTCGCTTGCACTGTATGTGGAGGTGACGCTGGCAGGGGCTGTGTGGTGTGCTCTGCAAAAGGATGTCCTTTATGTGGCATGACCTTGTACGCACCATGTGTGTTAGGACATACTGGTGGGGGCAGGCCCATGCCGTTCTGGAAGTCCTGAATACTGGGGACACAAGGACCAACTCCATAGCAATCTGTCCCTTATAGTATCCCTGGGAGTGCAAGGCACCATAGTCCTGTTGCATCTGCCTCTGTATCGTGAAGTATGCCTCTGTACCATGTACTATGAAGGTGCACTGGAGGAAGCGGGCTGCACCAACCAAAGGGCTGGCCAGGGCCGGCTCTGGCGTTTTTGCCGCCCCAGGCAAAAAAGCCTCCCGCCCCTCTCCCCCCGCGGCAGGGGAGGGCGGAGAGCCCCGCCGGGGCTCCGCTCTCCCCGGCGGCCAGAGGCAGCGCCGGGGGGAGGGCGGAGAGCCCCGCCGGGGCTCCGCTCTCCCCGGCGGCCAGAGGCAGCGCCGGGGGGAGGGCGGAGAGCCCCGCCGGGGCTCCGCTCTCCCCGGCGGCCA
>NW_020664436.1:51276312-51295668 GCF_002925995.2 Terrapene triunguis
CCCACTCCAAGTGCCGCCCCAAGCACCAGCTTGGTGGGCTGGTGCCTGGAGCTGGCCCTGGGGCTGGCACAAAGTGCATATTCCCTCTGTATGATATGGGGGGATGAAGAAGCAATGGGATAATGTGGTTCCACACAGCCCTGAACACATATTTCTGCCTATTTGGCATGATCTGACCTGAAGCAGGGTGGGCTCTACCCCAGTATTTGATGATGATGACAGTGTGGCCAAAAAATGCCCAGTAATTCTGAGTAGCTCCATTTTGGGGTGGGGGCTAGGCTAACTTGACACCTAGGGCCTGATGCTCCTGTACAATATAATGCAGGATTTTATCCACGGGGTCTTTAAATGCACCCACTACATTTAGAAGTGCTATTAGACATTTAATTACATTGTAAATACACAGGGTGGATTAAATAGATGACCACAACACTTCCATCTAAACCATATTCTTCTGTCATTTCCATGCTAACAGTTTGGGGGACAGTAGTCAATTTGCTTTGAAGTTCCTTCTCACAGAGCATGCCAGTGCCCGTTTACAATTGCTGGTCTAGCATGTGCCACACCAGCATGCGAAAATATTTTTAAAATTTATAGCCATAAGCCAATTTGATTTTTCTAAATCACTATTATTTTGGCCAAAAGTTTTAGTTCAGATCTCCCAAATAAAGGTCAGCTATTTTCCTCAGCCATTTTTATTATATAAAGTTTACAGTTAGAAAATCTGAGACACTTGCAACAATCCACATTCACTCAGCAGCACACTCTTTGTAGCTGTTAACCTTCAAGCCCTGACATCTGTGTGTTAGCAGCAGGGCCAGCTCTGGCTGTTTTGCCGCCCCAAGCAAAAAAAAAAGAAAAATCGGGGCGGTCAGAATGGCGAAGCAAAAAAAAAACAACCTGCGGGGCGGCCGGCGCAGCAAAGCAGGAAAAAAAAAAACCTGTGGGGCGTCTGAAGCCAGGGTGCAGGGGGACTCCCTGCACTGCAGACGTGCCCCGGCTAGCGGGGGGGGGTGGGGGTGGGAGCGGCCAGGGCTTCAGCGGGGCGCTTGCCATGCGGCCGCACCGCCAGCCGGGAGGTCTCCGCACCGCTCCGGTTGGCGGGGAGGGAAGGATGCGGGCTGCCCTGCCAGGCTTGCTACAGACCTGGCACCGGCTGGGGCAGATGGAGCGCGCAGCCCGTTCCCAGCAGGGCGCTCCCCTCCTCCGGGCCGCTGCCCCCTACAGGGCGTCCGGATCGGCGAACAAAAGAAACAAACAAAGCGTCCATGCCGCCCCATAGAATCTGCTGCCCCAAGCATGAGCTTGCTCGGCTGGTGCCTGGAGCCGGCCCTGGTTAGCAGCTACTGATAATTGATCACTGTCCTAATTTCTAGCCAAGGATGTTGTGTTTAGCATGTGTTACATCAATACTCTGTCATGTTCAGCCAACAAATATTTACCAAACCGGTGAGAAATACTGTGGGATATGGAAATATTGTTTTGATGTTGTGCAAAGCTTTGGCTAGAATGCCTGACATGAAAAGAAAGGAAAAAACCCCAAACAAACAGGGTCAGGTGAAGTACACATTGTATTCCTGACCACAGAGCACCTTGAATTAATACAATAATGCTTAGTATGAAAGACCAAGAACTAATAGCTTTTCTCAATTCATCTATCCTGGCTGGATTTCTGCATGCCTGTAGTGCTGATTACACACACAGTTCAGAAGTGTCTTTTAACAATAAGCGTTGGGGTTTGTGTAAACACTGGGCTGGATTCCTTAGGGCTGTCTCTAATTCAAAGTTCTGGTCAGGAGTATGGGAAGAGATCTTGATGATGATATAGTCAGCTCTTTCAGAGACTCGCGTCAATGTGACCCTTTGACATGGCTCTTGTTTATAGTCAAATTCTTATTAACCTTCATTCAACCTAAGAACCCTAGGTTGTCACAGACTGATGAGGTGTACTGAAATCTCTGCTTTCCACGTTCTCTGTCCTTTTAGGAATACACAGGTGCAATGCTCTGGGATGTCAAAAGAGGATTTGCAAAGTCAAGTGTTTGGGAATTAAATTATGTAATCAGCCAGGATATTTTCAGTGTATCAATCTTATCAGTTAGATGTATAGAGTGTAATCATGTGTGGGGAATTAGGTAGAGGATGTGCATGCTAATTGATCTTTTAGTGAGTGTTCCCAAACCCATGTTTTTGTTTAAAAGGAACATTGTGTTTCAGTGGGTAGAACACCAAACTAGCAACTGGAATGTCTGGATTCTATTCCTGACTCTTCCACTGACTGCCTGTGTGACCGTAGGAATCTCTTAACCACTTTGTGCCTCAGTTTCCCCTATCTCTCAATAGAGATCATGATACTCACCCATCTTTGTAAAGAGCTTTGAAATCTACAAAGGAAAAGTGTTGTGTAAGTGCTGCATATTTGTTATGATTATGAAGTTGATTTAAAAATGGACCTGAGTTTCTCCAAGGTTTGAGGTTGTTGAGATCCAGTATATTTATTTGATCCATTATGGAGTAGCCATAAAATTCATATTTGGATCCTGACTCAAAGGTCCAGAAGTTTTGATGGTATTCGTATCTGGAGGTTTGATTCAGGCCCCAACCCTTAATTAATAAATAAATCCCAAATGACATTAGGTCTTCAGTTTCACACAAGAACCAAAGCATGGTAGGACAAGACACCTGGGTAGTTTCAGTTACAGTATTTTCATTTAGTAATATACAGCCATATACATCTTCAGATCTCAAAGCACTTTACAAAGGAGGTCAGTGTCGTCATCCCCATTTTACAAAAAGGGAAAGCAAGGCTCTAGGAGGGAAGTGGCTTGGCCAAGTTCACCCAGTAGGTTAAGGGGAAGAGCTAGGATTTGAACCCAGGGCTCCTGAAGTCCTAGTCCCATGTGCAGTCCACTAGGCTATGCTGCCTCCCGCAAATGAGCCTCTTTCCTTTAACAGTGAGTCATTGAACCAAATTCAACATTAACTGGCATCCCAGGCTGCATTCATGGAAAGTAGGTTAGGGTAGAATTTAGCCTTTAGTTCATTAAGTTATAGGCTTCCAATAAGATAATATAAAACACCTTTAACACTAATTAACAGTGTAAATCAGGAATAACTCCACTGAAGTCAATAGAGTTACACAATGTTGTAAAACCAGTGAAAATTGGATACAATCAGGCCCTTTGGCTCCAATAGAGCTGCAGAAACTCAAACACTTCATTCATTTTAAGAAGCTATCTGGTTCAACAGCACTTGGGTTTATCCACTTGATTTCACCAATCCTTCTGTCTTAAGTGCTCCCCTTCTTCCAATTCCAGCTCACACCTCCACACAACTCTCCCTTCTGCATCTGGTTCCAAAAGACACTCAGGAAAGACCCGCCAGTTATTGTGATTGTGGACTAAGTGGCTGTAACCTTTCCATAGTCATACTCCAGTCATAGCAACGTATGCTACATATTCTTTGTGTATATCCCCTGTTATCCCACAGGACAAGAGTCCAGTGCGTATTGTGCTGACTTTAGTCATTGTTGTGAGAGTTGGCATGAAAAAGGCAAGTATTAGCTCCTTAGTATTTTGTGGAACAGAGCCACATTTATCATCTTTAAGAGTTTGCCTACTAGACTTAAAGGTTTATTGGACTGAACAAAAAATGCCTTTGTAATCTCAGGGAAAAATCATATACTCGTAATTCCCTGTTGTTGTCACAAGCAATTTAGGCTTTCTGTTATTTCATTTTTACTACTGTTTTTTGTCTGTGAGGGTTGAGAAAAATGCCTCATTTCTGAGAGTGTTTGTTGCAACAGTAAAGGCCACCAAAACACAAGGAATTTCCCATCTCTTCTAACACCCACAAAGATATACCCACAATTGTTCTCCAATGCATATGCCTCAAATATTTGGCAAATATTTCCTAGATCTTCTGCTGTTAGCAATATGCTCACCAGTTCTGGGACCTCAAGCTTTCACTTTAACTAACCATTTTCCCTTTGTCTGGTGGTTCCCACTGCAACCCAACTCCCTGTATCAGTACCAAGCCACTTACGTGTGCTATCTCAGTTGAACCTGAAATGGAGCTTTATATCTCACAGTGCTCCTGATCTTGCAAGACTGGGACTTTGAGCACATCACTGAATAGCAAACAGGCAATGTTATTGCTCTGGGGCTCAGTACAAAATTCATCATCCAAGGAAGGAGGGGAGGATTGTCTCTGGTTACAGACAAGAGGAGAAGATATTGCTGGGTGTACATGGGAGAAGTGAGGGGAAGATTATTGGCAGATATGGCAAGGATTATAGTCTGGAAAACTGGCATAGTTGCCTCACAGGATTAGGAATCACTGCTCTAGGTACAAAGTGTAATTAGGCACATAATTTAGTTAGCGATGGGAATGGACAAGATCATTGAGTGTATCTTGGAGCAGGATAGTTGCCCTCTAGAATACCTTGTAGATATTAAAAAATTTATTAAAGCTAATGTTAAAAATAATTATATAGTACACAGGTAAAGAAAAGAGTGTCTGTCCACACTTGATCTTAGTGAAAAGGCCAGGGAGAAGGGGGTTTCATTAACTAATTCCTATGGTGACCCTCAGATCCAGAACCATATTTCTTCAGTTGCCTCAGAATTATATTCTATGTCCACAGTTGTAGTTAATGGAGGGATGAAAATTAGGCAGATAATCTACTGATTGATTTAACATCAGAAAGAAAAATGTACGGGGGTAAACATGAAGCACATCTTTAATTATACGAAAATGGAATTGCCTCAATCAGTTATAGCACAAGGATGCTATAGAGCCTCTAACTCATCACTACATGGTTATTTTCAGTAATTCTACAGTATGAAAATCTCTGCATTCTGATTTGTTACTGCTTTAGAACTCACAATCTGGCTATAATAAACATGGGCATTTGAATTTTTTCTTTCATTTAGCTGTTTGGTTTGAATCCAACTATATCTCATAAATATTCAGTCATTTGACATACTAGTATAACAATTCTGAAATAAATGTATCCTGGGCTAATGAATAGCCTAAACTACAATTACACATTAATTGATAAACAGGAAATACTGTCAAGATGTCATCCATAAAGATGTTTTGATGTTTAATCAGCATTAAAAGAGGAAAGGAATGGACTTCCAGTGTCCTACTTTAGGCATCAAACCCTTGGTCACCATAAGTAGCAGTCTCAAATTCCAGTGTTAAACAAACTTTATTTTCAAACACATTTCTAAGTGAATTCCTGATGTAAAGTTTTTCTCACCATATGAACTTTCAAATTTATTGGGTATGGACAAAGTTATAATTTACAAAGATGGCTTCTTTTAAATGCTTTGTTGTGAGTGGTTAGCTTATAAAGATTAAGGGATGACTATTAAGTCTCAAGTCTTGTTTTATTTTAAGACGTAAAATAATAATGATTAAACTTTTTTTTTTAACTACCTTCAATTAGTGCAGGAGAACATAGAGGTTGCAACACAGACTCAGACCAGTGGTCCTTCTATCTTTGACAGTATTCAGTATGAAATGCCTCAGAGGAGAGTACAAGAAACTCCACTTATGGAATATTCTAACAGCATTTTGGACTGTATAAGTAGGAGCATTGCCAGCAGCTTGAGGGACGTGATCATTCCCCTCTATTCGGCATTGGTGAGGCCTCATCTGGAGTAGTGTGTCCAGTTTTGGGCCCTACACTACAAGAAAGCTGTTGAAAAATTGGAAAAAGTCCAGCGGAGGGCAACAAAAATGATTAGGGGGCTGGAGCACATGACTTATGAGGAGACGCTGAGGGAACTGGGATTGTTTAGTCTGCAGAAGAGAAGAATGAGGGGGGATTTGATAGCTGCTTTCAACTACCTGAAAGGGGGTTCCAAAGAGGATGGAGCTAGGCTGTTCTCAGTGGTACCAGATGACAGAACAAGGAGTAATGGTCTCAAGTTGCAGTGGGGGAGGTTTAGGTTGGATATTAGGAAAAACTTTTTCACTAGGAGGGTGGTGAAGCACTGGAATGGGTTACCTAGGGAGGTGGTGGAATCTCCTTCCTTAGAGGTTTTTAAGGTCAGGTTTGACAAAGCCCTGACTGGGATGATTTAGTTGGGAATTGGTCCTGCTTTGAGAAGGGGGTTGGACTAGATGGCCTCCTGAGGTCCCTTCCAACCCTGATATTCTATATATTCTATGACTCTATTCAAAGAGGAAATTTCTTCTTCACCTTGTCGGCTAGTGGTTGGTTTATGTTCTGAAGAATTTATTTTTAAATCTAATGCAATGTAACAATGGATGGTGTTATCCAGACAAAGGTATTAAGCCTGTCAGCACTATTTAGAAATGTTATCATCATCATCATCATCATCATCATCATCACTATTTTATTGAAATAGAGGCATAGGGAAGTTAAGCAACTTGTCCTGTATTGTACAACCAGTCTGTGCCAGAGTTTGAGATAGCACCACCATCTTCTGCTTCTTAGCCTGTGTCATGAACTGGGATGTGAGTGGCCAGTCCTAGTAGTTTGAGCCAGGAGCTGGAGCCAGGGGTCAGAGCCAGAATCAAGAAGCCAGTACCCAAAGCCAAGTCAGAAAACCAGTGCTGGAACGGACTGGGCAGGACAGGAGCAAAGCTGGGAACAAGGCAGGATCAGGGCTGGAACAAGGTTCAGAGCAGTTGTGGGTATGTGTGTAGAGCAGCCAGAGATCATTTGTTGCTCTTGGGCTTAAGAGCAAGTTTGCTGACTTTCGTGGTGGCTCAGCTATGCTCATAGGCTCCTGGGGACGAGGCAGATGCAGCTTCAAGTCCTCATTCCTGACAACCTAGTTCTATATCCACAAGATCACAACTCCCCCTTTTCTTTAGGCACAGAGCAAACAAAAATCTTATTCCTATCTTTAAGAAAAACTTTTCGTTTCCCTTCCAGAGGTTTGAAGTCATTTTCACCTTTAGAGAGTGTGTGTGTGTGTGTGAAAGAGAGAGAGAGAAAAACACTCATGCTTTTGTTACTCCAATGACAAAACTTCAGAATTCTTGTCCCAGTAATAGCAGATATAAGAGATGGGCAAACATTCTCCTCCCCAATCCATGTTGGAGATTTCCTATGCAATGATTGTGCCCCATAATATGTAATAGAATGCAACGATGGCAGCCAAACACTAGGTGCCAGGAGGCATTCTCGGGTGGTTGCACTGAAGCCTGTATGAAGCAGCAGCAACACCATCGGTTACACCAATTCCAAAGGGTTCGGCTAGGAGCTGCATGTCTTAAGTATATAACAATGAAAAGTGAGAATCATTGTCTGAGGTCATTGTGGTTTCAATATGAGCTCTACATTAAAAAGCAATCCAAGATAAGACACTGGGAGATGATTTAGTACAGTATGGTGGCCTTGGACAAAGCCAGGAGGGGTGTTATTAATGACTCCCTCTGAGACTGTGGCATTGATGTGACCTGTGGGAAAGCAAAGTATCAGAATAAAATACAGCAAGGTTAGACTGTGTTTTCTGTGCAAACATATATGTTTTCCCATCTGATGTTTCATGGTCCTGCTTACCATACTTCTCCTCTCCTGTCCTATTATCCTATTTTAATGGAGTTTGATCACGATGGCACTTTTAGCTCCAGAATTTGTAAAGTATTATGAAAAATCAGCTGATCTCAGGAGATGCCATTTTGTGCTGAAATCTAACATGAATGACCCATGAAATTTTGATGCTGTCAGGTCCACTCTGTCTCTGGTTTGGCCTCACACCCAAAATCTGAAATGTAGCCTCAATGTAATCCACCCCCAAACACCACCTGGCTGAGATGGGGTTGGGATGCAGAGGTTGATTTTAAACACAATTATGCTTTCCCAATCCTGGGGCTGTCCTAGTGCACAAATCAGAGCAGCATTGATGCTGATCTAATTTGCATAGGATGCTACTAGCCCAAAGGAGGCTATTACAGCAGCAAGCATATAGGGGTATTAAGGTCATGCTCTCTGTACCCTGGCCATGCCTCCTGTGCTGTGCTAACTAGGGAAACTTCCCTGACCAGCCTTACCGGATTTAGGGCATCTTTGCATCATGGAAGTGGAGCAAAGCTGCCCCATTGCAGTGAGGGATCGGGGTGGCTCACTCGATGTGTGTAGCCTCTTCCTGATTTACCTCCTCGGTCACAGTTTGGAGGTGGGCAAGATTGGACTTTATCAGGCTGTCACGTTTGCAGTACTCGTAACCTATTCAGGATTTAGCCAGTCAGCAGGCCATGCTGGCAGGAGCACTCTGAGAAGATGGTGGTATTGCTATCATCCTACTTTCAAATTGCCACGCTGCCAATTTAGATTTTGTAATAGAAAAGTCAGATATTGGTAGGCACAATAGAAACCAATGGCTGGCTGGAGATCGCATGTAAACATCATTTTTCTTTTAAAATGATTATGACTATTGTGCTTTTGTTTTCATTCTGTGCTGACATTAGTCCCGAATGATATTGAAGCAGTAATCTCTAGAAGCTTACTGTAGTATAACAGGACACCATCCATTTATGCACCTCAGCTCTCTCCTGCTGAGCATGCTGCTTTGTTTCAGTTGAACAGCCCATCTCTGTCATCCTGAACAGCTTTTCCCTTGCTGATTTATTGACTTTGTAAATGTTTTTCTTATTGCTTTATGGTCTGAAATGTAAGTTGTTGTGGTACCAGTGCCTGAGAGAGCAGAGGGAGGTGTTTGTTTCTTCCTGCCAACTTGACTGATTGGCAATCAATCTCCCGCTACAGTTGTACCTATGACCTGTAGCACTTGTACAGCAACAAGACCGGGACACCGCTGGAGTAAAATTAATATGTCATAAGCTGTTGATACAGAAAGTTTCTCAGGCTTTTCCAAAGAACTCCAGCCCCTGCCCTGGCACTTTTCCTTTAGGAAAGGGAGGAGGTTTTGGATAGCAGCCGGTGTCTCCAGTAAATCGTGGCTCAGTTTCTCACTGTATGTCTTGTATTATTTCAATAAAAGCGATTGAACCCACAGCCACATATAAATAATTACCAGGTGTCAGGAAGCAGATGGCCCTGATACAAGCTGCATCCACCCCCTGAACCTGATAGGCATTTGTACCACTTCCACCCTCTTCTAAAGGGATCAGCTTCAAATTCCAACCACAGGTCCATAGGAGTTCTACTGGTGGAGGCTGCCTGGCTAAGGCACTGAATCGGAGTCGAATCCCAGTCATTCTATGTCCCCACATTCTTCTGGGACATTCCTATTCACTTTCAGGGCCTCTCCAGCTGACACCAAGTCCAGCAGTTGAGTGGAGGTTGTGTGTGGTTTGCAGCAGCATGGGGCTCCTGCTCCGGGTGATCTTTCTGCTGTTGGGACCCTGGAGCCTCTTTTCAGCCAGCAATGGCCCAGGCAGTTTCCAGTGCCATTCTCCAAAGGCAGTTCCAATTTCACATTACAGCTCCTGCCTTTTGTCTGTAGAGCATTACTAGCTCCAAAGAGAGTGAATTGAATAAGCCACCCACAGGGTAGCAGTGAAGCATCTCCTGATGCGGGTTAGTGGGCAGGCCAGAGGGTTAGCTATAGTGCTTGCACGGAAGGATGAAAGCTTCTGAAACATGTCTAGTTTTGTGGCCCCAGAATTGTCTCTGTCGAACAGCTCGGTAAACGACACTGATGCTTTTTAGCGTTGGCCGAGAAGAAACATACAAAGATAATAAGTGTGCTGCTGCTCTGTGACTTGGGGTAGATGCCACACAACATGGAAGGGAACTGTCTAGGGGCTGATGACTGCTGGAGCTTGTTGGCCCAGGGTTACTGTGGAGCTCTCCTTGCAAGCTGCAATGACACAATGACAAGCCTATTATTACTGTTCTTATTGGAGAATTCTTATTAACAAAATGGGACGTATCCATGAAAAGCATGAATAGTCTCTGTACTTTACCTTGCTGCTCCGGCTGACCTGCCTAGTTTTCAGAGGAATCTGTATGATTACCAGATTTTTGAAAATATCACAAATTGTTTTCCAGAGAGTTTTCCTTCTCAAAATTAGTGGGCTAAAGGTTGTAGGAATTACATTCTTGTCAGTTTAGTAAACCACCTAGCTATTAGCAGGCATTGTGGTACCAAGTGACACTTTACATGGAGGTTTCATTTATATTTATGCAGCGCTTTATAGCATTGGTTCATAATGACCTGAAACTGTATATTAAACAGGCACATATTGTTTTAATTATCTTCGGGACATAGTTGGCTTTGTAACAGCTTGTTATAGTGTCATCTGCTCAGAACCATGTACAATTCTCACTGTGCATAGGAGGTTATTTAAATATACATCTGCATCGATAGTGATCACTGCTTACATTTTCTGCTCATGAAAGGGGTCAGATTGTCAGCCCTGGAAAATGAAGACCTTTATTTACCTACAACACAGGTGCAGCACAGACTGTAGCAGTGCAAGCTACCCCCATACCTCTGTGTTCATGTACCTCAACCAGAGACAACCTCTGCTGGTGACAGGGTAAGTCAGTCTTCATGCCTAATGTAGTCACTGAACCCTCCATAGGGCAGTGATATTGTGACAGTGCTTATTGTACTTTGGATGTCTGTCTCATAAAACACGGACTGAGACTCCCAGATTGCTATCAGGTGGTATAATGTCTTGTTCACTGCTACCAAATCTGAGCAAATTCATGCTGGGAATTACAAATATAATTTAGAGTAGCAGCCATGTTAGTCTGTATCAGCAAAAAGAAAGAGGAGTCCTTGTGGCACCTTAGAGACTAACAAATTTATTTGGGCATAAGCTTTTGTGGGCTAAAATCCACGAAAGCTTATGCTCAAATAAATTTGTTAGTCTCTAAGGTGCCACAAGGACTCCTCGTTCTTTTAAATACAATTCAGTTTTATGCTAGATGGAAAGTGCTTCTAATGTTCTGCAAACCAAAATGTCAGTACAATACTTATTTTTTGTTTGTTTGTTTTGTGTATCTCATAGTGACAGGTTTCAGAGAAGAGCCACAAGAATGATTAAGGGATTGAAAAAGATACTTTATGTTGAGAGACTGAAGGGGATCAATATATTTAGCTTAATACAGAGAAGGTTAAAGGATGACTTGATCACAGTTTATAATGGGCTCTTCTATATAGTAGAAAATCACTGGAAATTTTTAAATCAAGGCTGGATGTTTTTCTAGAAGATTTACGGTAATCTAGTTCAACAGGAATTCATCCAGGGAAGTTCCTCCTCCTGTGTTATGAAGGAGGTCAGATTAGATGATCATAGTGGTTCCTTATGGCCTTGGAATTTATGAATCTATGAATACTGGGGACTAGTCCTTAAAGCTCATTTGTAACACATTTACAAGTGGAAGCAAAATTAAAAGTTTTGCTATTGATAATGCTATAGTTATGGTCTTATATAAAAATTAATCAGACTAAACTGTACTGTATTACAACTAAGAAATTTCAACGTGCACCTGAAAAACCAGGAATCACAAAACTCCAACTGCATATAATGAGTCTGTCATTCCCGTGACAGATTCTGGTGATAATTTAAATCACAAGAGTAAAGCTCCAATCTCCAGAACTCTACAATAGAACTATAGCTTTAATGAATGTACACCTCTACCTCGATATAACGTGACCCGATATAACACGAATTTGGATATAACGCGGTAAAGCAGTGCTCCAGGGGGGCGGGGCTGCGCACTCCGGTGGATCAAAGCAAGTTCGATATAACGCGGTTTCATCTATAACGCAGTAAAATTTTTTGGCTCCCAAGGACAGCGTTATATTGAGGTAGAGGTGTACTTTGGAATATTAATCAATATATCATTTGGTTATTGTTACATTTACCTCCCTGCTGCATGCCTCATATCAATTTCTCTTCTCTTTCCATCCACCTGTCCCGTGGTTTTTGTCCTACCTTTATTAATTTCGCCTTACACTCCCATATTATGACAGTTCACAAGAGGTACATCATAAACATTTTATTTGCTTTTCTGACATAACTTTGTTATTATGCACCTTTCCAATGTACTGTACATTTCTGATTGCACAGCAGTACAGAATGATCGAAATACCTGTGTATGTATGTGTAGATCTGGGTATGAGCAAGAGATAATATGTAACTAGGTGAAAGTTCTTCCAATACTTGCTAGTGCACTACACTATTTAAGTAATTATACCACTTTTTTTTAATTGCTCACTTGTTATATTTATTTTTAATTTTAAATACATAATTGTGAAAAATGCTGTAATATTGCTTCCTGACTGAATTCCAATTTGGATGATTACATTCTATCTGAAATACCCCCTGAAGTTTCAATTGGCTATAATAGTCTTCGCTTCCTGACTTACACGGTTGGATAGCGTTGCTTTGTTCTATTTAACAACTAATACATTTTACTCTAAGGGTGGCTGCATTTCAGAGATGAATGAAAAGATACATGTGTATATTTATATATTATATTAAGTATATTTTAGGATCCTTCAGATGAAAGGTATATTAGAAAATATATTCTATTACAGATCTCTCATAAAGGAACACTTGTAAAGGAATAGACCTATAATATATTTTTTGCAACTGTCTTTTATCTGGTACTGATGTTACATATAAATTCAAACACATTTATGTGCATTTAGTGCACATAAATATATGCATGAATATTTGTTTTACATTTTTCAGACTAATCTATTTTTATTTTTAGCAAAAATGCCAATTTGCATTACATTTAGACCCCATTACTGTCCCCTGCACCATTTTAAAAAGAAGCAATTTTTTTCTATAAAAGTGCCTAATTCACTGCTGCATTACTCCAGTATAATGCCAGGGTAGCTCAACTAATGTTTAACAGGTCTCCGCTTTCACAGACCATAAGAACAAAGGAGCCATGGGTTAAAGTAAGCTATCTTCTAATTTAGTTAAACGATACACTCTACACAGGATAGTTTGATCCTGAAGCCCTTTTTTATTTACCTATCTTTAAAACAACTAGCATACAAGAAGTGCGACAGTGAATATTATTGCGTAAGTTATTACCAAGGTCAGATCATAGTGTTCTCTAAAGTAATAAAAATAATTCAGTCAACCAAATGTTGTCACCCTATAAATCTATCTGCCACCAGCACAAAGTAATTAAAATTAACTTTCTATCTTCTCTGTTTATCTTTTCATTTTTCACATATAAGGACCAGGCTATCATCTCACGCTGGTATAAACAAGGAATAATTTCACTGAAGTCAATGGAGATACAGTGTTGTAAGTATCAAAGGGGTAGCCGTGTTAGTCTGGATCTGTAAAAGCAGCAAAGAGTCCTGTGGCACCTTATAGACTAACAGACATATGAGAGCATGAGTTTTCGTGGGTGAATACCCACTTCTTCGGATGCAGTGTTGTAAGGGATCTTTTCCCTCGCATATGTTTTGCTGGGTGTTGCACTCAGCCCAGTGGTCAGAGGGATGGCCCAGTTCAAAGGGTTTCAATCTAGTGTTCCAGGCAGGGTTTTGAGGAGGGAAAGGGATGGCTATTTTTAAGGAATCAGTGGGATGCAGAAGCTGTTTCTCCTGGCAGGTCCGTTCACTTATGTGCATGAACCCTGGCACATTGTCAGCCAGTTATTTTGTAACTAACCCACTTAGTTCATTGCCAGCCTCCAGAACCCCTATCTCTTCCATAGATCTTGGCTGGAGGATAGAAACTTAGACAATGTTTGACCTGGAGGTACAAGAAGGCAAAAATACAAACTATTAAAGGCATTTTTTATAACCATGGGTTACCACAGATCTTTATTTTGGCATTAAAGTAAGACAAATAAAAGCCATATAACTTCTGAGCCTAGACCTCTATTACAGTTAGCACATTTTCCAATGTAGAGGTAGGAAGGTTTACTAGTGAATAATAACTAGATCCCATGGGATTGAAATGTGCTATTGCCGTGATGCACAAGGCAAGTGGAAAAGGAAACAGGCCAATTGCCTACAGCTGCCATACTTCAAAGGGCACTTCTAGAGCAGTGATTATTTTTTTCTTTTAAGAAAATGAACTGACAGTAATTTTCTAAGTTGTTCGTGATGCTGCAGAAAGAATCTGATTGAAACACGTGTCAATCTAAAGCAGTGGTTTTTAACCTGGGGTGCACCCCCCCCCGGGGGTGCGAGATGCCCTTTCTAGGGGTGCGAGACATGCCAGATTTTTTTAGAAGGTAAATCATCGAAAACACAAATTAAGCACAGGCACGTAAGTACAACTACTTTGTTTCATCAAACCTATGTATTTATTAACATTCTACATTTTTAACGATTACTGTAATATACAAACAAAAAAATATTTTCAAGTTTTTAAGCTAATTGTAGTGAAATTATCTCGCTACAAAATACACATCAAAACAAAGGCCAGAAACTGCCTAAATGCGAGTGATGACATTCGAGTGGCTATTTCAAAAAAAGTTCCTCGTTTCTCGAACATCATTGAACAAAAACAACAGCAGAAGAGTCACTGAGCTGGTAAATTTGAAAAAAGTGTGTGATTTTTCATGTATTCTTAATTTTACTGTGAAATTAAAATAAATATATAATTCTATCTCTTTCATTCTATAGTTATGATATATCTAGGTTTAAAGAACTGACTTACTTCAACGATTTTTGATAAGGGGTGTGAGAACGTATTTTGAGAACCAAAGGGTTGCAGGCTGCAGTAAAGGTTAAGAACCACTGGTCTAAAGCAATTATCTTATCCCCTCCTTAGGCATTGTGCCCTAAATTGGCCAGTTTACATCACATAACAAATTTAGAATGACCACATGCCCTAATCTGTTACCAAGCCTATTAGGCAGCAGAGGAGAATCAAGTTATGGGGACACTGTTTCCTTGGAGGAGGTCATTTCCTATCTGTGTCTCATTAGTTTGAGCTATTTATAATCACTTAATCAGTCAGGCACTAAAGAAGGTAAAGCCTTCTTGGAGGGATCTATTTTTGAGGGGGTTACCTCCACATCAGACAGGGGCTTACGTAGCTTGGCAAACATCACATACAGCACCATAGAAGCACCTCGTGTGTGTGGTGATCCCTAAAGGAATGATGTAACTAACATGTCAAGCCAGGCCAGCCCCGCCTCCACCAAAGTGGGCTGATAAAGCCAACTGTTTGAGGGTTATCCATGAGCACTGAAGCAGACTGGATAACTTCTCTAAACTGCCTCTGTGTCTCATTCTTTTTTGCTGGTGTCTGAGTGTAAGGATGTATGGTATTGGTCCCAGCAGAGGCGTAGCGAGCGCCCTCCGTACCCTCTGACCGGAGGGGGCCCCGCAAGGAAGGAGGCCCCTAAAAGTGGCAAAATAAATACTGCATTCCAGTTTCTGCATTGTAAGGGTCCCCGCCCGGATATATGTTCGGAGGGGGCCACCGTTCGGAGGGGGCCACGTTCTTTGTTGCTACGGCCCTGGGTCCCAGTGCTGATACTCAGTTTGTGCAGCTTTGAAGCCTCTCAATGACCAAGGACCAGAGTGTCCTCTCTTTGGCACCAGTGTAAAAACTGAAATATCTCCAATGAATTCAAAGAGAGCGGTATTTGGCTCCAAATATAGAGTGAGGTAAAATCCCACTGCAACAGACTGCACTGAAACAATTCAATTCCTGACTTAGAAAATGTTGGGCTGGTGGGTAGGATGGCCAAATACATCCTCTCAGCATCTGTTGTTGTGGCAATTGACAAAAAAAGGGTGTGTATGAGGGCACATGTGTGTAATTGTGATTCTCCTCATGTCAATCCAGGGCTTAGTTATGGAAGATAGTTTCCTCTTAGTCTTTCCCTGCTACTAGGCAGTTGTAACTTAAGAAAAGTTCATTCATGCCCTTGGCTGTCCCTTCTTCCAGCAAAGTAGGAGAGGCTGTTTGAGTCTTTGACATCATAGAATTGCCTGTTCCCTTGTTGATAGCCTGTTGGAGCTAAATGAAGAAGGTATTGGACTTTATTGAGATTTATTTCTAAGTATGTTTCATTGGGCTGTTGTAACTCCTATTGAAACAAAAACTGATGATGGGATTCAAGGACCCAATTTCATAGGGAGAGGGAACTACCGCTAACGTACAGATAGATATTCACAGTGCTTTCGGCTGTGTGAAACTACTGACAAGGTTTTTACACACGCAGACACACACACACAAGGGAAGGGATGAGGAACTCACCTGCACTGGAATAGCAGTCACTCTCCCCACACTAGTGACTGTAGCACTGGTAATGAGCAGTGTTTCAGACTACATGTTGGACTGTGGCACTGTGCAGTTTGTTCAGAATCAGTACACGGTAGCTTTCATTTGCAACTGCAGGTTTTGTGAAGTGAAATTCCCTGCACAAGAGACACTGTGTGGAATGGACGGAAGGAAAACTGAGTTAATTTACAGTGCAGTGTTTCCTGCAGAAAGAATCTAGGGAACTTTCCCAGAATGAAAAGTATGAAGAGAGCTCATCAAAGGCTCAGTTCTTTAAATGTTAATCGTGGTGGTAAACATGATTCACCACACAACACATTCATGTTGATGGGTGTGGTATAAATGCCTAACTAGACAGGCAGAGAGGGAAATGTTCCCTATGCCATCTACCCTTTCATCATCCTTTACCTTTAAACTGTGGAAATATTTAAAAATCTAACTCTCTTTACCCTAAAAAATAAATAATGCATCACTCCAGTGCTCTTTGGGATGACTGTGTTAGAGACACAAGACTAATTCCAAATCACAACCACATGCAGCGCTAGTGCTACAAGAAGATAGAAAAAATGACTATGAAGCTGGATACATCTGAATGCCTTGTCCCAGTGTACAGATTTCCTGGATGATGGTGAGCCCTGTGATGTAAGCTTCGGGCCCCGAATAGCTTAGCTAAAATAATCAAATACATTTTATTTATAGCCTGATTAGATTAGGAATAGCTGTAGAGCTGAATGCTAATCAGGTCAGGTATGGTGTATAGTCATCCGCTATGATACCAAATGATTGCAGAGTGAGCCTTCGAATCCAGGCCCTGCTTTCTCAGTTGTGCTTGACAAAAATTAATAGATGCTTAGTTGTATGAGTATGGAGGATGAATTGTAATTACTTTCATCTTGCTGGAAAGCACAGAATAAATTATGTCTTTTCCCTACTCTGGAAAAGTGTGTCTCTGATTGCACTGATACAATTAACTACTTAGGAGTAATCTTATCACACAGAAAGAACTCCTGGTAAACGTATAGGTCTAATAGCATCTTCATTTTGAGAGTTATTATTGGGACATGAGGAGCAGCGTATTACGAAGACAGCATAGATGTTGGTTAAAGCAGGGGACTAAGAGTCTCCACTCCTGGGCCATGTTCCTGGCTTTATGTTACCATGTGCAAGTCACTTAAACTTTTCATGCCTCAGTTTCCCCACTTTAAAATGGAGCTAAAAATCTTCTTTACTTCACAGGAGTGTTGTGAGGCTTAATTAATTAATGTTTGTAATGTTTTTGATATCCTCACATGAAGCAATAGCTCTTTGAGGCAAACCCTGTGTGAGTCAGAGTTTGATTTGGATGCATTATGTTACTCCTCGCAACACTAATGGGAGCTACAAGTGTGCATCAGTCTGGGTGAAAGGGAAATCGGACCTTTTTATCTAATGGACAGTGGAGTGCCTAATGACAGTGCTTCCACATAGCTGATGAAGCACTTGAATATCCTCATTTGGCAATGTGTTTTTCTTTGAGTTAGAGGCACAAATGAGGCCTGAAGCTGGTAAATCTGGTGCCTATTTCAGACTGGGCAGCAACCCTGGTCCAGTGGGCAATAAGAAGTTCAAGTTTATTTCTCAGACAAGCAGGAAGAAAGTGTGTCAGCATTTCTGACAGATGAAGCAAGAGGACCTGTAACTAACCTGGTAAGGGAGCTACCCTGAGGATCACATATAAGGAGGATGTACTGTTTGACATTGCTTGAGCCTGAAATTCTTCATCAAAAAAGCTGAGATGAAACACCATAGCAGAGTCCAATTTTTCAAGTCCTACGTTTTAGATGGTTTTATTATTACCACATCTCTGCAAGATTTTGATCATCATTGCTTTGCCTGACTATTGTGAAACAATCACAGCATTTACAGTCCTTTAGCATTCTCTTTCTGCTGTTGCCACTTAAATGGCCAAATACAGGAAAGACAACAGCACATTCCCTGTCTGTGTTCACTTGTGTGAGAAAACCAACATGTGAGCTCCTCACTAATTCAGACCAGTCATACTTGAAGGAGAAGAGAGGGGACATTTTCAATAATTCCGTGAATCAGGATTAGGTAGGATAGGGACCCTGAGGCCATATAAACATTTCACAGATCTCACCTTTTAGTCTCCATTCTGAAATGTAACAGTTTTCTCTCACTTACACTGGGGTAAATTCTGAGTAGCTTCATAGTGGTCAACAGGGTCACTCTGTATTTGCTCCAGTGTTACTGAGAGCATAACACTGGGGCTCTTTTTTTCTAGTTTCCTCATTGGAGAGGTTGGAGACTAATGGGAAGCTGCCCTGGTCTAAATATAGACTAACTCTGCTAATTACTCTGCAGCTTCTCTGAATTTACCCAACAAATTTTGGTCCACAAAATTGAGTTCATTCTGAAGTAGGGAACTTGCTTAAAGGGTGGAGCTCTCAGTATGAAGTTAGGAGTTTGTTGCTGAAATACATACCTGCACAAAGTTTATAGAGCATGAGCTGAGATTTTCGGAATCCATTTGAAACAGACCAACAAAAAGCATTGGCTGACCTGTTTGTTCATTCTGAAGAAAGGTGTTCCCTTGTGACTTCCCACAGGGTATTATTAATATTGCATGACTTTAGCACTTTGATATGGCAGTACAGGGCCTTGGAGCTGACAACAGCTGTCTCTAATCTTCGGTCAGTGCTCCTTCAGATTTGGTTGCCAAGAACTTCCTGTTTGAAACTGAAAAGCAAAATAAAAGCAACAGCAAAAAAGTGACTAATGTAATGCAGCCTCCAAGTCATTGCTAGGCATTGGTGGTTTAATTAGTTGGCAACCAAAGTTGGAACAAACACACTGGTTGCCTCACCTGTCCTTTTGGTTGATCTTGTTGTCTAAACTAGTGAGTTTGCTGTTTCCCCAGAGAGGAGACTGGATGGTCTTGGCACACAGACAGGTGACTAAGGCGTGATTCAGAGGATAGGACAATTTATCAGGAAGCTAATTATTTCCTTCTGAGGTTGCAGAAGCTCTCTCTGTAGATTGTGGACTCAAACAGCTGCAGAAAACCAGCTCACATCTGAATGTAGAAGTCTTGCACATCTTGAAATAGTGGCCTCATAAAAAATAACAGAAGCCAAACAGATGCGTGCAAAAAAAAAAAAAAAAAAAAAAAAAAAA
>NW_020664436.1:51295768-51381070 GCF_002925995.2 Terrapene triunguis
AAAAAAAAAAAAAAAAAAAAAAAAAAAAAAAAAAAAAAAAGGCCACAGGAGATTGACAGGATTTACCAGAGAACTGTACTATTGCTAGTTTCACTTCAGCTCTTTTGAATGGATTATTGTTGTGTTCTTACTCCTTTGGATTCCATTCCTCACTCTACTCCCTTCCCTGCAAGAGGCAATTAGGGGCTTGACTCTGATCTCACTTACTAACATCACTATACGTTATAGACTATACATTGCTTGTGGGAGATCAGAATCAGGCCCCAGCTTTTCAGGTCCAGCCTGTGGTGGTGTGGTGCAGCCGTAATGATTCTCCAGAGATCAGCTAGCAGCGGGTGTGGTGAAGCACCTGTCCACTCCCTATGCCATTGCCTTTTGTAAAAAACAGACACAGTACCATCTACCTCTTTAAGCCTGACCCAATGATCCAGACCCTGTTCCCTCGGGGCCAGACTTGGATACCCTCACTCACTTGGAGGAGTGTCTAGTTCTATGAGTAGTGCCATTAATTACAGCTGTCCTCAGTGGAGAGAGGCTATCCCTTTCTTTTAAGAGAGAAAGGTTTCTTTGCTCTCATTTTTCTTCCAGGCATTGATTCTTTTCTACTCTTTTTGTTTCTGTCCCTATGTGGAGAATGTAATAGAAAATTCACCTGAGGATTTCAAGGCAAACATGAATAAAATAAACCTTACAGCACCTATATAAGACAGGGATTTATCAGTATAGCCATAGGTCAGATGGAGGAAATGTGGCACTGGGAGATTAACTGACTTCCCTAAGGTCACATGATGAGCTTGTGGAGTTGCTGGGAAAAGAACCCAGTGTTTCAACTCCCACTGTTCCCTGCCCTGACCTCTACTTGGCTCTGGTTCTAAACAAGTCAGGATTTCCCACTCGCCTGTCAAGTTTTCCAGCTTGAGGTGTGATGCTGAGGGTTGGGTTCCAGGGATGGGAGGCTATAAGATATTCTTACTGTTGTGGACCAGAGATGTCATCAGCCTGATTTGAGGCTACCATGGGTCAGTTTAGACAGCAGTGTTGCATATTATCTTCTGTGTTACTGGGAGGGATCACAAGTACATTCCCATGGGTTGCTGTGAGTTATCACTTCTGCTTGTTATTTTTCCTTGTGTAAACATGGAATTCTGACTACACAGAGCTGCTGTGATAAACGTAAATTACAGCACATGACATTGGCAGCAGTTGGGATGGGGTGGGGTGGGATGAGGTTTTCCTAGTGCTGCTTTGTTATGTTACAACTATCAAGGAATCATAGAAACAGATCCATTTTCATTTCATGTCCTGCACTCCCCTCCTCCTGTTTCCCCTATCCGTTTTAGAAATGGACATGGCAACCCAGGTGAGTCAAATTTTAATTCCGGGCAAAGTATTGCAAAATATTCCTAATACCCAGTTCATTCCTGGAGGAACTGACTCCAGTGGAATTCCACCAGGGATGAATGTGGCCTGTTATAATTGCAGAGAAAGGGACTTGCATTTGTGAACCACGGATCTCTGCCAAACCAACTTGACTGGCTTTTTCAGCAACAGATGGGCAGATAAGGGAAATGCAGTGGACACAGTTTATCTGGATTTTAGCAAGGCCTTTGACATAGCAACACACAGGAAGCTTATAGAGAGTTTGGATGAATAATATCTTGATAACAATACAAAAAACGGTGGATAAAACTTGTTGGAAACAAGATGTGATTACCAGTGGTGTTACATCAGAATAGAAGTGGGGCTCCACAGAGATCAGTGTTCACTACTGGGATCAGCATTATTCTGCATAGCCCATTAACAAGCTAAGGGAATATAATTTGACTATGATAAATTTGAAGTTGCTGTAAGGCAGAAAGAGACACACACCGGCTAAGTGACTTGCCTGTGGTCACGCAGAAAGTTTGAAGCAGAGCAGGGAATTGAATCCAGATCTCCTGAATCCCAGAACAGCACCGCTGGAACATCTTTTCTCTTCCTCCTGCTTCTTTATCATTTACTTATTTATTTATTTATTTATCTAGATGAAGTCAATGGACAGTTTTAAAAATTGAGTAAAAGTTTTTAGGGAGAGAGTAAAAGTACTTTATGGGGCAGATTTTTCGAGGACAGGTGAAGATTTGCATGAACAGGCATGAGCAATTAGCTCTTATATTTGGGCGCACAATTACTACATACCAAAGCTCCTTTCTGGAAAACTGTTGCATGTAAGCAGACCACTACACCTTGCATGAAGCCCCATTGAATAGGACTCCATGCAGGTTCAGGGATTCTCCTGAATGGAATTAGTTGTGGGATCGAGAACTAATTAAATTGCACATACAAATACAGAAGTTATTTAAGTGCCTAAATAGCTTGCTGTGTGTTCAGTCATACAAGATTTCCACACTGTTACTTGACTGTGATCAAAGTTCTGCACCCATACCTCAGCCTTCTCTTATAAAAATATGGCACTTTAATTCCAGAAAGAGACAGGCCAAGGGAGTCCTTGGAAATGTATAATTAGTTTTGAAATTCATAAGAATGAGATTAAATTTATACATATGAACAAGCAAGAAGGAAAATATGCATGTAGACGTAGCTGGAGATAGAGAACAATATCGGCCTTGCAGCCAAAGCTGTAATGGAATGTCTCAACTTGTTTGTTTCTCCTAGTGTCTCTTATTAGTGCCCTTTCTTTTGCTGCCACAGAACTCGCACACAGAAGGCATTTTGTGCCCTTTCCCCATTTCCCCCTCCATTAACTGCCTTGGATATTTTGTAAGGGTTTGCCTTCCTTGTGGAAGGATGTTGAAGACAGTTGTAGATGTTTAAGAGTATTTGTTTAACAGCTACTGACTTTGGCTGATAGTCTTTGCAGTAATTGCAGTATGAAGTTTCCGTAATGTGGAGTTGTGTGTGTGTGTGTGTGGGGGGGCAGATTTTCAAGCTCGATTCTTATTCAGGCAGTTAACTAAAGGGCAGGGTGAAACCCAGGCCCGAGTGAGGTCAATAGCAAAACTCCCGTTGACTTAAATGGGTTAGACCACATGTTCAAAAGTGCTCAACAACTAACGGCTACCATGAAATGCTCATGGCTCAGTTTTCCAAAGATATCCGCTCCCATTGTGAGCTAAGAGGTGCACTGAAAACTCTTTTGAAAACCTGTTCCTTGTTGCCTTGGCAACAAAGAAATACTTACGTGGTTGGTGCATCCCTTGTTGAGATGCATTCCCTTGCTTTATAATAAGGAACAATCTGCCACTGCATTCTGATTGGCTGAGAGCTTCCACATTTATAATGAATTATCAAACATAATTATAATCTGATTCTTTTCATGGTGTTATAATATATGAAGATTATTATTGTTTATATAGATAGTGACATAAATGCCTGGAAGTCTGGCCCAGAGGTGATTACAATCTGGACTAGAGAAGACAGGATATCTGAGGAGTCAAATTAAAAGTCTGTGACCTTAACCACCTGGAATAGTGTTGAAGATTTCATCTTCTTGATTTTTATCAGTTCATATTAAGCCAACTGGATAGATAAAAAGCGGCT
Organism: Terrapene triunguis; assembly: GCF_002925995.2. Lineage (NCBI taxonomy): Eukaryota > Metazoa > Chordata > Testudines > Emydidae > Terrapene > Terrapene triunguis. The sequence continues at coordinate 51,299,309 of NW_020664436.1, forward strand.
AATAATATGTTCTAGTAATATAACTGCTACTATACAAAAAACAAAGGAAACCATCCAACCAACCAAAACTCCCCAAACCTGCTGATGATCCTGGCATAAAAGTCACATCATTCACAGGCTTGCTGTGTATGCAATGGATGGAAAGGAATGGCCTTATTCAATAATCAGATTGTGTGAAACTGTTCAATGACAACATTCATAATGCAGTAGTTAGGAATGAACAAACAAGTCTAGACAAATACAAATTTCCACCGAACTCCCACAATCCTCTCTCCCACACCAAACTTGAGCAAGCCTTTTTTTCTTATTTATCTATAGATGTATACACTGGGCCAGATCCTCAGCTGGTGTAAAGTATCAGTTTATTTGACAAGTATCTTTTTTCTGAAATGTTTAACTGTATTTTAAAATTCTTTTTCATTGTGCTTGTTTCTTTTCTTCCCCCTTCAGCTTTTGGGTTGGGGTGAGCAGAAAGAAACAAGGATAACACATTTGCTCAGCTATGGTGAAACAGTTTGGTTAGGGCTTCTGCACAATTGGAAGAGGGACAGCCAGGAGACTGTTCGTTTGTATTTTTAGATTGTAGCTAACAAGACCTGCACATTGAACAGACTGTTTATGGTCTGGCTATCTACTGTCCGTCTTGTCTGTAAACTCTTCAGGGTAGGGACCATCTTTTGTTGTGTATGCAGCACAATGAGGCCCCAGTCCTGATTCAGGCTTCTAAGCACTACTGGAATAATAACAATAATAATGAATAATCATCTATGGACAGACTGCAAACATTCTAAATTTGAGATCTCAAACTTAGAATATTTGAAGTCTGTCCACAGATGATTATTCATTATTATTGTTGTTATTGATAAGTCACATGGTATTATTTTTGTTCCCTGATTGGATAAGCATGTAAACCCTTCTAGCACAAATACTGAAATTCATTTCCCGCAAAATTTGTGCCCACTAACTGAAAGTGAACACAAAAGAAATGAACACAAAACAGGCACAAACAGGTCCAGAACAAATTAATTACAATTTGAATAATAATTGAGGACTACATTTTGCTTTATTGCCCACGCTCTGTTTAAAAGCTAGTTAAATTGAGTGAAAAGATGGAGGAGGAAGAGCAGGTATGGGCAAGAAGCGAAGGGAAATCAAACAAAGACTCTCCTCTGGACAGAAAGCTCCTTTCACCTAATGAATAGAAATGAAGAGCCTGATCCTCCATTATCTTGCACCCTGTGAATTCATTTACACTGGAGCAAAGTCAGTGCAAAAGAGAGGATAAAACCCCTCCGTCTCATCTGGTAGCGTTTTACGCCCACTTTGCACTGGGGTAAGTGCAGATGCAAGGTGCAGAGCAATCGAGAATCAGTCCTGAAATGTTTTGACCACTTTCTGAAGAAGTGACACTGGGGACATTGGTATTGTGGTGTCCATGATGGGGCCCTTCTTAATGCCCTTTAAAGCTGCATGCACACTAAAAATCAGCATCAAAGAGTATTTGACAAATGAAAATAATCAAATCAGGATCATTTAGAAATTACAGTGCAGAAAAGCAAAAGGCTGCAATGTATTTGGATTGGGGGCCTTTGATATCCCCTGAGAATTACTAGGTTTCTTTATCGTGTTCAATAATAATCTAGGTATTTTTAATCTATGTTTAGGGTCACCCTTCTTCCCCCGCCCCCCTTCAAATGTTTCAACCCATGGTATTATGTTGGTACATAAAATGAACATTCTGTTCATGGTACGGTTGTATTCTTGCATTAAAAAGATGTCATTGCAAATGCTTTGATACAGTTTTTTTTCTTCTGCCAACAACCACTCCATCTGCTTAACCTTCCTAAGGCCTGTGGGTAGCTGCATTTATAGGGCTGAAAATTATAGATAGTTTGGAGTATGAGCAATCAGCAGTTTCATAGTGTATTTTTCTCATGCAGCTGAAGAGGTCCTGGGAAAGCTATCCTGGGGTGAAATTACATATGTGTCACAGAAATTACAGAGCACAGGAAATATTGCCTTGTAACTGTTTAGCAGGGTCCCAGCTGACTTCAGTGACGTTCACACCAATTGAAATGTGTACATCCAGAGGAATGTTCTCAAAGGCAGCACTGTTTTGCCCAGCAGCGTGTTTCTTTTCACCATACAGACGTTCTGTAAAGAGATTAGTTACTCCGCAGAGGTCACTCACAAACTTTTATATGCTATGGGAAAATGTAATTGTTTTTAAGTTTTACAGGGATTCCCTTACCGCTGTATTTCCATACCTTTGTACTGGGGGATTTGTCTATACCAGTGGTCTCAACCTATTTACCATTGTGGGCCGCTTTTGCAGCTCTCTTTGTGTTATGTGGGCCGCATCCACAGAACTTTTATATATACTAGCTTTATGCCCTGTGGATGTCACATGGGCTGCAGCTGTGTGCTGATTGGGCCACAAGTGGCCTGCGGGCTGCGGGTTGAGAACCACCGGTCTATACAAGTGACTTTTCTTTTGTCTTTGTCAGAGAAGAATGTTAATTAATTATACCTTCTTCCAGTTAAAAGATAATTAGGTAATTTTTATTGTATTCAGGTCAAAGAGTTACAAATGACTGGTTGAAAACGGTAACCTCAATAACAGGAAGGAGCCACATTAAGGTATAAATAGTAGTACAAAACCCAAAACAACAACAATAAATAATACATAATTATACTACCTGTGAGTTATGCTAGTGGTTATATTGCTTCAGAAGAAAACACTTAGTAGTAGGATGGGCAATACTTGATGCTTTAGGAAGCCACATTTAAAATGCTACTTTTTCTTTTTGCAGATAAAGCCATCAAAATAACTTTATCAAATCTACTAGCGGTGGCAATGATGCATAGGTCTCACTAGAAAAGTGTATATTCTCTGACATCACAGATCCCAGAAATCTCACAAGTTGAGGAAGAAATTAAATTTTAAAATAGTAAATGAAAACTGATTTCTGTGCTGAATTCTCCCATCAGCTTTGCTAGTGGGGTCATCAGCTCAGAAATCAGGGTCTTACACAGTTTCCATAATAGCTTTGCAGTTCAACTAGAAAACAAAAAACACCTGAGAACATGTAGGTTACCCTAATAAAGCATGACTGATATTTTTAAACTTGAACTAAATAAAATATAGCTCTATTTTTTATTCTTCTCTGTACCTTAAGAGATGAAGCCAGCTTATTATTACATGATGTTACCTGTTTATTATTAATGGTATAGTAGAATCCAATGCCCCTTTTCATTAGCCACTGTACAAACACACAGGATGGTACAGTCTCGGCCCCAGGGAGTTTACAGTCTACATAGATAATATAAGGCAAATGACATAAACAAAACTAATAGATACATTTTACGAGTTAATATTACTTTTTTTGGTTGGAGTCTCAGAACATATGTACTTGTGCAGCCAACAAACTGCCATATTGTCATATGAAATGGTTATATGGGATGAAGATGGGCTGCCCGGTTCTCAATTTCCTGGCTTCTGCAGGGTTTTCTGAGAATCATAACATTGCTTTGACCATTTTATGTGAAAATCTCCTCCTTATTCCAGCGTCTTTCAGCGAAGGAGGGAGAGTGAAAGAGAGCTTCCAGATCTCCGTTATAGCATTAAATGTAATCTTTGATTTCAATTGCTCCTTTCTGTGCAGAATAAGGTTATAAAACTTCACTTAACAATTGTGTAAGTGTTTCTGAGGGCAAACAACTCATTCTTGAGAACAGTCTCCCATTGCTCAGAACTCCATTTCACATTCACTATATCTCCAAATGCCTCATCTTACACATGGGAAAGATGACAGGAGGGCAGAATCGGCCCTGACAAGCTTCATGGCTGAAAGAATAGCAAAGTACTTAACAAGCCACTTTTTACATCCATGTGAAGCTATTTCAGGGGCGTATGTGGGTGGAAAGGAAAATGTAAGTGATATGATGGGAAACAGAGAGACTAGAGGACCCCCACTTCCTCAGATATATACACAGAAATTCTGCATTTACAAGTGCTACATAATTAGGGAGAGGTTTTCTAACACAAAAAGAAACCCTTTAATTATATGTAGTGCTGGCAGCAGATGATGATAGGGATCAAATTGAGAATGGATTAAAGACATGTCACGTGAACATATATTTCACTCAGATACTGATGTTTTCTTTGCCAGCTCACTGGGACAACACAGGGGAGAGAAACTGAACATTATCTCAGCATTCACCCTTGACGTATGTGATCTCGAAGGCTGTGTCTACATTAGCCTTGTCTTCTTAAAATTGCCCTCTGTTGCCATCACTGGAGGATGCACTAATATAGACCAGCCACTAGCATTTTAACCACAGTGCTGTCTAACCCTGCTCGGAACAGGGCTACATGGCACAGTGGTTAAAATGTTGGTTGTCACTTGCGCTCTTTCTGTGCTAGCTCTACCACTGGTGGAGTTGGAAGAATGGGGAATTTTAACAAAAAAAGGCTAGTGTTGGAAAGGCCTCTGAGTCATGTTGTTGGTCAACAGCCCGTGAAACGGATCGGAAAATTGGGTATGCTGGGTTTGCAGGATGGTTCACTGAGCAGAGAAGACAATAAACACAATCGTCAGGATCCAATTCAAATTGCTCCCTTTGGGCCTAATTCTTTTTTCACTTATACTAGTTTTACACCACATTAACTCCATTGACTTTGGAAGTTCCAGCACGGTGCCAATTTTGAGTAGAGAACTGGAATTCGAATGCCAGCATGGGTCAGTGCTGGCTGTTTGAGAAGTCAGATCCTCTGCCCCATCTTGACACTTTCATCATGTCAACATGGAAAGTGACATGCTGTTTCTCATCAAAAAAGAGAAGCATATCATTTGCTGACACCCAGTGTGTCAGTTTGTCATCAGCAAAGTTGTTTGCTGCATAGCCCCATTATGCATGATGACTATTAAAGTTGCCCACAAATACAGCAGGGCCCTGTGCATTCTTTTTCTTCATTTGTGACATTGGTCTCCTGGAGGGCAAGGACATCAATGTTGGTCGTCTTCAGCATTTTCTCCAAGTAGTGACAAGTGGTCTCTGAGAGGCCTTCAACATTCAACTGGCAGATCTTTACCCGAGGTCCAATCTGCCTAGTATGTTGGCCCTGAGAAGGAAGGCTCATTTTGTTGCTCATTTGACCAGAAGGTTGACAGCTGACATTCAGTCACTGGTTTGATGACGTTAGTTGTGGTTTCCCACTTAACAGGGCGGACTGCGTGGAGGTCATCATCTTCAACCCCAGATCATTCCCTATGCTGGTGCTGCAGCTCATGCTTAGGCCAGATGCAGGGCCAGAACACATTGGCTTACAGAATCAGACCCCCTGATGGCTCCCCCACACACACTATCTTGCTCCAAGCAGAGCTCAACACAGGAGAGACTCTGCACTCTTGCATCACTGTACTCCCCTTACGGAGTACCAGACTCTCTTCTCTCCCTGAACACATCTCACCTCCATCACTGCAAGTGCATTGACTTCTGCATCTCTCGCCAGCTGGAACTTTTAGCTCCCCTTTACAGCTGTATTATTTAACTCTAAACATTTTAATATGGCGCTTGTTTGAAAGAAGATCTACGAAATAAAGTTTTGTTGTTCTGAACTGGTTTTGCAAGACCTTTTTTGAAAAAAGTCATTGGGCAACTGATGGACAAGACTTTGACTTATTGTGCCAAATTAATCTCTCACTGCACTCGTGCTTACATCAGAGATGCATTATGTATTTTGGCAAAGGATAAGTGAAAGATCCAGAGAAAAAACCTAGCTACCTGAGAGATGACTGCAGAAGGAAACATTCTGTTTAGACCATCTTAAATGACTTGAGACTCAAATGCTTGTATGAACATTTCTGGATACTTTATTGAAATTGGTCTCAATTTAGATATACAACCTATTCTCAGTTGACGTAATTCCATTGAACTCCATAAAGCTACCATGCTTTAAACAAGCTGAGAAGCCCAGAAAGTTGTACTGTTTTAACTATGCTGGTGCAACACTCTGAGCCCTGGTTTACACTGGGGGGAGGGTCGAAGTTACGCAACTTCAGCTACGTGAATAACGTGCCTCTCGTGGCGCTGGAGTACAGGAGTCAACGGGAGAAGGCTCGGGGGTCGATTTATCGTGTCTAGACTAGACACGATAAATCGATCCCCGCTGGATCAATCGCTGCCTGCTGATCCGGCAGGTAGTGTAGACATACACTGAGTGTGAATGCAGTTATACTGGTACAAGGGTTCTTTATTGCAGCACAGCTATTCCAGCATGGGAAGGGCAATAAGCTACATCAGCAGAGTCTCATTTATGCTGATATAACTGAATCTACACTAGGGCTTTTACTGGTATAACTATTTTGGTTTAAAAAAAACCAACAACTACAAATCTCTAAGCAAGAGAGTTAAACTGGTAAACCTTTAAGTGTACACCAGGCCTTCGTAGGTGTAACTCTCACTGAAGTCCGTGCTGGGGCAAAGGTAAAATAGGAAGTGTCTGTGGTATTTTAAACATTACTATTAGTTACTTTTCCTGCAACACTCCAGCCCCCTGCTACTTTATCTACACTGGCTCTGCAAGTGGTAGTTAGCAGGACTATAGATTTGTTTGTTTTCACATTTTTGAACACTCCATCTGATGATCTCAAAGCACTTTACAACAATGAAGAATTAATCTTCCCAACATCCAGGTGACGTAGGTATTATTATTCCATGGTTACATGGTGAAACAGAAGGTACCTTTGCATATATCTTGCACACATTTGTCATATGTGCACTTACACCCCTTTTCTGGCCAATTTCCTTGGGACAAATAACATGTAACTTACTGCACCATCTGCATCTTTATTTTTATTGTCCAGTTCTCTTGCTCTACCCTTGTGTCATTGACTTCATTCAAATTCCTGAGCAAATCGCAGGCCCTTGCCCCATGCTCTCTCAACCAATTTCCCCTACTCAAGTACTAGATCATATACCAGACCTTCCCTTTTTCTTACTGATCTGTCCTCTCCCCTCTACCTTCCCAAATACCTCGTCCTTCCCCTCTGCATGTTTATTTTGGTAAAAGATTCACTACTATAGGAGAGAAACTTTTAGACTTAGTTTGTTTTCTAGACAGTTCTATTAAATGAGAGGTTTGTGAAATCTTAGATTTCTCAGCATTCAGTTGACTTTAGTTCATACATCTTGACCTCACTAATGAGAAGTTTATTAATACTTAGATTGTAAGCCCCTGGGGGCAGGGACCATCTCTTTGTTCTCTGTGTGTACAGCCTCTAGTTCAATGGCGCCTGGGTCTATGACTAAAGCTCCTAGGCGCTAGGCTAATACAAATCATAAATAATAATTTCCATCCAAGGGTCTGCAAACACACTCCAATACATGTGAAACTGAAGCACAAAGGGGTTGTGACGTTCCCAAGACTGCACAATTAGAGCCGGGCAAAACATTTTGGATGACACTTTTTTCACCACAAAAAAAAAATACAGATTCACATTGACCAAAACACTTTCTGAATTTGGATTGAATTTGCTGAATTGTTGCCAAAAAATTCTGAAAAAATTAAAGCGTTTGAATTTTTCAATTCAAAGCAACTTTTAATTTCAAATTTTACTTCAAAACCCATCCAAAAAGAACCAAAATATTTCATCTTGGATTGAACAAAATCTTTTGTTGGACCTGAAGCAAAAATCTGTTTCAATTTTTTGTTTTGGACAATGAACCAAAAAGTCAGTTCTACACACAGTGAATAAGTAGCAGAGTCTAAAATGTATGGCAGAGAATGGTCTTGTATTTAAGACATGGACCTAGGAAATACGTTTTCTCTTCTTGGGTCTGACGATGATTTCCTGTCTGAACTTGGGCGGCACATAATTTCTCTGTGCCTCCATTTTCCTATCTATAACAATTGTATAATAATACTTACTTACTTACTTACTTTGCTGGCGTGGTATGAGGTTTAATTCCTTAATCATTGTAAAATTCTTTGAAATAATTAAATGCGCGCACATACACACACACCCAAATACTTACTCCCAGCTACCTAAGTATGCACCAGAGTAGATACAGTACCCAATATTTACTGATACACTTGCACAACTGGTGGCACTTAATGAAGAAGGTGGAATGGTGGTTTTCAGTATGGTTATTTAAACAGGGTGTTTTACACTATAACTTTTTCTAAGGACAATGTATTCCGCACAAGTATACAAAGGCCAGGATTTATGCAACCTCTATGGCCAAGAATTTTAAAAAAGTGGGTACCTAAAATTAGGACCTCTAAGTCCATTTTTGGGCACCTAAATAAGTGCTCTGATTTGCACATGTGCTGCGCTCCAAGTAAGGATTGATTGTAGCCAATTTCATGAAGGTCTTTGTGGGAAATAAATATAGGGGCTCAGTAAAAGCACATTGTGGGTCAGTCTGGGGTAGCTGACTCGCCTTTTCTCCCACTGATGCATATGCATAACTTGAGGGCTGACAAGAGGGGAACAAAGGGGGGGGGGAATTGTACTGGGACCCTGAACTTGGGGGAGAGAGGGGGAGGAGAACATCTGTAATGTCTATGTAAATGAAATGAAATGGGAGGGGTTGGGGCCCCAGCAACCATGAGGTACCAGGGACTCAGATTTCTCTCAATGCGCCTGCATAGCTCTCACTAATGTTAACAGGAGTAATTTTCCTGCACCAATGGGTTAACAGCTCCCAGTGCTAAGCAGCACTTCTGAAATGCCAGGGAAAAGGGAAAGCCTTTCTATTTTACTCCTTTCCTCCTTTCAAGAGGAATCTCACAGCAGTTCATTGTGGCTGAGTCAGTGGCTGAGTCCCCTGGGCTCACAGCTCATGACATCAGAGAACAAAGCGTCTTTGCTGTTCTAATGTAGGCAGCACCCACCGATGTGTCATAGGCTACCACGCACATATTACGGCACCATAAGAGTTTATTGCTGCTTGGTGACAGGGAGCAACCCAATACTTTGGTACTATTTAAACACTGATTCTATTCACAGCCTTCCCTCTTTCCCTGTGTAATGGCTCTCACATGCACAGCAGCAACATAGAAAAATAGTTCAGCTGATGAATCAGTCATTTTTTATTGTTCTGTTTCATTAGTTTTCTTTATTTTTTAAATGGTGGTAAAATAAGCTTCTTTGCTCTGGAAGAGAAACACAAGTCCAGAAACAAAAGCAAGATTAGATATTAAGTGCCACACAGGAACTCATCATGCCATGGAGTTTCTAAAAAGCAGGAGGTGGGAAATAGTGTCCAAAATCTTACTTTTTGCTTAATTAGCTTATGAGCGTTTCATAATTCTTTTTATCACTGTCAGATTGATGGAGCAGAGGCTCTGGAGCCCTGGCTGGAAACACAGGATTTGCCATACTTGATTAAATCAGGCCTGGCCTACACTAGGAAATTAGGTTGGTATAACTATATCACTCGGGTGTGTGAAAAATCCCACCCCTGATCTATGTAGTTACCGCCCAAACCCCCGCTGACCTAGCTATGGCCTCTCAGGGAAGTAGAGTACCTATGCCGATGGCAGTACCCCTCCTGTCAATGTAGATAGTGTCTTCACTGACGCGTTATTGTAACACTGACAGACCATGGTTGTCGGTGGGTGGAATCAAACCTGGGACCTCTGGAGCTAAAGGCATGAGCTAAAAGTCACATGCCTATTAGCTAAGGCTGTGGCATAGATCGAAGGAAGCTGCCCTAGGTCGAACTGTTAATGTATGTGTCTATACTACCGGGTCCTTTACACTGACCTAAGTCGCCTCTAATGTCGACTTCTGTAATCCACTTCTGCGAGAAGCATAGCACTTAGTTCGATTTTCATGGGTTGACTGCAAGGTAGTGCAGATGCAGCGCTGTGTAATTCGACTTAATTGGCCTGCAGGTGGTGTCCCACAATGCTCATCAGTGGCTAGGTCTACACTACCCGCCTGAATCGGCGGGTAGAAATCGACCTCTCGGGGATCGAATTATCGCGTCTCGTCGGGACACGACAATCGATCCCCGAATTGACGCTCTTACTCCACCAGCGGAGGTGGGAGTAAGCGCCGTCGACAGGAAGCCGCGGAGGTTGATTTTGCCGCCGTCCTTACAGCGGGGTAAGTCGGCTGCGATACGTCGAATTCAACTACGCTATTCGCTATTCTCTAAATCGACCCCCCCTGTAGTGAAGACCTGCCCTGTGACCGCTCTGGAGATCATTCTCAACTCTGCTGCACTGCAGCCAGGTACACAGGAAACAGCCCCTCTGCTGCTAAAACCCCAGGAATTTTTGATTTCCCATTTCCTGTTTGATCAGCATTGGGAGCATGACAGCTTGAGCACAGCTGATCATGGAGACTACACTCCCCAAACGTGCTCCAGCCTGGTCTGCACAGGAGGTGGTGGATCTCATCACTGTGGGGGAGAAGAGTCTGTGCAGGCAGAGCTCTGATCCAGCAGAAGAAACGCTGACATCTATGCAAAGATCGCTCGTGGAATGGGGGAGAAGGGCTACATGAGGGACACACCTCTTCTCCAAAGAGCTTACAATCAGGCATGGGATAATCTGATCCAGGAAAAGTTTCCTCCCAAGCAACCCCCAGTAGTTAAAGTTTGGCTTATACTCTTCCAGAACTCTTATTACCTTAATATTGCCTATTAAAACTCAGGATAAAGTTGTTAACACTATAAATCGCCAATGTTATTTGAGGATTCTAAATGTTATGATGTCATGGTCATTGTTTCATGGGACATTACTCCCATAGCAACTTTTGGGGTAAAAGTAATCAAGAGAATGGGGAAGATTATTAGTAAACTAGTTATTAAATTTCATCTGGAAGAAGAAATAACCTTTGTGACAAATAACACTGAGATACAGGAAGAGAAGACAAAGAAACAAAAAACTGCTTAGGATGTTATTTCTAGCTGAGAAATACCTCAGAATAAATGTATGGAAATCAGCGTGACTGACTGCTTTCTCACAAAACTTGGTTACAACGTGTAATAAAAATGTGTGTTGCGGGTGGGTACGGGGGAACTCACCTATCATGAAAAACACAAAATAAAACAACCTCTCCCTCCCCCCCACCTCCAAAAAAAAATTCTGGTCATTTTGGTCCCCCTCCCTTGATCACTTTATTTGTCCTAATGAACACCACCGAACCAATGAATAATTGAAAATTGTAGAGCTTCTTAGCCTTAAGTAATGTGGTACCCTGAAGCAAAAGCAGGAGTAATAGGAAAAGGAAACCATACATAACCCATTTGGGGGAAAAATGTGCCAGTGATATTGGCTCTATCACTTGGAAAATTAAATAGAAGGTGCTGTTAGAACTGGATATTGTTTTGGTCAAATCTTTTTTTTTTTTTTTTTTTGGTAATGCTTACGCAGTTTTCTCCCAGGGAGAAAGAAGGAAAGAACCACATATGACAGATGCTAATCAAATTGCCTTTCACACTACAAGAAGGTACCCAAATATCATGGAGCTGTGTGGGGTGCACAAACTTGATTAGAATAAGATGTGATGGAACAGAAATAATATCTTATTTTGTTTTATTTAAAAGAAAAGAGAAATGTGGACACCGGCAGTATTTATTATTCTCATTATATTTATATTATTATTTAATGCCTTTTACTATTGCAAAAGATTATTCTATTGTTCTTTTTTGCTGGTGTATTTGTACATGCACTTGAAGGTTCTTCATTAAAAATCAAATCAAAACACATGATGTTGCAGTACTCTGATCCAAAACACTGTGGCTGCATTATCGTAAACTATAGTGTTTTGGGCCATTACTGTAGAAATGTATCGTATGCTTTTTAAGTGTACTATATTAAATCTTCTTATGGACAACCAGGCCCCCTATGAGTTGTGGGAAGTCACAACATGTTCCCTGTAGTGATGCAAATGCTTAACAATGGAAATCAACTAGACACCATAGTTTGCAATGGGAAATGAAAAATAATATGATATCCACCAGAAAATGCTTGTGCCTTCTTCTGGGGGAACACCCTTCAGCGAGGGCAGCAGGAACTGCCCTCACATCAGCACTGAAAAGGGAGTCTATATAGTGGGAAATAATCTCCAGAGTTAATGTCCCGGTCCAGTCATAGGAAAGGGGATCTTTAAATTAAAGTCCTGTGTATGAGAACAAAGTGACAATATTTCAATATAATGATGACAGTACTGTTGGCACTTACAAGAATATTGCAGTGACTGTCATCTGTGAAAGGGTAGTATATATATTTATCTGAATACCTTACATTAAAATTTAAGGTTCCTGGCTCAATTAGTATTTGCTGCTTTAAAACAGAGCTTACATGACAGAGAGCTAGCTTATAGTCAAAACAACATTTTATTTTTTGTCAAGAAAAAATCCCAAAGTCATAAAAATGAAATATATCCGTAGAGGCTAGTGGAACATATAATTTACCTTCTGAGCCCATATACAGTATTTTGTCTTCACTCCATACGGTAACTCACTCAGGAGTTTATGAGTGACACAGTGCTCCAGAGAGACTGTGGTTATCTCTTCTTTCAAGGCTACAGTGTTAGCCCCTGTGGTAACTTGAAATCGCCTCAAAGAAACTTCCACAATGCAATAATGGGTGGGAAGGGAAAGAACTGGAAAGCCTATAGGTCATGGGCGGAAAAGCTCTAAACAAAGTATTTTATTGCAAAATATTCCTGGCAGAGTTGGGGAAGTCTGTTTAGCCGTTGCTTTGTAGAAAGAATCTGAGAAGCATGGACGTTTATGTACTCCTCTGGCAGCAACACTGTAGATTCCTGTACTTGTAGGAGAACTTGAGATGCATCGAACAAAACAGTCACCCAGAGAGAAATTAAATGGTAAACTATTTTAGATGCTATCCACGGTTATGTGAATGTGTATACACAGTAAGTTCGTATATCCAATATACAACATTTAGTAAAGCTGTCTTATATATCAGTGGTGTCCAACCTTTTCAGATTAATGGCTGAATGGATTCTTTCAAAAAGGCCAGAGAGCCACAATCAATACTAGGAAGCAGAATCTCTGCCCTTTCCATTCCATTTGCATCAATCCGGCAGCACAAAAGGAAAGGAATCTATCCACAAGTCTCCTATTTGGGATTGCCCTGGCATGAGGGATTCCAACAGAAGAGTAGCCAGCACATCTAGTTCCTAGGCCTCTCCACTCCCATGCCCTGATTCGTCTCCTGTGCCAGGGGTTGCTGGTAAAGTGTGCTGCATGCTGGCTGTCCTCAGCTGTGGATACTCCCTTGGAGAATCATCACTAACTGGTGCAAGTAACCTACATTGGGGCCAAGACAAGACTGTAACTGGTTGTTGGCTTCTTTTTCTCCTTTCCCTTGAGTCAGATCTCCAGACTTGGGAGGTTCAGAAAGTCTGGACGAGCGTCACACAAGCAGTTGAACTGCTGGATGCTTTTCAAAAAGAAACCTGATCTCTGGTGCTTTCAAGATTTTCCCATCAATTCTCTCTCCACAAGACATGATAGTTTGGGAGGGTTTATATATATATATTTATTATTTACTTGCATAGGTCTTCTAGATGAGATTGTTTTGTAAGCAGTGATTTTTGTTTTGTTTTGTAAATGATAAATATTTTATGAGGAAAAAACATTTAGGAACTGACATGGTATCATTTTTTACTCTCTGAGTGGGAGCTGTTATAATAATTCCTAGAAAAGCAAGTAGAGGGAGAAAATATCAGTTTTGAATTTCATTTACATACTACTCATAACACAGTACAGATTAATATTTGTAAAGCCAAATACTTATGAGTTGTTGAGACAGAGTACACTTCAGGAACTGATGTTCTCCAAAGAAAGGCAAGCCTTAAATAACCAAATTCAGACCTGGACCAATTGCCGAACTCCTTGGCAACCACAAGAGGCAGTCAAGCAAAGGGATTTTTCACTGAGAAAACTCAGTATATAGATAAAAAAGCCCAGGAATTTTCCATGCGGTGGAAACAACAATAGAAAAGCCATGACCTTGGGATGGCGCCAGGCAGCTGAACAGCTTGTCTATTGTGTGGGAACAGCTGACTTTTGCACAGGAAGCAATCCCTGTTGATTAGAGATTGCAAAACCCCAGCCTCGAATTTCATCCTTATCTGCTACATTAATGTTTGCACCACCAGCCCTTCTATAAATCAGTAGGCACCTTCATGGGCACCTCTGCTCATCTACAGCATCTGTAGCTATGGCAGTATATCCAAGGAATGTAATTTTAGGAGAATGTGCTCATTCTGCCCTTTTTAGTCCAGTACTCTTTCGCCTGCCACTGCCATCTGATATGCTTTATATTTCCTCCCTTGTGCCCTGTCCCCATGCCACTCTCTCCCCACTGATGCATGCTTGAAGCATTGCCACATACCTATACTTGGTCAGAAACGTTGTGGGACGGATCCTCTGCTGTAGTACTAGATAGAGCTACACCAGTTTACACCAGTTGAAGATCTGGCTTTCTGTTTTTACTGACTTGAGTTAATCCCAGAATGTCACAGTCAAAAGAGGAATTTTGTTTTTAACATTTACTTTCCCTCCTACCAGACCTCCCAATCTTTTATGTTACTAGCAGGACTGTCATGGTGTATTGATTAGTTAGAAGTTAAATTAATGCTAGGTAGGCCCTTGTGTCAGCTTCAGGTTTAGCTCCTCAATAATAACTCACAATGGTGAAAAGCTTCTGCCTCTGCTGACTTTGACATGCAGGGAAAATAGCGAGTCACAGAACCAAATGTAACTGCTTTCACATGGGATATATAAAAAATCTTAGGCTTACTCACAGGCCATTAGTTTTGTTCAATCGATAGCTCCAAATCAAATGTAGATAATAGATATGAACAAGAGAGAGGACAGAAGCAGGAAAAGGAAAGGAAAGTGTGCATGCGCCTTTTACACTTAGGCCATGTCTACACTTACAAGCTTAGAGTGACACAGCTGTACCAATACAGCTGTGCCGCTGTAAGAGCGCTTGTGTAGCCACGTTATGCCGACAAGAGAGAACTCTCCCGTTGACATAATAAAACCAGCTCAATGAGAGGCGACATAGCACAGTGCACACGAGTGCTTAGGCCGGCAAAACATATGTCGCTTGGGGGATGGGTTTTTTTCACACCCCTGAGTGACAAAAGTTGTGTTGACATAAGTGCTAGTGTAGATATGGCCTTTTGATTAGATTCACAAGGGGGACTTAGGTGCCCAAATGTCCTGTCAGGTGCCTGAGGGCTGGTCTACACTGAAAAGTTACATCAGCATAGCTATGTCTCTCAGGGGTGTGGCTTTTTCACAACCCTGAGATGTAGTTAAGCCAATTTAACCGCTAGTGTAGACAGGGTTAGGTCAACAGAAGAATTCTTCCATTGACCTAGCTACCACCTCTCAGGGAGGTGGATTAACTACATAGATGGGAGCGCCCCTACCGTTGCTGTAGCAAGTGTCTACACTGAAGTCCTACAGTGCTTTTAAGTGTCGGCCTTGCCTAAATCCAACATTTATACCCCACTGGCATTCACAAAACCACCACTCAGCTGCCACCTAACTCTGTAGGTGCCTGCATTCCCTAGGCAGCCAGGTTTTTCACCAGTAAAGTCCCTTAGGTGCTTAAGTTTCCACCAGTGAGCATGCACAGACAGCCACCTAAGTGATGAACACTGCCAAGCAGCTCAGCACCTAACTCACACCTAAGCCTCAGTGGGATTCACAAGCTAGGCATTCCCTCACCTATCTCACCTGCAGAGCTTGAGTCCGGAGATGTGCTTTGAGCACACCTAACCCACACAAAAGGCAACTGACGAGGTGGTGGTGCCCTCTTATAGCCAATAGCCCTGTGGTTAGAGCACTCAGGGATGTTGGATACCTGAGTTCAAAGATGCACTCTGTCTGATTTGGTGCTGCTTTGAATTGGTCTGTGGGGAGCTTGATTCTGATGATGAGCTTGGAGACATTTGGGGTAGGGGGTTGTTTGAAGGCCAGAAGAGGGGGTTCAGGAAAGATTTCTTTCGGGATGTTGTCCCCATCAAGTATGGGTTGTAATTGTTTACTGAGACCCTGTATGGGTTCCAATATGGAGTGGTAGGTGACAACTAGGGGAATGTGGTCAGAGCGAGGGGTTTTCTGTATTGAAGAAGGTTCTGTCAGGGGTATTTAGGTGGCCCATTCCGTGGTGCCATCCTTCTCTGGTGTATTGTCCAAATATGTTAAGGTGTATATCTGGAGGTGTTTTAGTGCAGTGTAGTCATACCTATAGAGTACCTTTCCCAGACCTGAGGAAGAGCTCTGTGTTGCTCAAAGCTTGTCTCTCTCACCAACAGAAATTGGTCCAATAATTACCTCACCCACCTTGCCTCTCTCTAATGTCCTGGGACCAACATGGCTACAGCAACATTGCACATTGCCTATTCTAAGTTCATTACAGTTCTAATTGCTACTTTCAGTTTGATTTGGTTTTATTTCTTGTAGTCCTGGTGAAAGAAACTGACTGACAGCTCTAGAGAATAATGCTCCTTATTTATTGGTAAGGCACCAATAGCCTGGGCAGCAGCAGCAATACAAATGTCTTCACACCACCCTGGCAGTGTGCTACAACCTTGGGCTGGGTGTAACAAATCTAGAAGGCAAAGGGTAGGTCGGCTTTCACTCATTCTTTGGCCTCTCTGCAGAGAATGCTAATCTACATATGACGGTTGGTTCATGATGTGGAGCTAGAAAGAGATCCCCAACTCATGCAGACAATCAAATAACTATCGGATGCTAATGACTTATGGTCACAGCCTAACTGGAATGGAGTCTATCCTGTGACTGAGCAGCCAAAGGCTGAATAACCCCTTTACCTCTCCGAATTTAAAAGAAAACAACCCAAAAATGATTGTAACAAGTCTACCTTAAACAATTATAATGTAGGGCAGAATTGGCTGACTTTCAAACAATCTATACATTTTATAAATTGTCATGTGTAAATGCAAGATTCCTTGCCACTCGGATGTATCAAGATATCATTGATCTGGCAGCTAAATGTGTTGATTTAATACTTGCATATCCATTAGGTTAGGTTGTCCATCTTGTGTGGTGAAGGATTGTCCCGTACAATGTGGTCCCATACAGTGTGGGTTTGGGTAGCCTATTTTAGATGACTGTGCTGAAGCTTCAAAAGTTCCCTAGGGATAGATTATTCCACAGTGTAAAAGAGCTTTGGGCAGGGACTATGCGGTTGTAGATCACACAGCATGAGGCACCAATATAATAATAATAATTATTATTATTCTTATAGTTCAACATCAGAGAATTTTTCCTAATATTCAACCTAAAATTTCCTTTGGTCATAAGAACATAAGAATGGCCATACTGGGTCAGACCAAAGGTCCATCCAGCCCAGTATCCTGTTTACCGACAGTGGCCAATGACAGGTGCCCCAGAGGGAGTGAACCTAACAGGTAATGATCAAGTGATCTCTCTCCTGCCATCCATCTCCACCCTCTCTGACAGACAGAGGCTAGGGACACCATTCCTTACCCATCGTGGCTAATAGCCATTAATGGACTTAACCACCATGAATTTATCTAGTTCTCTTTTAAACCCTGTTATAGTCCTAGCCTTCACAACCTCCTCAGGCAACAAGTTCCACAGGTTGACTGTGCACTGTGTGATGAAGAAGATCTTCCTTTTATTTGTTTTAAACCTGCTGCCCATTAATTTCATTTGGTGGCCCCTAGTTCTTATATTATGGGAACAAGTAAATAACTTTTCCTTATTCACTTTCTCCACACCACTCATGGTTTTATATACCTCTATCATATCCCCCCTTAGTCTCCTCTTTTCCAAGCTGAAAAGTCCTAGCCTCTTTAATCTCTCCTCATATGGGACCCATTCCAAATCCCTAATAATTTTAGTTGCCCTTCTCTGAACCTTTTCTAATGTCAGTATATCTTTTTTGAGATGAGGAGACCACATCTGTATGCAGTATTCAAGATGTGGGCATACCATGGATTTATATAAGGGCAATAAGATATTCTCCATCTTATTCTCTATCCCTTTTTTAATGATTCCTAACATCCTGTTTGCTTTTTTGACTGCCGCTGCAGACTGCGTGGACTTCTTCAGAGAACTATCCACGATGACTCCAAGATCTGTTTCCTGATTAGTTGTAGCTAAATTAGCCCCGATCATATTGTATGTATAGCTGGGGTTATTTTTTCCAATGTGCATTACTTTACATTTATCCACTTTAAATTTCATTTGCCATTTTCTTGCTCAATCACTTCGTTTTGTGATATCTTTTTGAAGTTCTTCACAGTCTGCTTTGGTCTTAACTAACTTGAGCAGTTTAGTATCATCTGCAAACTTTGCCACCTCACTGTTTACCCCTTTCTTCAGATCATTTATGAATTAGTTAAATAGGATTGGTCCTAGGACTGACTCTTAGGGAACACCACTAGTTACCCCTCTCCATTCTGAAAATTTACCATTTATTCCTACCCTTTGTTCCCTGTCTTTTAACCAGTTCTCAATCCATGAAAGGATCTTCCCTCTTATCCCATGACAACTTAATTTACGTAAGAGCCTTTGGTGAGGGACCTTGTCAAAGGCTTTCTGGAAATCTAAGTACACTATGTCCACTGGATCTCCCTTGGCCACATGTTTGTTGACCCCTTCAAAGAACTCTAATAGATTAGTAAGACATGATTTCCCTTTACAGAAACCATGTTGACTTTTGCCCAACAATTTATGTTCGTCTATCTGTCTGACAATTTTATTCTTTACTATTGTTTCAACTAATTTGCCCAGTACTGACATTTGACTTACCGGTCTGTAATTGCCGGGATCACCTCTAGAGCCCTTTTTAAATATTGGTGTTACATTAGCTATCTTCCAGTCATTGGGTACAGAGGCTGATTTAAAGGATAGGTTACAAGCCATAGTTAATAGTTCCGCAATTCCACATTTGAGTTCTTTCAGCACTCTAGGGTGAATGCCATCTGGTCCCGGTGACTTGTTACTGTTAAGTTTATCAATTAATTCCAAAACCTCCTCTAGTGACACTTCAATCTGTGACAATTCCTCAGATTTGTCACTTACAAAGGACGGCTCAGGTTTGGGAATCTCCCTAACATCCTCAGCCATGAAGACTGAAACAAAGAATTCATTTAATTTCTCCGCAATGACTTTATCGTCTTTAAGTGCTCCTTTTGTATCTCGATCGTCCAGGGTCCCCACTGGTTGTTTAGCAGGCTTTCTGCTTCTGATGTACTTAAAAAACGTTTTGCTATTACCTTTTGAGTTTTTGGCTAGCTGTTCTTCAAACTCTTTTTTGGCTTTTCTTACTAAATTTTTACACTTAATTTGGCAGTGTTTATGCTCCTTTCTATTTACCTCACTAGGATTTGACTTCCACTTTTAAAAATATGCCTTTTGATCTCTCACTGCTTCTTTTACATGGTTGTTAAGCCATGGTGGCTCTTTTTTAGTTCTTTTACTGTGTTTCTTAATTTGGGGTATACATTTAAGTTGGGCCTCTATTATGGTGTCTTTGAAAAGTGTCCATGTAGCTTGCAGGGATTTCACTATAGTCACTGTACCTTTTAATTTCTGTTTAACTAACCTCCTCATTTTTGCATAGTTCCCCTTTCTGAAATTAAATGCCACAGTGTTGGGCTGTTGAGGTGTTCTTCTCACCATAGGAATGTTAAATGTTGTTATATTATGTCACTATTTCCAAGCGGTAACTGTTATAGTTACCTCTTGAACCAGATCCTGTGCTCCACTCAGGACTAAATCGAGAATTGCCTCTCCCCTTGTGGGTTCCTGTACCAGCTGCTCCAAGAAGCAGTCATTTAAAGTATCGAGAAATTTTGTCTCTGCATTTCGTCCTGAGGTGACATGTACCCAGTCAATATGAGGATAATTGAAATCCCCCATTATTACTGAGATCTTTATTTTGATAACCTCTCTAATCTCCCTTTAGCATTTCATCGTCACGATCACTGTCCTGGTCAGGTGGTCTTTAATAGATCCCTACTGTTATATTCTTATAAGAGCATGGAATTACTATCCATAGAGATTCTATGGAACATGTGGATTCATTTAAGATTTTTACTTTATTTGATTCTACATTTTCTTTCACATATAGTGCCACTCCCCCTGCATGACCTGTACTGTCCTTCCGATATATTTTGTACCCCAGAATGATTGTGTCCCATTGATTGTCCTCAGTCCACCAGGTTTCTGTGATGCCTATTATATCAATATCCTCCTTTAACACGAGGCATTCAAGTTCACCCAACGTATTATTTAGACTTCTAGCATTTGTGTACAAGCATTTTAAAAACTTGTCACTGTTTATTTGTCTGCCCTTTTCTGATGTGTCAGATTCTTTTTTATGTGAATGTTTCTCATCTGATCTGGCCCATACTTTATCCTCTCCCATCCTCTCCTCCTGACTAAAACCTAGAGAATCTCTATCAATAGACTCTCCTCTAAGAGAAGTCTCTGTCCGATCTACATGCTCCTCTGCAGCAATTGGCTTTCCCCCATCTCTTAGTTTAAAAACTGCCCTGCAACCTTTTTAATGTTTAGTGCCAGCAGTCTGGATCAACTTTGGTTTAGGTGGAGCCCATCTCTCCTGTATAGGCTCCCCCCATCCCCAAAGTTTCCCCAGTTCCTAATAAATCTAAACTCCTCCTCTCTACACCATCGTTTCATCCACACATTGAGACTCTGAAGCTCTGCCTGCCTACCTGGCCCCGCACGTGGAACTGAAGCATTTCTGAGAATGCCACCATAGAGATCCTGGATGTCAGTCTCTTTCCTAGCAGCCTAAATTTGGCCTCCAGGATGTCTCTCCTACTCTTCCCTATGTCATTGGTACCTACATGTACCACGACCACCGGCTTCTCCCCAGCACTACACATAAGTCTATCTAGATGCCTCGAGAGATCCGCAACTTTCATACCAGGCAGGCAAGTCACCATACAGTTCTCCCAGTCATCACAAACCCAGCTATCTATGTTTCGAATGATCGAATCTCCCATTACTAACACCTGCCTTTTCCTAATGACTGGAGTTCCCTCCCCCGGACAGAGAACCTCAGTGCGAGAGGATACCCCAACATCATCTAGAAGGAGGGTCTCAACTATGGGAAGGTTTCCCTCTGCTCCCGTTGACTGCTCTCTTTCCTTGAGCCTTTCATCCTCCTTAACAGTGCAGGGGCTGGCTAACCGGAGGTGGGACAAATCTACAGTGTCCCGGAAAGCCTCATCAACATACCTCTCTGCCTCACTTAGCTCCTCCAGTTCCGCCACCCTGGCCTCCAAAGCCCGTACGCGGTCTCTGAGGGCCAGGAGCTCCTTGCACCGAATGCACACATACGCCACCCGCCCACAGGGCAGATAATCATACATGCTACACTGAGCACAATAAACAGGATAGCCCCCATTCTGCTGCTGGGCTTCTGCCTGCATTCTCTCCTACAGCTACCGAGGTTAATGATCGGCTTTTTGTTTAAATCAGGAAGTTTTGATTATAGTTTAGTTTAAAGGTTTTAAAGAATGGCAAGTGTACCTCGCCCACTCCCCTTCGAAACTCCCTTTCGAAACTCCCTGTTAGCAGCCCCTGGTCGCAAAGCTCCGTGGAAGCTTGCTCACTGCTTCATAAAGCCCTGGCCTTCCTGATAGCCCCGCCCCCTGACTAAGCCTCAGCCAATGAACAGAGGCTTCTAGATTTCAAACCTTGTTTAGAAGCTCACAGCTTCCAACTGCCGGCCACAGCACACAGTCCAAACAAACAAACAAACAAGCACAAGCTCAACACACAGCAAGTAACCCCCAAACTGGACTGAACTGTGTCACGTTCTATAGTAAATGACTGTTGATAACTTAGTTCTTTATTTGTGCCTTCTGATCTATCCAGCTCATTTGGTATTGTCCTTCGTTTCACACAATCATAGCTATCGAAGTGAAGAAAGCAACACTTTAAAGTTACAAATCTTTTTAAAAACATTTAATTTCTCCCTTTTCCCATCAATTCTGTCATGTATTCTTCTGATCTCTGATTTTCCGTTTCTCTTCACTCTCAGTTCTGATTTCCTAGTGGCTCTTGTTTGGGACTACTGTCATGCATTCCGTTCTCCCCCTGAGATTCTATACTTGCACACAAAGTCCTCTGACATCTGGTGTTTGAAAGGAAGATGCTCAAGAGCAACATAAGATATTGCTCCAAGCCGAATAATGCTTATCCACTAGAGCAGTGGTTCTCAACCATGTACCCCTGGGGGTATGCAGAGGCCTTCCACTTCCCCTCCCACATACAATCCCCTTTCCCTACTGACTGTTAAAGTCATAGGCACCAGCTCCATGGGTGCTCCAGGGCTGGAGCACTCCTGGAAAAATATTAGTGGGTGCTTAGCACCCACTGACAGCCAAGCTTCCCTCTCTCCCCCCGCAGCGCCTCCCACATGCAGGAGGCGCTGGGAGGGATGGGGAGGAATGGGCGATGGGGCATGCTCTGGGGAGGGGGCAGAACTGGGCGGCAGGAGACAGAGTGGGGGTCATGGGATTGGGAGAAGGGGTGGAGTGGGGGTGGGACCTGGGGCTGAGAACCCCCGGGGAAACTTGGAAGCCGCCACCTGTGGATAAACTGTCAGTATGATAGCTAGTGGTGATAGTCCCAAATGTAAAAAATATGTCTCCAGATCTGGATTGCAAGCCCCTTTAAAATGAAAGGGTGTTCAGATCTATGGTTTGGGCTTTGGCCTAGATCTAATAAGGAGTTCATTGCAGCAGAGTCCCTTCACCAATGTCATCCTGCTGTAGTTTGAATCTTCATGATACATTTCGGGGCAAAGGATGCCAAAAGAAGAAGTACATTTGTTTCACTCCTTATATGGTGCCCTGTAACAGAGAAGGTAATGGATTCCCCAGAATTCAGAGAGAACAATTGCTTCTTAGAAACTGTTACTATTTGCCCTTATACTGTCAGGTTCAATTATGTAGCTCCAGGTGTTGCATGCAGACAATAACACATAAATTACTCTTATGTACATGAAAATAACCTTTACTTTAATCTTTGCTAAACACCTACAAGTGCATTTAATTATAAAACTTTGCCAAAAACAACAAGAACAAAGCCAACAAAAAACCCCAAAAGCTGAAATAGAACTTTAACTTGCAGCCTGTAACTTAACAGTGACAAGAAAAGCACTGATTTTTTTCATGGCTAAAGTGACTTTTTCTTAATGACACTGTTTTTTTAATATTGCATTCCTTTAATAACCAAATTTGTAATGTACAGAACATACTGTATGTAAATCACAGTAGTCTCCTAGCAGCTGTAGTTTACCCACATTTCGAGCGTTGCCCTCAAAAGAGTGTACCATTTAAATCTTACTAAATCATGGGTGTAAATGACTTTTTCTTGAAGTGAAAACCTCATACCAGCTAAGCACTGATTCTCATAGGATCATTGGTGATAGATTTGTATGCTTTTAGACAGTTTTATAACAAGTGTGATGGGGAGGCAAGGGGGAGCTAATAAAAATATAATCTACTTCCACTATTGTGCTCACTGGGGAACCTTGATTACCTAGCACTACTCTTTTCCAAAGTAAAGAATAATGCTCTTTACCTAATTATAGTGTATGTCTGCTTAAAGGTGCTGCCTTCCCTCTGAAGCAAACAAAGGAAATGCATCAGGAGCTCATAGCTACAGATGGAATGCACATCACCAAGTGGGAATCATACCATAAGATTCCTCAGATGAAAGCCAATTTCAA
Organism: Terrapene triunguis; assembly: GCF_002925995.2. NCBI lineage: Eukaryota > Metazoa > Chordata > Testudines > Emydidae > Terrapene > Terrapene triunguis. The sequence goes on from NW_020664436.1 coordinate 51,323,088, forward strand.
TGAACATTGTGTTTCAAAGCCCACTTCCTTTTGCTCCGCAAAGCTTAAGAAGGAACATCCCACTTCTGTCTGCCGACACAAAGGAATGCTGTGGCTTGAGAGATGTTATCAGGCCTTCCTGTGCCACTGCAACAGTGCTCCAGTTGTGTCTCGCAAGAATTACTCATTGTTTCAGGGGAGGACTGACTCCTTTGGGTGGGATCCCAATGGCATCTAATTCAGTGGAAGTAGGTGGAGTTGGGAGGTCAGCCAGGCGCATGACACAGATCTCCGGCTACAGAGGAGCCAAATATGGAAGCCAAGTCAACAGAGCCCTTAGTAATCATAGATTGATTCATAAAATGCAGCCTTTTATGTTTTTTAAATATAGTTGGGAATAAAAAAGTAATTGGATAATGTTAAAAGCGGCTTTCTGAAACGGAGACAGCCTTGTTCGGCCTTCTCTTCATTTTCAAAGGCAATATTAATTCTTACAGTTTGGCCTAATTTGCAGCCTGTGGCCCAAAGCTCTGACCATATGTGCAATGGGAGAACAGGGATTGTGGTTTTTAAAATAACTTGATTTGAGGACAGAAGCTTTCAAGTAGTACTAGGCAAACCTCTAAAGACTCTGCCTTCAGTTCAGTTCCTAACAGCCTCTCCAAATGTGGATGCATATTCAAATTATCTAAACCACTTCAGTTACCAAAATTAGACTGGGAAGTATCAGAAGAGGCTCCCTTGTGAGATTTCTAGCACTTGTGCTTCCACTTCTGGCTAGAGATATTGTGTGAACAGCAGCTTTTCTCGCAGTATTTTGGCACTTATGCTCCCAGATAGAACCTGGAAGTGCATAGATACAAAATGGAAAAGAAAGAAAGATCTGGATATTTCAGGACCTCAGTAAAAAATTGTTTTCAGTTGGATTCTCCAATGTGCAGGTTGGTGTTTATATTGAGGTATTTTAATTTTTTTAATACCAGCCCTCCTATTCCTACCTTTAACACACACTATGTTTAAGGAGGCCAGTGAACGTTAAATTGTGAAATAAAAATGAAAGCGTCATCTGACAAAGGAGACTTTTTACATAAAAAGATAAAGATTAAAAACACATTTTTACGTGGGGCGGAAGGAGGGAAACAAATACAGGCTTTCCAAAAAGAAAACATTTAGCCTATCTTCAAAGGATAGCAATTTCCAAGTTTAGACATTGTGCTATAGGCAAATGTACAACACTGTTGGCTAACTACATGGAAAAAAATCCTCTTGTAATTCTATCACTCTTGTGAGAGGAATGAGACGAAGCCACTAAAGCACATTCAGGGACAGTGGTAATTTTCTGCTAAGGCCTAGAATATGTGCATTCAGTTAGTATCAGTATTGAATACTTGTTCTTGTGCCAAAGAAATATCTTGTTATCATCCAGTAAAATATGAACTTGCAAGTTGCCATCAATGGGAATGCTGTAAGCCCCAGCTGCCACCCCCAACAAACAGCATCTTTAATGACTAAGTGAGCCCTGTGAACTAGTTACATGAGTTAATTGCATAGTTAGACTAAAATAACACGGCTATTTTGTGAAAACTATGCAATAACTCCATGGCAACCTCACTGAAGAAGATGGTGACTAAATTGTGACAACGCTGCCACGTTATCGCCTGATAATGCTCATGTCCCCATTACTGAACGTGTTGCCAGCCTAGTCAGACCTTCTATGGCATGTTGCCATCAGCTAACCAGGGAGAGAGAGAAGGGACATACATGCATTTGCTTCTGAGAGAATTGTGGGCATATATGGTCAAATGTAACCCTGTTGTAATTTTTTGCTTCAGCACTTACGTCAGGGATGAATGGGACTCATGGATATGTTCAAGCCACTCTAATAACGTTTATGCAAACTCTGTGGAGGAGTGGGTCAAAACTTGTGACACTTGGACACAATTAAATTGAAATTGTGAAATTGTGTGTTAAGCTACCTTCCATGGAGCAAGGAAAGTACCACTAACAACTGACACAGTGGCAACTGAATATTATATGAAAAATAAGGAAATAATTAGAAAGTGTGGCAGGAGAGCACAAGACACTCCAAAATGAAATCTGTGGTCCAGATCCAGGGCTGCAACTGATGAATGGCTCAGTGGGAGGGGAAGGCACAAAACCACATTCATGTCCCCCCTACTCCAAATCTTGAACTGCTCTGTGTTAGGCTGGTGCTTGGGGCAAACTACAGTTGGCTGCTGAAGGATCCCAATGATAGCAGCTGCCATTAGCCTCAAGGGGCCAGTCCAGTAGCCAGGGAAAAGTGGTGCATAAGAGAGTTCTGGCCATACCTGCTTTCCCCTGGTTACACCCTGTGGCAGCAGACAGGAAGGCAGGGTCTATAGACCCTGAGAAATCCGCTATGTGTCGAGGTAACCTGGCAATCTGCACCTGTCATTGAGAGCAGTTCTGCCCTACATCCATGTAGTCCCTGGGGTCAGTAGGGGTGAGTGTATGTAGTCAAGGGCAAAATTTGATCAACTGAGTCTAAAACATATGAGTGGGGGAAAAATCGGAAATCCTTCACTAGCAATGCAGGGCCAGATTTTCAAAGGTATTTAGGCACCTTCAGATGCAGATAGGTGCCTAGTGGGATTTTCAAAAACAACTAGTCACCTAATTCATTGCTTTAGATATTAGCTACCTAGTTACTTTTGAAAAATCCCACAGGGTGCCTATCTGCATTTGAAGGTGCCTAAATGCTTTCAAAAATTTGGCCCACAGTGTCTAGCTCTTGGAATTAGAGCAAAGGCTGATACTCAAGGTGAAGAGGAACAAGGTGGAAACTATATTTGAAAGCAGCTTTTATTAACTGATCTCCCTACTTCATCTCAAAGGCAAACCAATCTGTTCCACCTGGAAGAACTCATTCGAAGGTATTGAGGCTTCATAACCTCACTACTGAGCAGTATTATCTGCTTGCCTTGGGCATACTGACAACGAGGGAGCAGCAGCTTTACTGAAAGTTAGCGGAAGTCTCTGAGAGCTGCACAAGCCTTTAGTGAGAGAGTGATAAATGCTGACAGGTTTTGGACCAATCTAAAGAGCTGCTGAAAAATTCACTTCCTATAGTCTTATTCTGAGAAACATGAATACTTTTGTCACTGCTCCTGATCTTCACATCCCAGGATGCCAGCTCAAAGTGACTTCAAGGCAATTTCAAACTAGTGAGATTCATAGGACTGACAATGGAAGGAGACAGGCCGGGCACTGATTTTTAACAGTGTTGCATAAAATCCTGGAAAGTGCCGCTAAAATGAGCATTCTACCTAAATATGTCTTTGGTTAAAAATGTACCTTTGCCCCGCCCACCCCCAAGACCTAATGATGACACAAACCATTTTTTACTGCTTTCAGCATTCAGTGCCTTGTATGATGAATTGAAGGAAACACACTTTTGCCTGAATTTTCATGTGTGTTTTGTCTGGTCCAGAAGTCTTGCACTCTCTCAGGTGAGATAGGTGATATCTCAGCAGCTGTGATGCTGACTGAGGCCACGTCTACACTACCCGCCGAATCGGCGGGTAGTAATCGATCTATCGGGGATCGATTTATCGCGTCTCGTCTAGATGCGATAAATTGATCCCCGAATCGATGCCCGTACTCTACCTTGGCAGGCGGAGTAAGCGGAGTCGACGGGGGAGCCGCGGCGGTCGACTTGCTGCCATGAGGACAGCCAGGTAAGTCGAACTAAGATACTTCGACTTCAGCTACGCGAATAGCGTAGCTGAAGTTGCGTATCTTAGATCGATCCCCCCCCCCCAGTGTAGACCAGCCCTGAGTCTTCCATTTTCAGTTAGGAGAGGGGGAAATGGTCAGCTGGCCTCTTCTACAAGTCAGTTACACCACTTTAGCACAAAACAAATGTGTGGCCTTAAAGCAATGCACTGTAGATCCCAGGAACAAACTGACTATTTTTCCTCCCAGTAAATACTACCAAGTGTTATTCTAGGTAACAAACCACAGAGTGGAGTGGCAATGCAAAGCCCTTAGGGCCATCTATATATCTCAAAGTCAAAGCTAGCATTTGAGGCAAGATTTTCTGCTGTGTCTGAAATCCATTCGGTGCAACGAACAAAGGGGAGCTGTCAGGGAGCCATTTTTGGTTCCTTGTTTCTCTGCTTGCCTCCACACTAGCCCCAGCATATGTTAGAGCAACCACTCAGGCTGCTCTTACCTAAAACACTTGACAAGATCCTCCAGAAGCCATACACTAGCTGAGGATAACTAGTGTGATCCAGTTATGCTCCCTTTACTGGGGTTGGGCACCCATCTCGCATTTTGAAAATCTCCCCCTGACTAAAAATTCCCACCTCCCTGCCCAATTCTACTCCCAATTGGTTGCTAGCATCATCACTATTGCTGCTGTGTCCTCCTGTACAGTAGCATTCCAGGGGCACCTCAGGGCCTGTATTTTAGAGACCATTGTCCTGATCTGCACTGCACCTGAAACAGCCTGGAATATTTGGTTGCATGGAAGGGAATGCCACACCTTGTTGCAAGAGTATCCCAAGGACTGTGGCTTTCTAAATGGCTTCAAAGCAGGGTCAAGGCCACCTATGGTATTTTGACAATATTTACCACTGTTAGCAGCTATGGAAAAACCCTGTGTCCCAGCCCCAAGGTTAACATATGTAAGACCCTAATGCCAGATTTTATCAGTAACATTTATAGCTTTGCAAGGTGATCAGGATAATCCAGCCTCATACTTCATGGCATAAAGTTGTCTCTGGTGAGAGGCCTTAAAACATTTTTCACTTCATATATAGCACACTCTCTATCACTGTTATAGAGGGCGAACAATTTATGAGTTTACCCTGTATAAGCTTTATACAGGGTAAAATGGATTTATTTGGGGTTTAGATCCCATTGGGAGTTGGGCATCCGAGTGTTAAAGACGGGAACACGTCTATAAGCTGCTTTCAGTTTAAGCCTACAGCTGTTAGGGCATGTGGTCCAGACCTGGGTCTGGGTTTGCAGCAGGCTAGCGGGTCTGGCTCAAACCAGGCAGGGGGCTGGAATCTGAAGCTGCTAGGGCAGGAAAGCAGGGGCAGAAGTAGTCTTGGCACATCAGTTGGCAGTTCCCAAGGGGGTTTCTGTGATACAACCCATCACGCCATAAGGCTGCTTAACCTCTTTGCCTTCAAATCCCTCCGCAAAACCCATTCCTTCCATGACATTTTCAAGAAATCAACCAGTGTATGATGCCAAGGTGGCGGGCAGTTGGGGAAATGTAATTTTATGGACTTGTAGAAACTTAAGCAATTGCAAAACTTTCTTTTTTTAAAAAAAGTTAGAATGGATCTAGAACGCATATGAACTGAATCTCTCCCTTTCTTTAATCTCTTGATGCATTTGTCTTTTTAGACAAAGTCTCTGGCACAGCAGGAGCCCAATCGTGCTCAGGAACTCTGGGCACTACCCGCATGTAAACATTCAGTAATAATGAACTAATCTGGTTTTTCTGATTGTCACTTCATTTCAGGCTATGTGATGGCACCATCTTGGTTTGAATGGAGGTCTGCTAGAGCTAATAAATATATATATTTATTTATGCTAAACCCAGGGTTGTGAGTTCAATCCTTGAGGGGGTCATTTAGGGATCTGGGGCAAAAATTTGTCTGGGGATTGGTCCTGCTTTGAGCAGGAGGTTGGACTAGATGACCTCCTGAGGTCCCTTCCAGCCCTGATATTCTATGACACACACCCTACTTCAGGGTAGGTTGTGGGTATATTAAGACAGAAGCATAGGGCTTGGTTGCAATGAATATGCACCTGTAGGCAGTTCCCCAGTATTTTCTGCTGGGCATTTGTGGCTGGATTAGGGCCCTTTTGCCCAATAACCCAGTTTGAGAATCTGGCCCCTTGTTTTTTCCTGGATCTTTACAGGTGCAGGCACCAGATGCTAATTAAGACCCAAACACAGGGATCAATTCCATCAAAGCCACAGTTTTCAGCCCTGTAAGGAAATACAGTAGGTGTCAGGGTTGCTACTATAATAATTAATAGAGCTGGTAGAAATTTTTCTACCAAAGTCTTTTTTTGTTGAAATGGAAATTTACGCAAGAAATGTCCCTTTTTAATTAAATTTTGGGGGCATTGTTGAAAAAAAGAATTCCTCCTCCCAAATTTAGTATTTGGGTTTCCAATAAAAAATCCCCCCAAAATTAAAGAAAAAATTGACAGTATCAAACAAATGTTCATTTCATCATATTTTTTCACAGAAAAATAAAGTTCTGACCAGCTCTAATTATTATTAATAATAGTTAATGCTTTAGTTAAGTAATGTATCAACTAAGGCTGAATTCAGGCCCTGAGAATCTGACTTTGACTTTATAACTTGATAAAGTGTAGAAAAATGTCTCAAGCAATTCCAGTGTCCTCTTAAATCCAGGTCATCACAGTATATGGAGCATAGATGTCATTACACAATAAGGTAAAGCTTGCATGTCACTGAAAGTTCTGTGCAAGAAAATGATTTCCTCACGCTGTTGCAATATCTGAATATGTACTGAAGATTAAATGAAAGCTCATTCTTGGTTGAGATCCAAACTGACATTACTCAAAAGAGTTTAAAATATTCATATTCAGAAAACCTCTCTAAATGTGTTTTCATTAAAACAACTAGAAAGTAATCTACTGTGGAATGAAACATCACTCAGTTTAGCTGCCAATTTAGGCCTCTTTGTAGGTGTGGGGAGAAGGATTATGACTGTACTGTTTGATATCTCCCTTTCTGACTTTTTTCTAGACCGGATAATTGATAAATTGAATGGATCAAGTTTAAGTGGATTTATTGAAAGGTATGATGAGAGGTGGACCAAGGGGTTTGTACTCAGATCATCATTAAGTTAAAGCTAAGGTTTGGTTTGAATTCAATGGTGCCAAATTCTAATGAGAGGTTCACATGCAGTTTTAGAGGGCAAAATAGCAGATATCAAGTAAGATTACCAATTTTTACAAGAATGTTCCACCTTTTTGAACAGTAGCTGAACGAGACCTGGAAAGGGAATCCTAGATTCTGATTCTAGAAGTAGAATTTGGTTGAAGACCCAACCTGGGTCCAAACTCATAGTGGCAGGTTTAGATCCAGGGATCAGGACATAATTCCCTACTCCAGAAATTCAGGGTTGACAGGGTTGGAATTGATATTCTGATTTATGTCCAAATCAATTTTGGATATCCACACTACCCCTTTTGCCCTCCTTCCCCTTACCAAGCCTACTCGGTGAATCCTCTCTGTGCATTCATCCCAGCAGGGCTGACAGATTTAGAATGCTTTTGTAGAATATAAATGCGAAACAAAGGAAAACTAGCACTCTCTTTTGTTGCTGTTTTGTTTTACTCTAGGAAGAGAGGAGACACTAGCCCAGACAGCAGAAATGACAGGTCATGGAGTGAGCACTTCCTATGAAGCAGGAATCCGCCTCACCCTGCTGGCTGCTGATTTCCTCTTGGTCCTTTGTACTTTTATTGCTGTGTTGTGTGCAGTGGATGCTCAGAGGGACTGTTACAATTGGAAAGGCAAGGCACTGCAAAGGAAGCTGTCCATACGGCTTTGCATTCAGTGTCAAGTGCTGTGAGCAAACAAAAGGCTCTGGCTGAGTTATGAAGAGCTGGGTGATGCAAATACAAGTACTCTGAATACCAGAAATGTAATCAGTGAGCAGCACTGACATAATATGCAGCTAAAGAAATGCTCATCAGGAATGGTGTTCCTATAGTAAGCATAGATGGGAAACTCCCAAACTGCTTAAAAGGCATCTTTGTTTTCTCTCATATACTCCCTAGCTCTTTTGGCCACAGCTTCACACTGGCATCTCATGTGCAGTTGATTATCCACCATGACCTAAGTTCCCTGTAAGCTGCGTGGCCACGTGGCTGCAGAGCAGCCTATTTAGCGCCACACAGGTGCTTAGGGAACCCACCTGGGGACCTGCCGTGGCGGGGGGAGGGGCACCCCAACTCACCCTGTGGGCCAGACCTGCCGCGGCTGGAGCAGCCCGGACCCAGCCGCAGCCGGATCAGGCCCAGGCGCCGCCCCAGGTGCAGCAGGGGAGGCGCGGCTGGAGTGGCACGGACCTAGCTGCGGCCGGATCAGGCCCAGGCATGGCCTGGGCGGCCCTCCCCTGGTCCGGTCCTGTTAGGGATGGGGGGGGGGTACCTATCTGCAGACCCAGCCCTAGAGCTTCCGTGACAGTGACAGGCGCCTCTCCCCCCAGCCCAGGTGCTGCTGCGGGGAGAGCACGCTGGGGAGAGTCGTCTCTCCCCACAGTAGCTCCAGAGCACCCTCCTGCACCCCAAATCCCTCATCCCCGGCCCCACCCCTGAGCCCACACCCCAGCCGGAGCCCTCACTCCCTGCACCCAACACTCTGCCCCAGCCCTGAACCCCTCCCACAAGAATCCCTCAGTTCCACCCCTACCACATGATTCATTCCACACAAGGGTGGGAAAAATTAGAGGGAACACTGACCATGACCCCCAAATCTTTTTCAGAGTCACTGCTTCCCAGGATAGAATCCCCCATCCTGAAAGTATGGTCTACACTCTTTGTTCCTAAATGTATACTTTTACATTTAGCCATATAAAAACACCTATTGTTTGGTTGTGACCAGTTTACCAATTAATCCAGATCTCACTGAATCAGTGACCTGTCCTCTTCATTATTTATCACTTCCTCAACTTCTGTGTCATCTGCAAACTTTATCAGTGTTGATTTTATGTTTTCCTCAGGTCATTCATAAAAATGTTAAATAATTTTGGGCTAAGAACCAATCCCTGTCTGACACCACTAGAAATATACCTGCTCTATGATGATTCCCTGTTTACAGTTACATTTTGAGACCTATCAGTTAGCCAGATTTTAATCCATTTAATGTGTGCTATGTTAATCTTATATCTTTCTAGTTTTCTAATCAAAATGTTGTGCAGTACCAAGTCAAACTCTAAATATATTATATCAACTCTATTGCCTTTAGCAGCCAAACTTGTAATCTCATCAATAAAAGTATCATGTTAGTTTGATAGGATCTATTTTCCATAAAGCTATGTTGATTTGCATTAATTGCATTACCCTCCTTTAATTCTTTATTAATCAAGTTCTGTAACAACCACTCCATTATCTTGCCCCAGATTAATGTCAGGCTGACAGGCCTATAATTATCCAGGTCATGCTGTTTACCTTTTTAAAAAATTGACACATTAGCTTTCTTCCAGTCTTCTGGAACTTCCTCAGTGTTTTAAGACTTATTGAAAATCAGCATTAACATTCCAGTGAGCTTCTCAGGCAGCTCTTTTAAAACTTGTGGATGCAAATCAGAGACGACCCGTGCCTGCTGATAATGGGGGGTGTGGGCAAAGTGAGGGCAGCCATTTTCAGCAGTGTTACTGAGCATGCTACAGTCCATGTGAGCATGCTCAGGGCAAGCCAAGTTGCAAATCTGGGGGGGCACATGACCCCACATGACCCCTCTCCCTCATGTTGTCTCTGATGCAAGTTATCTGGACCTGTTGATTTGAAAATGTCTAACTCTAATAGCTGCTGTTTAACATCCTCCAGAGATACTTGTAGAATGGAAAGAGTGTCACCATACAATGAAACTGTATCATCTGTTTTTTCTCCAAATACAGGATGAAATATTTATTGAACAATTCTGCCTTTTCTGCATTGTTATTGATAATTTCACCATTACCACCTAATAACACACCAATACCATTTTCAGGATTCTTTTTGTTCCTAATATATTTTTAAAACTCCGTCTTATTGTCTTTAATTCTGCTGGCCATAGATTTCTCTTTGGCTTCCCTTATCAATTTTCTACAATTCCTAAATAAATTCTGATTTATATTCATTACTATCAACTTCCCTTTTCTCCCATTTGTTATACACACATATACACATACATACATACACAACATTATAAATGTGATCAAGTCATGTTCACTTACATGTGGGGATGAGCTGCCATCCACATGTGTGTCCCATATATATATATATATTATAGCTTCATTCACTTCCCTTTTAAAGCAGGTTATTTTTTTAACAGTATGGCCTTAATCCTCATTTGTGGGATTGTGGCTTTTTGGTAATCTAGTAAAGTATTCTTAAATGATTCTCAATTATCATTCAGATTTGTTTGATTAAATTCTTCCTCCCAGCTGATTTGGCTCATAATTGTTTTCATCTCTGTGAAACTGGCCCTGTTAAAGCACCAAATACATATATTACTGGTCTGGACTTTATTCTGTTTGCACATTATAAATGTGATCAAGTCATGATCACTTACATGTACCTAAGCTACAATTAACTTTTAGTTCTGTGATCAGTTCCTCTTTATATGTTAGAACAAGGTCTAATATAGAATTCCCTTGTGTCGGATGAAACACTTTTTGAGTTAGGAAATTGGCATCTATAATGAGAAATTCCAAGGATGTTTTAGTACTGTCAGTCCCCCATGACTAAACAGCCCTTTCCCCCCTACTAATTGTAGATAGGTGCACAAGTGGTCATCCTGTTCTCTAGTGTGATCCGGTGGTCTGTAGCAGACATCAGCCAATACCCCATTTTATGCTTTACCTGTTAGGACATTCACCCATAAGCATTCAAGATAATTTTCTTTCAAGTTATCAGTAACTCAGAAACAGGTAATGTCATCTTTGACATAAAGTACCACTCCCCCGCCCCTTTTGCCCATTTAATCTTTCCTAAATAGGTTATAGCCATCGATTCCAATCATCCCACCAGGTTTCAGTAATTCCAACTAGATCAAATTTATGCTCATAAATGAGAAATTCCAATTCCTCCTGTTTGTTACCCAGGCTCCTAGCATTGATATATAGGGAAATTCAAGAATTTCTTCTTTGTGTCCTTTGGCTCCTTGATTAATTTTGTTCTCAACATCTCGATTTTGTGCTGAGTGCTCATAGCCTATCTCTTTTTACCCTCCCCTTTTGCTATTAGTTTAACTCTCTCCTGACTACTTTAGCCAGCCTGTCCCCAAGGAGACTGGGCCCGCTCTCCACTGAGGTGGAGACCAGCCAAACTATGCAGCCCTCTGCCCCAGAGAAGTAGGACCAATGTTCCACAAAACCAAAACCCTCCACCATACACCACTTACCTAGCCAGTGATTCACTTCCAGAATCTTCTGCCTTCCTTTGCTCATGAGACAGAAAGGATCTCAGAGAAGATTGCTTGTACATTCTTCTTCTTCAGCACACTTCCGAGTTCCCTGAAGTCAATTGCTATTTGTGAGATATCCCACACGCAGTGTCATTAGTACTGATATGAACCATTACCAATGGATCCTTGCCTGTCAGAAGCCCACAGGCACCGGCTTTCTCTTTTCCCCAGGGGCGCTCAACCCCTGCTCAGCCTCAGGCCCCTCACCCACTCCACCCAAGACCCCACCCCACCTCCTCTTCCCGCCCCGCCCACCCCCTCTTCCCTCCCCCGAGCACACCCCATCTCCGCTCCTCTCCCTCCCCTCCCAGAACCTCCTGCACACTGCGGAACAGCTGATTGCGGTGGGCAGAAGGTGCTGGGAGGGAGGGGGAAAAGTTGGCTGCTGGTGGGTGCTAAGCACCCACTAATTTTTTCCATGGGTGCTCCAGCCCTGGAGCTCCCATGGAGTCGGCACCTATGCAGAAGCCTATCCAATCTTGGAGTGATATTTTGTGAAGGAGCACACTTTCCTGTTATCCACCTGGCCCTTGCAGAATGTTCTTTCAATTCTTCAGAGTATTGAATTCCCAACAAAGGTCATCTGTCTTCCTTGGACAGCAGAAAACTCTGTGGGTAAGCTGGATTTTCTTACAGATGGGGTTGAGCTGCCATCCACTTGTGTGTCCCACACATCTCTCCATTCCCTTGGACCTGCTGGATTTTGAGAGGTAGCTTCCATAGAAAGAAACAAAGAAAGAATCAGGATCACTAGTCTGTTTTAAGATATTTCTCCAACACTGGCGGATGCAGTTTAGCAGTATTTGTAAAGTACTCATAGAAACTGCTTCTTTGTGGCTGAATAACCTCAACATACTCTGTTGTCATAACTATTTGTCTTCTACTACCATATAAAGGGTACTCTTTTGTAATGGTGCAAAAGTATTAGCTCATTAGTCAATGTTTGTAAAATACTTTGAACATGAAAAATTTATAATTATTTTATTTTGTATTAAAAGGTGCAGCTTTTGCCTCAGAAAGTAGCCACATACTGATATTTTTTCAAGTATTTTCAAAATTAGTCCAGGACGAGATGTCTTCATTTTAACCAGCTCTGAGAAGAGTAAAACTCCTCTAATTGGGCAAACCCAGGCATTTTCTCCAAGCCTTTTTTCTCCAAAAGGACAGTTTTTAAGTGTGACAACTGCTCCCTTTGTTGTGTGGAGAAAGGGGGGAAAATCAAAGTAAGAACAAAGCCCATTCCTCTTTTTACCCAATACATGATGAAGCCTAGACACACTGATATCTTATTAAAAGATTTATGATCCCATGCTGTATGTCAGTCAGTTGTTGAAAGACTTTATGAAATATTAAATAAAATGTCAGAATCAGTGATTCAGAGAAAGAGCATATGAAGCAGACTGCAAAATCAGTCTCATAATGTGACCCAATTAGTTCTTGAGTTTTGAGGAAGTGGCTTTCCTGTGATTAGATGTCTGCCTTGCAGTAACATTGAGCTCTGTCTTTTTAATGAAGACACTGGGCCAGCAATATCAAGTTGTCTGTCAGCAGATGCAGCGTGATGTAAAGGTAATAATCAAAGACTGAAAGTATCAGTAAGCAATGAAGCTTTTCAGGGAATATGAAGGGCCTAATTCATCCATGGTGACATCCCATTGAAGTTACTGGAGTAGTTATGCTAGAGATGAATTAGGTCTGATCTTTGTTTGCCCTAGAGAACTGCATCATTGCTACTTTCACCTGTGTGGTTGAGCCAGTGCGAGACGTAGCAGCGCAGTGTGTCCACACTGATCAGCCCATTTCAGGTGCACTACTGCCCCACATCCACACACAGCACTCCTTACAAATGCTTGGATGGATAGAGATGGTTGTCTCTTCCCCTCAGATCCCTGACTCAAGTCCCAGGAGCAGGGACATAATGCATATGGGATATAATGTCTGTTCAGAATCTGATTTATTCCAATAGATCCTTTGATTGACACTGCCCTTTGCAAGGATGCACATGCCATCAAGCTCATATTGGCATGTTGGAGAGTCATCGGCTCCTACCCCACCTGATGCCCAAATTACTCTTGGCATGGAGATCCATGGCTTTCTACGGTGAGCTCCTGCACCTTTGAGTAGCAATGCTCAACGGGGTAAGGAGCTAATGGCTAATGCTGTTCTTTTCATTCATGCTATGATGTTATGTTTTGTTGAGTGGTTGTTTTGCTTTCTTGGTTTCTTTTGTTGTTTTTGTAAGTTCATTTGATGAGCAAATGCAGTTCAGGAGGGAAGAGATCCAAACAGGACACTCCAGGAGGCCCTGTTCCGCCTCCTGTAGTGGGGGTTGGGGCATGTGTAGATGGTTAGGAGAGCTGTAGGGGACAGCTGGGGTTATTTTTTAAAGACATTTTCTTTCACATCATCACTATATTGTTTCCAACTAAACTAAACAGAAAAAAAAAGTGAAAGGGAGAACTGCACTTGGAAGGGATTGACTCAGTGTGAAATCCTTCAATATGTTCGTAAATCTGGCTTTTGATCTTTCCTGTCCCTTCAACCTACCATGCAGAGGTCCTGTTCTCGTACTACAGGATGTGAGTAAAGCCCATTTCAATCAATGGGAGTTGCCCATATTATCTGATAAGAAAATAGGGCCTAAGCAAATACTTGGGTTTCATTTCAGTTCCTGAGCAGCTTTCTCATCATAGCAGGTGAAGCAGAAATTTGCTGCCAAGAAAAATCTCTTCTTTGTATTTGTAAGAGGTTTCTTTTCAGACACTAGGTAATCTGATTCTTTGATAATAGCAAACTGGATTTAGCTTTAATTGAATATTAGAGATTTTCTTTTGGCTGTGCCCAGCTACAGTAATAACAGTTACTTATTTGCATAGTGCCTCCCACCACCCTGAAGAATCCCAGAGCACTTTATTAACTTAACACATTTATTTTATGGAGCAGTAGCAGCCATGGACAGATAAGAGTGAAAATGAGTTTTCATTTTAAACTGATTTCTCCAAATCTTTGAAAGGATTTTCAGAATCTGGGCTGCCCTCAATCCCCTCCTTAAAAAAAAAAAAAAATAAAAATAAAAGAAGTAGTCCATTGGTTATTTGGAAATTAAAACATGGGTATGGGAAGTAGCTTACTATTATATTTCATTTCTGTTAGCTCAGCGGATAATACAATCCCCTCTATGATTCTGGTTTAATATCACTCCAGGTGAGCATACATTGCCTGTTAAAAAATTATTAGTATCAGTCTAACAGAATTAAATAACTACCCATCAGAAACTGCTGTTTTAATGAACAGGAAATAAAGTTTTTCTGAGTGTAACTTATCTATATTTAATTTTTAAACCCTTTATTTTTAAACAAAATTAAAGCACATTTCAAGTCCCACATCAGTTTTATTGTTATTCCCACTTGCAGCTTTTTGCTTTGAATAATTCAGCAGATTCAGTAGCCTACGTCAAGCATAACCCCAAATTTACAAAACTCAATTTAAAGGTTCTCACCCTAAGAAGTACATTTAGTAAATTATGTATTTTCCAATGGATTGTAAATAGCCCATACATTATCCCCTGATACTATTCATTTTCACATTAAAGGAAGAGAAAAGCTAAATATGGTATAAATATTCCTTTAGCCAAAAGCCTGAGTTTCTCTTCTCCAAATTTCACCGTGAGAAAATTTGGCCCAATAGAAAAGCGATTATAGGTTCCTGCAATCAGCACTAGTTACAACTGCATGCAGAAAATGAGAGGTAAAATTCCAATTAAACTTATAATGATCTCATTGTGTAATTTACCAAATATATAATGTATTGTACATTTACTGAGAAAAATGCAGAAGAAGGAATATTCTACATAACCTGGCAATTAGGTAAGTGCCTTTGGCACACAGGCTTCACAGTTTCAAACTAGAAATGGGCTGGAGCTGCAAATTTTAGATTTGGATCCTGATTTTAAACACTCTAAAGTTTAGGGGTGTTCAGATGTGGCATTTTGGTTTAGGCCAATGAAAAAGATATGGGTCAACTTTCAATAGTTAGATGAACCTGTTTAGATTCCAAAACACAGTGATGGTTTCAAGTGCAAGGTTTTGGTTCAGAATAATTACCCTATACATGAATAAACATAATACAATGTAATTAAAATGTTAGCTATGAAGGGCTAGATCAGGGATCGGCAACCTTTGGCACACGGCCCATCAGGGAAATCCGCTGTCGGGCTGGGATGGTTTGTTTACCTGCAGCACCCGCAGGTTCAGCTGATCGCAGCTCCCACTGGCCACAGTTCGCCATTCCAGGCCAATGGGAGCTGCGGGAAGCGGCGTGGGCCGAGGGATGTGCTCAGGGCAGCATTGTAAAGTTACAATGCAACTTTTAATGTCTCTGAGCCAAAACTTTGTTTAAATGTATCCAGTCCAATAAATATTAGATTTTGCCTTCTCTCTAATTCTCATTTTTCCTCTCTAGAATTGAACAGTGAGAAAACCCATTAGGGCTTGTGTTAGTAACAGCCAGTGTTCTTGTGCGCACGTGTAGGGTGAATCAATTAATTCCCATTAGTCTGAAAGCATATGGTGAAAGCATAGCATTGGCCTAATATACAGATCCTTTTTTGAATGACTAGCCTTATTCCTCTGTGTTTGCACTTCAGGCACTAAGAGTGAACTTTATGCATTAGCCTGATGCCAAATTAGGTTTAAAGATACAAATTGACTTTACAAACCCTATATAATGCCTGCAGAGAAAACTGTTTCACATTTTGAAATGCAGTAAGTTTTTGGAGTGGATGGCTAGGGCAGCAATTACCTAGCTTACTTAACTGAATTACACTTCTAACTTGTGATGAATCACTTCCCAGCAATAAATTATTATTTTTATTACAGTAGTTTCCAGAGTCTCTGATTGGGGCCCAATTCATTGTGCTAGGGGCTGTACAAATATATACCCAGAATAAGTAAAGGAGACAGAATCTGGCCCAAACATTCTTGGGACCAATCGCCAAGAGCCGGTTTCTAGTGTCCTTACTCATGTTGGTTAGTCCTGTAGTGTGAGACACCCTTCTGACTTCAGTCAGACTTGTAGTGAAGCAAAGTACTGAGGGATAGCTCAGTGGTTTGAGCATTGGCCCGCTAAAACCAAGGTTGTGAGTTCAATCCTTGAGGGGTCCATTTAGGGATCTGGGGCAAAAATCTGTCTGGGGATTGGTCCTGCTTTGAGCAGGGGGTTGGACTAGATGAGGTCCCTTCCAACCCTGACATTCTATGATACTATACAGTATGCTGGCTTGTGGAACCCTCACTCCAGCTGGTAAGTGATGACTTACACAAGCACTCCCACTGAAGTCACTGGGACTTGTCTGAGGGACAGCTCACACATGGGAGTAAGGAGTTCACAGTCTGGCCTAATGTGACTGAAAATATCAGAATCTGGCTCTAAGTAGCCAGATGGAATATAATGGGAAAGACCTATGTAACAACAGGTGTAAAGAATCCCAGAAGCAATCAGAATGGAGTGAGAAATATATAACAAAAACAATGAGGAGTCTGGTGGCACCTTAAAGACTAACAGATTTATTTGGGCATAAGTTTTCATGTGTAAAAATCCCCACTTCTTCAGATGCATGGATGAAGTGTTTTTTGTTGTTGTTGAAGAAGTGGGTTTTTTACCCACAAAAGCTTATGCCCAAATAAATCAGACTAACACGGCTATCCCTCTGATAACAAAATTAGGTTCTCTGGGAAGATCTAGGACAAAACCAGAACCAGTAGTAACATTTATTAATAAATGTTCCTTTTATTTAATCAAAGTATGCACGAAGAGCCATGTTATTTGAAGAGAGAGAACACAAAAACATAGTATAAAAACACACTTTCCCCTAAATGATATTAGTCAACCAACTCTTTTCCTGCTAGGTTACGCCATATCGCTAACCTATACAAATGTTCCCCAGGGCATCATTGAGAAAAATAAACTGCAGTCTCCATTGTCCCTCACCTTTATTTTTTCAGGGTTCAACTGCATTTTAGCACCTGAAGAAGCATTTTGTGCAGTAATGGGAATGAAGTGGCCGTTTAACCTCTCTTGGAAGTTTTGCTGGAGTCAACTGTATAGGTTCAATCCTATTGTGAGTAATGAAATATCTATGATTGAAAATATCCAGTTTCCATCTAGCAGATGTAACCTTTGTAATTTGCCACTGTTCAGAAATAGCTGCTTTCTTTCATGTGCTGCAGCTTGAATATATTCTACCATATTCTTTCATGAATTTTTTTCTTAAGAGCAAATAAACTGCAAATTGGAGGACAAAGGACCAGATTTTTGAAGGTTTTGATGCACCTAACTCCTATTGATGTTTACGGTATAAAGGACCTGACCCGTATTGATTTCAAGGGGAATAAGGTGCCTAAATACCTTAAAAAAAATCTGGCCATATATCCCCTGCTTCCATAGAAAAGCCCATGGAAGAAACAAACAATCAATCAATTAAACAAACAAGCACTCAAAAAATTCCAAGGCTTTTCACTTAAGGACTGCCTGTTCTTGGAGCTGGGGGTCTGATTCCTAGCTTGAGGTGATATACTGGCACCAGCTCTATTCAAGCCAGTGCACTAAAAATAGAATGTAACCATGGCAGTATGAGCATGTGCTTGCTTTGCTGGTGCCTAGAGCCGGTCCTGCTTTCAATTAAAAAAAAAATTCAAGGAATTTGTAATAAATGGATGAACTTCTTATTACTGAACCATAATTGACTAAAAAAGTAGTAGGCCAAGTGGAAGTGGAGGAGGAGGTGGGGAGCACATTCAGGGGTTTGGATCATGTTGTTCTGCTAGTTTGGCTATTTGCATAGCTTCAGAGCCATCAGAAACCCTACAGGAAACTACTGGAAGTTGGAGCGATAGGCACCATTGTTACATGGACAATCAGTTGACTGTATCCCTTTCAAATTATGTAAGTAGCACAACAAATGAACCCAGAGATCTATATACAATTAACTCCCTGTCCTTGATATATATGCGCAAAAGGAAATTGTGCAGGGGCAGTTCCTGCAGAATAAAGCTATGGAGTTCCGAATGTGTGCAGATAAGGGCTCAGCTACACTCAGTCACCTGCTCCATACCCTGCCTCTGCACTGGGGAAGTTCTGAAGGTGGCTAGGAGGAAGGGGCTCTGTTTGCAGAGCAGGTGCTGCCTCACAAAGCCGCTGCTGCCTACACTCCTCTCTGCCATTCATCCAATCCCAAGCCCGCTGGCTCACCATGTAGGCAGCATGAAAAGGGGTTTATGTAACAACTTTAATTTGCAGGGCCATGTAGATGAATAGCACAGTGGGTCTCATCTGTTGATTACCAGTGGGCCAGACTATAAAAGCCTGTAGCCTATTACTCTGTGTTCTGATACCATCAGCACTCACAAATTAAGTGGCATCAGATGAGGTCATTACTTGGATGGGAAACAGTTGGTTGCAGTGTAAAATAGGCTTGATGGTTAAGTGTTTTTTGCCTATGAGTCAATATGGGAATGTTTCCCCAGCATGGCACATGGGGGTGCTGGGAAGCTGCAGACCGTCGGCCTGATTCTCCTCACAGTTACACTGCTGTAAATCAGAATTAACTCCACTGAAATCAATAGAGTCATGCTGATGTAAAACCAAAATAAATAACCGCAGAATCAGACCCTATGAAGCAGATCCTCAACTGGTGTAAATTACCACAGCTCCATGAAGCTATAATAATTTTCACCAGCTCAGGATTTGACCTTGTGTCTTTCTGATGAAAAACCAATTTCCTTATCCTCTATTTATTACCATTAAAGCACCCACATTCTTGGTAGAGGGGGTTACTTAGGGTCTGTGAGATTTGGCAATGGAATTTCCTGGGTGGAATTTTGCCAGTACACATGACCGCCTCAGTGTTAAATAAACAGTGTTATTTTGATATATATGCAATTATTTGTTTTAAATTTAAAAATTGCTTGTTCAGCATTGCTGTTGGAGGTAGCCTTAAGAATGTGCAAAGTGAGGTAAGAATTTTCCCAGACAGATTAGGTACATAGTTAAGTTTTATAAACTTAGTCTTAACCCTCTTTTGAAAAGCTTCTTTTCTAGGAATTCCATTAAAGTATGAACAGCTATTGTTTGATTTATAACTGTTTAGCATGAAGGGCTAAATTCAGTCCTGGTATAATCCTGTTGATTTCTGTCAGTTTTAGAACAGAGAGGAATTTTGTCCAAAGGTTTTGGACCAAAATCTGGTGGGGGTCTAGACATAAACACAAGTGGATCTGTAAATGAATTCACAGATATGCAGCAAAAACAGCATTAGTTTATACCTTTGGAAAATGCAGTCTGAAGCATAGCACTTTCAGACAGTCTATTTCTATTAGAATGCAAATAACTTGCAAAGTGGGGCTGTGCAGAGAGACTATTGCTGGCTCAGGAAGCGTACATACAAAGTAGGGTGATCATCACACTCCTGACCCTGCAGCATGCCCTCTGTAGATCCTGTTGCAGAAAGCATGCTGCAGAACTGTACTACTGGGATATTTTGAGGAAGCTACTATACGGCCTTGTCTACCCTAGAAAAGATGTAGTGGTTTAACTAAATTGAGTTTAAATCAATCTAGTTAAACTGGTGCAAAGCCCCACTGGATTAACCATAGTTTAAATCAATTTAGCATAATTTGGTGAGTTACAGAAGGTTTGGATAGAAATATGATTTTTGGGAACAGCAACCAGTCAATTTTTATGTTTTATGCTTTGTATCTTTCATATTATTTTGATATATCAATGTTTCTTCTGTATGTGTGCAAATATCTGATTTGTGTTCACTGTTCAAAAATTTTTGCGCAAAACTTGTGTGCATAATTGGCTCGTCATTTAGCTAGGTCTCCACCCAACAGTTCTTAGAACCTAAAGTAAATGGCATACTATGAAGCTAGCAATAGTCATAGCCAATAAACAAAAGATGTTTGAGAATTTCCTATTTTTATCTTTAATGTATTTGTGTTACTGGTAAGAGGATTGGTACTGTAGCAGCTGACCAGGTGCATGGTTTGCACATTCTGGAGCTGACGTACTTATGCTGGTGTGCTCTTCCAGAAGGATCAGTGTAGCTGTCTTCTTAAACAGAAAGTTTCTGAGACAAGGATTAGCAGAGTAGTTAGTGTGATTATATGCTAATTATTTGTTATTTTTTAACTCCGTGCAAGATGTTTGAATATATAATATAGGGTGAGATTTTCAAAGCTGTAGAGAATTTTACCACACAACCTGTAGCTAAATCCATTAGTCAGCTTTGAAATCTCAACCATATCATCCACTGTTAGGTGCTACTCTTTGAATAGCATAGTGTACTAACAGTATTGGAAACATTTTCTCCCCTGTCCTTCTACTCTTCCAAGGACCCTAAAGACTCACAGAGGGGTGACAAACATACCCTGTCCTCCAGTTAATTAGAGATGGCTGAAACTCAGAATTTCTGTTCCATGAGAAATTTCAACATTTTAAAATTTCCTTTCATCCCAAATCAGAACAAAAGGTCAAAATTTCTCTTAAAACAAAAATTCCAAAAAAATTAATTTGGGAAAATATTGAAATGTTTCACAGGAACTTATCTGCAAAATGATGATTTCAAAATTGAAATGTTTTGTGAGTATTGATTTTGTCAACCTTTTTGACTCAATAATATCAAAATGTTTTGTTTCAATAAGATCAAAGAGCTTCATTTTTTCTTTATTGTTTTGACATTTAAATTATATAAGTCAAAATGATAAAGTAAAATAGAAATACTTCACCCTTATTGAAATAAAATCTTTAGAGAATTTTTAATTGAAATTTTTGAAAAACCCAATATATTCCCATGAAATAGTTTGATTTTGTCAATTCAGCATTTTCCAATGAAAAGCTTTTCCATCAGAAAATTTTCAACCAGTTCTGCTGATGGTTCTCAACAGCTGTCTCCCTTGCTAACCTAGAAGAACTTTTAATGAAAAAATTCCTCTTAATATTTGTGAAATATCATTTTTTTTTTACTACAGTGCCTGATTAGATTTTTTGACATCTCTTTTTAGTTGACAAGGCATACCAACTTGAATGTTGTCAAAAATGTATTGTTCGAATTGTTTTGTGCCGTTGGATCCCTAATCTTGTTAGCTAATGTACTCTTTCTCTCTCTCTCTTTAAAGTAAAATAATAGTACCACACTTTTGGAGGACTACAAGTTCATATCATAACTGTAGTTATTCAGCATCAATCAATTACATGTTCCTACTGATATTGCACAGGAGTTCATGAAAAGGGCCAGGATTGGCAATTTTTGGACTGGAAGTTATGTAGTACAATTAACTCAACAAAACATTAGAATGTCTGCTTATATCGAGGACTCTGATTTGACCAATGTTTGTTTCAAAGTGTTCTTGTTATGTGAAGTCTAGATTCATGTCTTTGCTAAATGGTTTTTTTCCCTATGTACTCTACTGTAGTTTATAATTGAACTGCAGAAGGGTTTGTCAAGCAGTGATCACATGGAAAAGACTAATGCTTCAGCTGATTTTATTTTTCTGGTTTCCTATTTGGAAAAGTCGCCACACCAACTACAAAAATGTGGCTTTTTGCCCAGCAGTGACTAAGCAAGTTGAAACTAATGTTGCTGTAAATCCCTCCCCTGAGCAGGGGGGATTTGTGTGTCCTTTCCTCCCCTTGAGAGCACTTTTCGCCATGCAAGCTTAAAGTTCCATTGGATACACTTTCCTTTCTGAAGTATTTATATCCCAACTGGTTAGCACAATGTAATATATACTAGAATGAAGCAGGGTGGGTCACATAAACAACAGGAGGTAGTCAGAGGCACTTTACAATGTCAATTCACCATGGAAACATCAAACATAATATGGTGCTCCTGTGTCTATTTATTTGTAGTGTTTAGCGATAGCCTGGAACTAACTGATAGAAATCCTGGCAGCTGGGAAGGTTCTGTTACAGGCTTCTAAAGTGACAACATGAAGAAACAAATCTGAAGTGTGCAACTCTTGTCTAGTTGTCCTTTGCACAAATAATTTGCCCACCAATCTATTTGTTTTTTATTGTCTGTATGATGGTTGTTAGCTATGTTGACAATGCAGCCATCTGAATCTCATCAGCATATTTATAGAAGAAAACTGGCTTTGGATGGAAGGGGGGAATTGGCGAGCGTTTACAGAATCCTGCAAAGATGGGGAAGGAAGGGGTTAACTCCTTGTCAAAGGGGCTAAGTGAAGATCATGCCCCACCAGAGACAACCTGCTCAGCCTGCCAGCTGGAGAGAGAAAGGGTTTCTTTCCATCAGGCAAATGAAGAGCTTGGGGGCAAGACACTCAAAGGACAACAGAAAGTCTCTTGTTTCTCTCTTCCCCCAATCTAGGGAGATAATAGAGCCTAGCATGCCACTGCCATGTCTGATGGCCACTGAACAGGTGGCCTGGTGTTTCTGCAACAGGGATTGTTTTATATACATACCAGAAAACTGTGCTTACTTTTCCCAACTCAAGGGGGACAAGAAGCAAGAGATTCTCAAACCAAGCCTGGCTTAGGGGTCCTGTAGACTCTGGGAGATAGACTGGTAACCAGAGATTAAAACTTCTCACTCCCAGGTAAAACTGCTTATTCTCCTTTTGCTTTGATTATCCCTCCACTGAAATGAGCCTACCTATATTTGGCAATGAGCTCTACCTGGTGCATCAGGCTAAGGAAAGTCTTAGGGCAGGTCTTCACTACGGGGGGGGGGAGGGTCGATTTAAGATACGCAAATTCAGCTACGTGAATAGCGTAGCTGAATTGGACGTATCACAGCCGACTTACCCCGCTGTAAGGACGGTGGCAAAATCGACCTCCGCGGCTTCCCGTCGACGGCGCTTACTCCCACCTCCGCTGGTGGAGGAAGAGCGTCGATTCGGGGATTGATTGTCCCGTCCCGACGAGATGCAATAATTCGATCCCCGAGAGGTCGATTTCTACCCGCCGATTCAGGCGGGTAGTGTAGACCTAGCCTCAGTCTTTATCTTTGTAAACTGACCAGAACAGAGAGCAGCCCAGTGCGTTAAAGAGACAGTGAACTAGTTGGCTGGGTTTTCCCTTAATATTTGGGATCCCAATACTAACGTCTAGGTCACTTAAGTACAGGGAGAAAAAGAAATATACAGCACATGACTTCCATTTATAAACATTGGCAAATAGCAGGTCATGGCAGTAGCAATTTTAGAAAGGGATATACTACCTATATCACACAGAGGCCATTGAAGGCTTTCTCCTGCTGCAGATGTGTCCTGCCATTTGGACATAGGGTAAGGAAAAAGGGAGGGAGTCTTTTCTCAATTCTGTTGTAAAAACTTCATACCTTCATTGTCCCTTGCTTGAGAAGGCAAACTGAAAACCTAATTGCTGGGTTTTTAAGCCTCATTGATTCTAAATTAAGCCCACTTCAAGATTCTCTTCTCCCCCAATCCACTCCCACTCTCACCTGCAGTTAATTGGTGCTTGTGTCCTAGTGTGTTGTGTTTCCTTTTGGGATTGAAGACTGAAGTGTTCCATGAATGGCTACATGAAAAGGCATCAGAAAGCAGTGGTTGCTACTGTGGAATGAGGATTCTGACATTTAAAAGAGGGAAATCAACAACATAGACTGTACTGGCAGCATTCACAGATGGCAAAAAGTGGGGATTCCCCCCCCCTCCTTAATTAAATAAGTGATTAAACAGTGTATTTTATACTTGTGTATAATCTCTATTACATACCTGCTTATGTACAAGAAAATTACATTCGTGATATGGATTTTTTTCTCCAAACCAATTTAATCCATTTCCACCATGAAATAATTATGCTATTTTGCATTTGGAGAAATCAAATTAAATTGACTTTATGCTAAAGGTTTAGAGAATGACAAAGCAAACTATGAAAAAAAAAATATTATGTGACCATCAGTTTGTTCTAGTTCTGCCAAGAACCCCTTAGCAAAATTAAGATTTACTCCAAGTGACTCTATTTCTAGTTCTTTATAACTTTAATTCTGAAAAATATCTTAGTACTTGGAACATTTACCAGAAAGATTCTGACTGGGCTTTTTATCCAGTGTATTATATATTATCTTATTATTTTACTTTTATTCATTTTATTTCATGGTTCAACTAAAGCAACTGGCAAAACACTCTTCTTTTATTTCAGTTTACATAATCCAACAATAAAAATGAGGAGTCCAGTGGCACCTTAAAGACTAACAGATTTATTTGAGCATAAGCTTTCATGGGTAAAAATCCCCAAAGAAATGGGGTTTTTTTTACCCACGAAAGTTTATTCGCAAATAAATCTGTTAGTCTTTGAGGTGCCACCAGACTCCTCGTTGTTTTTGTGGATACAGACTAACACGGCTACCCCCCTGATACTTGGCATAATCCAACAATAATAGTCCTTTATTCTGTATGAGATGGGACTGATTTGATGAATATGTACAGATCTGCTTTGGGCCCTGTCTACACCTAAAAGGGTTTGCCAGTATATCTATACAGGTGGAACTATGCTGGCAAATCCCACTGGTGGAGATGCAGTTTCTATCTGCAAAAAGAGTTCTTTTGCTGATATAGCTTCAACCAGTTCCCCAAACTGAATAATCTGCACTGGCAAAAGAGTCCAAAACTGCTTCTACCGTAGGGCTTTTACCAGCACAACTATGTTGGTTAGGGGGATGATTTTTTCACACTCCCGATCAACATAGCTATGCCAATAAAACTTTCTAGAGTGGACCAGGTCTTGGGTGGAATTACATACCAGTAGGAGAGACCACCATGGAGAAAGCTATTGTGCAAACAGAGTTCCCCAAACTGCAATCCTTGCTCAGGCAAATGGCCTATTGAAGTCAATGAAATATTTGCCTAGGACTAGGACCATAGATCACACCCATAATGTGGAAGGCGCTATGGTGAGCAAATTAACTGTAATCACAAGCAGTTTGACTAAAACTTGACTTAGGGTTTGTCTACACTTACAGTGTTGTAGCAGCATGGCTACCCCCTTGTAGTGCTTAGTGAAGACTCTACTTACGCCGACAGAATAGTTTCTCCAGTCAGTGTAGGGACTTCACCTCCCTGAGAGGCAGTAGCTATGTTGGCAGGAGAAACTCTCCCATTGACATAAATAAGTCGGTATACCTATGTCGGTATACCTATCTGAGCGACGTAATTATACCGCCTAAGTTTGTAGTGTAGACCGGGGCTAAGTCTCGCTGAGTGCGAGAGCTGGATGAATTGCGCAAACCTTGACAAATATCTTTTGTGATACTCGTTTGCTTTAAAGTTCAATAATGTTACTTACCCCTTGTTTTCCCGCTTCTCCATGAACACTTCTGTGAGTGGGCTTTTCTTTGCATTTATTATTTTATTTTATTTTATTTTATTCATATTATTATTATTTGTTTATTTGTATTGCAGTTGCACCTAAAAGTCCCTGTCAGGATGAGACCTCTACTGTGCTAGGTGCTGTACAAACACAGAACTAAAAGATGGTCCCTGTCCCAAGCGTTTACGGTCTAAGTACAATCGTCACACAAACAGCCATATTCATATGTGAATAAGGGTACTCATGGGGAAATACAAGAATATGCTATTTAACACAAAGAGTGCTAATCCTGTTTATACAATTTCAGACATCTAATCATGCAGCAGAAACAATAGCATGTGACTTGGGGAGGGGGCAATCACACACCATGAATTATAGCGATGAATGGCTTGTGAACCTCCCATAGAAACGTGTCTGCATAAAATGTTCAAACCATTAGAAATAACGAATATTTATGTCAATGTAAAAGTCTGTGGGTAGTTTGTGAATTTAAAAATAGGTTACACTTGGCAGATGAAGTATTGGCTAAGATTAGCTACCGCATACCTAGGTTTTAAACCCAAGGAAGAGGTAAATGGATAATTTCACTCCTCTTCATCTGCCAGGCCTCTGTCTGTAGGTGGTACAAAAATATGAATTGAAGGGCAAAAGAAAAAGAATGGTAGAAATTCAATGTTTCTTTAGCACACTAAACATTTTCTGTAATTTCAGTTTCCTCCATTGTGATTGCCAAGCACCCTGTATCTGTGTGTGTAGGTTGGCAGGGGATCTGCATTGTAGATAAACGGAATACGCTTGCATACCTTCCCTATCTCTTCCCTGTCCCTCCACACTGATATGTGAGGTAGCTTCAGGAGCTCACTTTCACAGTGCATGACTGTTGAAGAATCCCTTCCATTCCCTTTCCTATATCTTCAGCCTTTCTGCACATTAGCTCCACTGCCTTCCAGACCATAGGAAGCCATAAATGGATGGGGCCGCACATTATAAATATCTAGGAAAAATGACATTAACAGTTACATTGTCCATCTAAATATTATGCTATGGGAATCAGAGAACCACTGCAGTGAGTACAGGACCTCTGAGCTTCTCTCTATAGCACTGCTATGGGTACCCGCATGGCCCCACAGTATGCCAACATTTTTATGGCTGACTTAAAACAACGCTTCCTCAGCTCTCGTCCCCTAACGCCCCTATTCTACTTGTGCAACCTTGATAACATCTTCATCATCTGGACCCATGGAAAAGAAGCCCTTGAGGAATTCCACCAGGATTTCAACAATTTCCATCCTACCATCAACCTCAGCCTGGACCAGTCCACACAAGAGATCCACTTCCTGGACACTACAGTGCAAATAAGCGATGGTCACATAAACACCACCCTATACCAGAAACCTACTGACTGCTATACTTACCTACATGCCTCCAGCTTTTATCCAGACCACATCACACGATCCATTGTCTACAGCCAAGCTCTAAGATACAACCGCATTTGCTCCAATCCCTCAGACAGAGACAAAAACCTACAGGATCTCTATCAAGCGTTCTTACAACTACAATACCCACCTGCTGAAGTGAAGAAACAGATTGACAGAGCCAGAAGAGTACCCAGAAGTCACCTACTACAGGACAGACCCAACAAAGAAAGTAACAGAACGCCACTAGCCGTCACCTTCAGCCCCCAACTAAGACCTCTCCAGCACATCATCAAGGATCTACAACCTATCCTGAAAGACGATCCCTCACTCTCACAGACCTTGGGAGACAGGCCAGTCCTCGCTTACAGACAGCCCCCCAACCTGAAGCAAATATTAACCAGCAACCACAACAAAAACACTAACCCAGGAACCTATCCTTGCAACAAACTCCGTTGCCAACTCTGTCCACATATCTATTCAAGGGACACCATCATAGGACCTAATCACATCAGCCACACCATCAGGGGCTCGTTCACCTGCACATCTACCAATGTGATATATGCCATCATGTGCCAGCAATTCCCCTCTGCCATGTACATTGGCCAAACCAGACAGTCTCTACACAAAAGAATAAATGGACACAAATCAAACGTCAAGAATTATAACATTCAAAAACCAGATGGAGAACACTTCAACCTCCCTGGACACTCTATTACAGACCTACAAGTGGCAATTCTTCAACAAAATACTTCAAAAACAGACTCCAACGAGAAACTGCAGAACTGGAATTAATTTGCAACCTGGACATCATCAAATTAGGCCTGAATAAAGACTGTGAGTGGATGGGTCATTACACAAACTAAAAACTATTTCCTCATGCTTATTCCCCCCCCCCTACTGTTACTCACACCTTCTTGTCAACTGTTTGAAATGGGCCATCCTGATTACCACTACAAAAGTGATTTTTCCTCCTGCTGATAATAGCCCACTTTAATTGATTTGTCTCATTAGAGTTGGTGAGGCAACCCACATCTTTTCATGTTCTCTTCCTACTGTATTTTCCACTCCATGCATCTGATGATGTGGGTTTTAGCCCACGAAAGCTTATGCCCAAATAAATGTGTTAGTTTCTAAGGTGCCACAAGTACTCCTCGTTCTTTTCTCTATAGCATGGTACAGATTAGGCCATCAATGTCATGTATCTTCATGTTAGCCACTGAAAGTGTATACATCTGTTGGCCATTGCTGATCATGGTATGTTATTGTCCTGATTTAAATATGCTGATTAAATTTTTGTACTTGATTGTAATTCATTCATTAATAGTATGTGATGTATCAAGCAGACAGAAATCTGGCCTCTTTGTGTCACTCAGATGATACACTGGAACCAGAATTGGGCCATAAATGGCCAGCAGCCTGTGGTGCACAAAGCTGGCAGAGGTGGCTCCTTCCACCCCTTTCCCTGGAGTAAATAATATGTCAGGGGAGGGAGGAAGCATGTAAGGGGTGGTAAGAATAGCCCCTGAGTTTCTCTAACTCTTGCCACAGCTGGCTACTGACCATCAGGATTAGGGAGCTGTAACCAGCTGCCTGATGACCCCTTCTTTCTCTTGTTGGTGGAGATCTTAGTGGAGCTCAGCTGCCACAGAGAATCTGGCCCTGAATATCTTCCTGTCTGAAAGCTCCACTACAGAACTCAGCTAAGAGAGATTCATAGATTTTTTAAGGCCAGAAGGGACTATTACGATCATCTAGTCTGATCTGCACAACACAGAGCATATAATCTGCCCTAGATGAGAAGAGATGGAACCCACTGATCTCATGTTTACCTAAATTCCACACAAAGAAAAAGAGCTAATCAGAGAAGGAAGCCCACATTTTCAAATTTTAGGTTTTAAAATAAAAGGAAATTAACATACACAAACTTTTCATGCAGTAGTGTACGTTTCTATGGTTTTAGGATATTGTAGTTACCATAAGGATATTTGACAATGTATCTGTCTTTTCTTAACTGTTCCTTTGCACACTTTTAAATGCTTAGTGTTTTCTCATTTCTCAGCACACATATATTTCAACTTCAATGTTAAATAGCAACCTTAACCTAAAACTAGCAACAACAAAAAAAACCTATTTTATCTGATAATTAGCTGGTATTTCAGTTAATAACACAAGTATACATAGATATGGGGTTGGATTATCTAGCTATACTAGACGGCACTTGAATAAGGCAAATAATAATTTAATCTTTCATTTTGCTGAAGTACTAACTCATAGACCTTTTGAAATAATGTAATTTTCTTTTTAAAATGGCTATTACATTTTCAGTTTACTGTGATTTATGCACCATTATCACCTTTTCTTAGCTAAAGCACTCACTGCTCACTACAATGGGGATTAGCTTTATTCCCGTTTTCCATCAGTTTTTGTTTCTACTTTAGAAATTATTTTAGGTAGTTTTAAAATTTAGCTTGTCATAAACCCACCCTAACAAATTTCTATTTTAGGCCGGTGATGACCAGCTAGGCTATGGTTATGGTAAGGAGAAGCAGAGGCAAACCAAGACAAAAGGGATACTTTTGATTGTTTAGAACTTTGGAAGGGAAACCCCAAAATTGTACCAGGACCATAAATAATATAGAACATTACCAAAGACTTACTACTTATAATAATAAACTATAGGTTACCAACTTATTAACATTTGTGAGCTTGTACATGTTGTGCCTTTACTACCAAATGCATTGTTATTAACAAGAACAAAAGAGATTACTCTACAATATACTGTATCACTTCAGAGAAGAATAAATTTTTTGTCTCTTTGGCTGTAAATCCAGCTCCACTCTTGCTGTCCTGTTCTTTGCTTCTCTTCGGCTTGAAGTGCTCCTTAGACCTGATCTACACTTGGGGGAGGGGGAGGGGGGACAGAGAAGCTAAGTCGGTCTAAGTTACACAACTTTAGCAACGAAAATAGAGTAGTTGAAGTCGACGTACTTAGAGCTACTCACTGTGGTGTCTTCACTGTGGTAGGTTAACTGCTGACGCTCCCCCGTCAACTCCGCCTACGTTTCTTGCTCCGGTGGAGTACTGGAATCGACAGGAGAGCGCTTGGCGGTCGATTTATCGCATCTTCACTAGACACAATAAATTGACCCCCGCTGGATCGATTGCTCCGGAGGTAAGTGTAAACATGTGCTGAGATTGGGTGTTCCTGTGGCTGTACCTCTTTGCACTGAGTTTATCCTCAAGTGGGGTTTCTTCACCTACTGAGCCCTCACTTGTCCATTAGGCACCTTTGAACTGTATTCCGTCACTATATGTTCAGAGAGTCATTCTCTCTGTTCATACACTGTAGGTCCTTTGTGGGTGGACATCTCTGTTACTGATTCTGGGATCTGTTTTCATCTCACACCACTTTTTGATCAAGTCCCTTTTTCACCTATTTCCTTTCAGTTTTCTTTTCCCTTGCTCTCTCTCCGGTATGCCTGTAGATTTAATTTCCCGCTATTTTCCTTCTCTAAGAGTGCCTGCTCATATACCCATGTCTGTTCTTTTTTCTGCTTCTCCTTTCCTATTTTCCTTCTTTCCTCCTTCTCACTTCCCAGTCCCCTACTTTTATTCTCCTGTTCTTCTTCTAACTTATCCCCTCACCACCTACCGAGGCTCTAGTTCATCCACTAACTCAGCATGAAGCCTCTTCTTCTCTAACAGTGTTTTCCAACTGCTCCTTCAGGTGGATTCAGAGCCCGTACCCCAAGTCGAGCTGCCCTCTGGTTGGCAGTCTCTCTCCCCAGGACAGCAGTCTGTGTCACTGCATCGCAACTCAGCAGGTGCTGGTGCCAGTCTGAGGGGGACTGTGCTCCATTCTGAGAAGTGTTCAGAACCAGAGATTATTATTGAATACATTTATTTATTAATTTTACTTGTCATACAAGGGTTTGTGATAGTTATATAAAAAGGGCCAGATTCTCAACTAGTTTAATTCTCTATGGCTCCACTGAAATCTATGTTCATTGGTTGAAGCCAAAGGAGCCATGTTGAGTTACACTAGCTGACCATCAGGCTGAAAAACTAAAAAGAAAGAGTGATTTAAAATGGTCTAGGCCACATTTATCACTGGTGTAACCCTACTAACTTCAGTGGATTTACACTGAGGAGGAATCTGTCCCATTGTAAATCAGTTCACAACTAGGTAGTACAGTTTAATTACAACATGAAAAAAATACAACCAAGTGTAATAAGTAATTATTATATTAGGAGTAGGCTGAGAAAGTGGTCTCTAGATTCCATTGGTTTGGTAGACCGGTAATATAATTGCAGGTTTCATAAATACTGGTGGTTACAGTCTCCTTTTGGTATCTCTACTGTAGCTCTCTTACAACATGGAATGAGGAGGATATCCCTGTAATCTGGAAAGAGTTTTATTCACTATCATGCTGAGGTATGGAATGGAACTTTCTCATTAGTTTACTAGAGATGGTCAGGATGAAATTAAAGACATAACTGGCAGTCTCTACAATTGACAAAAGTTGGAGCTTGTCATGTCAGTCTCATGATAGCCACAGCTGATTTGCCTCAGTGCAGCAATGGAAAATATGCAAGTTGGCAGGGTGACTGATTAATTTACCCCTGGGGAATGCTTATACCGCCAGTCTGAATTGTCCTGTAATTAAAGCCATCCAGACAATGTAAATAATTGTCTTATAAACTTTCTGCATTGGAAACTTTCTACAGCTATTTGTTCATTGGTCTGACTTTGTATTTACCAACTTGCCAATGCACTGGAAGCTCATTAAGTTTTAGTACCTGTCAAGGACTTTCTGTTCCTGTTCCCCTTGTCCTCACATGTAGCATTCCTGGCTGAAGCCTGTAGGTATAACAGTGCTAACTATTCATAGCTGAGGTCTGTATTCCACAGCATCAGCAAAGCAGGGAGGGCAGCAGTCTAAGGACCTGACTTTTCAGAAGTTTACGCACCCACAACTTGAAATGAAATCAAATGAGAGCTGAAGATGTTTAGCACTGCTGGAAAAAATCAAGCTCTTAACCCTTTGGAGTTGGATGTGTGTACGGTATATTATAGGTGGGGCTGGTAGCACTGCTATTAAGGTTGCCCGATACTTCCATTATAAGACTACATTCCTATCTAAATCCCCACTATCTGGACCCACTTTTCTCCAGTTGTGCCCTTTCAATACACATGAATGGAGCTGTAGGTCTAAACTCTCTTTGTTCTTGGACTCCTTCCAGCCAAAATTTGGATATACAGATCAACGCACAGTGGGGCATTGATGCCTGGGGCTCCTGGGTGCTTCTACATTACAAATAAATAAACAAAGTAAATAAATTATTAATGCTTAACGCGTCACTGCATGAAGTAATCTTGAGAGGCCTGCATATCCTCGGCTCTCCTAAGAAATTTTCTTGTAGATCTGTCTGAGCCTGCTGGGCTTCTACCAAAGTAAAAGGATTGGAAAATTCATGTTATATGCTCCTTGATATCTTTACTGTAGTAAGAAGACTGAGTATGAAAAGTGGAGGAGATGGGGGGTTATAATTGTGTATAAAATAATGAATGAGGAACAAATATTTATTATAGAAGATGCTGGTAGCCCTGCCTATTATTAAAGTTGCCTGACATTTCCCATTTCAGCTGCTTATGGCTTTGCCAAACTTTAACCATTTGGGCTGAAATTTTCCATGCTGGATGTCTGCTTCGAGCTGATACATATAATTCCAGCCAAAATCATCCAGTCACTTCTAAGGGTGGCTACAGAAAAATACATTGTTTTGGCCGTGTTGAAAAGCTCTACTCCAAGCTTTGGAGCGTGGACTTGAAATTTGGCAAGGGGATGGCCTTTGTGTCAGGGATGTGCCTTCTGCTATCCCCATGAAAAACCACCCAAATTTGGCCAGGTTATAAGCCTTTGAAAAAGTGAACTAGAGACTAGCAGTTAAATTCCCTAACAACTCTGTCCACACTGAACATGTTGTGGGGTATGCCAGATTTGGGTCTTGGCACCTGAACTAACAGCAGGGAGCCTCTCTCTCCTGTGCTTTCAATGACCTCTCTACTGGGCCAAAGCAGCGTGGAGGAAGAAGCTGCCTGATTTTTTTTAATGCAGAGGGCACACGATTGGGGCCTGCTGGGGGTGGGAGTAGATTACAACAAGGAGCCTGGAATGAGGAGACTGGGATTGGGGGCTAGCGGAGGGAGAAAGGGAAACTGGGACTGAGAATTAGAGTGGGTGGAGACTGGGACAGGGAGTCCAGATGGGTGAAGTTAGAACTTGCTGACCAAGAAGACTGGGATGAGAAACCTGAGGAGTGGAGTCTGAGACTGGTTAGTAGAGAACAGGACTGGGATGAGGAGCCAGGGATGGGGAAGAGGCATAACTGGGATGAGGACAGGTTGCAGGGCTTGGCTAAGAAGGGGTCAAACTTTGGGGTGAACAGGCAGAAGAGTGAGCACATTCCCTTCCATCCCTGCCTTTGCCACACAGTTCCTGTGTGGTGCTGGGCAAGTCATTTAAACCACACTTTTCACACCTGGTCACTGACTGTGTGTTCATCATTTCCTGCATGTCTGACTTGGGACCCTGTATACTCACAAGAGCTGTGCTTTGAGCATATAAAGTGCCATAAATTGTAAGGATTGTGAAAAATAAGGAACTAGGCATCTCAAATCGGGCACCGAAAATTAGTGGATACATTTTACCTTAATTTCTCTGTGCCTCAGTTCCCCATCTGAATAGGGGTGTTGTAAAATTAAATTTATTAATTGTAGCAAAGCACCCAGGTGCTATAGTGATGCACTCCATAGAAAAGCCCCTGAGGAAAGTAATAATTCTGGCATCAGTGCAGGGTTTGGAGAGTACATATTAGATAAGGCCTGGGACTACACATTGAACAATGACGAGAAAACGAAATATTCAATAGCTGCTCATTAAGTGAACACCATCCACCCCGTGTACTGAATGAAGCAGGCTTCCTCCTGTGGAAAAAAATGGTATGTGATCATGTAATTGAAGACTGTACCATAATGCATGTGCACTAGAGGGGGCTGAATTAAAGTTGTACCAACCGCCTTAATACTGGAATATCTTTACTTTTGGTGCTTGACTATGCAAAAGGGGTAGAGGTGTGTGTGTGTGTATGTGTGAGTGTGCACACACTATAAATACTAGAGACAGGTCAGAAACAGCCAAACTTTGGAGGGTTTGGAATCTGAATCCAGACCTGGATCTTCATTTCATAGCTGACTCCTATCTCTGTGACAGGCTGAACCAAACCCCTATATTGAAACACATGCACAGTCTGTGTTAGTGAGAATTTAGATCTCAATATGAATCCCCTTAAGCGCTGAAGCATTACTTTGGCCTGCAGGTTGTATGTGTAGAGTTTCAGAAAGTCACTGACTGACAGCCCTGAAGACTGAAGTCTTCTATTTATGCACAGAAATGGTACAAAAGAGTCAATGGCTATTTCCTTATGTGTGCTGGTAGGGAACCTTGTTCCCTAGTCCTGTATGTCAGTCTGACTGACAGTTGGCATCTAACAGAAAAATGAGTCAGTGAAAGGTGAGAGTCCTGGATATTTCTTAGTTGGAATCTTCTTGAGTTTTGAACAAGTGTGGGAGCTTTTAAGAAATTTGGAATGTCCTAGGTTTCAATAAAAGGATTTATTATAATGCTACAGAGAGGCTCTTATGCTAAGAATACCAATGAAATATAAACTGAGGGTGAAATTCAGCCCTATGCAGAGGGCCAGCTAGTGTAAATCAGCTTAGCTCCGCTGAAGTCAGTTTTGAGGGTTGGCTGTTTGCTTCAAAAATCCACCGTACTTTCCCCGCAGTCTTCCTGTATTGGAGGTTAGAATTGTTCTGCTGATTCTCTCAGGGCTTTCCTTTGAAAACACATCTGCTGAAGGTGAACTATCATGTGAATGTTACACTTTTGCATGTGAAGGCTATAGAACCTAAGGATGTGTATTTATTGTAAGTGAATTCTGTAAGTTAAGGGTTAAAAAACAGAATGAGTGAAGGGTTAATCAAAGCAAGGACTACTGTGATACAGGTTGCAATCCAGGCCACCATAGTTCTATGCAGACGTGGGGGCACATGATAGCCTGGAGTACTTTTATGGATTCCAAATTAAAGAAAGCCACCCCAAAGGCGGAGAAAAGAGGAGGACTTCCCCATGCAGTCATCCCAGAAGAAACTTCCAGATCTTTCCTGCTGATCACCAAATGTGATGGATGTCTGCCCGAGGCTCCACAAAGCCTCATACAAACACTAGAGCCCAGATCCTCAAAGGTATTTCAGTGGAAGTTAGGCACCTAAATACTTTGCGTATCTGGGCCTAAGTGACTAAATCTAGGGTGACCAAAGTTGCATTAACATTTTCGTTGTAGCTGTATTGTCAATGTAAATGAAAGCGTCAGAGTTTAGCCAAGGGGTTTCTTTGCCTCCATAATGTTGCTTAGTGCATCTGTGGAAAAAAAACCATGCTGGCAAAAGTGCAGTCTACCTCTGCTGTGCTGGAGGAATGCTTCCTGACTGCTGGAATAGCACCTTCCTGGCTGAACAAAGAGCCTGCGAAAGCTCATCTGATTTCTGGTTTCTTTAGACAGTGGTGGAATCTTGCTGACTTCTGTAGAAACAGTTAAATCACATAATAACCTGAAAACGTGCAAGACGATAAAGCTAGTAAGAGTCATTCACCCCTTTTGACGTATGGAGCCTTAAGCTTTGTACCGAGTAGCTCTCTGCTAGATTTTCCCCAGAGAGAAAGAGATCATATTTCTGAGGACTTCTTTTTCCTTGTTTTTTCAACTGTCTTGCTATCCTGTTTTGAAATTATAGCCTCTATTGCTTTCTGTTCACGGACACCTAATGAGCCAATAATGCAATTATTATTGCTCACATTCCTCCTTTGGCACAATGTTAGCCTTTTTGTTTGTTTTGTTTTTGTTTCTCATGTGTCAGGGAAAATAAATCTTTGACTATAAATGAGGTATTTTTTTAAGAAGGAAGGGGAATTAGCTGAAGCCAGCTTTTCCTGCTTCTCTAGATGCTTAGCATTTCAGAGACTCTGGTGGCAGAGACAACCTTTGTTTAATGGAAGAATATTATGTTGAATAGTGCATCAAAACTATTTTCTCTTCATAAACACAGCAGGGACTCATTCAGTAACTCCTAAGGATTTCATATCTGCAAACAAACCAAAACCACTGGGCCTGATTCACCACTGGGTTACTCCAGTTTTATGCCAGTCTGAAACAAAATTAAAATCAGCAGAGTTACATGAGCATATAACTGAAGTAATTCAGTAGTGATTCAATCCCACCAAATACCTTAATGCAGATTCACTGCTATATAAACCTGTCTCGTCACATTTAGACATTCTAAGCGTTTCTGAAAACACTGGTTTTCATCATGGTTTCTTCACTTAAAATATACTTTCAGTTGTCAGAAAAGCAAAAGTAGAGATGAGCCAGAACAGGAATATACAGATCTGGAGCTCAACTTTCCCAGTAGGCCCATAATAGAAATAAGGGATAGCTTCAAAAATTAAATCCATCTCAAAACCAAAGATGTATAGGTCCTAGAATCTAATCTTCTGAATGTTATGGTCTGGGGAAGAAAAACAAAATCTTAAAACAATCTCTCTACACAGTACATTCTGCTGTTCTGAAAAAGAATGTAGAGTTCAAGAAAGGTGTTGTCTTGACAACCCTAGAAACTGCCATCCTCTATCAATAAAGAATATGTGCAAGAGCAGTACTAGTTTCCCCTACAAATCTAACTTGGAAGGATCACTTTAGAGATCAAGAAGGGAGTTTGTTCTCTTTACTGCTATTATTCAGTCTGGACTTTCTTGACTAAGGCTGCCATTGAAGACAGTAATTTTTGTGAAGTAAGCCCCTGATCATTATTTGCAAATGGACTGAGACCACCAACTCAGGCACCTGCTTTAGGAAGACCTCTGTTATAAACCTACCTCCACTATACATTATACTGCAAGTCTGATAATTGTGCTATAACTATATATTGCATTATTATTTTATTATTGGTTTGTTACTACTACTCAGTACAAGTTTAATGCAGTACAAAACACAGAAGAAAACAGAATCGAGTATTGCCAATACCAGACATTAAAAAATGAGATAATTTTAAAATCATGAGATTTTAAAAGTTGTTTTTAATTGCCTTCTGGATTTGGAGTCTTTAGAATTCATGCTTTTAACTTTTTCTTTGCAATCATGAGGTTTAGAAACTCACTGTTTTCTTTTAAATGAAAGATGAGATTCTCACATAATCATATGACTCCAGAAGCTGAGGCTTTAAAAAAAGAAAAGAAAAGATCAGCTATTATCAGACTGCCAATAAGATCACAAAAGTTGGCAATAATGGAGCCAAGCCCCAAGGAGCTAACATCTATGTTAGACACTGTGACGTTGCACCCCATAATGCTTTATGGAAATATGCTTATGAATGTATATATTACATAACTGGAATATGTTTTATGCTACATATGCCATGTAACATATCTCTGCAAAGGTTATGATCTACTGAACATATTCATCCTATTTGTATGCATGTGTCATTTTTGTATTCGAAGTTATGAATATTGGCTGTGTACTTGTTTGAGTTTAAGGGTATGTCTACACTAGAAACTTCAGCCACGGGAACGCTCCTACAGCAGTGCTTTGAAGTGCGAGTGTGGTCACACGCAAGCGCTGGGAGAGAGCTCTCCCAATGCTCCTGGTAATCCACCTCCATGAGGGCATTAGCTCCCAGCACTAGGAGCGTTGTTCCCAGCACTCAGAGCCTGTCTACACTAGAACTTTACAGCACTCAGACTTGCTGCGCTCAAAGGGGTGATTTTTCACACCCCTGAGCCAGCAAATTAGAGCGCTATAAAATGTAAGTGTAGACAAGCCCTAGGTTGGCATTTGGTCAGCTTCTTGAGAAAGGAATGTGCAAATAAAGTGCCTGATCAAGAAACTCTTAACTGACAATGTATCTTGGAAGACTCCAATCCACATAAGAAGTCTTCCTGGAGACATTCAAGATAGCAAGTGGGCAATGGCTGCTGCCTGTAAAAACTTACTCATGCATGGACATGTGACTTGCCCATGTGACTCCAAAACTCCACCTTGGAGCTGGATTTTGCATAGGAGAGAGGAGGGGGTCTCCATCCACAAGAGAAAGTCTATTTAAGCCCCTGGGAGACCCCACCATTTTGTCTTCAGCTGGCTCAAGAGATAGCCTCTCCACCCCCAAAGGATACCTGAAAGAAACTGGAACAAAGGACAGTGACCATGGGGGTGTGAGTGATTGCTGGACCCAGACTGGAAGGAGGCTAGTTTGTAAAAGAAGCTTACTGGAACATCTCTGAGGGTGAGATTTCATCTATAATCATTTTCTTACTGTATTAGGTTTAGACTTGCATGTTTTATTTTATTTTACTTGGTAATTCACTTTGTTCTGTCTGTTACTACTTGGAACCACTTAAATCCTACTTTTTGTATTTAATAAAATCACTTTTTACTTATTAATTAACCCAGGGTATGTATTAATACCTGGTGGGGGGGGGGAAACAGCTGTGCATATCTCTCTATCAGTGTTATAGAGGGCGAACAACTTATGAGTATACCCTGTATTATTTGGAGTTTAAACCCCAATGGGAGCTGGGCATCTGAGTGTTGGAGACAGGAACACTTCTTAAGCTGTTTTCAGTTAAGCCTGCACCTTTTGGGGGACGTTGTTCAGACCCGGGTCTGGGTTTGTGGCAGGCTGGCTTGTTTGGCTCAAGCAGGCAAGGTTCTGGAGTCCCAAGCTGGCAGGGAAAATGGCTTAGAGGTAGTCCCAGCATATCAGTTGGCAGTTCCCAAGGGGTTTTCTGTGACCCAAACCATCACGGTGGATATGTTTTATGCTACATATGCCATGTAACATATACATTCATAAGCATATTTCCATAAAGCATTATGGGGTGCAACGTCACAGACACAAAGGACCAAATTCTGTTGTCAGCTATAATGGTGTAAGTATGGAATAGCACACTTACAGATTTCCACCACTGTGAGAGCAGAAATGAGCCAGCTCTGAACCTAGTATTATACTTGAAGACATTAGATTGATACATTTTTAATTTTCCGAAGAAACTAAAAATGTGTGTGTGGGGGGGCGGAATCAATAATTTTTTGCAAACATTTTCTTTTGGGTAAAAAAGCCATTTTTCTATTAATAAAAATTTGATTGAAAAATTGACCAGCGATATTATATATACAAACATAAAAGGCCTGATAGTCACTTTAAGCCACTGGCTGATGTAGATGCTCCAGAATACATTGTGTCCAGCTCAGTACTTAGACCTGTGAAAGAATGCAGCATTGGTTATTCTCTACTGGCTGGTGCAAGAGAGGATGGCGGCTCCTCCCAGTCTCCTTTGGGAAGGCTAGTACTGGTGAGGCACAATCCTTATGCTTACAGAGTTCAAGGATAAATATGGTGAATAGCTGCTATGCAGGGGTGAAGAAAGTGAAGAAGACTTCTGGAGTAAGAAGAAATGCAAGCAGAGATGTAAGTTATTTAGAAATCCCAGAAGTTGTTTGTCCTTAGCGGCAAGTGCTGAAAACATCTATTGAATGAGATGTGGAGAATCAGGTAAGGTCTATGCCAGTGTCCCACAAGCAAGGAACACAAGCAGCAATAGGTATGCTTTAATAAAGTCCCCTTGGCTCCTACAAGTTATGCTGATATTTTTCCCCCCAGAGTTATCACTTAATCCCTGGCTGCAGGGCTACTTCCTTTGCATGCTATCCTATATTTATCCACCCCCTAAAACTAAGATCATTAGATCATCAAAAGTGTAATACATCTCCCTTGATCTGCCAGTTCAGGCTAGTTTTCCAGCATGATTAGAGGGCACCACATTCAGTGGTGCTCCTAGCTTCAGTGTGTTTGCTTTTTTGGGTGTTTCTTTTAGGGATATACTTCAATCACATTACATAAATCAGATTACCATTAGAAAATGGAACAGCCTTTTATGGTCCAGCCTGCAGCTGAACTTGTTCTTTCATTTATAATTATTTAAAGTTGCAATTATTTAGTGATAAAGCCTTTACCTCATTCCTTTTTTATTTTTGTTTTGTTTTCTAAGGAAAAGCTAAGCATTTTCAGTCTCAGCAGGAAATCAAAATTACAGAACCAAACCAAAAAAACAAAAAAAAAAGAGAGAGAGAGAATCAACTTCTATTAAGGGAACACATGCAACAGACCTGACTGCTGTGTGATGCTGGATCTAAACACGCCACTCTTGATTGAAATTGTGTGTTGTTAGAGTGCCG
This sequence comes from Terrapene triunguis, assembly GCF_002925995.2. Lineage (NCBI taxonomy): Eukaryota > Metazoa > Chordata > Testudines > Emydidae > Terrapene > Terrapene triunguis. The sequence goes on from NW_020664436.1 coordinate 51,363,408, forward strand.
TTTGCCTCATGTAGGGTGGAAGAAGAGCTTGAGAATAAGCTCTTATAATAGCATGGGCTTCTATGGCAGAGCTCAACTGTGGATTACTTTCCCAAATTATACAAAAATGAGCCCATGGAACATTTCACACTACAGTTATAAATATAAAAAGGATAGGGAAGACATGGCATTGCATTTTGGCCAGTGTATGCAAGTATTATTTTTCATTCCTACAAGTCAACTGAAAATCCATAAACACTGGATGGGGTGCAGTGATATTTCCTTGTGACCTGGCTGGTTCAATATGGTTTGTTTGCCAAGCTAGAAAGGTTAAGGAGGAACTGCCAAGATACTTGCTGATTGGCTGCTTTTCTGGAAGCATTGACACAGAGTGTAGTCCGGGAACATAACTAGAGATGGCATTGAGTCAGAGCTAGGTCTTCAGTGCTCCTGGGGATACAAGTTAAATGTGGGCTGTACAGTCTATGCTCTTCAAAGCCATCTGGAAAAAATGAGATTAATACCAAGGTATAGCAACAATGTGGCTCCTCCTATGTAAACAATGTAATTGGGTTAAGGGTGTTGAAGAAATGGAAACTGAGAGAACACTATGATCCCAGGGTGGTTTTATTGGTTCTGCGAGAAGCTACTTCCTGTCTTGGTTTACAGGAATTACAGTAATATTATGTAATGACTTTATACTTGTTGTGTTACATTTTCAATCTGCAGTTAAAATATTACAGACACATAAAAACAGATTAGGGTTATTGTGAGATCTGGGAAGGAGCATTGTCTAATGGCTAAAGTAGAAGTTTGGGAGTCAGGAAATCAGCCCTTTGTTCATAACTCTCTCTGAGTCCTGATGTGTGACCTTGAGCAAGTCACTTAATCTCTCTGTGCCTCTGTTTGAACCTCTGATTGGCAATCTCTGTCATGTGGGAGAACAGTGCCTGCTGTGAAAGGGGTGGTGATCCATCCCGTGGCTTCCACCTAAGGAGAACATCTTTGAAATCTGCTTCGCACTCCACTGGATGAAGCTTCCTGTGAGACGTGCTGAATCAGCACATCTCACAGGGTATGTCTACACTACAAAATTAAGTCGGATTTATAGAAGCCGGTTTTATAGAAACCGGTTGTATGCAGCCGATTGTGTGTGTCCCCACATAAAATGCTCTAAGTGCATGAAGTCGGCGGACCGCGTCCACAGTACCGAGGCTAGCGTCGACTTCCGGCGCATTGCACTATGGTACCTATCCCACTGTTCCCGGAGTCTCCGGCGCCCATTGGAATTCTGGGTTGAGATCGCAATGCCCGAATGATGCAAAGCAGTGCCACTAGGGGTTCTGGGTACATTGCGTCAGGCCCCTCCCCCGCCGTCACAGCAACGGCAGACAATAGATTCGCGCCTTTTTACCTGGGTTACCTGTGCAGACAACATACCACGCCAAGCATTGAGCCCGCTCAGCTCAGCTCACCGTCACCATATGTCTTCCGGGTGCCGGCAAACGTGGGACTGCATTGCTAAACAGCAGCAGCAGCTTACTGCCTTTTGGCGGTAGACGGTGCAGCATGACTGGTAGCCTTCATTGGCGATCTGGGTGCTGGCAGCTGTGGGGCTGGCAGCCGTGGGGCTGCATTGCACCAGCCCCTTGCCTTTTGGTAGAAGATGGTATATTACGACTGGTATCCATCGTCGTCGTACTGCAGTGGCTGTCGATCATGGGCACCCGGGCAGACAATGATGGTTATCAGTCGTAGTATGCTATTTTCTGCCAGGCGCCCTGTTGGATCATTGCATGTTAGCAGAGTCGTAGCATGCTATTTTCTGCCAAGTGCCCAGTATTGTCTGCTAAGCACCCAGAAGAGGCCGATGGCGATCTGGGTGCTGGCAGACATGGGGCTGGCAGACGTGGGGCTAGATTGCTACACAGCAGCAACCCCTTGCCTTTTGGGTAGTAGATAGCATATTACGATTGGTATCCATCATTGTCATATTGCAGTGGGTATCAGATCGTGCAATAGACCTGAAGGCTTACTGCCAAGCGCCCAGTATTTGCTGCCAAGCACCCAGAAAATGCCAAGGGCTATCAGTCATGCTGCACCGTCGTCTTAAGATGTAAAAAATAGATTTATTCTGCATTCATTTGCTTCCCCCCTCCCTCCTGCTAAACCCAGGCTTTTGAGTTCAATCTTTGGGGGGGGGGGGGCATTCTGTGTGACAGTTGTTTGTCTTTCTCCCTGATGCAAAGCCACCTTTCTTGATTTTAATTCCCTGTACCTGTACGCCATGTCGTCACTCGCCCCTCCCTCCCCCCCTCTCTCCCTACCTGTACGCCATGTCGTCACTTGGCCCTCCCTCCCTCCCTCTCTCCCTCCCTCCCTTCTTCCCCTGGTCCGTCAGATACTACTTTCGCGCCTTTTTTCAGACCAGACGCCATAGCCAGCACTGGGATCATGGAGCCCGCTCAGATCACCGCGGCAATTATGAGCACTATGAACACCACGCGCATTGCCCTGGAGTATATGCAGAGCCTCCTGGACATGCCAAAGCCAAACCAGGACCAGCTGAGGAGGAGGCGATTGCAGCGCGGCGACGATAGTGATGAGGAAATTGACATGGACCTCTCACAAGGCACAGGCCCCAGCAATGTGGAAATCATGGTGTTACTGGGGCAGGTTCATGCCGTGGACCGCCGATTCTGGGCCCGGGAAACAAGCACAGACTGGTGGGACCGCATCGTGTTGCAGGTCTGGGACGATGCCCAGTGGCTGAGAAACTTTCGCATGCGTAAGGGCACTTTCATGGAACTTTGTGACTTGCTTTCCCCTGCCCTGAAGCGCCAGAATACCAGGATGAGAGCAGCCCTCACAGTTGAGAAGCGAGTGGCGATAGCCCTGTGGAAGCTTGCAACGCCAGACAGCTACCGGTCAGTCGGGAATCAATTTGGAGTGGGCAAATCTACTGTGGGGGCTGCTGTGATCCAAGTTGCCAGGGCAATGAGAGACCTGGTGATATCAAGGGTAGTGACTCTGGGAAACGTGCAGACCATAGTGGATGGCTTTGCTGCAATGGGATTCCCAAACTGTGGCGGGGCGATAGACGGAACCCATATCCCTATCTTGGCACCGGCGCACCAAGCCACCGACTACATAAACCGCAAGGGGTACTTTTCAATGCTGCTGCAAGCCCTGGTGGATCACAAGGGACGTTTCACCGACATCAACGTGGGCTGGCCGGGAAGGGTACATGATGCTCGCGTCTTCAGGCAGTCTCTTCTGTTTTGAAAGCTGGAGGAAGGGACTTTCTTCCCGGACCAGAAAATAACCATTGGGGATGTTGAAATGCCTATCGTTATCCTTGGGGACCCAGCCTACCCCTTAATGCCATGGCTCATGAAGCCGTACACAGGCAGCCTGGACAGTAGTCAGGACCTGTTCAACTACAGGCTGAGCAAGTGCAGAATGGTGGTGGAATGTGCATTTGGCCGTTTAAAAGCGCGCTGGCGCAGCTTACTGACTCGCTCAGACCTTAGCGAAAAGAATATCCCCATTGTTATTGCTGCTTGCTGTACGCTCCACAATATATGTGAAAGTAAGGGGGAGACATTTATGGCGGGGTGGGAGGTTGAGGCAAATCGCCTGGCCGCTGATTACGCGCAGCCAGACACCAGGGCGGTTAGAGGAGCACAGCAGGGCGCGGTGCGCATCAGAGAAGCGTTGAAAACCAGTTTTGTGACTGGCCAGGCTATGGTGTGAAACTTCTGTTTGTAGCTCCTTGATGAACCCTCTGCCCCTCCCCCACCACCCGGTTAACTCTACTTCCCTGCAAACCAACCACCCCACCCTCCCCTACTACCCTCCCCCCTTCGAGCACCACTTGCAGAGGCAATAAAGTCATTGTTACTTCACATTCATGCATTCTTTATTAATTCAGCACACAACTAGGGGGATAATTGGAAAGTAGCCCGGGATGGGTGGGGGAGGAGGGAAGGAAAAGGACACACTCCAATTTAAAACTTTAAAACTTATTGCTATGGAAATCATCTAGGGTGGAGTGAGTGGGTGGCCGAAGGCCCCCCCACCGTGTTCTTGGGCGTCTGGGTGAGGAGGCAATGGGACTTGGGGAGGATGGCTGCTGGTTACAGAGGGGCTGTAGCGGCGGTCTCTGCTCCTGCTGCCTTTCCTGCAGCTCAACCATACGCAGGAGCATATCACTTTGATGCTCCAGCAGCCGGAGCATCGACTCTTGCTTTCTGATTACAAGTTGACGCCACCTCTCCTCTTCAGCCCGCGTTTCAGCACGCAACGTCTCCTCTTCAGCCCGCGATTCAGCACGCCACCTCTCCTCTCGCTCATATTGGGCTTTTTTAAAATCAGTCATTGACTGCCTCCACGCATTCAGCTGTGCTCTGTCAGCGTGGGAGGCAGTCTGTAGTTCAGTAAACATTTCGTCATGCGTCCTTCGCTTCCTTCTTCGAATATTCACTAGCCTCTGCGAAGGAGTAAGATTTGCAGCTGGTGGAGAAGGGAGAGGTTGTTAAAAAACATACATTTTAGAGACAATGGGTAGACTCTTTCACGTTAGATTTTGCTGTTCACAACATCACACAGCACATGTGCTTTCGTTACAAGGTCGCATTTTTCCTCTTATATTGAGAGTCTCCTGGTTTGGTGTGAGAGATCACTCACGCAGTGCCAGGACACAGATTTCAGCTTGCAGGCAGCCATGGTAAGACATACAGTCTTTGGGCTTTTTTAACCTTCTTAACATGTGGGGATGGTTTCAAACAGTTCTGCCCTCATTTCCCATACCAAGCACCCGTGCCATTTAAAATGGGTTTGCAATGTAAAAGGAGGGGCTGCGATTTCAGGTTTAACATGCAGCACAAACCCAACTAACTCCCCTCCCCCACACACCCAATTCTCTGGGATGGTCACTTCACCCCTCCCCCCCACCGCGTGGTTAACAGCGGGGAATATTTCTGTTCAGCAGAGCAGGAAGGGGCACCTCTGAATGTCCCCTTAATAAAATCACCCCATTTCAACCAGGTGACCGTGAATGATATCACTCTCCTGAGGATAACAAAGAGCGATAAGGAATGGATGTTGTCTGCATGCCAGCAAACACCGGGACCATACGCTGCCATGCTTTGTTATGCAATGATTCCAGACTACGTGCTACTGGCCTGGCGTGGTAAAGTGTCCTACCATGGCGGACGGGATAAGGCAGCCCTCCCCAGAAACCTTTTGCAAAGGCTTTGGGAGCACATGAAGGAGAGCTTTCTGGAGATGTCCCTGGAGGATTTCCGCTCCATCCCCATACACGTTAACAGACTTTTCCAGTAGCTGTACTGGCCGCGATTGCCAGGGCAAATTAATCATTAAACACGCTTGTTTTTAAACCATGTGTAATTTTTGCAAAGGTACACTCACCAGAGGTCCCCTGTGTGCCCTCAGGGTCTTGGGTGAGTTCGGGGGTTACTGTTTCCAGGTCCAGGGTGACAAACATATCCTGGCTGTTGGGGTAACTGGTTTCTCCGCTTCCTTGCTGCTGTGAGCTATCTATGTTCTCTCCATCCTCATCTTCCTCGTCCGCCGAACCCGCTTCCCCGTTTCCAGAGAGGGACTGATAGCACACGCTTGGGCTAGTGGTGGCTGCACCCCCTAGAATGGCATGCAGCTCTGCGTAGTAGCAGCATGTTTGCGGCTCAGCCCCGGACCTTCCGTTTGCGTCTCTGGCTTTGTGGTAGGCTTGCCTTAGCTCCTTAATTTTCACGCGGCACTGCTGTGCGTCCCTGTTATGGCCTCTGTCCTTCATGGCCTTGGAGATCTTTTCTAATGTTTTGCCGTTTCTTTTACTTTCGGAGTTCGGCGAGCACTGCTTCATCTCCCCAGATGGCGATCAGATCCCGTACCTCCCGCTCGGTCCAGGCTGGAGCTCTTCTGTGATCCTGGGACTGGGACTGGGACTCCATCACGGTTACCTGTGCTGATGGGCTCTGCATGGTCACCTGTGCTCTCCACGCTGAGCAAACAGGAAATGAAATTCAAACGTTCGCGGGGCTTTTCCTGTCCACCTGGCCAGTGCATCTGAGATGAGAGTGCTGTCCAGAGCGGTCACAATGAAGCACTGTGGGATAGCTCCCGGAGGCCAGTAATGTCGAATTCCATCCACACTAACCCAATTCCGACCCCCTAAGGCCGATTTTATCGCTAATCCCCTTGTCGAGGTGGTGTTAGGAAACCGGTTTAAAGGGCCCTTTAAGTCGACAGACAGGGCTTCGTAGTGTAAACGTGTCCAGGCTTAAGTCGATTTAACGCGGCTAAAGTCGACCTAAACTCGTAGTGTAGACCAGGCCACAGTTTCCCATGGCTACTTTTTAGGGCTGCACTGGGCCCCTTGGCAAAATGGAATTACTCCAGGTACTGCTGCAATGGACCCACAACCTGGATTATGCCACCTTCCACTAGTGCAACTCAGGGAATGCACTGGCAGAGAGACTATTACCTCAGTGTTCTGTGATGAGATACTTCTGCACATGCAGCTCAAAACTTATAGATTCATAGATTCAAGGACTTCACTGTCTCCTCCCTCCCCTCCCACCACCTGCCCAAGTCTTGTCCAGTTACTGTCCTGTATCACTCCCAACACTGGTTCAAAGGTTTCTCCCGCTCACTGAATGTCTGTGTTTTGGATTATTTCCCCCCAGACATAGTAACCCTCATTTTTCTATATTGAGTCCCAGTGTGTAATTTTCACATACGTTGTATTTGCTGATGATTGTAGCTTCCCCCAAATTAGTATAAGCTGTGAATTTCACTAACATGCTGTTTACTTCCTCTTCTAGATATTAAACGAGTCAGGACTGTTAAACAAGGGCATGTAATGTGTGTTGTCACCCTCATATGAAAGGGCTTCTAGAAGGGCACTCTCTGTGCCTCTGTTTGAACCTCTTATTGGCAAGAGGTTTTTGAGCTTTAAGGCCCAGATCCAACAAATAACTTAAGCATGTACTTATCTTTAAGCATTTGAATAGCCCCTGACTGAAATAGGACCACCCATATGCCTAAAGTTAAGCACAGGCTTTTTAGTGCTCTTTTAGATTAGTACCTTGGGCCCTGATCCAAAGCCCATTAAAAACCAATGAGACTTTTCCCATTAATTTCGATGGGCTTTGGATCAGACCCTCGGTGAGCATCCTACATGTTTGGATGCTTATTCAGTTCTGATTGGTCTTGTGGAAATTTTATGCTCTAATTATTTGTGTTTTAATGTTTACTCAAAGCTCTGGATAGGTGCTTTTTAAGAAAAAAAGAATAAATACATATAAATATGGGGGCCTCCCTTTCCCTCTGTGATGCAGGGCCAGACTCATGACATACACATCTTGTGCTTGGCTTCACACTGTGCATCTGTTACCCTACATACCAATGTGCTTGCCAGCTGTTGCGAAAGTAGAACCAGGAGAGTTGTTCTTATGTTGCCATGGAAATATTATTATTTGTGGTGCACCTTGCGCGGCGAAGTTGAGAAACAGCGTCATGTATGAAAACTTTATGAGGTCACCACATAGACATCAGTGCTTCTTGAATGAAGAAAAGCTTGAAAATAGCTTGTTGAGGTGTGGTCTTTTTTCAAACAAGGAGGTCACCGACTCAGAAGGTTTGTGCTGGAAAGGGAGCTTGTCAACTTTAGTGTGCACGGAAGGATTCTGAAAGTAGTGACAGGGTGAGGAGAGAGTATTAGAAATGTTAATATAGCCTCCAAATAGTAACACCACTGTAAGACAGGTGTGGAAATGGTAACTGAATTTTCCCCAGCTGATCAGCTTTGTGCCAGGAATTGTCTCTTAGGGTACATCTACACTGCAGCTAGGAGGTGTAGTTCCCAGCTCAGTAGAGATACATGTGCTAAAAACAGCAGTGTAGCTCTGGGCTAGTTACTCAAGTACCTAAGGATCTCAGATGAGATTGCACTAAGGGAGCTAGCTTGAGCCAACACCTTGGTGTGTCACCACCATACGGCTACTTTGAGTGCACTAGTTCTATCAAAGGCAGCACTAACGCATGCACATCTACTTCAACAGGGAATTACACCTCCCAGCTGCAGCAAGCATGCACTCTTAGCTATGTCTGTGCAGTACTCAGCACAATGGGGTCCCTAGTCCAAAGAGAACCCTTTGGGCATACCATAATATAGATGTTTACTACTATACAAGAGTAACTCTGTGTGGGAATAACCATTTACAGGCCTGTGCCCCAAGTACTAGCAGCATTAGCTAAATTGCAAGACTTTAACTTCAGAGTTCCAAAAACTTTCCTTTTTGCCTGTTTCCTCATCCTTAACAACAATTGATTTTGTACATTTCCCTTTGGCCAAGCTTTTTTTCCTATGTGCTTTTGACAGAGACTATTTACAAGAGGGGTGGATACTTCTGGCTTCTTAAGGGAAGCTCATGGGCTGTGTGTGGGGAGCCTGACGCCAGATATTTAAACCTTAGCTGTAGGTCTTCCTTTTTACTTTGAATAAACAATGATAATCCATTATTTACAGACTGCATTGTAAACAACTGTGGCTGAAACGTCCTCTTCTGGGAGTCTGGTATCATAAACCCAACAAGAGAAGACGGAAGGGCCAACCCATTGAGGGGAATAGGACTAATCTGAAGACATTTTAAAACAATCAGCAAACACTCAGTGGTTCCATTTATGCAGAACATAAACAAGTAAGTAAAACTGAAGATACCTGTGGGGAAATCCTGGCACCACTGAAGTCAATGGGAGCTTTGCCATTGACTTTAATGGGACCAGGATTAAACTCCTTGCCATTTTTTAAGATTTACTTTAGATCATAAAATGAATGGCAAGTATCTGATGCTGTGACTCAGCTACTGCTTTCATTTGCACATTCTCCACCCACCTACACACCCAGTGACCCCTGTTATGTACCTAACCCTTGAGATCTAATTTCACTTTTGTTTTTTAAAGATTGACTTAAAGGGAAGGGAGAATCATGCAAAATACGGTGGGATATTTACTGAACACAGAGAGAAAAGAAAATGGATTCGAGTCTGCAACTGCTGCTAACAAAGTTAGAGCACTGGACTTGAAAGGCTTATTAACAAAAACAACGAGGAGTCCGGTGGCCCCTTAAAGACTAACAGATTTATTTGGGCACAAGCTTTCGTGGGCTGAAGAAGTGGGTTTTTTTCCCCACGAAAGCTTATGCCCAAATAAATCTGTTAATCTTTAAGGTGCCACCGGACTCCTCATTGTGTTTGTGGATACAGACTAACATGGCTACCTCTCTGATGCTTATTAACAGTAAATCAAGCTCAGGTCCCTTACTCCAAGTTAAAAGATAACATGGTTTGGTATGCATAAGAACTTTACTGTCCAAGAGGGTCAAAGTATAGAGATGACTGCATTAGAATCAGAGATCATATAAAAAGATCAGTGAATTTCATGAGTCATCCAGTACTGAATCTAATCCTCAAATACAGCCATCTCTAAACTTTGAGCCACCTGGATAGTAAAATTGCTGCCCATGGCAGACCACGTTAAGAGTGATTCTACATAAGCCCTGCAAGGTCATTGCTTTAACGTTGCTGGCAGCTGCCATCTATAGTTCTTAGGATAAATTTCCTTATGCATAGCTTTTTGCAAGTTGCTCCCTGCAAGACACTTACAAACCCCAGACGTTTGCCCTAAATAATCTTTCCTAATGGAAATAATATGAAGTACTGACAACTGGAAATCAGTGAGGCTACACAGCTTCTGCCTCAGCACGGAGTAGGCCATTTATGAATCTCTCCTCAGCGAGTTGTTAAAAAAAATACTGAAAATAGCTAGATATAGGTGATGCTGATGAAGAAGAGCTTCAGGTTGCTATGGAAACTCAAATGTAATTGGTCTCGTGAAATGTGATTAAGAAAAGTTTTAACTGGTTAGAAAAATACGATTATTTTTCACTATTGTATCAGTAATTAACTTTTAGATGCCATGGATTATGCAAAACTTCCCCAAACATTTAATTACGAGAAAATACAGGAAGCTGATAATCCTTTGTCATTTGAGAATTGCGTATTTCATACCTTAAAACCTTCCTCTGAACGTTTGCAAACTTTGAGTTTCATTATTTTAGTACACAACGGCAGCCTTTTGTGCATTTTGGTTTTGCTCTGTGTCACAGGGTTAGCTGGCCCTTTAAAGGGGGTTGGAACTCAGCCTCACCTATGCGAGGTTTAGCCCACCTTCCTGCTGGGAGATATACAGGCAGCCTGTGGCCAGCTGGAGGAGATTCCAGGAAAAGTAGACTTGGGAGTGAATGCTCCAGAAAGAATGAGAAACCAGTAGGAAAGGGTACAGGATTACATCCAGGCTGAGCCCACAGGAAGAAACTTTGGGAAGGAAAGAGAGCGGTTTGTGTTTCCAGCCCAATTGTTTAGGGTCCTGGGGCTGGAAACCTGTGGTAGAGAGTGGGCTCGGGGGTCCCTCTATGCTTTTACCTCTGTCTCTCATGCAGCATCAACTGTTGATTAAATGTAAGAATGGTCACACTGCAACTGACCTTGAAGTCTGTTTAGTTTGGTATCTTGATTTCTGAGGATCTCTCTTTTGACCAACTAGAATTAAAACACACATAACACCCTCTCTTAGTAGCCTGCATGATTACTCAATGCACTGCGTTGTCAGGTATTTCTCTTAGTTATCATTTGCTCCAGTAGAGTCCATTATATGCCAAGTATTGGTGAAATCCTGGTCCCTCTAAAGTCAAAGGGAGTACTTGCTCTAAAAAGCTTGCAATCTCTGTAGACCAAACAGATAAAGGCTAGGGGAAGTAAAAAATGTTTTCAAATGTAAGTTTATTTGTGGTCAAATGTGTGGGTGAATCAAAGTTGGAATGGTAGCAAACACAGGAGAAGAAAATTCACTGTTAAGTGATCTAGAGAGTGGAATGGAGCAAGCTAGCAATGAAGAGAGGCTTGGAAGTAATAACCTGAAAGTCCCAGAGGTTGATGAGCAAACAAACCTCGGAAACACTAACAAATAAATGTAACCCCGCAATCACATCCATCACATTAGAGAGTTTATTTTCATCCTGTCCTAATATTATTTTTTCATGTAACCAAGCAACTCCTACCTACTATGGAGTAAGATGTGAAATTAGCCTGAGGAAGGGAGATGGCTTTAATATGGAAAATGTCTAAGAGCCAGGGAGTTTAGCAATAGCCATTTTTTCAGTGCCCCTTTCCATTGATCTTTTCAGAGCTGACTCCTCAACTTTGATCCTTAATATCAGAATTGTAATAATGTTCTGAGCTTTATTTGATTATCCCTAGCTAGTGAGTTTGGACAACCCCCCCAAGACCCTCAGGAGGTCTAAAGGGTGGCGTGTGCTGTAGATTACGCAACCCCTAACAACAGACACAGCTCGCACATCTTGATTTTTCCAACACACATTGTCTATGACTATGCTTATCTGATGCTTGTACAAGTCAATTGCATTAACTGTGTGTAGGAGAGGATGTGCTTCTACTGACATCTTTTATCTGAAATGAAATCTTATAGCTTTCATCCTGCAAGTGAAAATCCCGTCTATAAATTCTCCTCATTAGCTCAGCCCTCTTACTGGGCACACTGAACTTGTCTCCCTCATAGCACTGGATGTTCTGCTCTGCCTAATATTAATCCTTTGTATTGAAGGGACCAACCAGAGTCCTACCAGAGTGAGTCCTACCAGACTCAGCAGTCACATATCTGGGTGAACTGGCCCTATAGCAATGACATCCATGCTTAATTGCAGTGTAATATTTGGTACAGAAATATCCTTGTCTACCCAGCGTGAGCTTTTTGGGAACAAATCTTCATTTCCTTCATGTATATTTCAGTGTTAACTCTCATTAGCAGTTGTTCACTATATAGCATCTCTAGGAAATGCAATAGCAATTATTAAGTTTCAAACAACAAAACAAAAAGCATGTGTCGACAGGTAGATAAAATCTGATAGTTCAGCATTACGGCTCTGAAACATATGCTGCCTGAGAGATGGAGGGGAGAGCAGGAATTTTTATCTTTAAGCCTACCCAACATTAGACATTCTCAAGGGACAAACAAAGTCTCTTTAGAGCCAAGATATTCCCTTGGATTTTGAGCATATCACTAAATTATTCAGCACTTCTTCTAAACTTTGCTCCAGAAAGACATCTTCGTGATCTGAAACACTCTCTTTTATTTTGCATTTGAATGTGCACTCTCTTTTATTTTGCATTTGAATTGAATCACATGTCACATTGGCATGATTTTGTACATATGCTGAGTATGCACCACAGTTAATTCTCCTCTGGAAGAAATGCAAGGGGAAGATAAATATAAAAATAAGATTAACAGCATAGCTGAAACTAAATTAAGTTAGGCTCAAAAGTTCATGGAGCACAGATGAGGATAAAAAAAGATAGAGGAAAATATTTAGTGAGCTTCCTTCAGCAGAAATGCCAGTATTGGGAAGTAGGCCAACCTTCCTGCAGGTGATGATTTTCACCCTGATTCTACACAAAATTTTGCTATGAGATTATGTACTGCACTGGAGCCAGAAGAACTGGAAGTATGCTCCTTATATAGCATTGCTGTGAACTCTTCAACCACTGCCACATTCCACCCTAGCAATGGTTGCATCTCAGTGGTTGGTGAAGTAGTTCCTGTGTGCAGAGATGGAGAGTACACAATCCTTCCTGTTGAAAGATGCTACATAAACATAATCTATCATTAGTTCTATATTTCTGTTATTAATAATGTTGTTGGCCAATGTCACTTTTCTCAATCAGATGGGGCCTGATCCAAACCCCTTGCAAGTCAATGGAAAGACTCCCACAGATTTAATGGGGATTGGATCAGGCCCATGTTGAACAACAAATGCAGCTACTGAAAACAGAGTGGTCCAGATACTCTGGTGTGCTAATCTTCCCCTCAGTGCTGCAGGGGAGTAGGGGTGTCAGGGAACCACTTACAGATTCCTGATTCTTAGGGTGGGGTCTTGCCACCCTGCACCTCAGCAAAGGCTGTTCTAACTCCTGATTACTAGCTATTGTCCCCAAGGCTCATACTCTGGCCACACCCACTCCTGCCTTGACATGCCGTCAATGTGTTTTCTCCACAAAGGTCAGTTGGGGGTATGGCAGAGCAGGAGCCACCTGTGCTGGCTCTGCGCCGGCTGACAGTTCCCCTGCATTAGAGAAATTCTCATCTGGGCAGAACTAGCTGCTTTTCAAGTCCTTTGCTCAGGTGACACAAGGGGCCAGGATGCAAAGGAGAAGCCAGCCCACAATCTTCAGACAAAACTCTGAACAAAACACTAAGGTCACTTTGGAAGGATCATCCAAGGTTGTTTTTTAGTTTTTAATGTCTTCCATGTTTAATATTGTTCATATCTGTAAGAGGGGCATTTCCCAAATATGTTTGTTTTATGTTCCTTGTCGATTCTTCCTGGGACCCGGCACTCACAAACTCTAGAAAAGTCCACTTTGTGTATGATTCTTCATGCTTGAGCAGAATTGCAGTCTAAATAAGCAGCAAGGTCACCAGGGGTTATTCATCAGTCTCCCCTAATGAGCTGTTCTTCCTTTTCAGCATGCATGTGTGGTGTTGCTGATGCAGGTTTCCCATTTAGAGGCTTGTCACAATTGCTAGTTTCACCTGACCTGAAATGTTTAAACCCTCTGTATACATCTCCTGAGATCACGGCTTCATCATCAGACAGTTTGCATACACTTTTGAATCTCCTTGCCACTCTAGCTTTATATGTAGAGGAGTTCTACCACCACACATCGCTTAAAATTCAATTCTGACCTGAAAAGTAACTCAGTAAAAATGGCACCTTCTCTCTCTCGACATACCTTCTCCCTGTGAGCGGCTTGTGGCATTTACTGATGTTAGTGGCAGTTTATTTTACTATTTTGCATAGGCAGCACGTGAATACCCCCTTCAGGGAGGCTAGCCCCCAGGCCCTGCCCCCAGCTCCACTCCTTCCACACACACCCACACACCAGAGCCCTGAGGCCTCCCCACACCATGGTGGGAGGAGCCCCAGCCAAACCGCCCTGAGCCCCGGCCGCCCATCGGCCCCCAAGCACTGGCTCAACCCCCGGGCCACCTTCTAGCCCAACTACCACGCTGCTGGCCAGCCCCGAACCACCCTGGACCACCCCTGGCTGCCGGCCGAAGCAATTGGCTGGCCAAGCCCCAGCTTCAGGCCGCCAGCCGGAGCTAAGACCGCCAGCTTCAGGGAGAGCAGGAGCCAGGGCAGGACCACAGCCTGGGCTAGGGGAGGCTTGCCCTCCCCTGGCCTATGATACCCACCGCCCATGCTATTTTGTGGTCACTTTTGCACGGCAGAGTCAGTACAGCTATGGGAGAGGGAGCCTCATTTCAGTCTATCTTGTGCCTCGTTAAAAGAACTGGTTTTCTGAATTCTGATAGTGCCTATTAGTTACACCTGTGCAAGCCCCTCTGAAGGTTGCACAGGTGTCTTTGAGGACTGTCCTGGTTACCAGGCAAGCTGCACTTTAGGCCTTCTTGAGTGCCCCCCTCAGGTGACAGGTCTGGCAATCTTCACTTCCCTCAAGGGTAGAACCAAGTGGTCCCGCCTCTCTAGTGTTTATCTTCACTGTATTGTTAGCTCAAGCCACAACTCTAGTTTTACCCTAACCCTACTCCCGTCCACTCACAAAATCCTGTAGCTCCAATTATGTGGCACTTTAAGCTTGTGCTAGCTAGCATGTACTGCTGTCCCTTGTGCTAGTAATGCAGTGGGTACGCAGCTGCTAATGAAATCCCTGTGCTAATCCAATAACTCTGTGTGGTTCCAGTGTTTTGCAGTGTTGTCGTTCTCACTTGCACTAGGCTAGCTGGGGTGGAGTACCTCAAGTGTACTAACTCGAGCTAATTGTTGCAGTGAACATAAGCAGTGAATCTCTGGGCTGCAGCCCTCCCTATCTCCAAACTGTTAACCCAATAGGCCAAGCTGGGTTACCACCTAAAACCCAAGTTGGAAAAAACATCCTTTTGCTTCTCATCTGAACAGATTTGATATGGAAATAAACATGGAATTCCACAATGCCCTTGTCACACTCATTCATAATGACTCAAACCTTATGTTTAGCTGTGACACTCTGAGTCCATTTCCCAGACCTGAAGAGGAGCTCAGTGTAGCTCGAAAGCTTGACTCTCTCACCAACAGAAATTGGTCCAATAAAAAAGATATCCTCTCCCACATCTTATCAATATATCTGTCATCCAAACCCCAAAGCGCCCAGATCTGATCATGAAGTAACTTCTTCAGGCCATTACTGGGTTGACCCTGTGCAGTGTGTACTATGTCCTTCCTCAGTCTTCTATCAAAAGTAGTTAAGAATTAATCAATACTGTAACCCATTGTTGCCAATTAGTTACCTGTTTCTCATAAGTTTAAGATTCTCTGGCAGGGCACAGTTCCTTTGTTGCTAAAGGCAAAAGTCCAGAAGGAATACTGCAGCTTCAGTTTGAACTGTAATAGTCAGGGTCAAATTCTCATTTACACTAAAGCCCATTCACACGGCTCTGGCAGCGTAAAGGAGCCTTGAAGTAGGTACAATGTAACTTATGCTCACTGTCAAAACAGTGTTAAGGGGCCTTAATATAAATGAAAACCAGGCCCCAAAAGTTCATAGTAAAGATATTTACTTTAGAATACTAGGAGCTGTAACCACACACCGAGTCTTGCCAGTGGAAACCGGGGCATAGGGCCCAAAGCAATAGAAAGTCCACTGCAGGGTGGGAGAGTATTGCAGCAGTGCACAACCAGGAGACTAATGCCAGCATGAATCAGAAAACAAATCAAGTCACAGGTGTTGTGCAGATACCACAAACTCTTCTGGCTCACACACATACAGTTGCGGTCTAAATCTCAGAAATCAATCAACACTTATTACTCTGGAGCCAAATCAGGACACAATACTGGACATGTTCTGCTTCTTCTCAGCTTCTTTAGTTTCCACAGTTCCCTTTACAGTGTGTCTGTCTCAACTCTTCCAGTTCCTGAATCCTACTGCTCCTCTCTGCCCCAAACATTGGATGTGTTATATTCTCTTTATGCAAATAAGGTATTTATGCAATACTCAGATAGTGATTCTTTGTGGCTGCTGAATAGTCCTCTCAAATCGTTGGGCATGGCTACACTTGCAGATGTAGAGTGCTTTGAGTTAAACCAGCAGTAGGGAAAGCGCTACATTCTGTCCACACTGACAGCTGCAAGCGCACTGGCATAGCCACATTAGCAGCTCTTGCAATGGCCACAGAGAGCAATGCATTGTGGTAGCTATCCCAGAATGCAAGTGGCTGCAATGCGCTTTTCAAATGGGGGGGGGGTGGAGTGTGACATGGAGTGTGTTGTGTGTATATGTGGGGGGAGAGAGAGTGGGTTTTTGGGGGGCTGGGAGTATGTCAGCATGCTGTCTTATAAGTTCAGACAGCAACTGACCCCCCCCCTCCTCTCCCCTCGCCTCTCTCTCCCACACACAGCATTCCACAGTAATGGTTGCTTTGTCTCCGAGCAGATAAGAAGCCGGCTGTCAGAAATGGAGCTTTCAAAGGGCATATCCACATTGCTGCAGTGATTACAAACAATGGCAAGAGTGGCCACTTGACTTAAGGTGATTATGGGGCATTTTCGGAGGCTGATCAGAGCACAGTAATGCAACACCTCGTCCACACTGGAGCCGCAGCGCTCCAGCGGGGGGGCGCAGCAAACGTTATTCCACTTGCCGAGGTGGAGTACCAGCAGCGCTGTAGCCACGGAGTCAGAGCGCTCTACGTGCCTTGCCAGTGTGGACGGGGAGTGAGTTAGTGCGCCCGGGGCTCCTTTATTGCGCTGTAACTCGCAAGTGTAGCCAAGCCCTTTGATGTGGATGCGCTCTTCCCAAGCTGAGTGAGAAGTGGCGAGAGAATGGGTAAGACACATAGGGCATGTCTACACTGCAATTAAACACCCACAGCCAGTGTCAGCTGACTCAGGCTCGCGGGTCTTGAGTTATGGTGCTGTAAAACTATGGTGTTGACATTCAGGCTAGGGCTGGATCCCAAGCCCTGAGACCCTATGAAAAGGGAGGGTCCCAGAACCTGGGCTCCAATTTGAGCCCAAACATCTGCACTGCAATTTTACAGTGCAACAGCCCGAGCCCCATAAGCCTGAGTCAGCTGACTCAGGATCGCCACGGGTGTTTGCTTGCAGAATAGACATACCCGTAGCCTGAACCGTGTCCCCAAGCAGACAGCTTTGAAATAGAGCTGTCAGCCAGGGAGAGGGTGGAACAGTCCAGAGGCAGAGAAGTAGAGTGATACCCCTCCAAAGGATAACAGTTGTCTTGTTTTCATACCAACACATATTAGGGACCCTTGGGCCTATTTTTCCTCAGTTCCTTAAAGTCACTATGATTTCCCGGATATTCAAAGTGGAATGGGTTGGGAGAGGGACGAGGAACAGGTTTTGGAGGTTGTGGAGGGGATTGAAATAAAAATTTTTGCCGCCCCAGGCAAAAAAGAAGAGCGCCGCCCCGCCGTAACACCCCAAAACCTCTGGAGTGCCGGGCTGCTGAAACCCCCCGAGCGCCTCGCCGCACCGCCCAAACCCCCGCCCCCCCCCCGAGCGCCGG
>NW_020664436.1:51381170-51420843 GCF_002925995.2 Terrapene triunguis
GCCCCCCCCCCCCCCCCCCAACCCCCCCCCCCCCCCCCCGAGCGCCGGGCCGGGCCAAGCCGCCCAAACCCCCGGAGCGCTGGGCCGGGCCGGGCCGCCCAAACCCGAGCGCCGCACCGCGCCGGGCCGCCCAGCGCCGCACCACCGAAGCCCCCGCGCCACGCCGCCAAAACAAAAAAAAAGCCCTCAAGCGCCGCCCCGCAATCAAAAACAAAAACACCGCGAGCGCCCCCCCGCCACACCAACATTGGCCGCCCCTTATAAGGTGCCACCCCAAGCACGTGCTTGGTCGGCTGGTGCCTGGAGCCGGCCCTAGCTGTATGGTCAGAGAATGAGCTAGGGATGGGAGATCAATGATCATAACCTGATGCAGAAATACTGGGATTGTATTTCTTGACGTCAAAAGATTTGGAGTTTTAAATAAGGCTGCAATAAGCATATGGACTTCTGGCGGTTAATCTGAAATAAAATCTTGATCTTTCAAGGTCCACACATCACTAGCTTCCTGCTGCAACAATACAGTGTTGTTGTTTTTGTGTTCTGTAACCAATGGAAACGTGCATTCCAGTCACTATGTTTAAGGCTGTGTCATAAACCACCAAAACTCTAGGAAGCAAATTTTTCTTAGTTCAGAGTGACACAACATCCTAAATTGGTCATTTTATACCTATAGCTATGGCCAGACTCTTAACATCACACATTCAGTTAAGTGCCGTGGATGAGGAATCACCTAAGGATGGAATGTCACCCTCAAATGTCACTGTTTTAATTAGCTCATTTAAATTGTGCAAAGTGTCTGTTTGATCCCAAAACTTCCCCAAGGGGTTTCAACATCCAACAGAAGGAAACAGTCAGATGATACATGAAGCAACCAAAACAACACAGCAGAACTTGTGTACAATTTCACACTCATGTAAGAGTTATTTATACCACACAACACTGAAAAGTATAGTGCAGGCACCCTGATGAAGAAATTCAGGCCACTAATGTCTCTGATCCACTGTTTAAATGGACCTGCTGTGTCTTTATGCTACTGGCTGTTTGCATTCAAATAGCTAGCTTCCTGATTTTGATTATGCTGTCATTTGTTCTCCCTGGGGCTGAGACAGAAAACCAGAATTACGGGATGCAGTCATCACTTCATGCAATGTATCGTATGGTTAACAGCTGGAGATCCTGTATTTGCTTGGGTCCTAATGCATTCAGGCTTCAAATAATTGTATTAAAGTGAAGCTCTTAACAAAATGCTGTTGAATTTTCCCATGTCTAACTTGACATGGTTACAATGATTCAGTCTGAAACTGCGGAAGCTAATGGCCCATTATTTTTTCTGCTGTCTTTCTTTATAATTTCCTTGTAATATAATTTAAATGTCAGGTCATCTATCTCAGGGGATATTGTAATATGTGTAATAATTGTGTTAGACCCTGGTTGGAGGTGATCTTCAGACACATATGGTAGGCCCGATCTGTGAGGTGCTGAGTTGACTGCAGAGGAAGTTGAGGATATCATGAGTGTCTCACATGATTGGTTCCGGTGTCAGCTACGATTGAAACTTGGAAGTAACAATTTCTACGACACCTAGGAATTAAAACTTATTTCCTATCCACACTGTATGTGCCTGTGTGTTCAAGTTGAGAAATACCAGCCAGTCACCCGCTTCTTCACTTATGACTTGGAAACTGACTTCTTGGAGTCCCCCCATCCCACGCCATTCACCATCAAATCTTCCTGCCTTCTTCCTTAGACTCCTGTAGTGTTCATGCTAAAGTCAATGGCAAAAACGTATATAGACTTCAGTGGGACCTCAATCAAGTCAAAAAGCTCCAATGAACAGCCATGACCAAGAAACTTTAAAAATAAATTGTGTAAAAAAGGGCTATGCAAGAAGACCTGCTACTACCTTTGTCTTAATTATTTTATTTGTAAAAAAAAGTATGTTTTTTTGGTTGGTACTTTTGCACCCTTCTGGTACAAAGTGACCATAAAGCTGTGGTAACTGGGCAGCTGGAGATTTCCCTGGTTGTGGGAATCACTTTGTAGATAAAAGTGGGAATAACTCCACTCTGCACCATTAGGGAGAATGCTGGGAGATAGGAGGGAAGCAAGACCACACCATATTGTACCCTGGCAATCCCTGGCTGGTGTAATGACCCTTACCAAATGTAACGAGCACAACTTGGCAAGATCCAAGATTCATGCACTGAGCATGCCTTGTTCATTCACTTATGCAGGCTGTAATGGAAGTTCTGGAGCATGTTCATAAACAAACTAGGGATATACAACCTAGATGGAGCTACTATAAGGTGGGTGCATAACTGGTTGGAAAATCGTTCCCAGAGAGTAGTTATTAGTGGTTCACATGCAAGCTGGAAGGGCATAATGAGTGGGGTCCTGCAGGGATTGGTTCTGGGTCCGGTTCTGTTCAATAGCTTCATCAATGATTTAGATAATGGCGTAGAGAGTACACTTATAAAGTTTGCGGACGATACCAAGCTGGGAGTGGTTGCAAGTGCTTTGGAGGTGCATTTAAAATTCAAAATGATCTGGACAAACTGGAGAAATGGTCTGAAGTAAACAGGATGAAATTCAATAAGGACAAATGCAAAGTACTCCACTTAGGAAGGAACAATCAGTTGCACACATACAAAATGGGAAATGACTGCCTAGGAAGGATTACTGCGGAAAGAGCTCTGGGGGTCATAGTGGATCAAAAGCTAAATGAGTCAAAAGTGTGGTGCTGCTGTAAAAAAAGCAAACATCATTCTGGGATGTATTAGCAGGAGTATTGTAAGCAATACACGAGAAGTAATTCTTCCGCTCTACTTTGTGCTGATTAGGCCTCAACTGGAGTATTGTGTCCAGTTCTGGGCACCACATTTCAGGAAAGATGTGGACAAATTGGAGAAAGTCCAGAGAAGAGCAACAAAAATGATTAAAGGTCTAGAAAACAGCAACCTGCGAGGGAAGATTGAAAAAATTGGGTTTGTTTAGTCTGGAGAAGAGAAGACTGAGAGGGGACATGATAACAGTTTTCAAGTACATAAAAGGTTGTTACAAGGAGGAGGGAGAAAATTTGTTATTCTTAACCTCTGAGGATAGGACAAGAAGCAATGGGCTTAAATTGCAGCAAGGGCGGTTTAAGTTGGACATTAGGAAAAACTTCCTAACTGTCAGAGTGGTTAAGCACTGGAATAAATTGCCTAGGGAGGTGGTGGAATCTCCATCATTGGGGATTGGAGGATGGCGTGTACTGCACCCTCAGCAAGTTTGCAGGTGACACTAAACTGGGAGGAGTGGTAGATATGCTGGAGGGTAGGGATAGGTTACAGAGGGACCTAGACAAATTAGAGGATTGGGCCAAAAGAAATCTGATGAGGTTCAACAAGGACAAGTGCAGAGTCCTGCACTTAGGACGGAAGAATCCCATGCACTACTACAGGCTGGGGACCAACTGGCTAAGCGGCAGTTCTGCAGAAAATGACCTAGGGGTTACAGTGGACAAGAAGCTGAATATGAGTCGACAGTGTGCCCTTGTTGCCAAGAAGGCTAACGGCATTTTGGGCTGTATAAGCAGGGGCATTGCTAGCAGATCGAGAGACATGATCATTCCCCTCTATTCGACAAGAAGATGAATATTATTGCTAGAGCTGCTCAACATTTATCATTTGGACAGTATTCCTGCTGAAAAATACAGTTTGATTGAAAATGAAATTTTTCAGAAGAAATTGTTGATTCTGATGAATATTTTCAAAATTTTCTTAACAATAATTGTCATTTTGAATTGACATTTAGAAACAAAGCAACAATTTTTCATCTTTTCCATCATAAAATGTCATTTTGGGTTTAAAAAAGAAACTAAGTGACAATTTTGTCAAAACAACAAGCTTTATGGGTGTCCTTAAGTTGTAGTCAGAGATGGAGTTCATTTAGCGTATGTCTACATCGAACAGTAAGCCCAGAGTCTGACTCAGGTTTACCCCCAACCACCCCTTCCGTCCACCCACAAATTAGTCTGACTCGGATCAGCAAGCACTCGGGTGCCTGGACCCTAGGCCTCTGCTAGGGGTGGGTGGGTCAGACTAAAGTCCCACTGCGACTCAGGTCCAAACCTGTCATTTTGCAGTGTGGACGCAGTTCAAGCTGTAGACCTGAGTCAGAAGGTTTGCATAGTACAGTATGGATGCATTAGCATGGTTATGAGATCCAGGTCCAGCAATTGTAAGCCCAGGTTTACAATGCAGAGTGAATGTTCAAGCACAGGCTTGGAAACACTGAGTCCACAAGCCCAGGTCCCACAGACACAGGTTTACAATGCAGTGTAGACATCCATTGGGGCATCCCAGTCCCCGAAAAGCTGCACTGCAATTAATTCTTCCAGGCTCCTTATTTAATGAGCACCAACCATATTCTCAGCACCGTACAAAATACAGAGGAAATCCCAGTACCGCTATCTCTGTAGAGAGCTAGTATATTAGACATCATAGGCACTGACTCCATGGGTGCTCCGGGACTGGAGCACTGTCATAAATATATAGGGAAGGGTAACAACCTTCCTCTATACAGTACTATAAAATCCCTCCTGGCCAGAGGTACAAAATCCTTTTACCTGTAAAGGGTTAAGAAGCTCAGGTAACCTAGCTGGCACCTGACCAAAAAGGACCAATAAGGGGACAAGATACTTTCAAATCTGGGGGGCGGCTTTGTTTTGTCTGTTCTTTGTCTGTCTGTTCTGTGTGCTTGCCGGAGACAGATCAAGAAAGCAAGAAATCCAACTCCATTAGAATTAGTATGTACTAGCGAGGAAATGTGTTAGCTTACTTTTATTTTGGCTTGTGATTTTCTCTGTGCTGAAAGGAAGGTGTATTACTGGTTTTCCTTTTGTAACTTTAAGGTTTTGCCTAGAGGGAAACCTTCTGTGTTTTGAATCTGATTGCCTGTGAGATTATCTTCCATTCTAATCTTACAGAGGTACTCCTTTCACCTTTTTTCTTTCTAATAAAGTTCTGGGGTTTTTTTTTAGAATCTGATTGGGTTTTTTTAGTATCCTAAAAACCCAAGGTTGGTTTGTGCTCATCTTGCTTATTCTCAAGCCTCCCTAGGAAAGGGGGTGTAGGGCTTGGGGGAATATTAGGGGAAAGTAGGAACTCCAAGTGGTCCTTTCCCTGAGTTTTGTCTAATCACTTGGTGGTGGCAGCGTTACCTAATCCAAGGTACAAGGGAGAATTTGTGCCTTGGGGAGTTTTAACCTAAGCTGGTAGAAATATGCTTAAGGGGTCTTTCATGCGGGTCCCCACGTCTGTACCCTAGAGTTCAGAGTGGGGAGGGAACCCTGACAAGCACACATGGGGAAAAAATGGTGGCTGCTGAGCACCCACCGGCAGCCCCCTTATTAGAATCTCCCCTTCCCCCCCAGCACCTCCTGCCCATCAGTGGGCCCAGCAAATCAGCACCTCCCCCTCCCTGCCCAGACCTCCCACCCACCATGATCAGCTGGTTCGTTCAGGAGGCTCTGGAGGAGAGGGGGAAGGGGAGGATGCAGTGCACTCGGAGGAGGGGACGGAACTGGGTGGGAAGAGGCGGGGCGGGGTAGAGCGGGGGTGGGAAGAGGTGGGGTGGGGGTGGGGCCTTGGGGGAAGAGATGGAGTGGAGGCGGGGTCTGGGGCAGAGCCGGGGGTCGAGCCCCCCACAGCAGTTTGAAAAGTTGGCGCCTGTGCTAGACACAGTGAATGACCTGATCAGATTATGTCAAAGGTGTGCAAAATCAAAAGAGTTTTCTTCTTATATAGTAACCCTTCTTTCATTAATAGTGATAGCAATGTATCCAGGACAGTTTACTCTGTGTGAATTTGCCATCTAGACTTTCTACAAAATGGTCAATGTTCTTCTCGGCTGTAAAACTAATAAATGCCACTCAGGCTCAAGTACTAACAGTGGGGGAGTTCTTCTGACGTGATGCCAGCTGGAACCATATTGGTTTTTCTTTTATTTCAAAAGCCAAGGTGGATGAAGTGTTTTGTTAATCTAGACTTCCCTACAAGAATAACCGTAAAGGACTCCATAGACTAAACATGTATCCTGCTGTCCCTAGACAAAGACTTCCTTGTATCCTACAGTTAATGAAAAAACTCCAGCATGCTCAGGCAGAGCACACAGCAAATGTTTCTTATTTCCTTCCAAAAGATCAGAGTGTCCCTAACATTTTCTAAATTCTCAAGATATTGTAAGAGAAGTTATCCCATCTGGGGTGGAGCGGCAGGAAGGAGTATTTTTCTAAGGTTTAAAGCTTTATTACACATTTACTAATCAGATCCTCCTCAAACCACAGGACCACTAGTGTCTTGTCCAGTTTCAGTCAAACATGTTCTCTGCATTTCTGTCATTCCTGCTACCGCCTATCAACCAACTACACTAGTAGTACTTGTTGTAGGAATCGTATTACAAGTCAATCAAGCTTGGGGTTCTATTGTGCTGGGGGCTGTAAAAACATAAAATAAAAGAACCCCTGCCCTAAAGATGGCCTTTAGGGCAGCAGCTAATATATATATATATATATATATATATATAAAATACACACAGAGACACCATCCAGAACAGCCTACGCCATTCACTAAACATAATGGGCCAGAGCCTCAATGCAGTTCCAGTCTGTTAGTGCTGCTCTGATGGTACCAGTACGTCAAAAAGCCAGCTTAACAAGCTAAATGAGATTTTCTGCCAGTTTTGGGGGAATACAGGTAGCAGAGTCAGCATAGTGGGCTCTACACTACCCCCTTTTTAGCCCTTTGTAAGGGGATGTGGATGCATGAAGAGGCAGAGTTGGGATACAACTGCACTCGGGTTATCCCTGAGTGGTGAAACAATCCCTTGTGGCCACTGGTAGCTGGGAGAAAATTAAAGCAGTCCTCAGCTGAAATTTGCATCTAGGGTCACAGCACCCTGAGGATGGCCGCAGGACTGGGGAGACATAAAGGTGGTGTAAAGCCACCTTTATTCCCCCCCCCCCACACACACACACACACGTCCTGAGAGAAGTGCAATGTGTGCCAGAAAGGCCAGGGAGAAAGAGGAGCTTACAGTTGTCAAGACAGGAGATGAAGACCTGGACAAGAATTTTGGCAGTGAAGACAGAAAGAAATCATGGGTGGTGGGTACAATAGGCCAGGGGAGGTTCTACCTCCCCTGGAGCTGCCACTACTGCTGAATGCCTGATTGCGGGTTTGGCAGGGTAAGTTTTTGCTCTATTATGTCCCATGCAGTTCTGGGGCAGTGAGGAGGCAATATGTGGTATTCAGCTTCCCGGGTTCATCAGTAATCTCCCCGGACTCCAGAGAGATTACTGATGAACCCAGAAAGCTGAGTAGCAGATACTGCCTCCTCAGCCACTCTGGAACCTGCATGGGGCATATCAAAAGCTCAGGTTCTTCTTCAGGAAGAGACTCTATCACGCTGTGGCATTTCCCGGGCAGCTTGGGGTCTGGGGAGAGGAGGGGAGGTGCAGCGCGGCTGTGGCTAGCCCAGGGCTTCTCCAGGCAAGTGTGGGGAGGGGCTCAGGGCTCCTCTGGACAGGTGCGGGGGGCTTGGCAACCAGGCTTCAGCCAGCCTGGGGCTCCTCCAGTCAAGGGGGTGGGGCGCTTGGGGCTCCTCCGGGCGGAGGGGGGCTCGTTATTCCAGCTGCGGGGGAGAGGGGGTCTTGGGGCTCCAGCTTCAAGGGGGGGCGGGGAGGCATAAGGGACAGAGCCATGGTCTAGCCACCCCAAAGCTGGGCTCCACCCACCGCCCATGAAAGAAATGTTTCTACTTTGTAAATGTTGTGGAGGAAGAAGCAACAAAACCTGGACACAATTTGGACATGTGAAGCTAGAGGGAGGACAGAAGCAAAGGATGACACCCGGGTCACTGGTTTGAGTAACAGGGATGGATGATGGTTTTGTCAACAGCCGAAGAGAAATAGCGGGGTATGGAGTGAACGGGAAGAAAAACAAGTTTTGATCATGGTGAGCTTAAGTCAGTGGTTCTCACACTTTTTGTATTGATGACCCCTTTCACACAGCAAGCCTCTGTGTGTGACCCCCTTTATAAACAAAAAATGGGGCTTTAATTTAATTTTAATTTAATTTAATGGGGAATTGGGGCTGTCAGTCCCGCACCCGGCCTGGCTCACGACCTCCATGTAACAACCTTGCAACTCCCCGAGGGGTTACGACCCCCAGTTTGAGAATCCCTGGCTTAAGTTAATGGGAAGACATCCATGAGGAGATATCAGAGAGAGAGAAAAAGAGGCTGAGGTTTGGGAGACATGTCTCGAATAGAGAGAGAGATTTTTGAGTCAGTGTAAAGACTGCAGCTGGAGCCATCTAAACAGATAAGGTCACCCAGAAAGAGGAGGGCGCAAGGGTAGAGCCCTGTGGAAATCACACACAAAATGGGAAGGAGGAAGAGGAGTATCTATCAAGGAGACACTGAAGGAATAATCAGAGGTAGGAAGAGGACAGGCTTGAAAACTGAGAAAGGTCAAGATTTCAAGACGTAAGGTTGGTCAAAGCAACTGAGAGGTCAAGGAGGAGGATGTACGAGAGGTTCCCCTCTAAACATGTCTGAATGACTTCATCTGCTCCATTAATTTCAGCTACTACCTGTATGATGACTCACAAATTCTCTCTCTATTGTCAGCCTCACCCCGACTGTCCAGTTTCATATCTCTGACTGTCCTTCCAGCATCTATTCTGATGCTCCATTGGCATTTCAAACAGTCTTGATACTTCCCCCCCTCTACAACGTATTTAAAATGTTCATTTTCCTCTCCATCCCCATTGTAAAAATCTGGTCCTGTCATCTGGCCACTTCCACCTCCTCTCCACATCTCTTCTCTGGCACCTTTTCCTTTTCTATAACAAGTGTAAGTCTTTTGTCCACACAACTCTGTCCCTGGCTACACCCCTACTTTCAATTCTGGCTACCCTCCATCTTGCTTGCTACATAGCCCTACCTTCTGGATAATTGCTCCTTTGTGTCCTCTTCCTGCTGTTGTGTTTGCACTTCCTCCATGTTTTTACTTACACCTGGAACGATCTCCCTTTCCTCATGCATCAAGTAACTTTCCTTTTATCCTTTAAATCCCTCCTTAAAACACATTTATTTCATACACTCAGTACCTGCATCTCTTTGCATTAGAAGTGTGTATTGTATGTGTCTGAATTAGACCATAAACTCTTCAAGGCAAAGATCTTGTCTTCTAAGTGGTTTTAGAGCACAATGTACATTCACAGTCTGGCCCTTTAAAATTCCTCCTGTCTTGCAGCAAGGAAGTGTATTTCCTACAGGCACTCAGTATTATTCAATATAATTCACCCTGGATGGGCAGGAAGAATTTTAAAGAGTCAGGATTGCAAAATACTTTAAAATTATTATATAAAAAATCATACTCTATACTCGGTCATTGTCCCTATTTTATCCTGAATGTATTAATTTCATTGTACCAACTCCTATTTCACTCACTATCTCAAAAATAATGGAAAAGTTCACCTGTCAGTTTTCCCTTGTATCTGGCTTTCACACATGCATTTTGGGAGAACATATCAGTTCACTTTAAACTACTGAACCGACTGGATTACTGTACACTCTGTAATGTTACTGTGCCCTTGTACAAACATAATAAAACATTAGTCACCTAAAGCATCATGTTCCCTTTACCTTCTTTAATACAAGTCCCTCCTCAGACATCTTGCAGTTACTTCCTGTTTCTTTGTGAGGTGAGTGACCCTTTGTACATTTCAGGTATTCTTGTTATAGGTATTCCTGGGTTTATAACCTATCAAGAGACTTCCTGTAAGGTTAACAGCTGTTTTGGCATGTGACATATAAATCTAAACAATTCTGAATTCTGAACCTTGAGTCTGTATAATGTTCTACTGGCATCTTCCAAAATGAATTGTGAACCTATGCCTTTGATTCATCAAACTTTAGCTTCATATTAATTGTATAAATTACCACTTCTCAAGGTCCACAGTAAGATGAATTCATGTGCATTTGATTCTTCTACTATTATTGTCTACAATAGCCTAGTTTAACATAGCCAGATTTACCTGTGATTGATACTACACTGCTGAGCTTTGCTGCAAAGGGGCTCCTTGTGCATTAATACAGAGGGAAGATTTGGGGTTTAGGGAGGATACCCCTGGATTGGTCAGGCACTTCCCTCTGTGAAGGGGGCCCAGTGGCTCTAGGGGCTTTTGCAGCCCTGAAATTATAATGTAACCTTCCCCTACCCCACCCCCACAAACCCTGAAGAAACCAATTAGTATCTAGTCTGGGTACCTAACCTGGGCAATGGGAACAGGATTTCCCCTTCTCAAAGTAGGAATGTAGGCCCTGATCCTCAGCTATAGCCAAAGGGGGTTACAAAGTAACTCAGAAAGGCTGTTTATGTAAAGGTGGACTTAGAACTTGACATCACTGGGGCATGTGCTAATCACTCTGGGCCTCTTTACTTAATTGTTGTTCTCTTTCCCTTACACCCCATTTCTCTTTCTCTTTGTTTTGTCTTTCTAGACTGTAAGATCTTTGGGGCAGGCACTGTACCTCCTTTTGAGTTTGTACAGCACCTGGCACATTTGAGGCATTACCAGAAAAAAAAGCTGGTCAGAAAATTGTGCTAAAAAGGAATTTTTTTTTTCAAAAAGTAGTTTTAATTCAAAAAACTTTTTGCAAAAATGGAATCTCATTTCCTGACCATCTCTACTGTTAAGGTAAGGTGTCATTAAAGGAGGTTTTGGAACTGATAAACTAAACAGTAATAAGTCACCAGGACCAGATGGTATTCACCCAAGAGTTCTGAAGGTACTCAAATGTGAAATTGCAGAACTACTAACTGTAGTCTGTAACCTATCATTTAAATCAGCTTCTGTACCAAATGACTGGAGGATAGCTAATGTGACGACAATTTTTAAAAAGGGCTCCAGAGGTAATCCTGGCAATTACAGGCCTTTAAACCTGACTTCAGTACTGGGAAAACTGGTTGAAACAATAGTAAACAACAAAATTGTCAGACATATAGATTAACATAATTTGTTGGGGAAGAGTCAACATGGCTTTTGTAAAGGGAAATCATGCCTCACCAATCTACTAGAATTCTTTGAGGGGGTCAACAAGCATGTGGACAAGAGGGATCCAGAGGATATAGTGTACTTAGATTTTCAGAAATCCTTTGACAAGGTCCTTCACCAAAGGCTCTTAAGCAAGGTAAGCTGTTATGGGATAACAGGGAAGGTCCTCTTATGGCGTGGTAACTAGTTAAAAGATAGGAAACAAAGGGTAGGAATAAATGGTCAGTTTTCAGAATGGGGAGAGGTAAATAGTGGTGTCCCCCAGGGGTCTGTACTGGGCCCAGTCCTATTCAACATATTCAGAAATGATTTGGAAAAAGGGATATCAAGGCTCCTTCCCCACTCTGAACTTTAGGGTACAGATGTGGGGGCCTGCATGAAAACTTCTAAGCTTAACTACCAGCTTAGATCTGGTCCGCTGCCACCACTCCCAATGTGCTAATTCCCTTCCCTGGGTAGCCTTGAAAGACTCTTCACCAATTCCCTGGTGAATACAGATCCAAACCCCTTGGATCTTAAAACAAGGAGAAATTAACCATCCCCCCTCCTCTCTCCCACCAACTCCTGGTGGATCAAGATCCAACCCCCTTGGATCTAAAAAACAGGGAAAATCAATCAGGTTCTTAAAAAGAAGGCTTTTAATTAAAGAAAAAGGTAAAAATCATCTCTGTAAAATCAGGATAGAAAATAACTTTACAGGGTAATCAAACTTAAAGAGCCCAGAGGACCCCCCTCTAGCCTTAGGTTCAAAGTTACAGCAAACAGAGGTAAACACCCTAGTAAAAGGTACAGTTACAAGTTGAGAAAACTAAGATAAAACTAACACGCCTTGCCTGTCTGTACTTACAAGTTTGAAATATGAGAGACTTATTCAGAAAGATTTGGAGAGCATGGATTGATGTCTGGTTCCTCTTAGTCCCAAGAGCGAACTCTCACCAAAACAAAGAGCACAAACAAAAGCCTTCCCCCCACCACGATTTGAAAGTATCTTGTCCCCTTATTGGTCCTTTGGGTCAGGTGTCAGCCAGGTTACCTGAGCTTCTTAACCCTTTACAGGTAAAAGGATTTTGGAGTCTCTGGCCAGGAGGGATTTTATAGTATTGTACACAGGAGGGCTGTTACCCTTCCCTTTATAGTTATGACAAGGGATAAACAGTGAGGTGGCAAAATTTGCAGATGATACAAAACTATTCAAGATAGTTAAGTCCCAGGCAGACTACGAAGAGCTACAAAAGGATCTCTCAAAACTAGGTGATTGGGCAACAAAATGGCAGATAAAATTCAATGTTGATAAATGCAAAGTCATGCACATTGGAAAACATAATCCTAGCTATACATATAAAATTATGGGGTCTAAATATGCTGTTACCACTCAAGAAAGAGATCTTGGAGTCATTGTGGATAGTTCTCAGAAAACATCCACTCAATGTGCAGTGGCAGTCAAAAAAGCAAACAGAATGTTGGAAATCATTAAGAAAGGGATAGATAATAAGACAGAAAATATCATATTGCCTCTATATAAATCTATGCTATGCCCACATCTTGAATACTACGTGCAGATGTGGTCACCCCATCTAAAAAAAGATACAGTATATTGGAATTGGAAAAGGTTCAGAAAAGGGCAACAAAAATGATTAGGGATATGGAACATCTGTCATATAAGGAGAGATTAATAAGAATGGGACTTTTCAGCTTGGAAAAGAGATGACTAAGGGCAGATATGATCGAGATCTATAAAATCATGACTGGTGTGGAGAAAGTAAATAAGGAAGTGTTATTAACTCCTTCTCATAACACAAGAACTAGGGGTACCAAATGAAATTAATAGGCAGCATGTTTAAAACAAACAAAAGGAAGTATTTTTTCACACAAAGCACAGTCAACCTGTGGAACTCTTTGCCAGAGGATGTTGTGAAGGCCAAGCCTATAACAGGGTTCAAAAAAGAACTAGATAAGTTCATGGATGATAGGTCTATCAATGGCTATTAGCCAAGATGGACAGGGATGGTGTCTCTAGCCTCTGTTTGCCAGAAGCTGGGAATAGGCGACGGGATGGATCACTTGATGATTACCTGTTCTGTTCATTCCCTCTGAAGCACCTGGCATTGGCCATTGTCGGAAAACAGGATATTGGGCTAGATGGACCTTTGGTCTGACCCAGAATGGCTGTTCTGATGTTCTTAAGAAATAACAACAATAGTAATTGTGCCAGAGAGACATTAGGCGCAAGAAGGGAGAAGATGTTGGTGTGATCTAGTGGTGGCTGTACAGATGTGAGCGTGGTGGGTGCCAAGTGAAAACTTCCACGCTGTCTCTTTTCAAAGGCCTCTATCACTATTAACATGTTTCTCTTTGATGCAATATTTTCTCTGTTGGGACCTGTTATCACAGCACTGGCATTAAGCATGAGGATTATAGACCCCTTGGCTTTGGTAGATAGTGGCCAAACCTGAACAATGCTGGCTGGCACTGTTTGTAACTGGTGCCGGCCCAAATCAGACAACAGACGCCTCCTCCATCTCCGTAAGAGATCGTGTTAGCCTGACAGTGTCTTGCTGTTTACCCTGTACAATGCTGAGCACATGGCTGGTGCTTAACAAACAATACATTAGAAAATGACAATGAGGATCCTCCTTCTGTCCTGGAGCATGGGGTTCACCTTCCTCTTTCACATAGAGAGGGCACAAATCTTATCTGGCTCCTTTGGTCTCACTTTTCATAATCATTCCTTGAAAAAGAACCATTCAGATAATAGCCTTCCACAAAAGAGAGGGTCCGGGATGCCGCCTTTTACTCAAGTCTGGAAGCTGCATGTTTGCAAATACTGAATATTTTTATTTAAATCAGTACAATGAAATGGATAAAGCTTGTACCACAAACAGCCAGGCTTATTTGAATGATACAAAGAATGCCTTGAACTTTATGCAAAGTTTGCTTTTGTTGTGTGGAAACTATGTACTCAAAGCTTCACTAGTGAGAATAAACATAAAGCATAACACTGTGATGAGACACCACACCATAAAAAAGCCACAAAGAAAATTATGGTCCTGCAATGGTAAACTAGGTAACAAGAGTGCATGTAAGTTTCTCACCTCTCCTGGTCTTTTTAGAAGCTTCTATGTTCTGTAAGGAAAAATGAGCTAGTCTAGATCAGAATTCAGCTGTGGTGGCCTTACATGTTGTTAAATATCTCCCTCCTTGTCTCCCCTATCTGGAAGCTTCTACTTCTTTCCATGAGATTTTCATCACTCTCATCCCATTCTATAATCTTACTATTTTTTAAAAAGTATGGCTTTATTGCCACTAAATCCCAGCCCTAGAGCTCTGAACACCAAAGGGAACACCACAGGCAAGGGGCACCATGTGGGGATGCACTGAGCACACAGCTGTAGGTCCAGGCTCAGCTTCCCAGACAAGCTACATTATTTTGGTTCCACAATTTCCATTCCTTGTGGCCTACTTTTGCTGCCTATATTCGTTTCTCATCTTATGTAGTTATAACATTTTAACTGAGCCTAGGAAATTAGAGCAATTGCTGATGTTTTTTCCACGTGCTACTTGGCACTGGGGAATTTGTCCAGAGATGTCACAAAATATTCTTTCCTTATCCCCATTACCTGTTCCAGGAATGAGAATATCAACCCCATAACAGGAATGCCCAGGCTGATATTATTATGCTCAGATCCCCCACCATGGTGTATGAAGCTAAACTAATAACTCACCCATCAGGCTAGCCACAGCTTTTAATAACCTCCATTGCCACTCACTTTGCAAACCCTGCAACACATAGAGGGTGAGTGCCTTTACAAATATAAAGTCAAACCTCTCTTTGTCTCTTTTATTGTGTACTGGAATCTGAGGCCTCTCCATTGTCACGCTATGTTTCCCTGTGCAATTTGGGGCCTTGCCATGTATTTATGAAATCTTAATCATGACATAAATGTGTTCAGTGTTAGGTTTTAGTGATTCTAGTTTGTTTTCATGGCACTCACACTGTGTTGCCTCCACGGTTCATCTGCACTAACCCCAACTGTAAATTGGAATTAAGTTCCAAAATTCAGGTACGGATAAAGAGTTCACGCACAAAATTTTTTCACAGGAAAAATACCTCACCCAGTTCCTGCAATCATTCTTCCATTTCCAGCAGATTCAGATAAGGAACTCACTGGCTCAATCAAGTTGTTCTGTGGATTAGGAGTGGCCAATTTACCTATTTATTTTCTGCGTCACTGCCCCATCACAGCTCCAGCTAATCTTGCTTGAAGCAAATTTTCTTTAGGGTTGTGGCAGCAGATGGAATATATTAAGTGACGAGTGCTGCCCTTCTCCTTCCTCTTTGTTAACATTTTGTGGCTTTTCTTGACCATATTTTCCTGCATTTTGAATAAAGTAGCCTTACCATAAGTAGAATGATGAAGTATGCAACTATAGCTTTTCCTCTGAGGCTCTGTATTGTTCTGCGGTAAATCAAGGCCTACAAATCTGCAAAGTCTTGTTAGTTTTGTGGTGTTCATTGAGTCCAAGATGGAATCTAAAAAGGGCAGGTAAATAAGATAGCAAGTAAAGTATAAGTAGGCATGTGACATTAAAAATGCTAGGTGCTTTGTGTCCTCTACCCATCAGGCATTGCAATCTGCCATCCATCCCACCTGGAGCGCATCAGATTCCCATTCCACTCTGAGACACACATACACATACAGGCCAAATTCATCCCTTTTATATTCTGTGGATTTCAATGGAGTTATACTATTTGAATTTGGTCCTATGTTTTCCTACTTTAAGAGAGCACTATTTTGGTACTGTTCACAAACTTCTACTGTTAATCTTCTTCTAAAATGACCATGAAGAATTTGTTAGTTTTTAATTGATGTAGCACTGGATAAAGACCCACTGCTTCACAGAGCCAATGAACACTTAAAGTCTGATTCACTATTCTCCATCAGCGGAAAAGAGACAAATGTAATAAGTGCATAGTTATTAACATGCTGTACACATAAGAACAGATATACTATTCCATGTGACACAATTAACATTTGTCCCTATTACCAGTACAGCCTCAAAGTTTATGGCCCTGTGTATTAATGAAATACTTATGAAATAGCATTGACATTAGAAAACTGTTTAGAACTTAATTTCTATCAAGTTACGTACATTATACTTTGCTGTAAATAATGAAGTGGTGTTTGCTTTCTTTTTCAAAAGGATGTTTTTGCTGATTGCATTGGCAATTAATGAGATGGTGTGTGATGCATGGCTACTCATCTGGCCATAAAATAAAATGAGCTCGCATTGTGATGGTTCATTGTTGGTGTGTGCTGTTTCTTAGAATGACAATTATGTCATTAATTGTTTGTATTTTATTGGCTTATGCTGAAACAGGGATTGAATGATGGCTGTCCCCTGCTGGGACACTCACAACAATGAGATATATATTGCTCCTGAGCAGAATCTAAAATAAATAGACACAAATTAGAAAAGTCACTGTGAGCTGAGGCTGGTATAATGATAATGTCCACTGTAGCTCATGAGCAGGGTAACAAGCCATGACCTTTAGCTTCAGAACACAGACCACTTGACTAACTCCATTAGCTGGCAGCAGTAGTAGGCTGTTATATGTTATAGGGGACTGGAGGAAAATCCAACATACAGTTTCAGCCTGTCATATAAGCATATCATAAAAAGAGACTGACAGCCTCAATACTGAATGCTGTGTTAATTCTAGACAACCAGGCAGACAGCTTTAATATCTTTAGGGCCTGATGCAAGTATAAGACCCCAAGCTCCCAGAAATGGGAAGAAGGAAGAATTAGGCTATAATTTTCCTCCATCTGGTCCCATCTGCCAGAGGGGTAGGGTGTCTGGCAGAAAGTAATTTCCTCTCCCTCTCCTCCTGGAGTGAGCAATAGGGAAAGTGTATGCAAGTCTTACATATAATGTGAAAAACCCACAAAAGCATCACACAGGCATCCTCTTATAATGAAGGCTGGCTCTGAAGAACTGTCAGTGGTAATAAATGAGAGGATTTTGGGACAGGCAGGCTTGCAAAAAGCTTCAAATAGAACACAGAAATCCAGTTGGGACTCATCCCACAAGAAGCTTTGGTTAGTAATACATTTCACAGTTGCAGACTGTAGACATCAGAGAAAAACCTGATTACTGCTGCCAAATTTAGACATGATTTATGTAACTTTACCTTAGCAATTTACCCATATTACTGCTAAATACCAGGCAATTGTATTTTATAGTGATCAGTTATTAGGGTAAAATTCTGCTCTGGACAGGTTAGCTTTAGTGTGGCAGTCCAGTGTGTCTTCTGCCGAAAGGAGATTCATAGGGGGAAGCCAAAGCACAAAGGTAGGAGATACTTTGCTACTTCTTTGAGAAAGCTCAGACCATCTTCAATCTAGGGTTTGAACTGATGGAAACATACATACTAAGCAGTGAATACCATCACAGACCACATCCCCTTGAGCAGGGGTTCTCAACCAGGAGCCTGGGGCCCACTGGGGGGGCTGCGAGCAGGTTTCAGGGCATCCACCAAAATAAATGAAAGAGCAGGGCCAGCATTAGACTCACTGGGGCCCAGGGCAGAAAGCCAAATCCTGAGCCCCGCTGCCCGGGGATGAAGCCGAAGCCCGAGCAGCTTAGCTTAGCAGGGCTCCCTGTGGCATGGGGCCCTGGGCAATTGCTCTGATTGCTCCCCCCTTAACGCCGGCCCTGGCTTTTCACCCACTGAAAAACTGTTGTTGTGGCACAGGGGGCTGTGGAATTTTTATGGCATGTTGGTGGAGGGGGGTGCAGAAAGAAAAAGGTAGAGAACCCCATCCCTTGAGGACATAGAGATCTGGCTGGCACATTAGCAGGGCCCAACTCCAATTCATTCCTGTGCAATGTGGAGTGATCCTGGCAACTGTTTATACAGAGAAAAGAGGCTTTTTCCCACTTGCTCACTAGTATAACCAAAAAACCATAAATTAAGAAGAAGCAAAGTATGTAGGTTTGTGAGTGTGTGAGAGAGACAGACAGAAGAACTGCACATGTTTGGTGCCTCGCTGTTCTACAGGATGCAAAGGGGAAAAAAGGCAGAGCTTGACTGCGCTCAAACACTGTAACTTACAGGCAACTGTGCCATCTAAAAGCAGACAAGTGCCTAACTAGTGGCGTTACCAGCAGCATGGTGCAGCACACCATGGTCATATAAGAAAGAAGATTGGCTGATACAATCATCCTCATTGATTACACCTGCCACCAAGAGAAGCAGGTAATGTAAATTCTGGTAATCAGTGATGCTGGGATTGTGAACCTGGCATCTGGCAGTATTTCCTGAGGGAGGCAGGAGATGTTCACATACACATGATGTACTATTAAAAAAAGATGTGCATAAGGATCAAACCATGCTGTCCTGAATCCTGTGAGTATGTGGCACACATGAAACATTCCCAGATCTAATGTACATATGAAATGCTTGGGCTGCTCTTTAATCGCCAAAGTGCTGCCCAGACTCATAGATATTTGACACACCCTCACAGATCAGCATGACCTGCTGCTGCACTTTCATCTGTGCCCTATTGGCACAGCTTGTGCATGCTTGGCAGCCCTCATTACTGTTGCTGGCTCCTTTGCCCTGTGACTAAAGTGCAGGGCAAAGAGTGGGGCTGAGAGCAGTCCCAGGTAGATCAGCTGAACTGCAGACAGGGTGCATCAGAGTATGTGTGGGCAAAAGGGGGCTTATAGGTGGCCACTGGCATCTTCACCACAAAAGCTGCTCAGAGCAGAGGATTGACAGGCCACTGAAGTGATCTGAGTATCTGGGGATTTTCCCTCCACTCCTCTATAGGCAGCGTTTTACTTTTGTAACTATGTTCACTGATATGGATTCTGCTGTGTTATTGGCTGGTGGAGGAAACAAATCTGGAAAGAATTAAAAGAAAATAAGAGCAGTGGCAGGGGGACTGAGTGGCCAAAGGGATAAGGAGCCTTTCAGCAATTTGAGTGAGTGCAGCCTTGATCAGCAGTGATGAAAAGGCCTTAGTATCCGGTGAGTTATAGGCACTGAGATGGTGGTCTCCGCTCTTCGCTAGCTAACAGATGTCCACATTAAAAAACTTCAACACCAAAACATTCTCATACTTTGCATTATTTGCCAGTCTCAGCAGACAACCCAATAGAAGAAAGATGGTTTAGTGGAGATGGCATCAGACTGGGATTTGGATGACTGGTGTTCACCTCCTGGCTTAGACTTCCTCTGTGGCATTGAGCAAGTAATTTCATCTATCCTCCACCTCAGTCACCTGTCTATAAAATGAAAATAGCATTTCCCTATCTCAGAGGACTGCTGTAAAGATAAATTCCATCAATGATTGTGAGTCAGCCAGATATTATGGTAATGAGGGCCATATAGCTGTCAGCTCGAGAGAGAATGAACTCCCTCCTGCTGGAAATGCTCCCTCTGGGCTGAACCATGTGGTGAAGAAGTCGACTAGCCCATGCTGTGTACCTGTTCTGTGAAGAGAGGACTTCAGTCCCCACAGCTGTTGATTTGGCACCTTTCACTAGCACTAAGTTCACTTTCAGAACTAGCTGATAAGTAATCGGGTGGAAAAATCCTTTCTGAAGGCTGTGTGAAATATTATCTGGTGAACTTTGTCTGTAGACAGCTGGTATCTTAGGAGAGGCTTTTATGTACAAGATTGGTTTGAGTTGTGTCATGTAACTGGGTTCTGTCTCTTTTCTTTAATTCTCTTATTTGGCTTTTGCTGCCCGTGCCAAGACCTTGTCAGTATAGCCTGTGTTAGCAAAAGAACATCTAGTGATCACAGAACCAGGAAGGTGTGAGCTACATGCAAACGTTTCCAATTACATGCTTCATTTGCCTTCTGGGAGGAACACTCACCTGGACTCTTGTTCTTGCTTGGAGTGTCACTGGGGGACATAGTGTGTGAGGAGACCTATCCCTGGCATGCGTCCCACACCCAGCACCTGCCAATGAAGCTAGCTGGTCACAGCAGGAAGTGCATGCTGCACCTCCTGAAGGATGTAGTATGCCCCCCTACAACTCAAGAAAGGGACCTGGGCTCATTGTAAGCAGCTCAATAAAACCAGCTCAGTGTGCTGCTGTGGTAAAAAAAAAGCTAAGATGTTAGGATGAAAAAGGAATGGGATGGAAAATAATATGGAGAATCTGATCATACTTTTTTATAAATCAATGATGCAGCCTGACCTGGAATACTGTGTGCCATACTGGTCAACCTGTTTGTAAAATGGCTGTGTTTCTAAAAGAATCTCGCAGAGCTGGAAGAGGTTTGGAGAAGGATGACCAGAATGGCCAAGGGTATGAAAAAAACTCTCAGATGATGAGAGATTGGAAAGATTGCGATGGCTTACCTTAGAAAGGAGATGAATAAGGTATGTAAAATAATGAATGGTACAGAGAAGATAGAATAGGAACGTCTGTTCTCCCTGTCTCATAACACAAGAAAAAGAGGACATCCAATGAAATTAAAAGGTAGCAAATTCAAAACTGACAAAGGAAATACTTTTTTCATATAATGCATAATTGGACTGTGGAACTCATTGCTACAGGAAATCACTCAGGCCAAGAACTTAGTAAGAATCAGAAGGGATTGGATATGTATATGGATATCAAGAATATCCAGAATTATCATAATTAATTATAATAAAAATGTTGGGGGTGGGGGGCGCAGAAAGAAAAAGGTGGAGAACTCCTTTAACCTTATGTTTCAGGGTTTAAGCCTATTTCTAAGAGATGAGCATGAGACCTAATGTGAGGGAGTTTTATCCCCCATCTGACTACTGTGGGATTCTTACACCTTCCTCTGAAACACTGATTGTAGCCACTGTCAGAGACAGGATACTGGGCTAGATGAACCTTGGGTCTGATCCAGTCTGACAATTCCTATGTTCCTTGCCTGTTTGGGAGCACAGAGAAACGCTGAAGCCTAAGGCACAATATCGCTGTGTTCCCAGAGGATGGTGTAACTCCTCTCTATTGCGTTCTACAGACCATTTACAATCACTAAATGTTTAGAATATTCGTGCTTAATATAATTTCAGTTCTAGTCTGTCCTATTCATATTGTTGTGGGGAAAGGAATGCTGTCTCATGCACCCATGCATGATGGTAGAAAGACTAGGTGGGAGGTGGCATAGCATTATGTAGCCTCCCTTTGGGATTTTGCCAACAGAACATTGCATCAAAAGACATTGTGATCCTCTTAGGAAGGTGCTCTCCCTCTAAGAGAGAGTTAAGTTTCTTTGTGCAGTCCTTGAGGCCCCTAGCGCCTTATTCCCTCATAGCCAGAATTTAAACAAATATTGTGAAGGTTATGGAAAAGGAGACTATCCATTGAGACAGATTTTATACACTGTTACAACCATTAATGTTATTTACAGAGAGAAAGAGAGAGAGAGAGAGAGAGAAAGGACCTGGGAAGTCATCCTGTTGGGTTTTTTTCCAGTAATCATTTAACAGTAAATGATGGTCTCAGTCCTGATCAGGAGACTGTTGAGCATTCTAAAGCTAATGTCAGCTGACAAGGTCTGTCTTGCTTTTCACTAATTGCATGCTTCTCAATTCTCTGTATAAAGAAAGCGAACACCACAGCAGAGGAAGAGAGGTTTCCAAGAAAGGCCCAAGCACATTTGGCAGAAAAGGGCAGTGTTTATGAGAGATAAACGTGGAGGGGAAAGGAGGGGAAGAGAGACATTGTGAGCTCAAATTAGGAATGTTTATAAAAGCATTAGAGGGGTAGCCGTAAAAGCATTGGTAGTCGAGAAATATGTTTTATTATTATTATTTGTTTTATAGTAGCATCTAAAGAACCCAGTTGAGATCAGAGCCTCATTATGCTAGCTTCTGTGTATAAACAAAAACAGAGACAGTTGCTGCCCTGAAGAGCTTACAATCTAAATAGACAAAACAGACAAAGGGTGGGAGAAGGTAAATATTATTGTTCAGCTTCTGCAGCTGGTGAATTGAGGCACACAGAGATTTGCTGAAGGTCAGAAAGGAAGAGTCTGTACCTGATCCATGGACTGAATGCAGATTTCCTGAGTCCTAATCCAATGCCTTAACCAAAAGATCAACATTGTACTGTATGGACCACTATAATAAACACAATTTAACAGAGGTCTCAATGATAGGGCTCCATAAAATCATTTAAAATGACCTTTTGTTTGTATCATAGTAGTAGGCAAAGGCCCCAATCATGGTTGGAGGCACCACTGTGCTAGACACTCTGCAAACTCAGCAAGAAACAAGTCGCTGCCCAATTGAATTCAAGATAAGACGCAACAAGTGGGAGTAGCAAACAAATGGAGGGCATGGATATTTTCTATCTTTATTTTTAAATCCTTCCTCACTCGAGGGATTATCTTCTTGGTGGAGGAGTGTCCATTTCCAGTTGACTTCACATTGATTCGGTCCCTGATATTACTTTTAAAGTATTCTTAATTGGCCTGATCCAGAGCTCACTGATGTCAATGGGAATCTTTCCACTCATTTCCATGGGCTTTGGATCATGCCCTATCAGACACGCTGAACTAGAAAACTGATCTAAATGACACTTGTATTAAAACTGATCTAAATGATACATTTATGCTGAAAAAACGTCATTCAGCATCCTTTCAAAGCTTCCTGAAAGGGAATTTTTTTCTCATTTTGCCCCCTCATTATGTTCCAAAACTTAGCCTTTGCAATGTTTAAGTGCGTGGGGGTTGGGTACATTTTGGTTAAGGTAAAGCTCTGTAGTGAGGGAGGAGAGGAGAGTAAGTTTGCAGCCTGAGTTACCTCACCGATATCCCTAAAGTATAATGTTCTGTCCTAATAGAATATGGAATTTTACTGTATATCCAATTGGAATAGTCCCTGCTTTTCATGGAGATATTCATGTTTTACAACCAAGACCTTTGTACCTAGCTAGCGCAATGGGATTTTCCTGGTTTTATTGCCCTTATTTAAAACACTATTCGGAAACAATATGTTCTGGGTACAGAAATGCCATAAAATAGAGATCAGGACACTTTCATTAGATTCTGAGTATTCTTACCACCTTTTTCCATTTAGAAATAAATATACATAAGGAGGATAATATTTGGATGAATCAATGGTGTACTTAGCCACAATAAGCCCATTCTGAGTCAACTGGTTCCTTACATGATATGACCATGACATTGTACTAAAAAAGTTATTTATATTCTGCTCACCCACAAGGATTGAGATGCTTTATGGATATATACTGAAAGTTTGCTGTCAGCAGGCTTTGAAAAGAGCTTTTCTGCTTTAAAAACATTTATTTCTTCTGTCTGCAGACAGCCTGGTTGTTCATCAGTGGGACTTAAAACATTGGGGTCATGTATGCAATCATTTAGGAAAGACAAGTTTCCAGTCATAACAAACATACATGAAACTATATCAGAGGAACACAGTGCATTTTAGTGCAAGAGGCAGGAAAGCAATTCTCAATCCTATGGACAGTTTTCATGCTTCTGTTCTCACTTCTCATTACTTCAGAATGTGCTGGCAAAAATAATGAAGGACAGGCTGGACAGATGCCTGCTGATCCTTCTCCACTGGCTGTTCAGCCCATGGTTTTACACAATACTGCTATTCTTGATAGATCTCTGACACTCCACCTTTTTAAGGTGCTGTTAGGCTGAGAGAACTAGCAAAGGCTTAATAAAAAACTGAGGAGAAAAACAAAGATAGTCTGCCAGTCATCACAAAAAATGTTGCCTCCAGAATATTAAACATTGTACACAGCGGGGTAAATCCCATATGTCTACATACACCCATGAGCCCTGACTGGCAGTTGCTTTGTTCACATTCTTAGCTTTTACACCACTTTTATTCTAGGTCTGCCAGGGACTGCCTTCCTACCAGTGGAAGTGAGGGCAATCTCAGTGAGGTGCAAATTTATGCATTGCCACCTTGAATGGCTGAGAATCCCATACTCCCTCCCTGCCACAATACACACACAGTCACAGACACACACACAGACACACACACACACACCTCTCCTTACACCAGAGGGCATGCAAGGAGGGATCAGTCTAGAACTGTTCTGTTAGCTCTGTATCTGAAGGGGTATCCCCCTGAGAGCTTCCTTCCTTGTTTGTGGCCCCTTTATGCCTCCAGAACAGCATGAAGGGACTGCAGCACTACAGGGAACTGGACTCATGATTTGTTTAAGTTGCTCCTGTAGAAAGGTAGGAAAGACAGAGTGGGTAATCTTTTGGCAATCACCACACACCTAACCATTTCCTCATACCTAATTTCAATGCTCTTTCTTTCCTTGTATTGTGTGTATATTTATTACAATCCAAACATATTTGCTACATTCTTCATCATTTGAGCATTAGGAGTCTGGCAGCTGCACCTTCCACCCTGCCTGCAATGGCAGCATTGCTGAAAACAATTCAGGTCAGGAAATTGGAGCTCTGGCCTTCTCCACGGACAGTCTGAGATCCTACCAACCATATGTAATGAAAATTCAGCTCAGGTTTTGAAACATATTGAACTGCTAAAATCAACAAAAAGATGGCACAGAATGTACTTTGAGGTTATTTTTAGATTGACTCTGAGTGGACTTTTGACACCTATTCAGCAATGTGCCTTGGCACGCAACGAACTAGTTTATCAAAACGCTGAAAACATTTAGACAGTAACTACTTCATTTGCTGGTAAATTTCCTTCCTTCTTGATCTCTCTCTCTCTGTTTCTTTAAAATGTTGAATTTGGATACCAAACCATAATCATGTGATATGCAGGAGGTGATGTTCTTGGAAAAGAGATACAACTTATGACCCAGAAAAGAGCTTATCTTTTCAGTGTAAAAGAACAAGTGTGTTCATTGAGATAAAGTCTTAGTTGGAGCAATTTCTAACCCTTTAATGAGCTGCAATTATTAAATTAGTACTCTCTTACTGTACACATATTTATAATAAATACATTAACTGTGCATATGGGTAAATATGTTTCATAAAAAGAAGGGCATATATATGCATTACATGTACACACACACACACACACACACATATATTTGTATTCTATTTAAAATACTCAGTGTAACAACCATTTCTATTCCCCTTTCAGTTATGTACATTGTTTCCTTTTGCAATAGTTTTCTGTACACACACAGAAACTTACTGAAATTGAATACAGTATATATTCAACTGATGCAAAGGACGCAATGTACACCATGCAAAGGAGAATATGTATTGTCTTTTGCGTATTCTAAACAGCATACAAGTGGTCAAGTCTGTAACATTCTATATACATATACTCATACAGTGTATCTTTATACAGCTATGGAAAATGTAACTGCTGTTATTTTTCCATCTGAGTCATTTCTTAGTACTCAGAGGCGTAA
Source organism: Terrapene triunguis (assembly GCF_002925995.2). NCBI lineage: Eukaryota > Metazoa > Chordata > Testudines > Emydidae > Terrapene > Terrapene triunguis. The sequence goes on from NW_020664436.1 coordinate 51,406,665, forward strand.
CGTGTGATGATTTGAAATATGCAATCGCTTACACTCAGATATTCAGTTCACGTGTTAGTAGCAGCGTAAGACACACACACACAAACAAACACACGCACAAAATAAAACCCCACAACTGCAGGGGTTAAGAGCCCTTCTCACTAATGCCACTGGATCAGGTGCACACTGCTACTACTCATGCCAATAATAAAGGTCTATCCATTTAGCTGTCACAACCCTGCCTTAACTGTTGAATTCCAGTGCCCCAGTTAAACAAGAAAACTAGGCCTTTATGCCTCTAAGCCACCTTGGCCTTGAGCTGCAGCTCTGCAAAACATATTGTTTACTTATTCACTAAGATCCATCTTTAAGCCTTCCCTACTCAGGCCTCTGTCTATCAGTTTCAACGGGGGAAGCGCACAAATAAAGTTAATAAAATACCCAAAATGCAAAAGAGGCTACAAGAAAGCAAAGAAAAATGGCGCTCCTTCCTTTCCATAACTAACATTGTCACCCTCATGAATGCCTACAGAACCGTCCTACATGGAGCCCATTCCCAAAGGAGGGTTTAATTAAAGGCAATCACAGACTTCTTCCTGGTACCTAATTCCAAATTGTATCTTAAAATATAATACTGAAGAAGGGGGGATGCCCCTTATAAGAGATTGTAAGCCTGGCGGCACATGAATTGTTAGCATAGCAATGGAACTATTGCAAAGCTGGAGGTGCTTCAGTAAGCTTCAAACAAAATCTGTTGGTTTTACAAAGGTTAAGCAATGAACATGACAGGCCTTAAAATGAGTGGGCTGCTTTAAGTGATACTTCCTCTTTAGCATAGTTAGCTTTGTTATAAGCAGTTACTGCACATAAACTTCTCTTTCGCCACACGGATTTCTTTGTAGGTGATAATGAGGAAGGGCAATATTGCCTGATGGAAGAACAGAGCAGGAAATGCAGAACACCATGTCTAGCAGAACTTTTATTGCATTCCATTCAATTTGACTTTGTCACGAAAGCTTCATGAATACAGAGCACCGAGCTAACAGCAGACCTTATCATTAAGGGTGTCTTAGGTTAATAACTCTCACAAAATATATCCCCCCCTCCAAATTAGGCCCTGATCCTTCAGTAAGAACCACACAGGCAGACCCCTGCACCAGTGCAGAATCCCATTGATTTCAGTGGGGCTCTCCATTTGCACGAGCCTATTCTCGTGTTTTTCATGACAGGATCAAAGTCTAAGTTTTAGGTTGACAAGACTTTTCCCACTATTTTAAGCCCATTATGTTCCATAGGGTGATCAGGTTTTAGAAACAATGCCAATGTGTTTTTCTACCTAAAGGGAAGCCTGTGCCCAAATGAGTGTCCTGTTTAAAGTGTATTTATATGGTGTGTGTGTGGGGGGGGGGGGGGGGTAAGAGTATCACAGTTAGACTCCCTCTAACTGTTTTTATTTTACACTGCTCCTCTTCTTCTGCTTCATTTTCACCCTATTTTTTTCTCCCTACCCTTCCCAGCTCCCACTCTTTTTTTTTCCTGAGCAAAGCAGGAACCCAACATTACTTTAGTTCATGTCAAACTTTGAAATGTACATTGTTTGAGTAAGTTCATAACTAGAGAGGTTGAATTCACCCATCCCTGCTTATTACAGCTTCCATTAATTGTGTTGCAGCAGGTCACAGGAAAGCTTTTGGTGTGTGTGCAAAACCTACTTTATAAATCACAAGTAATGGAGATGAAAGCTTCGAGTGCAGTCTCCTGGAGGAAAATGATTACCGCAGTAAAGTATCATTTTTGCAGGAAAGATTGTGTAATAATAACTTGATGGGATTTTATATTACTGGTGTAACCCAGAGATGAGCAGCAAGGTGCACTGTGTGCATTAATAATGTGTGTGTAGGTGGTAAATTTTCCATTGCTTTTGTGAGTTTGAAGTATATTTGAGATATATTCATACAGCACACTCAATACAAACTATCTGACCCTTTGGACCATTTCATCTCATGTACCATGCATGTGGCATCTATCATGTAGCATACATTCATATCACATCATGCATGTAGGTGATTTCCCCCTTCCCCCCTCCCATGAATAGTCCGTATTGCTTATTAACACAGGGTGAATATCCTCCATATGCAAAAGGCCAGCACAAGTCAACCATGCATGACTTAAGTCCCACTTACATCCCCAAAACAGAGCTTACGTGGTGTAAAAGCTTTGTTCTGCCCTTTGGTATGGAGGTAAATTTCACCCATAAGCAATAACTGGAATGTGTGCATAGCAATGCCTGTTTAGCCTTGTATAGACCTTTGAATGTACTGTGCACTAAGGCTGCACATAGCGAGTGAGTTCCACATCTGGATAAATTTTTGAAAATTGTGGGCTAAATCATATTAAAAGAGATGAATACATATAAATTCTGCTGAGCTTAATAAAGGCGGTGTTTTCTAGGTCGCTGTGGAGAGGATAATATTTGCATTCCTTTTTAGATTTCAAGGCAGTTTTGAATTGAACATGAATAATCCAAACATTACAAGCTCTTCCTAGCTAGTGATTAAAAAAAAAAGTGGCTGTGTTCCCCACCCCAAAAAGAAATCATTACAAAAATTACTTCTGGGGTTTCTGACCCTTGAGGAGCCTTCTGAGCCTCCAGACATTTTTGGTGACATTAGTGGCTTGAACAGAAATTATTTTTTTTAAATTGTTTAGAAGCCCTGATGCCAATCTCTCCAGCCAGTCCCCAAAGCCCCACTAAGTCATAGAAATAGTAGACCAGTGGCTAGGACATGAACTATTTACACTGGGGCAGGGAGAAATCATCTGAAATGGGAATAGGGCACCTCCTTCCCCAATTGTTATTCTAGCCTCTCTCTGTCTGTGGTCGGCTACTACAAGCCATTATTTGGAGGTAAATAATTAAAGAGTCATTGGGCCAGAGAAAAAAGAGAACAAGAGTGAGCAAATGACTTTGTAGTCTGCTGGTTAAGGAACCTTCCTCAGAGGTGGGAGACCCTGGTGCCCAGCCCCAGTGCTCCAATCACTCTTTCAGTATTGATCCACAATGGAACAACTTACATGAGAAGGAGAAACTGAGGCAGCCCCCACATCAGAACATCCCATAACTCAGTGGTTAGCACATGTTCCTAGGACACCCCGATCAAATCCTTTCTTTCCCTCTGGCTCACAGGGGGAACTGAACCTGGGTCTCTTACATCGAGGGTGACCAGACAGCAAATGTGAAAAATCAAGATGGGGGTGGGGGGTAATAGGAGCCTATATAAAAAAAAGACCCAAAAATTGGGACTGTCCCTATAAAATTGGGACATCTGGTCACCCTACTTACATCTCAGGCAAGTGCTCTAACCTCTTGGCTAAAAGCTATAAAACAGGTGGTGGCACCTCCTCCTGCAGCCATTTTGTGTGGAATGAGGCAGCTGCCTAACTCATTCTCACAAGAAATGCTTTAGGTGACAAAGCCGCCTGCCTCCAGAAGAGACATTCCCATTCATGGATCACTAGCAGAGCTAGGCACCTCCCTGCAGCTTGGACTTAGGTGCCTATCACTGTGAGGGAGTGGGCCTTAGCATACATCCCTCTCATCAGCATCTCCCATTGGCTAGCTTAGGCAGCTCCCCACTTAACACGCTGGCCAGTCTCTCTCCAAGCATTGGATAGGGATCCTAGATGCAATTTGTGAATTGCAGTGTTGTTCCAATGATTTCCTAAGCACCAAAAAGTTAGGGGTTGCCATGATCAGTGTCACATTGCCTAAATCCCTTTGTGACTCTAGCCCATAGTGACATGATGAAATGTTTTTATTCTGATCTGGCAGTATTTTGCAGTCACTTTGCACGGGTGTAAATGGCTGCACAGCATTCAGGGAAAGAGAATCAGGCCCATCATTTTATGTATAAAACATTAACAAGAGAAGCACAAACATGCATATTCACTCCAGTGCAAATAATTAACTAGCAGCACAGCTTATAGAAAGTTTCAACAAGAAATAGCCCAAAGAGAACTTTAGAGGCTATTTTTTTCAAATATTTAATATTGGAGTGGTGCTTTGTACTAAAAGAAGATAAGAAATCACCAAGAAATTATAGGTATGTCTGCAAAATGAAAAAAAAGAGTTGAGTATTACCTTCACACACCCACAAATAGGACAATAAGTGACTTTGATTCTAAATACAAGAAGGAATAGCTCAGTGGTTTAAGCATTGGCCTCCTAAACCCAGAATTATGAGTTCAATCCTTGAGGGAGCCATTTGGGGATCTAGGGCAAAAATCAGTAGTTAGTCCTGCTAGCCAAGGTAGGGGGCTGGACTCAATGACCTTTCAAGGTCCCTTCCAGTTCTATGAGATAGGTATATCTCCATATATAATTGTGGTTAAGGGAACAAACTTAAAGTCCCAAAGTAGAAAGACTATAAGGTTACCAGTCTCTTTAAAAAGTTTGAGAAACATGTACACCTTGAACTTTTGTATCTCTAATTTCCTGGCTGCTTGCCATCTCAGATTATCTTTTATCTGTCCCAGATGAAGTTCCTTGACACTGAAACTGATTTCATTAACAAAGCCATTCCATACTGACGTCCTGAGTGACAAAGGCCTAGGTAGTAAAATCCAGTTTGTCAGTCAAAAAGAAGTGGACAGTGTTCAGGCTTGTAATTGTTACAGAGCTTTAGACTGTGAAAAGTTAGTCCATCACTTCTAAAGAAAGCAGTGATTTCTCCTAACCTGCATTCCCCATTGCCACTCTACAAGTGGAAATACAGAGCCAACCTGCTCATTCTTTACAGATGCAAGTTGAGGTAGAGAATAAATCCAAGTCTGGGATCAAATATAATTACAGCTATGCCTGGAAGATAGGAGTTTATAACCTCGCTTTAAAAATGTGCTGCTAGCTGAAATATGGCACACAAGTTCTCAGGTCAGGAGTACATTAAAAAAAAATAAACACCCATTTGGCTATTTTAAAATGATAAAACTGTCAACAATAGGCAGTAAGCCTTTTGAGTCTTTTATATTACTTCCTAATGAAGGTTACATGCTTTTTTCTATATTAAAAATAAGCAAAGTAGCTGAAATTTCAAAACATCTACTTATAGAATACTTATTGTTTCTAAGGATTATAATTCTAAACGTGTTACGAATGGAATCACAATGTGCAAACATATGTCTTATGAATTTTCAAATGAGCTATAATGCATATGAGAGGTGACCCGCACATGTGGAAAAATTGGACTTGTGCCTCCTTTTATGTTTTTATGATGAATAAAGAGAAACCTGAAATGGATTAATTTGCTCTAATAAACCAAAATATACTTAAATGTATTAAGGAATAATAATGAAAAATGTACCCAATAGTTCAAATCCCCATTCAGATCATACAAAGAAAGTCCAAAAGAGCATTGCCCTCTATCAAGTAACACACGATATATGAAATGCAGAGACTGTTTTTGTTACCTCTGCTCTGCCAAGCTCTTTGTTAGCTGTGACTGGCAAGAAGGTTGTGTCCTTTTCTCTTGGATAAGGACCTGTCTATGATTATCTGTCACCTTGAGGTTTGATTTCTGCAACGTGCTCTGCATGGAATTAAACCATCAAACCATTTGGAAACTAGAGCTAGTGCAGAGCACAATGGCTCAATTTTCTTGCCAGGAGCACATGAGTTCTGCGCTGCCAGACAGCTGATTACAGAGTGAAGTCCAAAGGGCTGGTTTTAACCTATGAAAAACAAAATGAGCTGCTTGAGAAACTGCGTCTTTCCCCATGTGCTGCCTTTACAATCATCCATTCTGTTCCCTTTAACAGACACCTCCCTACTTTGAAGAGGATGGGAAAGGTAGCAGGGCATTTTTGGTGAGGGGGTCCTTGGCCTTGTAATTCAACCACTTGCCTCATTAGTTTGCCAGAGGCTAGGTTTAGTGACCTTCAGAATACACTCAGCTGTGAAGAGTCCACATCTATAAAATGGGAATAATGATACTGGCCTTCTTTGTAAAGCCCTTTGCGATCTACTGATGAAAAGCGCTGTATAACAAGAAGGTATTATTATTATGTTTCTCCAGGTTTATCCTGGGAGGATGGTGGCATGGAGGATGGAGTGTGTTGTTGGGTGGGAATCCACCTTGGAACTACAAAACACTTTTCCTTAGATCTACTCCTTTTATAGTCGATTTGATATGGTTTCATTTTTTTATTTGAAAACCGAGACCAGGGGATTGGCTCCTCTGAAAAACCTCTCATAAATGCCTATTGAAATCAATGGTGACAATCTACCTGTTGCGGGTACTGGGATGAGTGGACCTACGCTCACTTAGAACTAAACACCCACCCCCTCACCCCAGGGGGAAGAACCACTGAACTCAGACCACAAATGAATTATTGAGGCAACAAATAATAAAACATGAATGAGAGTGAGATCAAAGGTTAAAAATCAGGGAACCAGAAGGGGACACTAAGCAGAGAACCCTCGACAGCGCTCACTGCTCCTCAAAGGCAGCTAAGGAGTCAATGGACACTGCCCACAGGAACGCTTCATGGCGATGTGATTTGACCAGGAACTGGAAATAAGCCCCACAGTCACAGAGTATCCCTCCCTCATCCATCTTCCTCCTCCTGGTGTGATGGATGGCCACCTTGGCCAGCACCAGGAGGAGGTTGACAAGGAGGTATCGTCTTGACCTTGTGGGGACATGGGTGGGATGTGCAAAGACGAACATGTGAGGGGAAAAGTGCAGCCAGATCCTCAGTAAGAGGTTCTGGAGGAGTCAGAAGAGTGGCTGCAGCCTGACACACTCTACATAGGCATGTGCCAGAGTTTCCCTCTTGCTGCAGAAGGAACAGGTGTCTGGGGATTCTGTGAACCATACCAGGTACATGCCCATGCTCATAGCTCCATGGAGGAACTGCCAACTAAAATCCCCTGTGGGCCATGGAACCAGAGTGGAATACAGACTGGCCCACTAGGGCTCCCTGCCCTCTGCAGATGGCAGTAAGTTCCGCAACTTGATGCTGGAGTGGGACACAAGGGCAAGGAAGTGGATGGTATGAAGAATGAGCACGTAAAGATGTTCTCTGGGTGCGGTTCAAAGATGGAATGGCTGGATGGCAGCAGGAAGGCTCTCAGGGCAGTGGCCCAATGATGTGCTCCAGTTCCACTGATTCCAATGGGTCTTGGACTGGGCTCTAACAAGTATAAATGTAAAGTATTATTGTTCACATTCAAAAACGAAAAAAGAAAATACTTTTTCTCAGAACATACAATTAGACTGTGGAACTCATTGCCACGGGATGTTGTTGAGGCCAAGAATTTAGCAAGATTCAGAAAGGGATGGGACATTCATTTGGCTATCAGGAATATGCAGCATTATAATAATGAATGCTAACAACATTTTGGAAGGTATATCAAACAGGCTTCAAAACTTAAGCCAATCTCTTATTCTTAGAGATCAGGATGAGGCCTAATGTGGGGGTGAAGATTATCCCACATCTGCTGACTGTGGGGTTCCTGCATCTTCCTCAAAAACTTCTGGTACTGGCCACTGTCAGAGACAGGATATTGGACTAGATGGACCTTGGGTCTGGTCAGGTGTGTCAATTCCTAGACAGGGTATTAGTGGCCTATAGTCATAGTAAGTTGCAGCTTATTACTATAGGTGAGTAAACCCAGAGAAGCTGAGATTCAGTTAGTGTCTGTATGGTTTTATTGACACAACTCCAGCCTGTGTCCCAAAGACAAGCTCTTCTGGAGTACAGCTTGGAAATTGTTGTCCCTCTCCTATTTTTCATGCTCCAGACATGGGCTTCTAGAACATGGGATTTTCCTGGGACAGCTACAGTGAAGCAGGTGGGTCTCAACTCCATAGTACTATATATGATGTTTGTGACACAATGCAAACATCCGTTATGGCTAACTGTCATTATTACTTGTTATTAAACCTACATAGTACCATAGATTTACACAACTTTCTGCAAAAACAGAGTAGGCCATATTGCCTATCCTGAAAAGCAATTCATAGCATTCAGCTCCTTAAACACTCTTGATTTGGACAGATTCTGATTCCTGCCTGAACCATTTGCCCAATTTTATTTAATTAGTACAGGGTTGTGTAGAAATCTCTACAGCTTGTGCATCCAGATGCTGAAGTTCTTACTCAGTCCTTATTCAGGCAAATTCACAATAATGTCTGGGTAAGGAATGAGTAGATATTGGGAAAGGACTTCATGATTTGGCTCCCGATGAATTAAGAAATACCCTCCTTTTTATAGACTTCTTACACACCATCAATCCTGTAAAAATATAAGTTTACTCAGACTGAATGTTTAGCATTTGAAATTTGTATTCTGTTTAGGTTCTTATACTTCACTTCTCACCCTAGTATCTGAGCTTACCCAAAATGATGAGCATGGGCTTTTAAAACAAGTGTGTATGTCAACAGAAGCCCTTTTTCATGTTAGACTTCTGACACTTGGCATCACATCATATGATAATGCGTCAGACATATGGTAACCTGGCATTCTCTATGGGTTTTAATGGCAACATAAGCAAGTTTGCAATGTCAGATCAACATGTCCGTATAAATTGAAAATACAAACAAGCCAATAGTTATAATATTGCACTCCTTCATTAAACAGCAAAATGTATACTGGGTGCAGTCCAAATGGCTATTTGTATTTTTCTTTGAACTGAACAGATGAAATTACAGGGATGTTTTTTTAAAACAGGAGAATCAGGGACTTTCTTGATACTTACTGTAGGGATTGTATGTGAAAGTGAAGAAAATACATAAAATTTTGCATCAACGTTTTTGTCATTTCTATCCCTGACATTTCATAAACCAGAAACATCATGTTTCATGAAATGTTTCAAAATGATTTCCACAGAGGACAATTTTCTCATTGAAAAGATGCAAAACTAAACATTTTGCAATTTTTACTCAGAACAGGACCATTTTTTGAAGTAAAATTACATGAAACTTCATTGTTTGTAGTGATGTAGCTGTGTTGGTTCCAGGACATTAGGAAGACAAGGTGGGTGAGATTAAAGAATTTATTGGACCAACTTCTGTTGGTGAGAGAGACAAGCTTTCGAGCTACACAGAGCTCTGCTTCAGGTCTGGGAAAGGTTACAGCCAAACACAAGATGGAACAAATTGATTAGCATAAGTAGTTAACACATTTTCTAAGGGACCATTAATGGGCCACTTCACCTTGAATGGTCTCTTAGAATATGTGTTAACTACTTATGCTAAATAACTTGTTCCACCTTGTATTTACTGTAACCTTTCCCAGACCCGAAGAAGAACTCTGTGTAACTGGAATTGTTTCCTTCATCAACCGAAGCTGGTCACTCACCTTATCTCTCTACTGAAACTTCACTGGCAGTTCATGATATGAGATTATTTTCTAACATGCAAAACCTTTTTGATTTTTTGTTTTTCCATTCCACTTTCAATTTTTTAATCACACCTTTGCTAGGAAAGATCTTTATTTGTTAATGATAATTATTTTAAAAGCATTAAACTAAATTCAGAATTTTCTTTTCCACGTAGCGTAGAGTTGAAAGACTGTCTTTCATCTCCTACTTTCAGATGCTTTATAGATCGAGTCTTGCAATAAGATATATTTAAAGAAGAGCATGTCCCCATCTGTGTATAAAAAGGAGGTGATGGAGTGGTTTCGTTGGAGTGATGATGATGTAAACTCAGAAAGATGTTGTTGATGTGTACTAGAACATTATGTGCTCTGTCTATTGGTTGTATTTTATTTAGGGTGCTTAATACGGGACATCTGGGAAAATTAGGCATATTCAAGCAAGTTCAACAGCAATTAATCAGAACTATGCAGTACAAACGTTCAAATTAAAATCAAGTTGACTGAGCTCCCATTAAAAAGAAATACTGTGTAGTTGGAGTCTTTTTATCTACCTTCTTATCATTAAGGCTTTAGGGTTCACACGGGGAGGGGTGATGCACACACACTTCTACCCCCCCCCACACACACACACATGGGGAGAGGTTACACACACACACTCCCGTACCCCTCTCTCACATGGGGAACGGGGGGTGGACCAAACCAACCCTCCCCTCCCTGCCCGGTGTTCTCCGCCCTCCAGGCCTGGCTGGGCCCCTGGGACTGACCTGCCTCTCCTGGTACCTGGTGCCGCATCTTCCCGAGGCAACACGTGTGGAGGGACATGCAGGGTCACATGCTCCCCCCTGATTTCTGCCAGGGTTCACACCAGAATGTGAGCAGCAGTAGCCTTTTGGCACTGTGGGAGGGAATGGATGGGAGCTGCTTCCAGTCGCAAGGGGAGAGGGGGGAAGGGATGACCTGGCCTGTGTCTTCAAAGAGCTCATCTCTTCTCCTCCCTTCCTCCCCCAGGGCTTTGGCGTGCAGGGCTCGGCTCCTCCTGGCCAGCACCCTGAGCCGGAGGGTCTCAGGGTTTCCCAGAGAGCAGGCCCATCCAGAGGCAGTGGGGGAAAGCAGGAGCATGCCAGCCAGGCTGCTGGTGAGCTGAGTGCTCTGACCAAGGGCTGGTTCTCCGAACAGCTCTGGGAGCAGGACTCGCCTCGCCAGTGGGGATATGGAGCAGCAGCGGGGCTGGGGAGGTGAAGGGGCAAATTCGGGAGAGGACAGTGAGAGGGGAGCATGTAAAGGGCTGTTGGGTGGGCAACAGAGGTGACAGGTAACTGGCCACTGCCTGGCAGCTGCCCGCACACACCAGCCACCACAGCTCGTAGCCCACAGCCAGTGCCAGCTGGAAATGGGACAGGGGAAGGGCCCTGTTGGCCAAGAGCCAGCATGCAGTGGGGGCTGCACTGATGGACCAGCTGAGGGCGCCCCGCGCACTGCATCTTTGCCCCGCCACCAGCCTTGCACACCCTCCGCCATAGTTGGCCACTGGACACCCCCCCCCCCCACTCATCACTGGTGGGAGGGTGGCTGGTGAGCAGTGATCTGGCCAGCAGCAGGACCCACCAGTACTGATGTGGGGGAGATAGAAAATACAGGACAATTTGCCCTTTTTAAAGAAAAAGTTGGGACACCTACAGGAGGGCTTAAATATGGGACTGAGCCTTTAAAACTGGGACATCTGGTCACCCTAATTTTATTTCACCTGCTAACAAGTGAATGTGGCAGGAGGTACTTTTTGCCAGGCTCCTGAGCAGCACTTTGCTGGTGTTAGTTTCCTCGGGTAGCAGGAAGTTACCCAGTGAGTTCTTCACTGCTTATGGACTTTGCAAGGGGTCAGATGACACTCCTGTGTGGAGGGTGTGGTCAATGTACATCCCCAAAAGTTAGTTTAAATGGGACTTAAGAGGTGCATAGACACTGGACAAGCTTTCTGCCCAAGGGTGAATTTAATGCAAAGAATGTGGTTTATAGGCCCCTTCAGTTTGGTCCTGGGAATGCTTTCCTGTCTCTGGGTATCAAATAGAAATCACCAAATCCACCAGCTCTTCAAAGCTGAAGTGACTGAAAAGTAAGCTCCAGCCCAGAGTATACACAGACTACACTGCACTGCACCAATTCCTTTACTCTGTCCTATGCAAAGTGCCATCATGGATATCAGGGATCGGAACATTAGCAGTCTTATTAATAGGGACGCACAAATTTGTTCATATCCACTAAGCTCTGACCTGATCCTTCACCCAGAACTCAAACTGAAGTTGCACAGAAGATTTTTCAAAGTTCAAAATATTTCAGTTAATTTTAAAGACAAAAAACCCATATTGGCCAGCTTTATATGCCTCTTCTAGTTCTGAGTCAAAGTGCCAAAATACTTTGAACAGAATAATTTAATGTGCTATGTTTCAAACATGAACAGACCAAAATAAATCAGATGTTTCATGAGGAACTCATATTTTACCATGAATCTTTAAGCTCAGATTTGCAGAGTTCAGGATGTTCAGATGCGTGAAATAAGATTTGGATAAGTATCCAAACGTTTGCTGGGTACTTACCTGGAATAAATCTCCGGCCTTTTGAGCTTCACCTACCAATAAGTATAACTATGACGCTAGTTCATATTATTCCAGATCGCGTCTGAGTCTGACATCACCACTGAGTGACAAAGAGAACAGAATAGTGCTGACATCATCAGAAAATTGCATTCTAGCTTCCATCCCCCAAATATGTAGTCATTACTTCTGTGCTCTCCAATGAACAACTGAATTTTTCTTGTACCTCTTTTGGATGCTGCAGTGCTATTTTAGTGTAATGCGTTCATGACTACAGGAGTTGATTGCTTTGACCCTGAAGTCCTTTCTGCGGTGTTGCTGAGTCGCTGAATCTGAGTTCATTCATAGCCCTTTGCCAGTGAGTTATAAACTGAATGCCCAACTTGCTAGAGCAGCAATATTAAATAATAATAATGATGATAATGAAAATAAAAACTCCACTAACCTGACAAGTTCAAGCAAATATGAATAGCTGTGTGGCTTTATACGCTACAAATCTCGAGTACCACACACAGCTTAATTATCCCTTTCACCTTTAAAGTCTTCACATGAAAACGTCTCTCTTGCTTCCCCTTATGTTTCAGTGATGTTAATTGTTTGGCTTAAACCCAGAAATCAGGAAATTCAGTTTGTATGTTTGTCTTTAACCCATCCCACTGGTGCCTAGGAATTTCAGCACAGTATAAAACCATCCCCAAGGCTACGTCTACACTACCACTTATGTCGGGATAATTTATGTCATTTGGGTGTGAATAAGCCATCCCGCTGAGCAACATAAATTACACCAGATTAAGCACTAGAGTGCACAGGTCTATGTCAGCAGGAGAGCTTTTCCCGCCGACATAGGTACTGCCGCTCATTGCGGGTGGATTAAGTCAATGGGAGAGCTCTCTCCTGTCAGCTTAGAGCAGTGGTTCCCAAACTTTAACAATCTGTGAACCCCTTTCTCTAAAATGTCAATTCTCATGAACCCCCTCCTAAAAATGAATATTTCCAGGGATTTTCTCCTTTACTGGAGTATAAATTATAAAAGCAGTGATCTTGGAAATATAAAATTTGTTTTTGACATGCTTATTATACACTATTATTAATTATTATTTATCATTGCAATATTTTTATTACATTATGAAAACGGCAACACTCTTCCAAGATCTCACTTTTGTAGCTTGTATCACTTTGAATAAGCCTGTTATAAGACAAGGCTCCTATGTTTCATCAAGGAGTATCAGATGTAAAACAGCATGAAGGTATTTAAGAAGCCAACTCAAAGAGTTCCTCCTACACAAGCATTCAGGTCTTGAGCAGTCCAGGCAAACAACGCACGTTACAACAAAGCTTAAACTTGTTCTTCATAATAATTTTAAAAACAATACTAGCTGCCTATTTAATTTTAAAAAGAGCAAAAAAAAATCCACCTCCCTTTCCATTTCTTATAAGGAGTCTTGAAGTTTAAATCTCCTCAGTGTGATAGATAGGCCTTGCTTTGATCTGCCTAGCTCTTGGAAGTCCAGGGGCTCCAGGCTGCGGACCCCGTGCTGCCAGGGATCCCTAAGGACAGCTCTGTCCACCATTAGGGAATTTTTTCCCAAGAACCCCCTGTAACATTTTATGAACCCCCAGGGGTTCACGAACCCCAGTTTGGGAACCACTGGCTTAGAGGAGCGGCTAGATGCACCTGCACCGCTGTAAACTCTCTAGTGTAGCCATAGACCAAGTGTCTCAGCCCCCTGCCCCTACTGCTGATGGCTATAAACTGAATCCTGAATGACTAGGGCTTCAGGATAATGCTCTTTACTAACGAAGACTTTGTACGGCAAATGTAAGCACCGAATGAATTAATGAGAGACGACCCTCAAAATGCTTGAGACTGTTTGGATAAACACCCAGAAATTTGGGAGCTTCTCCAAGCTATCTGATCCCCTTGTGCAAATCTTACAGCTTGTCAAGAGGTTTTTAATGCTTCCTGCTTGTAGTCCATCCAGATCACAGCCATTTCTCATGGTGTGTCAGTGAACATAACATGGAAGCGCCTAGATGTGTGTAAATTAAAAATAAGGAAGAAACAAAAGTTTGCCTACCTTTTTCAAACCTTATACAACACACAGCTTTGGGTTTCAGAGTAGCAGCCATGTTAGTCTGTATCCGCAAAAATAACAGGAGTACTTGTGGCACCTTAGAGACTAACCAATTTATTTGAGCATAAGCTTTTGTGGGCTACAGCCCACTTCATC
>NW_020664436.1:51421243-51511670 GCF_002925995.2 Terrapene triunguis
CACCCTCGTTATAGTGTGTATGGTAACACCCATTGTTTCATGTTCTCTGTGTATATATGTATCTTCCTACTGTATTTTCCACTGCATGCATCTGATGAAGTGGGCTATAGCCCACAAAAGCTTATGCTCAAATAAATTTGTTAGTCTCTCAGTTGCAACAAGTACTCCTGTTCTTTTTACAGCTTTGGGTGATGGTTTGGTGGCTTTCCAAACCAGTTAACTCATACCCAGAATAAACATTAATTGTCATATTACATAGCCATGAGAAATGGGGTTTATAAGGTGTGATGGGAACTTTATAGACCATTAAGTATGCTGGTGAGAGCTGCTCTCTGTAAGGGAGATTATTTCACAGTTGACAGTTTGTCTTCCTGACACCTCCACAAAATTGAGATTAGCTGATACAGACCTTGGAGCAGAATGTTTTGGAGTAGGCATGTTCAGCAGAGGCCTCTTGAGTCCCAAATTCTCTTCCTCCCCTGGTCTGACAGAGCCTGAGTCTGTTGACCTTCAGGACACATGAACTGCCTGGCTGTTTGCTCAGGCTTTTGCTGAGAGGTTTATTATAACTACTGGGAGAGATGGGGGTTTATGTTTAGAACTCTGCTATTGAGTCTATAACATTCAGCTTGCTATTGCTGAACTAATTTTGTAGAGTTTTAAGAAATGTTTCTGCCTGTAACTCCAGAGATAAGTGTGACGGGCACTTTAAATGAATATATTACATTAAATTAATCTTTTTTTTTAATTGCTCATCCTCCCTTATTTCTTCTGTTTCTCTTAGGTGCTCAGCTTTTTACTGGCAAAGCCTGTCCTGAAGTAGCTTCCTTCTGCATCCCTTCTCCATTTTGTGAGCAGTCACTGTCTCATAGTGCTGTTTCAGCACAGCAGGCAGGCCAGCTGCAAGGACAATGAGGATGTGGATTCATTGGCAGGGGGTATGTTCTGCAGTGGTGCAGATGGCTTGGTACTTAAATGTATGGGCCAGTCACAACAGGCTCATGGTGTGAGACCTCCCCCCACCCCATGCTTCTTTTGCAATCTAATGAGCAAAGCAATTAGTGAGTCATTGTTTGTTCACACAGATTCACTGTGAAGAGTGAGGAAATTTAGATAATAGGTTGCATATTCCCCTTCTCTTTCCCATAATCAGGGCCTGGTGATATTTTCTCATATTATTTATCATGTTTTAGCAGTGCAGATGAAACTACATACAAAATCCAGGGACACATATTGGAGAATGGGCATTAGCTAGCACACATCTTAAGAGAGAAACTAATTATAGGTGGAGCAAATGGAGCCATATGAACTACATGAAGTTGTGCTAACCTGGTGTCAAATTTAAAAGGGGAGCCGTACCTGTAAAGCACTAAATCATGCTAAATTTAAAGTCAGTAGCAACAGTTTATGTCCACACTATGCACACTAGGGGTTGCATTATGAAATTGTCTTTGAGTCTTGTAGGGCAGTGACTAAACATGGTCCTGAAGAATTGTTAGTACTCTATTGCTCAGCAATCAAATTGCTTGTGAAACATAAAACAGAGCGCTTGTTTTAGATATAATACTAGGAGGACAGTACTTAAGTTATCTAACAATATACAGTGGCGAGTGATGTAATGTAAAATAGAACTGAGCTCTTCATGTCTTCACCTTAATAGATGAAGTTACAAAACAAATACAACATTGTTGAATTTTAGACCAAATCAGGTTGTACTCAGGCAAAACCCTCATTAACTTCAATGAGCTTTAGAATTTGGCCTTTCCTTTGCAGATAACTTGATCTAGCTAAAATGCAACTTTCTGGACACCAAGGCTAAATAATCCATGTCAGAGGAAGGAAAAATCATTGTAGTGTTATTGTTATTGTTGTTTTTGTTTGTTTGGCTGGTTGATGGAGGAAATAGAAAGCAAGGTGGCAGAGAGAACTCAAAACTATACACAATGATTTGCTATCACAGCAAGTGAATAGTGTTATCTAAAACGGCTGCTTGGACAGAGGATTCCCTTAGTCTGTTAATTCACTTTGAATAAGTCATTAGCTAACACTTTTCCTGGGGTGATGACCACAAGGGACAATCCTGTCCCCGTCCTCCCGCTCCCTAACAATGTCCCCGAATTAAAATGAAAACACCCTGATGTTTTACAGTTATCAGTAAGTATAAATGACTCACTAATCCTATAATACTTCCCTTTGCAATGGGACTCAGGTCTAACTGGGAGTGACATAATCCTCCTCGTTTAAAGGGGCCATGCCCTTTTAGTCTGTTCCCTCTGGTTGTTTTTTTTATTTTTATTTTTTTTCGGGGGGGTGGGGGGCTTTAACAAGCAAAACAAGACAGAGCCAGTGGGGAAGTGAAGCAAGCACCTAGATCTCTCTTGGCCTGCTTAGGAACACACTGTTTCATTTGGTCGAAGATGGGTGATTAAAATCTACTGCTCCCAATGTGACTCTGCATCCATAACTCAAAGAACTTTTATTGACCAGGTAGGGAAGGCTGGAGTGGAGATCAGGCTTCTGATAGTTAAGGAAAATTTTGCATCCAATTCTGCAAAGAAAATGTCCTTTAAATGTGTATAGTGTAAAGGAAGAACCATTCAGACATGTAGCTTGTGTTTTAGTCTAGTTGCCAATAAATAATAATGACAAATAATTAATGGGGATATCATATGTGGGTGTGTATTACTGAAGTTCACACAGTGCAGGAGAGAGAGGAGTATTAAAACAGTCTGGGCTTTACCACTCTGGCTCTATCACAAATGAAAAAAAAAAAAGGATTAAATAAATAATGAGGTAGTCTTAGTGAATCAAAACTCTGAAGGAATTCCTTTGATTTAGGCTGTGGGCCTATACACACGGGCAAATGGAGCATGTTGGGTGAAGCTCATCCTAATTGTCTACTAAAACTGGTTTCTTTTGCCTGTGCAGATGGAACCAAACTGGGTTTCAACCATGTTACTGGAGCATGTAAACATCATGCTTAGCCTTGTAAATATCAGGAGACAAATTCATCCAGGATTTGCTTCCAACATAAACCCAGCCAGAGGTCCCTGAGATGGAAATTGTGCCAGGAGGAGCCTGGAATGGTACAGAAACACAACTATTAGAGTTGGCAACATTGGCAATGGTGAGGTGGGGTTGGCTGTGGAGAAAGATACGGCTTGTCCTCCCTTAAAACCAGATGAGGGTGTAAGACACCAATAACTGAAACAAATGCTGAGGAGCAATAGTCCATCAAAAATCAGCAAGAGCAATAACAAGAGTAAAAGCTCCACCTGGCACCACACATTGCAGTGATGTGCCACAAATTCGCAGCATCCGCTGTTAGCATGTATCTTTTTCCAAGACCCCGAGAATTCTGCAACAAACCCCTATCAACTTTAACAGTGATGTGGATAGTAATGACTGTGAATGAGAACCTTTGAATAACAAGGCATTTAGTGGGAGCATTAGTAATAAGAACTGTCTCATGGATGACCCTGTGAATCAAACCTAAGCACCAGCATCATCTAACAAAAGGGCCCAGAAAAAAAAAAACCCCTCTCAAAATTCTAAACCCTAGACAAAGCCAAACTCGCTCTACTTGCTCTGGTTGTATGAGTTCTGTCTGAATCTCCCTTGTAATGAAAAAGGACAGCAATATCTTCTGTATCGTTGGAGTATTTCTCATCAGTAAATTCTGTAGAAAGGGTCACTTTATTTATCACAGCCCTGGTGATACTTGCCATACTATTTGTGTGCATTGCAAATTGCACAGAACTCGTGCAAAGCTAATCTGAGTTTCTCAACCATAATAAAACCAGATGATGGGAAGGATGGTCCAGTGGTTAAAGCACTAAGTAAGGGTTCTACAGACCAAGGTTCAAGTACTTGCTCTGCCACAGGATCCCTGTCTGACCTTGGACAGGTCACATTGTCTCGCTGACTGTTCCCCACCTTATATATATCTATAGGGAATACACTTTCCTTCCAGGAGTGTTGTAGAGATCAGTGTGTGTTACAGATTGTGAGGTGGTTAGATGCTATTATAATGGGAACTCTACAATTACCTCTTAGATATAAACATCTTCACCATTCCAACAATACTAGATATGTCTGGGTGAGATATTAGGTGTCTTCAGATAAGAGTCCTTTATTTTCTACTTGTGAATAGTAATGCAAAGCTGAAAAAGAGACAAGGGGAAAAACCAGCTCACAATTTATTTGAACTTTCACAAAGCTTTTTACAAAGTCCTCACAAGAGGCTATTAAAGAAACTAGTAGTCATGAGGTGAGAGGTAAAGAACTACCATGGATTAGAAACTAGCCAAGAGATAGAAAATAAAGAGTAAGGATAAAGCATTCAATTTGCCATATGGGAAGAGATGAACAATTAAGTGCCCCAAAGATCTGTACTGGAAACATTGTTTTATGTATTTGCTAATGATCTGGATAAGAGGGTGAACATTCAGGTGGAAAAAAATCTGCGGACGATACAAAATTGTTTAATTTAGTCAGCACTGGAGCAGACTGTGAGGAACTCCAGAGGGACCTAACATGATAGCAGATTAAATTAATTACAGACAAGTGCAAGGAAATAACACTGTAAGGAATATTTTGAACTTCTCATATATAATGTAAACTCACTGTGTCTGAGGAATGAGGCCTGAACCTTTGGAGGTTCCTCCATTGCTATTTTTAATCAATGAAAGAGGAGTTCCAGGAGAGTTCATTAACTCAGCCAGAGATTAGGGATCTACATCAGGAGTGGGTGAGGTGCTGTGGCCTGCAACGTGCAGAAGGTTAGACTAGATGATCACGATGGTCCCTTCTGACCATAAAGCCTGTGAGTCTATGAGTTCCTTAACAGATCACCAAGGCACAGTCTTTCTACTACATAGTTATAGAAATGTTTTAAAGGACAGACTTAATTTTTTTAAGGTTAAAATGCTTCAGTTTAACAAAAAATGTGTCAAAATTCTATATTTGGAAAAGCCATAATACTGCATAATACAGATCCTACATGTAGGGGCAGCCAGGAGGCTTCACGCAACACACTGTCCCCGCACCAAGCACCGTCCCCACAGCTCCCATTGGCCAGGAGCCATGGCCAATGGGAGCTGCAGGGGTGGTGCCTGTGGACGGCGCAGTGCGCAGCAGAGCCACCTGGCTGTGCACCCACGTAGGAGCCAGAGGGACACATGCCGCTGCTTCCAGGAGCCACTTTGAGGTTAGCACCACCCGGACCCTGCACCCCTGAGCCACCCTGCTGCTCCCCAACCCCCTGCCCCAGCCCTGATTCCCCCTCTCGTCCTCCAAACCCCTCAGTCCCAGCTCGGAGCACCGACCCTCATGCACCCCAAAACCCTCATCCCCAGTGCCACGTCAGAGCTTGCACCCCTAGCTGAAGCCCTCACTCCCCCCCCCGTGTCCCAACCCCTTTTCCCAGCCCTAATCCCCCTCTTGCCCTCTGAACCCCTCGGTCCCAGCCCAGAGCACTTTCCTTCACTCCAAACCTCTCATCCCCAGCCTGCACCCCCAGCCAGAGCCCTCACCCACCCCGCACCCCACCTGGAGCCCCTTCCCACACCTTGAACTCCTCATTTCTGGCCCCACTCCGGAGCCCGCACCCCCAGCCAGAGCCCTCACCCGCTCCCACACCCCAACCCCAATTTTGTGAGCATTCATGGGCCACCATACAATTTCCATATCCAGATGTGCCCTCCAAAAAGTTGGCCCACCCCTGCTCTAGGTTTTAAAGCAGTGGCTTCAACCTTTTTTCATTGGTGGACCCCTAAAAAAATTTTGAACGGAGGTGTGGCCCCTTTTGGAAATCTTAGATATGGTCTGAGGACCCCCAGGAGTATGGACCACAGGTTGAAAACCACTAGTTTAGAGTCCTTAGATTTCAATCAAAGCTCAGATGCCAACTTCAATCATATTGGAAACCCTTTCTTTCAAAAGCAGAAATATAAAATAACACTGCACAATATGTAAAAATTCATTCTCCCTGGGTGAACAGAAACATAAATGATAAAAGAATTCAGGAGTATAAAATAAAATGTTTAACCAATATTTATACAGCACCTTTCCTGATGAAGAATCCCAGAGCACTTTATGAACTACTAGGCTATACCATATAATAACAACTCCTCCCATCATCTAAATGCTGCCACTGCTGCAGTGGAAAGAGGCAGCTGTTTAACAGCACATGGTATTATTACAAGAATTTAGCACTGGAAGTGAAGGATACCATATTCAGTTGAAATTGCAAAGGGAATTCTGATAGAGAGAATGTAATGACCCAAATTAGAATTTGGCCAGGAAATCAGGGCTAACACTTCTGAGTAAGAATAATATTGTTTGTTCTACTCTTTTTGTAAAGAAATTTTTAAAAATGGTTTACAGGATGAAGTTGTTTGGGTTTTTGTTGTCAACTGCAGTCCCATATAGAGCAAGAAAATTGGCGTGTGAAGGGTCTTGCAGGTTCAGCATAGGCCAAGCTATAATGCATAAAAAACAGAATGTATTTATAACACTTCTCAGCATAGTACTTCCAGGCTCGATCCTGACAAACCTCCCATCGACTTCACTTGTCAGGATCAGAGTCCTCCCCTTCCATTTTTCTCTCAGTTTGTAAAAAATCCTTTTTAACTGTTTCATAAAGGAACACGATAAGTGAAATTCTAAATGGAAAGGGTGAGATCAGTTCTTTTTCATTAATCACAAGGTGCATTGGTATACTTATTACATACATATATTTGAAATAGATTTAGAGATGTCTCTTCCCTCTCCTTATACCGCTTTTATGGGACGTATTTCTTGTATGCCCCCCCTGCTGAGTTCTTGCAAGCTGCTGCCCTTGGATTGCAATATTTTGTGAATTTTAACAGGCACCCAGCTAATAATTCACCTTGTACCATCTAATAGGGTCCACATAAATGTTTAAAAAAGCCATCTGGAAACATGATATCTTTGAGTCCATAGCTGAATCAATTAAATGATCCAATTCATTTGTTAAACCACCTGGGTCACTGAAATGTGATGCCCTGGGACAACTTCTGATGTGATTAATTGATCCATTTGTCCATTTCATATGTTTTAATTTGAAGAGTAAATTGAAATATTGTTAATTTGTTAACCTATATGCCATTGTAGTTAGTTTGTAATCTTTAAAACATGGACTGAATATCACGGTAAGGAATCACTGTATCTTATTAGAGGTAACACAGTGAACAAATGGAGAAAATACAGCGTGCTTTATGCAACTATTTCCTTACAGTGATTAATTTAGACTAACAAACTCAATCATCTGATTCATATTCTCCAGGGTAACGTTGTCATCAGCTTGGTCTTTTAACCGGGAAGAGTTTGCATGCATCGAAAATAAGGACATTTATGGGTAGGAAGGAAGACTGTTAATCTTTAGGTTTAGTAGCCCAGTTAGATTACTAGACAGGGAACTAATCCTTATCAGTCTCCAGAATTAGTTCAGGTCTGATGTCATTCAGTGCTTAAAATAAAGACTTCACCTTATCAAAATAGAAACTGAAATATCCCTTGGAAAGCAGGCAATTCCTCCTGAGGTGCCTTGTTCACTGTAGACATAAGGTAGTAAGTGAATCCTCTACATGTAATGTAATAAGAATAGAGCTGGATGATAGGTACTATCTATCACTACTATGGAAACAATTATACATTTAAGAACTCTAGAAGCATTAGCTGTATCAACATTGCATCTAGGAAAGGAGATTTTTTTCAGTGTGATATTGTCAGGAATTACACTGTAATGGAATGGCTTCAGAAATACAGACTTCTGGGATGCTGTATGGTAATTTTCACTTTGATTCACTACTGCCTTAAAATGAATTGTGTATATACCCATAACAAAGGCAGCTATTCATGTCATGTCACAACATACCATCTTTTAACCTATCATCATTTAGTTCCACCAAATATTTACTAATTAGACATTTCAGTATAATAACAATTAGGATGCTTCCTGTTAGCTCAGCAATAATTATCTCGTGGGTTAATAACTGAGATGAATGATTAATGACAAACATTTTGCTGGATGTTGTATTTGAAATGTGTCACATGAAAGCATTCAGTTATTATTGTTCCATCAGCTTTAGTAATAAACGCCTTGGATTTGGACTTGGTTTGCTCTACAGGTGCTGTAGGATCATTCTGCAATATTGTGACATCACAACAAAACATCCCATGGTGCAGACATCACATAAATATACCATGACATTGTGGAATGATTATGTTCTTATTTGTGAGGAAACAATTTTTCAGGATATTTAAATGCTCCAATTACAGCTTCCAGAATGTGGTAAAATCAAGGATAATCCTGCAAAAGCTGAGGTTTCTGCCTCAGAGTTTGTTTATCCCAGGAGATTGTTATTATAGTACTTTATGAACAGGAAACACTCGCACTGTGTCATCTAAATAACACATGGATATGTGTGTTACTCACTCCACAATCCATGCTAAAAAAATTCTTGTAATGGATGATTTTATCCCAGTCAGGGGACAGCCACTAGGCTGAGAAGTGAGAACCACGTGGTATGAGGATTGAGAGTTAAGAGGTTACAGGAATAAAACAAGGATGGAGAGAAGCAGCTGGGAGAAGAACAGGTGGAGGGATGATGAGGGAGGAGGGTGACGCCGGAGCAGCAAATGGTAGTTCATGTACGGTGTAGATCCATTGCTCATGCTTGTGGTTTTTCTATGCCAGTGGACTCTCTCAATAAAAACAGAGATGGGCCACTCATTTATTTTATATTTATTAGCTGGATTTCTAGTATACTGGAAAATTTTCCCCAACTTTCCTCTATTATATGAATGTAATTCCTAAAACTACTTACAGTATCTGAAAGGAATTCTTAACAGCACTTACAAGCACTGATTTTCAAAGGGTTTACCAGACACAATCCCTGGGGAAAACAGCGATTTAGAAATGTCACTTTCTGCTTTAAACTGCAACTAGCTCAACCACTTTATATCCAGCCAGCCTGCAGAAGGAGGTGAAGTAGCCATTTTATTCCCTTCCAGCTCAAACGCAGGAAAATGTCACTAAAATCAAAATGATTTGAATATGTCCATTTAATCTATGAGACCACAGAGACAAAACTTGAACTGGACATCCTGCTAATCTATAAACCACAAGATATCACTGGCTTCCCAGAGGAGCTGGTAAAAGATACTTTTTGACACGGTGATGAAGTTCTTAAGACTCAATATCAGACCCATTGTCTTGGTAGACTTCAATATCCACATAGATGAAGCGTCTGTTATGACAGTCCGAAGCCCTCTACCCAAACACTCCACTTTGGTTTCTCCTAGGTGATATTTGCCCCCCAGCTGGCTGTTACTAGAATGAATTTTTGGACGGGGCTTGGACATCAGAAACGCAAGAACCATCATCCTATCCTGGTCAGATCACTTCTACCCTGAGGCAGAAACTCTTCCCATTGCAGTCAGAAGAAACCACCACCATAGTCCATCCCCAAATACTCTCTCAATGCCTAGCTGAATCCAACACCTGAATGAAAAGCAGCTAGTTAAAGCTGAATGCAGGTAAGAATAAAGAAATGCTCATTGGACAAAGAGTTATTTACATGAGGGAAAACACAGCAGTTAAGCTTTCCTGCAAAATCACTTTTGTTCTTCAATTTGGTTCTTTGTCACACCCTGCACCCCACTTTTGGGTTTGGAAAGGGGGAGAGGTATGCTTCTGATTGTTATGTCACGCTGTAGCCTTTAGGTCCTTTGGGCCATTATGCTATTGATGTGTAAATAGCCATGGTGACAAAAAATGTACAGATCCATGCTCTACTGGCCAGAAGATTGCACCCCATCTTATCAGACACAGACCTGGCCAGGGTGACCAATGCATTTGTGACTCTTAGGCTTGATTACTGGGACTTATATCTAGGAACAAAGCCACACACCCTGAAAAAGACCATTTGCTCAGCAAACCAGTGCTCCACTCTGAACTTGATCCAAAGCCCACTGAAACAAATGGGAGCCTTTCCATTGACTTTAATGGGGTTTGGGTCAGACTATCGCTGCATTGGCTCTCAATAAAATACAGAGTCCAGTTCAAGGTCTTTCCTGATAGTCAAAACCTTCCATTTAATTGTTCCTAGCTACCTGAGAGATTGTCTCTCCATCCACCACCATGTCCTCCTACAACAGCTATGTTCTATTAAAACCATGAAACTGTCAGCCAATAAGGGGAGCTCATGAGTGTGGGAAACAGAAGTTTCACAGGAGCTGGAGCTAAACTATGGAGTGAGAGATAAGAATGACCATGAACCTCACCACCTCCCAAACTAAATGCAAAACTTGTTTCTCTGAAGTTGCTTTCCCACAATAATTTCTGCACAGAGATAAAAAGAGAAACAAAGATCCTACTTAAACATAAGAAAGAAAGGAAAATATTTGAAAAATTTTAAATCCTTGGGAGATGCTCAAATACTATAGTACTGATGAGAGAGACAGAGACAGAGACAGAGACAGAGAGAATCTGGGAGGTGTCACATTGAGCTTCAGATCTGGGAAACCCGAAGTTCTATGAAAAGTACAGTACAAGCCTGGGGACTATGACAGATTGGATATTGTCAGTTGAGAAATCATACTTGATAAGAATGAGATTATTGAGAAATATGGAATTATGGAAAACTTGAGAACCTTAACTCTGTGACTGAAGGAGAATGATCTACTGTCTAGTAATTAAGCACAGGAAAGCAAACACCTTTGGGGGTGAAGGGAATATGCTAATACAGGGCCTGATCTTGCCTCCAAGGATGCAAATAGAAAAACTCCGAATGACTTCAGTGGGAGCAGGATTGGGCTCTTAGGCGAGGACATTAAGAGCTATTTTCAGATCAGCATCAGTGGAAGAGAAAGACCACCGTCCAAGGCAGGTAATTGTATATGTGAGTTCAAAGGAGATTTTGCATTAATGTTTATTAACAGACAGGAGATGGAAAACAAACCTATTGGGCAGAGAAAATGGATATTAATTCATTCGCTCAGCTAGAGCACCTGTGCAAATATCACCATCCCTAGTCAGATAAAACGGAGCACTCCATGGCTGATAAGATAATGCCGATTAACACCTGACCACTTCGCAGGGAGCAAAGAATAAAACTGGCAGGTCTGCAGAGCAGAAAAGAGATTCTAGTGAGAGAAATGGAGACAAGGGACTTGTCTGTACTTACAGCACTGCAGCTGCACCAGTCAGCTGTGCCACTGTAGCCCTTCTAGGTACTCCACCTCCCCAAGAGGCAGTAGCTATGTTGACTGGAGAAGCTCGCTGGTCGACATAGCACTGTCTACACCAGGGGTTAGATCGGTATAACTACGTCACACAGGGGTGTAGATTTTCCACACCCCTGTGCAACGCAGGTAAACCCACATAAGTTTGTAGTGTGGATCAGGGATAGAGTTGTGGGGGGAATAGTTTGCTCCTGAGAATTTTTGAGATTTTGAATTTTTTCCCATCCCAGAGCAGGACAAAAAGTCAAAACTTTGAAAACATTTGGCAAACCAAAAATCAGATTTTTTTTTTTGATTGGGTCAATCTAACATTACATTTCCATAATTCTGAAACATTTCATTGTGATTTTTTAATTTTTTTTTTACTATAAAGTAACAAATTTCAAAACAAAACGTCATTTCCACCTGAAAAACCAGAAATTTCATTTAAAAAAAAAAAGTCAATATGGGATGTTTCAACAGTTTCAAAATGCATTCCTTTTTGTGTTTGTTTTGTTTTTTATTTGGGGGGTTTTGTTGTTGTTTGCTGTTTGTTTTCCAAAACCCGGGAGATTCGTCAAAAGTGACCCTTCTCTGCAAACAGTTTCTGTTTAAAAGAATCAGTGTATTCTGACCCCCCCCAAAAAAAAAAAGTCTAAAAATTCCCCACTAACTCTCATGGGAACCCCCTTCAGAAAGACTGAACTTCACAGACATCAGGGGCTGGAACAGTGACCCTATGATGACAAGAAAGCCACCTTTCTCATCATGCACTGTGCTACTACTTTCTAAGCACTGAAGTGGGACTCAGGAGACCTGAGTTCTAGTCCTGGCTGGCCTGCTGGGTGACTGTGAGCAAGCCACTTCAATCTGTCTGTGACTCAGTTTCCCCAGCTGTAAAATGGTAATAATGATATTGACCTCCTTTGTAAAATGCTTTGAGGTCTAGTGATGAAGAGCACTATATCAGAGGTAGGTATTAATAAGGACATGGTCTAATTCTTCTTTAGAAACCTAAATAGGGACTTAGATGCTTTACTCTAGGCCCCCAGTTAAAAATATTCTGTCCATAAAGTTGTGTGTGAAACCAAGAGAAAGGCCTGACAAAGAAAAGAATTGGCAAGTCACCTTGAAAAATGCCCTCCTCCCCCGGAAATACAAATCTATAGACCATGGAGAGCATGTTCTATCTCTGTCTACATTCAAGATACAGGGACAAAGCCATGCAGGCTTACTCCATTCACTCATCATGATCCTCAAGCAAGTGCACAAAGAATGCTAAAATCTAAAAGAATCAGCTGACTTTACTCTATCACTACACAGAGGTTAAAGAACAATGGGACCAGCGTAGTCTCTGGATCATGTTTAGGGTTTGGAACTGGATTAATAGAACTCAGAGAAATCAGACTTATGATGCCAGTGTCACAACATACAGCTATGTAGCCCCTAGCTGACCTCAACCTCAGATTAACATGAGGTTTATTACAGGTTAAGCAAAACTGTTATGTAACTAGCAACAACTGAGCAGGACAGAATCAAAACAGGCAAGCAAAGAGTCAAGGGCATCTCTGGACCTACCATATCCAGCACCAGCTGGTCGTAGCTTATTTGCAGCAGGTTATTAGAAGTGTAACAAAACAAAAACAAAGGCGATAGGATTGATTTACAACTTTCTTGCATCACTCCGGACAAATACCTAAAATTGAGACACTACTATATTTATGCTTCATCTTTTGCTGATTTGGAGCTATAACTGAACCTGCAGAAGTATTATCCCTCTAACACTCATACACCGTATCTTATACTTGGCCTCCTCAAATTTCTAAGCTGTCAACATACAGTGCTGAGAACTTATTAAAGATTACAGATGACTGAATCATCATTTAATGATTTTTGAGAGATCCAGGCAAGCATTTATAAAAGAGGTTTCACAGACGGGAAAAAAAGAAGGAAAGCCCCTTTACCACTGATTGGGAACTATATGTAGAGCATCAGAATTAAAGCCTATAAACTAGGTTTGTTTCAATTTGTTCCCATCAGAGCTTTGCTGAACAAGACAGAGAAACACTGGCAAGCAGCCACTGATGAGACAGTACTGACAGGAAATAAGGGGAAACACAGTAACAGACAAGCATACTATATCTAGTTGATTTCACAATTACATAGAAAAAAATCCCAATGCAGGAGACTATTCCATATACTGGATATACTGATTTCTCACAGGGATAATTGCTGATTTGCAAAGAAGTACCAGGATAGAAAGGAACATTTATATCAAGCCATGGATTTCAATGAGATCTGGAGAATTGAACTTGGTGTTCAGGAGAGAAAAATAAAATAGGAAGAGGATTTATTGTAATGAAAAGGTTGCTATGGAGCACAATGGCAAATAAATATGTTAAACCAGGGGTCAGCAACCTTTCAGAAGTGGTGTGCCGAGTCTTCATTTATTCACTCTGATTTAAGGTTTTGCGTGCCAGTAATACATTTTAATGTTTTTAGAAGGTCTCTTTCTATAAGTCTATAATATATAACTAAACTATTGTTGTATGTAAAGTAAATAAAGTTTTTAAAATGTTTAAGAAGCTTCATTTAAAAGTAAATTAAAATGCAGAGCCCCCCAGACCAATGGCCAGGACCCGGGCAGTGTGAGTGCCACTGAAAATCAGCTCACGTGCCGCCTTCGGCACACGTGCCATAGGTTGCCTACCCCTGTGTTAAACTAACTTAAGGTAAAGTAAGTGGAGAGGAATCTAGCTATGGTAGGATAAAAAATTAGTTCACAGCATCAAACTGAGGAGAACATTTTCAGACAAGAATTGTACTTGTTTACATACTCTAACTGGTCACATAGTTAGTTGTTATTATTAATGATGTTATTCGGTGAAGTGCCTAGGGACTAAAGGTGTGCTCTGGAATTTAAATTTGACCGTTAGAGCAGCGGCCAGGGGCTGGGTCCAGGGCCAGAGCAGTGGCTGGGGCTGGAGCAGCGGCTGGGGCTGGGGTTGGGGCAGCAGCTGGGGCTGGAGCAGCAGCTGGAGACTGGGTCCAGGGCTGGAGCAGCAGCTGGGGCTAGGTCTGGGGCTGGAACAGCAGCTGGGGCTAGGTCTGGGGCTGGAGCAGAAATATATATATTTTTTAATTAATACTGGGGGGAGGGGGGTGCACATGCTTGTTCCCCCTTCTGCACTTTCCTGCCAGGGACTAACCAAGAATGGGCTCCATTGTGCTAGACACTGCACAAACACAGAATAGTAGCTGGTTCCTGCCCCTGAAGAGCTTACAATCTAAATAGACACGACAGAAGAAGGATAAGGAAAAGGGATGTAACAGAGCGATCGACGTGATGGCAGAAAATATCATGTAGTTCCACAGTTGTTTTAATTGTTTGGGCTGGATTTAGCAGAGGGTGGGATAAACTAAACAGAAAGACAAAGGAAGGGAGGGGATCGGGGGTGGGAGGGACAGAGCGGGGGTAAGAGGGAGGGGAAGGAAATTCGGAGGGGTAGTGACGCTGAGATGAAGGGACTGTGAGCAAAGCGATGGGAGGCGGTTGTACCAAACAGCCAATTAGCACAGACAAGTCAAAACTGTAGAAAATATTATCAGTATCCATGGGACCCTGCTGAAATTGTTTTGCAGCTGCTCTGCCAGGTTCAGTGTCTGTCTGGCTCCTCCCTGCAGTTTCTTTCTAAAGGTCACATTGCTGGCAGGAGGGGCGACACCACCTGGGTCCTAGTCCTCTCTGCATCTGAGTGTGGGGAGTGCTGGGCAGAATCAGAGGCCAATGAGATTCTCAGGTGACTGGAGGAGCAGTGTGGAAGGTTTGCAGTTGTGTTAAGCACAGGGATCAGAGTTTACACCAGGGGTCTCAAACTCAAATGACCATGAGGGCCACATGAGGACTAGTACATTGGCCCGAGGGCCGCCTTACTGACACCCCCCATGCTGCCCTCGGCCCCGCCCCCACTCCACCCCTTCCATGAGGCCCCGCCCCTGCCCGCCTCTTCCCACCCCTTCCCTGCCCCCATTCCAACCCCTTCCCCAAAATCCCCACCCCAACTCTGCCCCCTCCCTGCCCCCAGGGGGTGCAGGAGGGGTGTGGGGTGTGGTGGGGGCTCAGGGCAGGGAGTTGGGGTGTGGGGTGCAGGAGGGGTGAGGGGTACAGCAAGGGGTCAGGGTGCAGCAGGGGGCTCAGGGCAGGGGGTTGGGGTGCAAGAGGAGTGCGGGGTGCAGCAGGGGGTTTAGGGCAGAGGGTTGGGGTGCAGGGTGCAGCTGGGGCTCAGGGCAGGGGTCAGGGTGCAGGGTACGGCAGGGGGTCGGGGTGCAGGAGGGGTGTGGCATGGGGCTCAGGGCAGTGGGTTGGGATGCAGGAAGGGTGCGGGGTGAGGCAGGGGGTTGGGGTGCAGGAGGGGTGCAGGGTATGGCAGGGGGTCAGGGTGCAGGGTGCGGCAGGGGGCTCAGGGCAGGGGGTTCGGCTGCAGGAGGGGTTCTGGGGGCAGCATCTGGCCCGGTGCATACCGGGGGCAGGGTAGGCTCCCTGCCTGCGCTCCCTGCCTGCCTGTCTGCTCTGCCCCTGCAAGAGGCTGGAACATGGGGAAGGGGGGCGGAGGGGCTGTGTGTTTCTGTTGCTTGAGGCACCGCCTCCAGCAGCTCCCATTGGCCGCGGTTCCCCATTCCCGGCCAATGGGAGCTGCTGGGGGCGCTGCCTAAAGCAACAGTCACACACAGCCCCTCCGCCCCCCTTCCTCACGTTCCAGCCTCTTCCCGGAGCTGCACAGGGCAGGCAGGCAGGGAGCAGGGAGCATGCCCTGCTCCCGGTGCACATCCGGCCGCTGCTCTCGTAAACACTGGAGGACGGCGGGGGGCTGTGAGGGGCTCGCGGGCCGCAGAAAATCACCCCGTGGGCCGCATGCGGTCCGCGGGCTGCGTGTTTGAGACCCCTGGTTTACACTATGTGTTATCCCCAGTATTTATTGTACTTTATTTAATGTATTTATTTGTTTGTTTTCTTTTGTAGCATGATCTAAACACCGGTACAACAAATATAAACAAACATTCCAAAAATTACAGATTTGATCCATATAACCACTAAATCCCCTCCACTCATCCAACCCAACATAACAGTAACTTTACTTACCTCAGCCTACTTCCACTCTCCTCAGCCACCTGCACACCCTCCCTCAACAGCCTGGGGAAATAGAGAATGACACAAAGGTCAACAAATTCAGACTCTGTGAAACCAAGGGGAGAAGTGTGCTCCAGCTGAGGGTCTCTCACTGAGAGCTCCTTCCTAGAAATACTCTTTCCATATAAAACCGAGGGCTCCTAGCTACAAGTAACTCAATTGACCTCTACAGCTGTAATACCACATGAAGAGATGGGCAGGCTCTAAACCATTCATGTGCAGCCTTTGGGATTTAAAGGTCAAAAGCAACACTTTGAAGCCAATGCAGGTCATGGAGCATTGCAGTAATGTATGCCCTGGGAATAGCCCCGGTCAACAAGCCAACAACTATGCTTTGCTCCAGTTATAGCTTCCAAAGAGTCTTAGAGTGTAGCCAAATTTTGCAGTGTTCAAATTGTGCAAGGCACTTGGCAGAATAAATTAAGAGACAAATTTCCTGTCCTGAATAATTTACAATCTAAATTTAGACATGACAGTACAAATGAGGTGACACAGCAGAAGTGATTAGAAGGTATGAGGAGAGGATGTCTTTCCTTCCATATGGGACAGTGTGAGAAGATGCATGAAGTCAGGTATGGGAGAAGTGAATGAAGAGCTCATCAAAGCTCGTGTTATTGATGGGGTGGAGGAGCAGAATGGGGAACCAAATAGGAGAGAAGCTCAAAGATGTAGTCCAGGCTGAGTCACATAAAGCCAGGAAAGCCAGAATAAGTAGTTTGAACTTGATGTGCTGGGCAATGACAAGCCAGTGGAGGGAGGAATAATGTATCAGGATGGCAAGAGAGGAGAATGTTGCAATATTAGCCATGCCTTGCACATGGCCATGTCAAATGTCTTCAGTGGAAATTGGATGAGGTTTATTAGAACACAGCATCTAGTTACTGGAAGAAACTCAATGCAAGTGTACATACAGCTAATAACAGTAGAGCCTTATGCCTCTCACTTCCTCAGTCTTCTTTCCAGCTTGAGGATCTTACTTCCCAATACCAATTCTATAAATATAACAACAACAATTTCCCTACCATGTTCCTATTGTGCTACAATAAATGCCAAAAGATCCATACAGTCCAGTGAGCGCAGAATAGCCCTTCTATTTACTAATTAAGAATCAGATCAGAAATGACTTTCAGCATATGTATGTACATACTTTGTGCGTGTTGATCAACCATCTTAATGCATTTATTAAATGCAAGGTCCTTGTCGTATTTAAAAATGTGATGCACTATGAGGCCACTCTGAACAATATCCCTGGCATGTGGAGAACAGGAAATAATCTCCTTGTTATCAGAGCTGTGATTCTTGCCCTGGCAGATAGAGACAGAAAATCAAACTCCTGCCATCTTTTCTCAAATGCATTCCAACATGGAGGCCTATTACCCTGTGACTAACAGCTTTTACTTTGAAAAATACCCACCTGCATTCAAATTATCCCTGATGTGTCATCATGGCAATATGTATTTTAATCAGACTCCCTGAGTGGAGCTTTCAGTGAAGGGTTGTTCTGGAGGCATTCCAATAATATATGGAAATAAAGAGGAAACATATAGGAGCACAATGACTCACGACACTTGGGGTGTAACTGTGGGGGCAGAGGGTGTCTCCTAGCAGGAAATGGAAGAGCAGATAAGCTTTTGAAATGAGTTTGGAAGAGTGATGTGGGAACATACAATAACTCTACAAAATAAACATTCTTGGTCATTATATTGCTCTTCATTTACTCTCTCCAATTATAATATTGTGGTCAATCTACAATGATGTATTTAAACACCCCCTCTATCGAGTGCATATGATACATTAGGCAATATAACTGCTGATTCCATGCACATTTCTTTTCAAATAATACCCACTCTAGTCATGTTCATGGCAGACTGATCCCAGTGCATGGGGGGGAGGGGGGGGAGACTCACTGTCAGAAAGCTGCCACCTGCTCCTCTTTTAAATCCTTCTTTGAAAACTTCCTTTGGACTGGCAGTCACCTGCTGCTATTATGACCACTGAGACAATTAATTTATGCAAACGTACCCAATCTTTATGTTACCTTGTCTCCCTCTCCCCACTTCACCACTTTTTGTTCTGTTTATCCGCCTGTTTCATTTTATCATAATTTTAGCTCTCTGGAAGGGGAAATATCTTTGTTTTACTCACGTGTACAATGCCTTCCTAATCCCTGACTGAGACCTCCAGGCACCATCACAATAATCATCATCGCCATCACCACCACCAGCACCCCAAAGGAATTTTCAGGTGTCAAGGTGAGTTTGTTTCCTTCCTCCTGACAGAATCCATTTAGGACCATCATTTTTGGACTCTAAGGCAAATGATCTTTAAAATCTCTAGAACTGTGTAAGCAGTGAGGGTACAATCTCTGGATGTGTGAGGTGTTGCCTAGTAATCTGTGGGTCTGTGTTACTAGCCTGTAGTTTTCTGAGAGTGCAGCATATCATTTTTTTTTGTTCTGTTTTGTTTTTGGCAAAGGTCGAGCTTACTGAAGAAGGATAACATAGTTTCATGACATTAGAAGTCATATAGTCCCATCCTATACTTTCAAACTTCTCTGGAAAGACATCTGCTTCCAGTTACTCAGAGGCAGCTCCCACTTTTCTGGCTGAGTAATACATATCGCTGTGCATATACCAAAGAGGTGGGGTTCAGATCGGGATCCTGATCAAAATTACTTTTAGGATAGACTTTGAGGCTTGGGTTTCAGGCCCGATCGGGGCTTCTTTTGTCTTTGGATCCAATGGCTCCAAAATCTCAATGATTTTTGGCCTCAGCTGATCTTGAAAGATTTCTGCCATTTGCATGGTGGGAAAAACATCTTACAAAATCAGCTGTTCTTTTCAGATTCTTACCACGATGGGTTGAAACCTTGCTAAAACAGCTATTCCTGTGAAATTTTGGCTGCAACTGGAAAACAAACCTGTTTGGACAGGTTTTTAGTGTTTTATAATGCCACCCCTCATTGTAGCTCAGAGTTCAAATCTGAACTGCCCAAAATTCAAAAGATTTTGGTTTTGAGGGTCCTTAAAAATTCATTTAAAAGAAAGAGTCATTGAGAAGGGTTTCTCTCTCTCTCTCTAACCATCTCAATGACTCTTTCTTTAACTAAATTTTAAGGACTCTCAAAACCAAAGCCCTTTGACTAAATATATATATGCACATGCATGCACTGTTTTTTACAAAACACACGTTAACCAGGAAGGAGAGAGAGGCCATGAGGTCTTTTTGCCCAGGATATGAATCACCTCATTAACCAGTCTTTATCTGCTCTATTTTTCTAAACAGTTTATATCTGGAGCACAGCTGTTTTGAAGATGAAATCAAAAGGAGGATCTGGGTCTGAGTGTTTATCCTTACTGGTGTTCTTAGCAGAAAGGCAAAAGACTAAATGATCGTGGAGAATGAACTACTCTTCCATCCCCAGAAGTTATCGCTCCAGCTCATAGTTGAGGCACATTGATGGGAAAGCTTGTACTGCTGGAGCTTTTGCTAAAACATTTCTATGGATAAACTGTGGGTTTCACTCCTAACATTGACAGGCTGTAACGATGCAGTTCTGGCAGGACCCAACTGAAAGTGCCAATTCAGGACAAATCACTTAAAACAGGGCAGTTACAGCCCAAGGCTGGGGTTTTTCCACCTCTAAGGCAAACCAAACCAGCCAGACAGTGAAGACTTTGGTCTCACCCCACTGGCTAGCCACAAGTCACACAAGCAATTCCCTAAGACACTCCAGTTTCCCAGTATCACCACCAGTGCCACTTGTTATGGGGACAAATGGTTATGAAAACCAATACCCCAATAAAAGAAAAAAGGTTCTCCTGATCCCAAAGGATCAAGCCCCAGACCCAGGTCAATATACAAATCAGATCTTACCCACAAATCACGCTGTTGCCAATCCTTTAGAATCTAAAATCTAAAGGTTTATTCATAAAAGGAAAAAGATATAGATGAGAGCTAGAATTGGTTAAATGGAATCAATTACATACAGTAATGGCAAAGTTCTTGGTTCAGGCTTGTAGTAGAAATAGAATAAACTGCAGGTTCAAATCAAGTCTCTGGAGTACATCCCCAGCTGGGATGGGTCATTCAGTCCTTTGTGTAGGGCTTCCGTTTGTAGCAAAGTCCTTCCAGAGGTAAGAAGCAGGATTGAAGACGGAGGAGAGGCATCAGCCTTTTTATAGTCTTTTCCAGGTGTAAGAATACCTCTTTGTCCTTACTGTGGAAAATTACAGCAAAATGGAGTCTGGAGTCACATGGGCCAGTCCCTGCATACTTTGCTGAGTTGCAAGGCATATTTGCCTTCTCTCAATGGGTCAATTGTATAGCTGATGGTCCTTAATGGGCCATCAAGCAGGCTAGGCAGAGCTAACACCAACTTGTCTGGGAAGTTTCCCAGAAGCATAGCATAAGTTTGAAATACAGACAGTATAGAGCCAATATTCATAACTTCAACTACAAAATTGAAACACACATATAGACAGCATAATTATAACCAGCAAACCATAACCTTGTCTTAGACACCTCATTTGACCCCCTTTAGACAAGATTTGGTGCCACTACAGGACTTTGGTTGCAACCATGTTCTATGTGGTCCCAGTTCAAATCAATAACGTGACACAGGCTGCCACCTTTCACTAAATTATCTACAAAAAATAACCTTTGGTCACAGCATATTCTGCATTTTAGAAGACCAGGGCCTCAGTCTTTCAACCAAAATTATCTGTTTGTATTTTTACCCCAGGGTTTCTGATAAATCACAATTACATTTGTTAGTGAGTGAACAGGTAAAACAAGAACAGAAGGACACACCTGAGGCACTTGGTCCAGAAACCTCCCTTCCTTCTCTCTACATGGAGAACACAGATGCAGCTGGGAGAGAAGACTTTGCAGCCTCCTGCCATTATCTAATCTATCTATCCAGCTACCTACTTACCTGCCTTCATGGCCCTTATCATAATCTGACCTCCTCCCAAATATTTTAAAGAAACAAGCAATATTAAGGTCCACATAAACACATAGGGAGATGGAGAAATAGAGAGTTAGATAATGGCAGGAGGCAGTCAGATACTATGATAATTAAGAATAATAATGGGTATTAGCTTCTCCATATTAAAGTTGCAAGCAACCTCCATTATAAAACCTTGTATTTGCCCGACCTGTAACCTTAACTTGGCAAATCCATTGGACTTGAAAATTGCCAGGTTTTTCTGAACTGTTTTATTAAATTGACTAAGTAGTTTTAAAGATTTTAAAAAGGCTTCTTTCTGAAAACTGTGCAGCTTCTAATTTTTTCTGCACTTCTTGGTCTGCCCAGCAAAATCAATTACACCACAAAAATTGAAATGCACTTTGTACAGATTTTTATATTGACTTATGTAAGAGGCATGTGTACAGGGGCAGAGTTGTAAACTCTTTAATGCGAAAACTGGGCATGATTCTCTGTTAATGACACTGGCAGGGAAAATAACATGGTCATGGAGAATATTTTCCATCAATGATCTCTAAACCAACCAGAGCTATTTATTTAAAAATAAAAGGAAATTCAAGTAAGTATTTAACCTTAAGTCAACAAGCATGTTCTGTTACTCTTTTAAAATCTTCAAAATGTAGACAAAATTACTATACAAAGCTTTGCAATTCTCTTTTAACAATGTTGAAGCAGGGGGCAGGGCCACTGTCCAGGCACTGGTGCCCCCCACCCCCCATACACACACTTCTAGGCATAGGCGCCAACTTCTCCTGGTGCCGGTGGGTGCTCGACTCCCCCAGCCCCAACTCCACCCTGTCCTGCCCACTACTGCCCCTGCCCCACCCCCATTCCAACCCCTTCCCCAAAGTCCCCATCCCAACTCCACCCCCTTCCTGCCCCTATTGGACCCCTTCCCCAAATCCTCGCCTCCTCCCGTGAGCGCGCCGCGTTCCTGCTCCTCCCCCCTCCCACCCACAGCTTGTTACGCTGTGAAACAGCTGTTTCGTGGTGCCAAGCACTAGGATAGGGTGACCAGATGTCCCGATTTTATAGGGACAGTCCCGATATTTGGGGCTTTTTCTTATATAGGCTCCTATTACCCCCCACCCCCCCGTCCCGATTTTTCACACTTGCTGTCTGGTCACCCTACACTAGGAGGAGAAGTGGGGACGCGGCACGCTCAGGGGAGGAGGCGGAGGTGAGCTGGGGCGGTCTGGGGAGCTTGGCTGCACCCACCAATTTTTCCCCATGGGTGCTCCCGCCCCAGAGCACCCACGGAGTCAGCGCCTATGGTTCTAGGGAGCTTCCGACGCTCAGGCCCTCACTCCCTGGATGCTGGAGTCACATGCCGCCCATGGGGGAAGGAATCACCATATGCCCAGACTGTAACCATCTTACTCACTGGTGAGCAGATAATCAGAGTGAAGTCAATGGGGCTGCTTGTGTGAGTAACTAATCACCAGTGGGAGTATGGAGGTCCCCATCTGGCCCAAAGGGAGGAAGATACTTTCCTGAGGAAAGGTTTCAGAGTGGTAGCCATGTTAGTCTGTATCAGCAAAAACAACGAGGAGTCCTTGTGGCACCTTAGAGACTAACACATTTATTTGGGCATAAGCTTTCGTGAAGTGGGTTTTAGCCTACGAAAGCTTATGCCCAAATAAATGTGTTAGTCTCTAAGGTGCCACAAAGACTCCTTGTTGTTTTCTCTGAGGAAAGTTATTCTCATGGTGATTTCAGCACCAACTCACACACTCAAAGTCTGCAAGGACACTCAGTTGTGATGATATGGCACAAAGCATTTGCAGCATCTTCACCAGCTCCCCAATAATGCAATAAAATGGGAGTCCTGCAGAATTCAATTAATTCACCTCATAAAACCCAACAAAGAGAATAATTAAATAAATTGTCTGAGGTCTTTTCAGAATATCATTCCATGCACCTTCCTCTCAAAAGTTGGATTTTAACTGATTTTTGGTGCTTCAGTCATTGATGAATCTAAGTCAGAATTGATGAGCATGCAGGTAGAAAGGAGAGTTCCCTCCAGGAAACTCATACTACTGTAACTGTGAAATCTTGCCACATATGCTCAAATTCCTTTAAGAGTGAAAAAGCAGATGAAAATTCTTTTGTGTACCACTGTGCAAATTATATGACTGAGAAAATGGATGCTGCTTGCTGCTTTCTTTTGATTAAATGATCCCAAGCAGGCTGTACTGGGTGGTGGTGGTGGGGGGGGGGGTATTGGCACCCTGCTAAATCAGCACAGGAAAACAATGAGAGCCCACTCTTCCTAATGGCCTGTATCTCTCACTTCCTTTTGAAGTGTTGAGAGTTCCGTGAATTGGATTACTCTCCTCTGATGTACTGTAGGTGAAAGTTAGCAAGGCTGATGTTATGCATTCCAATATAGTCATTTATCACTCATGATATGAAAACTAAAGGGATGATACAACGCTCGTTGCTGCCTGGCTGGACATGCTGATATATCACATGTACAGGCAGGTAGCGAGAAAGATTTTATATATTTAATATTCAGACATAGCTACATACACATATGTATATTTAGGTCCTTTCTCTACGCCAAATAAAGCTGTACACATAATTTGCAATGAGTGCTTTATTCAGTGAATGTAGTTCTCTTTTTTTGTTCATAGAACATCCATGAACAGATTTTAATTTGCTTAGTTTTATTCATGATTTGAATATAGTCAACATTTTTTTTTAAATTCTTTAGTCTAGGGACAAATAGTGACTATTCAACACTTGAGCTGTGTTGCTTAGTTGTGACTGGTCAAAACAAGCTACATGTCCCTCCTCCTTGACTGGATGAGCATGCAACCAAGGAATCAGCCATGAACTCCAGCCAGTAGGAGCAGCCTGCAAAGCCAGGACCTTCAGACATTCAGAGAACTTTCTACAGTTTAGACAGGACTTTCTGTACCCTGTGCTGATTGGTTGTTTGCTCCAGTCCTCCCATTCCCTCAGTCTCTTCACCTTAGCTTCATTCACACCTATCCCTCTTCCTCCCTGCCCTGGCCCCCTCACTCTCCCTCCCTTCAATGTCCCCCTCCCTTCACTTTTACTTCCATGTATCTTATTCTTGCTTAACAAAACCCACCCCACAATAAATAAATAAATAAAAATTATGGAACTAACATGACAATTGCTGCCATCAGTAGTTCATTCTGTGTGTTCTACCCCTCCCACAACCTGTATCTGTCTTGTCTATTTAGATTGCATGCTATTCGGGGCAGGTACTGTCTACTACTCTGTGTTTGTACAGTGCCTAGCACAATGGGGTCCCATTCTTGTTAGTCCTTAGGCACTGCCATAATAAATATGATTATTATTATTAATAATAATAATAATCAATAATTCCAGCATGAATACTTGTATGTGCAAATTAAAAATGTTTGCTCCTTGAGTATTCAAGCAAGGGACTTTGCAATTTCCTTTCTGTGAACAATTTTACCTATAAAACCCAAGTGACAGGCTAGTGTTTGTAGAACAAGAACCCAAAAGGTGTGTGAGCAGAACCAAAGTGAATTCATAATAAAATGCTCAAGTAAATATTACTGGGGAAAAAATCACTTGTGTTATTTTCTCAACTCTAACTACAAACATGGTGATTTTCTCAGCTCTAACTACAAACATGGCATATACATGAGTGACTCCTAACAGAGTTAGGTCACTGCCTTATAGGGTGACCAGATTGCAAGAGTGAAATATCAGGACACATTGGGTGAGCGGGGGGTGGGGTGGAGGACAACGACAGACACAGGTGCACAGCCCCAACCGGAGCCCTGTGCTACCAGCGTGCCCCTTCCTGTTGGGGGTGGGCCATGCTGCACCACACAACTCCCCTGCCCAGCGCCCCTGGATCCACTATGCCCAGAGCCCCCCTACAACCCTTCCACCACAAATGCACAGTTCTGTGCACACACACCCCGCCCAGCGCCCCCCTGCCCACAGCCCCTACCACAGCTGCCCAGCACCCCACACAGAACCCCCCACTCGCTTCCCAATACACACAGATTTCCCCTCCCTCCCTTCCTTCCTCCCTCCCAGTGCCCTTCCCCACATCCCCACCACCACAACTACACAATGCCCCACACAGACCCACACTGCCCAGTGCCCTGACACACACAGATCTCCCCCACTGCCCAGCACCCCCCAACAGGCCCCCACTGTCTAGCACCCCAAAACACACAAACCTCCCTCACAGCCCAATGCCCTCCACACCCTCACAGCCCAGCACCCCACACACACCTCCCAGACACTCCCTCCATCACACCCTGCTCCCTTCCCTGGCTGCACTCACCAGCCCTGCTGGGAGGTCTCTGGCTCCTAGGGTGAGAGCGGCGAGGGGAGTCTCCAGACTCTCCACGTGCTGTGCCCTCCACAAGCACGAGCTCCGTGGCTCCCATTGGCCGGGAAAAGCGCCAGTGGGAGCTGCCGGAGCCGCAGAGTGGGGCTTGCAGGTGCCGACAGCACGCAGAGTCCCCCCACCCTAAGAGCCAGGGGGCGAGGTGGGGAGTCCCGGTGGTGCTCACCTGAGGCAGCTCCCATCCCAGGAAGCATCCGGCAGGCTGGTTCCTCTGGCTTTTAGAGTCGCGGGTAGGGTGGGGTCGGGTGGGGGGGTGGAGGACTCTCTGCCTGCTCCCGGTGCCTGCAAGCCCCGCCCCTGAAGCACGTGACGCTCCTGCACAGGGGCGGGTGCTGGGAGCTGCCCCAGGAAGCGGTGAGTGGTGGCGCCGCGGCTGCGGTCCAGATGGTCCTTGATATCGGGACAAAGGGCGTCCTGACTGATGTAAGGTCGGGAGGTGGGACAAGTCCCCTAAAATCGGGACTGTCCCAATAATATTGGGATGTCTGGTCACCCTACTGCCTTACAGAACCATACTTTGGCTTCTGCCAAGTTCAGAGGCAACCACATTCTCAGTCCCTCCCCACCCCCAACTGTATTGCGTTTGTGGAGCAGAAGGGACCTTAGAAGCTGCCTTCCTGTAGGGCTTGCATGATTTATCTGTGATAATTATATAGTCCCCATTACTGTAGTATCTGAGCACCTCACAATCTTTAATGTACTTAGCCTCACAACACCCCAGTGAGGTAGGGAGTTATTAGTATCCCCATTTACAGGCAGAGACCAGAGAAGCTAAGTGGCTTGTACAGGATCTTACAAGAAGTCTGTTGCAGAACGTGGACTTGAACCCACACACCTTGAACCCACACCAGGCATAGGCTTGTACCATAACTGTGGCACCTCCCCTACTAATGAGCAAGCTGATGTTGATCCAACAAAGTATTTAGAAATGTGCTTAATTTAAAGCACATGAGTAATCCCAATGGAGTGGATGGGACTATTCATGTGCTCTAAATTAAGTGTGTGCCTAAATGTTTTGCTGGATTAAAGCCAGGTGTTGAACATCTTGCAGCAGGTGAAGCTCTTAGTGTCTGAATCTTTATCATGCAGTTTTTAAATAGCAGCTGTCCTCCTTTAGAAGCTGGATCTTTACTAGGCCAGCCACAGGGAAAGTAATTAAATGTGATAGAAGTCATGTCTTCTAAAGAAAGATATAAGGTATTTGATTCACTTTTTAGATCATCTTAATTTTAATTAGATTTTACATTTTAATTACCGGTATCTTATGGTCTGTAGATGTGAGTAAATGCAAAACATGCAAAACTCCATTTAAGGTAAGGAGGGGAAAATGGGTCAGCTTAACTAAAGATTTCCAACCCCCACCAGCCCACTTTGACCACATAACTTTAATAAGTCAGAAGCAACTCTTAGTGAATCAAGGAAATATGTTCTGAGAGAGAGATAAATCTCACCTGTAACCCTCATAATGCTTGTATCCTTAAGTTCAGCATCTTCATAATCATATTTCTTTAACGCTTGTCTACCTTCCCTCACTGAATTTCTCACCTTCTTAATTTAGGGCCCCATCCTGCGATGTGGGGCATGCACGTGGACTACTGCATCCACAGGGATTCCACACAAGCACAGAAATTCACTTGCACACTACAATTTGCAGGATCGGGGCCTAAGGTCTTTGGGATAGTGACTTTGGGTCCAATTGTCTTATCACCCTAGTATGAATTAGGTATAAAGTCAGTGGGCTTACACCATCGTAAAAGCAGTGTAAGCAAGGTGAAAATCAGACTAAAGACTGGTCTTCACTACAAAGTTAGGTTGTCTTAACTACATCACTCAAGGTTGTGAAAAATGTCATGCCCTGTATGATGTAATTAAGCTGACCTAAGCCTCAGGGTAGACATTGCTAGGTTCATTGACCAAGCTACCCCTCTTGGAGAGGTGGATTTTCTACAGCTGTGAAAGAACCCCTTCTATCACTGCAGTAAGTATCTACACTGTAGCACTACAGCCAGTGGCTATATATGCAGTGCATGCATTGCATGTCCCAGAATTCATAAAAATGTGGCCCATCTGGTGGCCTACAGGCTGGATCTGGCCCATGTGACAATTCCATCCAGCTCCCGAATGCACACTGTAGAACAAAGTAGCATCTTCTGCACAGCGTGACCTCTCACAAACCTCATGTGCTGCCAGGTCATATCAGCTGGAAGACACCATCTTGTGGAATGTCACTAGAAAGTTTGGACCACCTAGGACAGCCAAGAGTAGAACTGAATCTTCCATGATAGAACAGAGCTAGCAGGACAAATAATTCTTTGTCAAGATGGAAAGGTTAGTGCAAAATTCGTTCACTAAAAAGTTGCTGC
Source organism: Terrapene triunguis (assembly GCF_002925995.2). Lineage (NCBI taxonomy): Eukaryota > Metazoa > Chordata > Testudines > Emydidae > Terrapene > Terrapene triunguis. The sequence continues at coordinate 51,449,404 of NW_020664436.1, forward strand.
GTGCCTGACTAAAAATGTCATGGCATGCCACAGGATACAACTGTACGGCTTCAGCACTGTCGCTGTGCTGCTGTAACATTCTAGCGTAGACATACCTTCATTGTCTTTTATTTCTGTGCCATATGCATTTTGTGGAGCTGTATAAATAAACAACAATATAGCACTCATTAATCATAATAACAATGCCACATCAGAAGACCACCATGGTTGACACTAGAAGTAGGATTTCCAAAAGTGTATAAGAATTTAGGCGCACTGGTACCATTAGTTTTCAGTTAGACTTGTCCTCCTAAGTCCCTTAGATGTTGTTGAAAATTTTAGCCTAAGGTTCTGCCCATGCTTCAAAAATAGCTGTTTACTTTTAACAAAAAAGTGCCCCCCAATTTTTTTTTTAAAGAAAGAATTTCAGGTGCTCAATATTTCTAAATGTGTGGGGGGGGTTTTTAATTTAATTTTAATTGACAAGATGCAAAATTCAGATGTGATGTGAAAGACAGTGAAGGTCAGTGGAAGTGTGCCAAATTCAGTGGTGACATAAACACTGGTGTGCATAGGAAACAGGTGCAGGGTGTAGAGTAGAAAAGTAGTGTAACTTATACCAAATTAGGTATGCAAGGGAGTGTAAAATTAGTGTAGCATATGTATTAAGGGGCAGGGAGATATAAGCAAGATGTCACATGAAAAGCATCTAGCAGGAGAGTAAAGCAGCCTCTTGTACACACTTTAATTTATCGTGCACCATCCCAAAAACTCCTGGTGGCAAATTCAGTATATTTAACAAAATATAAAGACATTTGATTATGTATTATGTAGAATAATTCCTGGGCAAGGGCCTCCCACACTCTTGCCTAGATTGTATACTGAGTTATAGGTCAAAAGTCTCTAACAATACCTAAAGCCAGGAACTTAAATGAATCTGGCCTATTTTTAGAAGTGCTGACCAGGCACAGCTCCTATTGTTGGTGCTCAGCACCTATGAAAATCAGCCCACTTTTATTTGTATGCCTAAATTTGAGTATGGTGCTTAACTTCAGGCATCTATGTTAAAAATTCTGCCCCCCAAAATGTTCATTGGATATAAGTGACTGGGGGCCTTCAATAAGTAAATTCAGTGAGTAAAATTAATTCATTATATTAATTATGTAAAATAAAAACTGGGAGTCAAAGGCCGCCAGGGAAAGGAGGAAAGAGGAACCTCTGAAGGTGACCTGTGTAGTGCTGAGCCCACCCACCATCATCAGACCCCAGTGGGAGGACCTGGAAGGTGGGTAGTGCGACACCGAGGCTCCCAGGCAAAGGGCCCCCTGTTCTTTGCAAACAACTCAGATCTGACAAACTACCCCAAACACACCTTACAGGATACTTATCCATAAAGAGTAACACATACGGTATCTACAGAAGGATTATAACTTGTCAAGAATCATAATCATTGCGACTTGCAGGATGTATTTATGGGTAATATTTAAGGAACAATGATGGACTTGGAGTAAAACTTAATCACCAGGGGACACTGTGCCTCAGTGATGGCCCATTCAGGCAAGATGGTGGTGTCATCCTGCCCGGTTTAGCTGGTGATGAAATGCAAGTCTCATTTGTTTAGACTTACTCAATACCAAGACTTTCCATGGAAAAACATCAGAGACAACTGAAAACAACTGAAACCTCTTGAAGGTTAAAAAAACAACATAACAACAAGACATTTGTTTCTATTCCTAAACAGGGCAAACCAAAGACTGTTTCAGTATAACACAGAGGAGGGAGAGGTACCCTGAATCCATTCACTGAGGAGACATCTTGGGAGTGGGGAGATTCTGATGAAAGTTTGGATTCTGGTTCCTGTGAAGTCAACCAGCTCTGCAACAGGCTGAACTTTGGGCGGGGGGAAACCTACTTTATTTGAAAGGAAAGCTAACTATTACTAGGTATAGGCCCAGGTTCAAGGTTTATGATTTTGTTTGCTGTTGTGAGCATTTGCTTCCACCACCATCTGTCATTTCTAGTTAAAACTTTGTTCGTTCTGTGAGTAGCCAGTGATAGTGACTGGATATCACAGGAGAATGATTCAATGGGACTCGGGGACTGCAGTTCACCTCGTTAACCTGCAAGGTGAAGACAGGGTTGACATAGACCAGAGGAGAGTGCTTGAATGACTGAAAGGCAGTGGTCTTATTGGGTGCTGGGAAGTGGGTGGGCGCAAACCACTACAAGCAAGACTGCCTGGAGGCAGGGGGTAACAGGGTGACTCATAATACTGAGTACCAAAGAACCATCACATGTAGTGAATGAGGCAGAGTTCTGCAGGAAGAGAGAGTTGAATGCTTGACATGAGGCCCTGGGTTTGATTTGCAGGACAGCTGAGCACTCACAGCTGTAACTGAAGTCAATAAAAGCATTGCTTTGAACATATTAAGAGGTATAGAATACTATGCATGCTCAAAAATCAGATTTGAATGGGAGTCTCCCATGTCTCAGGAGGGTGCTCTAAGCACTATGATATGTGATAGCCTGATACAGCACACCAACCACCTTAATTCTGGCATTTCCTAACTTTTGAATACCTGACTTTGCAAACTTAATAATGTTACTTTAAGGTAGCCTTTTTGTGTGTAATTAGAGGTTAATGACGGTGGAGTGTATATATTACATAACATAATGGCAGATTTACAATTCAAATGCTGAGGTGGGCATCTGTATTAAACATAAAATATTTATTGGGCAGTCATTAATTAATTAATTTTGATACTTCTTTGTGAAAAAGTGAAGTGTAACCCATGCCTGCTTGATGTGATGCTCTGTTTCCCTTCTAGTGACACCTAGACCATCTAGCAATCAATGAGTCTGCTACAGCCTTGAGTAACAGGCATGTGCTCATGCAGCTGAGGCTCATACAGTAAGCTGCAGAGTGATCCCAGGTTCAACCCCCCTGATTGGCATCTGTCAGCATTACACAATGTGCTATATTAGTGCTTCCCCTCCTTACCATGAAATGATAATTGGGGAGCTAAAATGTAATATAATGAGTGCAGGGTTGTCATCTTGGGGGTCTACTTTAGGTTTCTGTACGAGCCGTTAGCAAGTTTTAAAAATGCTTGGATAAATCCCCCATCAGCACTAGCTTTCCCCTGTTAATCACAGCTAATGAATAAACTTAATGAGCACAGAGGATTAATGGACTCAAAGGCCTATATTAAACTTCAGCCTGTCTATTTGGAGGTGAAAAGGAGAGGGGAAGGAAAAGCTCAGGAAAAGATCCAATTATCCCATCAGACACAGATGTCATTTTTTCATCCCTGGTTGAGATATTAAAAATGGACTGACCAAATTTCCCTTGAGCTCTCTGTAAAGAGGAGCTACACCGCTCAGGCCAGTGGCTAAATGCTGCAATTAGGCCCAGTAATATTTCTCTGTACATTTACCTTTTTAAATAAATAATTGTAGGTATAAGCCAGTTTTTGCCTCACTTGCCTGCCAGTTTTTGAGTTCAGAGTACTGTCTTGATGGCTTTCCAGCTCCTAAACCAAAGCATTTTCTTGCACACTCTGAACTTGTTTAAGTGTGACTTACTGTAGTAACAAAAGATACTGGAACAGACCAAGGCTCCTTCTAATCTGGCATCCTATTGCTGGGAGTGGCAAGTGTTGACTGCATCAAAGGAAGATGTAAAATCCAATGATACACCTAGGCCTTGGCTACACTGGCGCTGTACAGCGCTGCAACTTGCTGCGCTCAGAGGTGTGAAAAAACACACCCCTGAGCGCAGCGAGTACAGCGCTGTAAAGCGCCAGTGTAATCAGTGCCTGCAGTGCTGCACGCTCGCTCACAGCACTGCAAGCTACTCCCCTCGGAGAGGTGGAGTACATACAGCGCTGCGAGAGCTCTCTCGCAGCGCTGGCGGCGCGACTACGCTCGCGCTTCACAGCGCTGCCGCGGCAGCACTGTGAAGTCCCGAGTGTAGCCAAGGCCTCAAGAGGGGAGGGATAGCTCAGTGGTTTGAGCATTGGCCTGCTAAACCCAGGGTAAAAATCTGTCTGGGGATTGGTCTTGCTTTGAGTAGGGGGTTGGACTAGATGATCTCCTGAGGTCCCTTCCAACCCTGATATTCTATTATTCTAACTCCAATGTATATTACTGGGGGGAGGGGAATGTCTCCTGTCCCCAGCTGGTGATAATTTTGTACCTTGAAGCATGAGGATACATAGCCCATATCATTGTATCCTAGGTAGTGAAGTCAACGTCTTTTGCATTGGAAATTGATTCCTGAAAGCACAGTCTGGGAGCTAAGCAAAGGAGAAAGAGAGACCCCAAAATTTTAAACTGCAAATGTATTTGTAATGGTTCAGTTAGTGCTTTAGAGCCCACTCAGGCCCGCTCCTCTTATAGACTGTGGATCTGGGCTGGCTTTACTGATCCTAAGGCTGGTCAAGATAGTCTGGTAGGGAGCGCAGAGCTGCTGCTCAGCCAGTCTGTGACTGGAATCTGCAGAGGCTCCGAAGGAGACAGGGACCACATGAGCTCCCTGCCCCCGCCACTGATTCTGAATCTCCCTCTTTCCTGGCAGTCATTAACTCCCACTGATCCACCTGTGTGGGGCAGACAGGCTGTGACCCCAAAATCAGCTGTTTGAGGTGAGGGGACTGGGAGGTAAAGGGTGCTCAGAGGTTCACCCTCTGCTACCTTTCCCTGGGGATATCTTTTGGGCCACTTCAGAACGGTCAGCCTGGTCCAGAGAAGGAGGCTGCTCAGCCCCTTGTTATCTCTCAGCCAGGGAGACCCCACCCATTATGCAGGGACATTGAAGGATGCACCACCTCCCTGCCAGCATCATTCCTCCATGCTGCTCCATGGACATATATGATAAGAAGGGGTGGCTGAGTATGGGACTGTGAATTCAAGTGGGGGGTGGGCAGCGATGCTGCTGCTTAGGGAGGGCGTCCCCCCATCAGGATTCTATTAGTGCCCTGTGGGCATGAAGCACAGCTGTGGCCATATTCTGGGGAGTAGGATCCTTTAGTTTTGTAAATGGGGTTTTAAAATGTACACCCGGAGGGCCAGATTCTCTTCTCAGGCTTCAGCTGGGTGTCACATGCCACTGAGAGTCGAATTTGGCCCAGTATGCTTTGCCCCTCATCTGCCTACCCATGTTTTCCTAGGCACAGCAGGGTAGAATGCAGCACTGATTGAACTGTGGTGGTTGCCCACTACCCTGCCACAACTTTTGTTTTCAATAGTTAAGCTATTTGGATTTGACTAAAATCACGCGAATGCAGGCAGGGATGAACCAATGGGCAAATGATCAACTGGCCAAATCCAGAAAATGGAGCCCGTGCTACAATCACTAAGCATAAATCCTCAGGAAGCATAACAAGGAATTCTTTGTATTATACTGGGTTTTACCATCAACAACCCCATCATGCTCACAACAGGCACACCCCATGCCATGCACTTTGAAAAGGAAAAGCTCCAGCCTTGGGTCATATTTTTATATTTATTATAGAGTGTTTATTTTTATAGCGGCTTTTTCTTCTCTTTTTCTCATTTTCATCCCTGCCTCCTGCTTCTTACCATTTGTAATCCCAGTGCCACATGTACTTTCGCAGGTAACAGTAGCTGATAACAGCTTGCCCTTTGGACTACCAATATCAGTGCACCTGCATGCAGACTCTCACATTTGGTGAACTCCAGCATTTAAAGGTTGTAACATTATTTGGTTTTATTATTTGAATCTAATAGAGAAGCTTGTGATCAATAAAGGGGATGCTTTTATCATACTTGCCAGTCTTTTATTCATAAATATGCAGATTTTCTGCCTTCTAGCCACACTGCTTGTGATTTTAATATTCATGGAGAAAATAAAGTGATTCCACCCTACCTTTAAGCTGCCTGTTTATGTCTAGTGTGATAAAATGCATCTTTATTGAAGTGGTACATGGATTATGCTGACATCACAAAAACATATTGCTTCTGTGTCTTTAAACATTGTGGAAGTGCTGTATTGTATTAGTCATGTATGGAATGAGGTCACTTCCTTTACATAAGGGCCTGATTCTCATTTACAGTAAGGGGCCTTACACTGTTACAGTAGTTTAAATGGGCCTTAATGTGGGAGTAAATTATATTTGCATTTCCTATTAAACATCTCATTGCAAACTGTGATCAGATACACTCTAGTGCAACATATTAATCCATGAACAAATACTTAATGGCTTAGATGACAACACATGACACTGAACTGATGTAAGTTATGTAATCACCCTCCAATCATTTTACTATTAAATTGATAACTTAGAGCAGTGGTTCTCAAACTTTTGTATTGGTGACCCCTTTCACATAGCAAGCCTCTGAGTGCGACCCCCCTTATAAATTAAAAATACTTTTAAATATATTTAACACCTTTATAAATGCTGGAGGCAAAGCGGGGATTGGGGTGGAGGCTGACAGCTCACGACCCCCGAGGGGTCCTGACCCCCAATTTGAGAACCCCTGGCTTAGAGTAACTTCCTTGGCTAATAGCTGAACTGGAGGCATCACATGACCTACACCATATAGGAGGGACCATACCTAATAGGACTTGCTCAAAAAATAAATTAATATAATTGTTGTTGTTACTTTGTCTAATATGTTTGAAAAGGCACTTGAATGGTCAAAATCTAAAGAGCTTATGACCTTCCGGTAGAAAGAGCAAATGTGATTGTTTTAATCTGTCTTGGCAGCCATAATGAATGCACTGAATGTCAAGATTCTAGTTCAGTAATTGTGTCACTTAGTCATCTGTTGAAAGCTTCTATAATATCCAGACAAACATGATATAATGATGCCTAAATGTGATACTTTATTACATACGCTACTCTCCCATGTCAATCCATGCACTGATCAAGTGATAATCACTTTCCTGGAACTACCACCTCCACCCACTCAGCTCAGGAACAACAACTGTGTGCAGTGAGCCCGGCATGGATGTGTTAACAGTCAGAAAGTGATGACTAGTTACATCAGTCTGGACTTGCTCAAAGTCACAACTGGAAAAACAAACCTCCCTGCATGCTCCAGCCTGCTTTTCGGTTGATGAATCACAGCACCAACTGGAGTATTTATAAGCAAGTTTCAACTAGCATGATTCCCTATCCACTATTAGAGCTAGAGGAGGCAGGATATTTCCCCCTCTTTAACAATCATTACTGCTGAGGATACTCTAGGAAGGGCTTGAACCTAGACGAATTATTTACATTATCTCACTGTTATTTCCATACAAGAAGGCAACAGTACAAAGAAATAATTTGATTGAAAGAACTAACCTGGTATTTCTGGTTCTACTGAGAAGCTTCACTTCTGTTGCTTACAGAATAACTTCTTTCACAGCAAAAGGCTTTGTAAAACCCAGTTAGTAATGATTACAAAGTGCAGCAATGGCCATGTGCTGTATTTGTGCAATGTTAGATTTTTTTTTCATGTTTTCCTATGCTCTGTTTCTCTATCTTCAGAAAACACAGGGCATCTTTTGATGATATAAAGTGGAATTTTCAAAAGTGCCTATGTGACTTAGGAACATGAGTCCCATTGAAAGTCAATTGGACATTTAAGTGCTTTTGAAAATGTTACCTATATAGGTGGCTGAGGAAGGATCTTGCACTAGACTGGGACTCGAGATACAAATGTTCAGTTCCTGGGTCAGTCACAGACTTCCTGTGTGACCTTGGCAAATAATTTAGTCTCTCTGTGGCTCAGTTTCCCATCTGTGAAACTGGGATAATAATACTTCCTTTCTCCTACACTTTGTCTGTCTTGTAAACTCTTTGCAGTGACAGTTATTATGTGTTTGTACCATACCTAGCATAATAGAGCCAGATCTTGGCTGGGCCACTGGGTGTTACTATAATATAAATAAATAATGCTGATGGGATGTGACTTGTAGAATAACATACAGTACATCTGTAATTCTGTTTTCTAGTTATCCTGTGACTCTGGCCTGGTCTACACCTAAAACTTAGGTCAACCTAGCTACATCACTCAAGGCTGTCAAAAATTTCATGCCCTGTGTGACATAGTTAGGTCAACCCTAACCCCCTAATGTAGACACCACAAGCTTGACAGATTCTGTCAACCTAGCTACCACGTCTCTGGGAGGTGGATTACCTACATTGATGGAAAATACAACTTAGGAAGTGTCTATTACACTACAGCCTGCTAGCGGCATAGCCGTAATGCCATTATAGCAGTGCTGCTATACGCCGTGGTTCTCAATCACTTTACCATTGTGGGCCGCATATACAGCTCTCTATGTGTTATGTTGGCTGCATCCATACAACATATATACTACCTGTATGGCCCTGAAGATGTCACATGGGCTGCAGCTGTATGCTGATTGGGCCACAAGTGGCCCACAGGTTGAGAAACACTGCATAATGTGACTACACTGCTACACCTATTTAGCCAAATTCATCCCTATTGTCAGTAACTCTACTGACTTAGATGAATTTGGCCTATTTGTCTGGACAGTAGTTCCACTGGAGCAACAAAACAGAGAAGCAGGTCCTGTAGTTCATTACAGCTAAAGATCTGAGTGTGTTGGAACTAAAGGGGAAAAAACCAAATGGGAGGTGCTGAATAGTTTACTGTAAAGTGTGGCAGGGAATTGAATTAATTCTTTTTTTGGGGGGGGAGGAGGGGGGGCTCTTGTAAATGTAAACATTGCTTGTGCTTCCCATCCCTACTAATGCATTCAGAAGACTAAGCGCTTTGATGTCCAGATCTTTCGGGTCACTCTTTTTTTTTCCTCTTCACATTAAACCTTTCATTTGTAAATATTATGATTATTACTGTGGTACGTAGGAGCCCTAGTCATAGACCAAGACCCCATTATTGTAGGCACCGCTTCCTTTTCCATGGATTTCCCACCCTAGGGATCTGTCTTGAATAAATAAATAAATAAACCCTTAAAAATTGACAGAGTCCCTTCATTCAGTGTGTTAGGTAACTAATTCATGCTATTGAAAAAGCTTTTTGTTTCCACATCTGAGACTGTGCTGCCGCCACATCCCATCAGGGTAACTCCAATGGGACACAACAGCACTTCTCTTTCCGATGACTGTGAGGATTTCTCACACCGGTGCCCCACCCCCACCCCCCCCAGTCACAGGGCTTGTCTACACTTACCGGAGGGTCCGGCGGCAGGCAATCGGTTTTCTGGGATCGACTTATCGCGTCTAGTGAAGATGCGATAAAATCGATCCCTGATCGCTCTGCCGTCGACTCCGGAAATCCACAGCGGCAAGAGGCGGTATTCACGTAGCTGAAGTTGCGTATCTTAGGTCGGACCCCCGCTGTAGTGTAGACCTAGCCACAGTGTCTGTCTTTATATCTGTATAAGAATTCCTGGCACATCAGTTAGGTGTGGAAGGAATACAAACAGGGCCCTCATTGTGCTAGCTCTTCTTCTCTTCTCACCGTAGTAAGGTTCTTGCCCCATTTTATGCAAATATTATAATAAAATAATAATCAATATAGCTCTATACATTATAATAGTATATATAATTATATTCAACTCTAAATGATACTAAAACATTGTGTGGCTGGCCACCCAAGCGCCTCCAGCAATAGATGCTCCTGAGCTGGTCTGCTCAGAGCAGGACTCTGTCAAGGCAATGGAGGCAGTGTGGGTAGGGTGGCAGGGTCACAGCCCTTTCCCCACACAGCCAGGTATTCCCCACACTGTTAGCTTCTATGACAGATTTAGATTTTGCAGACTCCAAGTGTTCTTTCTTTCTTCTCTTTCCTCTCTTTCACCTCCAATAAGTTTCTAGCCTTTACTGTTGTAAAGAAAATCTCCCAAACACAAACCAAATGTAGCCAATGCAGCGAATCTGCAGACAACTTCAGACAGATGTGAACTGTGCCATTCATCTTAATGGAGTATTAAGACTTAAGCCTATGGCAGAGGCTTTAACAGCCACTTCCAAATAATGTCGATGTGCCACTGTGCACCTATGCTGCACAATTACCACAGTTGTGTGCAGATGGGTGATTGTATGTGCGAAGGGCCAAAACAAACATTTATGTACCTCACTAAGGCCAAATTCTACACTTGATCTTTGTGTGAACTCTAGTCAACGGCTGTGGATCGAGGGTAATTTATGGCCCTAATGTTGGGCTTCTTGTCCACATACTGTAACTAACATTAAGATTTAGCCTCCTTGACTTTCCTAATTTAAAAACACCTTAGTAGATCCATGAAAATCACCTGATGTGTAGTATAGACCAGGGCATTTTATTGCACAAGAAAGCAAATGTAACTAACGGCTTGGTATGACCTCCTTGGACACCTTGCACGTCACTATGCCATGTACCTGGATTCTGATCCACAGCCTAGTATATATTGCAGGACTGTGTCTCTCCTGCATAGGCAATACCAACTGAGACAGATGAATTAGTTATTTTGTGAAACAGATAAACATCCTGAGGATTAGACTAATAATCCTAACTCACATTTGAGTTAAAGGTGTTTTGGGGAAGGGATTGGTTGTTTGTATTTAAGATCTGAGCCCAGGATTTTAAACATTATGTGTGAAGTTAACCACCACACCTTTCCCTAGCTGTTTTGTACATATATATTTGGGCATAATTTAGATTAATTTGCCATAAATATGCTGTCAGTTGTCTTACATGACAAGGCAAGTGAATAACTGGGAGTATAGTTGAAAGACAAACTCCAAACTGGCTTTGTTGTGACCTGCCTGATGAATCACAATTTATTATACTTATTCTGTGAAAAAAAACAGAAGAAATGTGTTCTTATTACAATGGGACAATTCTCCTGGAGCTACACTGATGTGAATGAGAACTGAGTTTGGCCATATATTTTCAAGGATTGTTCATGTAATATTTCAGTAGCTCCCTGCCCCACTGACCCCACATCTACTTTGACACTTTGTTTCAAATGTGCTTTGTGAGTAAAGCAGTGAGTAGCTTCAACCTTCCTTTGTTGCTTCTTCAGTCACTCAGCAGCAGGCTCTGTGGTCTCCTTGTACCATTGCTATAACTCTGAGACATGATTGTACAGACTGTGTGGGTTCGGGGGCTGGGCAGGGCTCCTTACCCCCAACCTTGCAGCAAGTTTTGGCCAGTCATGTGGTTAGCTTGTAAATAGTGCATAGGAAATGTTTATTTTAGAAAACCTCTTTTTGCTGCAACATTTAACAATAATTTAATGGAAACTTTCTGCGAACGTTCAGGTTTGTAAAACTTTTTCAGAAATCTCACTGTTGGGTCTAAACTATCTCAGCGATCCTGCCCGTGTTCGTATTTCTTAATTTCTTTCTCCCTTTGATATTATTTATTATTAAGGAGCCTGATCCAGCTCTCATTGAGGTCAATAGGATCTGTACAGTGACATTAAAGAGAGCTGGCTCAGGCCCTAAGTCTGTGTATGTAAATTTTAACTCTAAAGTATTTTGGGATACATTTTAATGAAATTCTAGACTCTAGTGCCATAGAATGCTAGATGCTATGGAATCTATTAATAAAGTAATGTTATGCTGGAAGTTTTAATGGCTGCCATCAAGCAGGTCTTTGATCTATAGACAATCATAGACCTCATAAGCCTGAAAGAAGTGTCATCAGCGTTAATGGGAAGGAAAAATTAAATCTCTTTATGGAGCCAGAAAATGAGAGACAATAGACGCTACTGCCCAAGGTAACTGGCCACACACAGCAAAGCATGAGCAAGTCATGTAGTCTGAGAGGTTTTCCTAAGACTTACTGAAAATGTAGGGACTAGGGAGTTGTTTGGAAAGCTGTGTGAGAGAGAGGAAAAAGCCACCAAAAAGTCAGCAGACAGCAAGAGAAGCAGCTGTGAAAGTGGCCCTGAGCGGGAGCTCTTTGGGACACAGGACTGGCTGGAAAGACAGGCTTGTAAATTGTGAGTAAGGAAACTGCCTGCTGTTGCTTGTTTCTATTGTGTTCAGGGAAACAGGGCTTTGTGTACATTCTTTGTAAACAAACAAGAGCTTACCAAAGAAATGCCTGCCTTGTATAATCAATGTCTCCCCAGTAATGGAAACAACCCTTTGAAGCCCTGAATATTGGCTAACTGCCTGAGCCAAAAGGGCAACACTAATCATTAATATTTTATACTGCCGTGGGTCTCGATCCTTCAAGTACTCCTAGGAGGGCTGCGCTACTTCAACTTTCAGTGAAGACAATTAAAGTTTAGGGTGCTCAGCACCTCCCAGAATGGAGTCCATAGCTTCTGATCTCTAAGGATCTAAAAGAACATAAACTATAATGTTTATGTAAAAAAAATTATTTACATCCTATCAGAAACAGTGCATAAGATGTGAAAGTTAAGGAAAGAATAAGTCAAACTTCCCTCAAAAATGCTGTTCACAAATTGCCTATGCTGGAAAGAAACCTGATCTAAAAGTGTTCTGATGACATTAAATCATTATAGACTTATAGTCTTTAGGGCTATAAGTCTAAATAAGCAATGTGTGCCTACACTGCAGTGCTACTAAAAGACCCTTCACATGCTCACCTCGAACCCTAAGGGATAAAAGAGTTACTTTCTCCAGAACATTATGTAAACAATTAATCAGACTTGTTCATTGCATGAGGGATTAGTCATGCAAATGTTCTTCACCTCACCTTCTGCACAGAATGAATAAATCGGATCAGCCACCCCAATTTGATTATCAGACCTAGCTGGGAAGTGATCAGGTAGTTTCTAAAAAGGGCTGAGATAGCTACAGGAGGGAGGTTGGATCGCGTGACTGGCCTTGGACCAGAAAGAGAGGCACTGTCAGTGAAAGGCCTCCAGGCCCCTGTGGCCCACGGTCAGGGGAATAGCTATGTTCGGTGTTACTTTGTGAGTTTTTTGTTTGAATTATTTAATTGTGGCCTCGGGGAAGGGCCTAAAAGTCCTGGGTGTGGCATTAGTCTTCCTGAATAATGGGAAGGCAGGCCAGCAGCCCTCCAGGCCTTCACCGAGGAGTATGGGAAAGTTGTTCATTTAATTACATCTGTGCTTAGCAGAGGTGCTGTAGGGAACAAGGTACACATAGCTGCTACCATTGAAATGCTGTGACTGCTTTAATCCAGTGACAGCAAGTTACTGAACTGTTGATTTCTGCAGATTTGGGGCAAAAGTCTCACCAGTCAACAGCTTCTGTAGATTTGTGTTACCATACAACATGTTTGAAGGAAAAAGTACATACTCCTTACTTGAGAAATCAATTCTATGATAATTATATTAGCAATTGCCTCCATTATATGAATGTTGGCTTCAAAGGCTTCTTTGTAATGATAAATGCCAATACAACGATTTCACCATACACACAAACCCGTGGAACAATATTTCCATACAACAATAATTGAAATTTACAGAGAAGCAAGTAAGGAAAATGCTGCTTGTGAAATATAATTTAAAATATATGGAGATATACCTATCTCATAGAACTAGAAGGACCCCAAAAAGTCATTGAATCCAGCCTTCACTAGCAGGACCAAGTACTGATTTTGACCCAGATCCCTAAGTGGCCCCCTCAAGGATTAAACTCACAACCCTGGGTTTAGGAGGCCAATGCGCAAACCCCTGAGGTATCCCTCCCCTAACAGAGGTTGATTTAAGGCTACCTACTTTGTATATTTTAACACATGATGTTGACAATTTGGGTTTTAAGAGTTATAAAGCTTTAACTTTTTGAATCTCAGCATCTACTGCCATTAAATAATTATCTGATTCCCCCAGTCTGACACCCTCATAATTTTTTGCAACTGTGAAAATTTAGATCAATCAAAATTGAACACTACTTAAAAATAAATCATTAATATTATCTGTCAAAATTAAAAAATAAAAATCAAATGTTGCCAAGCCAAATTATATGGATAAGACAGCAGAATTCCTTACAATTTTCTTCCCCAAATAATACAATTTATTGTAATTTTCACCCTTCCTTCCCCCTTCCCTCATGCCATTTTCTTTTGCCTTGGTTATGACTGATGTACTAGCCTAGACTCATAGGGATAAATTGTGGCTTTGCTACAAGCCCTGTCTATGAGCAGCCTAGGAAGCAAATTGTGACTCAGTCACAATCTGCCTCCTGGTTTCTCTCTGCTCCGGGGCGTGGGGGAGGAACATACCCTGTGCCAACCCTATATTTTCCACTACTTATGTTATCTGGCATGCTGGCTCAGCTGCAGGGCTCCTGACATGAAGTAAGGGTGGAGCCAAGACTCTGTCCACTCCCCATTTCAACCCACCCAGTCACCCAGCAACTCCATGGATGCTGCTTTCTTTTATCCCTCTCCCAGTGTTGCTACCCGCAATGTGGGTAGTGAGTGCAGGGGAGCTAAGGGTCTCCTTGGGCCCTCTTCTCCCCCACTTGGACATACAGGACAGGACATGGTCTGGCCAATAATTTCTTCTCTTTGTACAGTCTTATACTTGACTTTAATTTTTTCTAACTCTTATGTTGTGGACTCATCATTAGTTAACAACATGTTCTGGTAGCTAGGTGGATATGCTCACGTTATGTTAACAAATACAAAATGCTAGGCCTGGATTGCCAGAAATCTATGGTTGAGGTGGAACACCTCTTTGGCTTTGGGCCTGAGACTCACCTCCATACACAGTAGATCTGTCTAGTATCTTATTGCATTGCCACTCAATGCTTCCATCATGGTAGGTTGTAGAGTCTTTGCCAGTGTCATCTGAACAGCCTGTTACACTTGTGAAAATGTGGGCAGTGTTGCTACCTGTCAATTGCTTTGTGATATTATTGATCAAAGATTATAGTGCTCACTTTTTCCACAACTTCCGTCCCCTGCTCTCACAACTCACTCAGTAGAATGATCAAGAGTCATGCTATGTCACACACCAATATTGCATGCCTTGAATTCCTCACCTCCTGACATAAAACCTTTGCTTTTTAATAGCAAGCCCATTATTGCCTGCTGACCAGAAAATGCATGTCAGTATTAATATTAGCAATAGTACTTTGCACTTATCTATAGAGTGTTTGTCTTGAAACACTCGAGGAGCTAAAAATAAAAGCTAATTTTTTTAGTGTCATGCATGAAAGATCTTATTTAAGAGATAAATTGTGCCTTTAAGCATAGTAGCTGCAGGGTATGAGATGGGAACATGCAAAGTAGTAGCTGACTAGGGGTAGCCTGAGGCATTCTGCTTATGTAGGACAGAGAGAGATTAGGTGGGTGAAGTAATATCTTTTATTGGACCAACTTCTATTGGGGGAAGCTTTCAACCTACACAGAGCTCTTCTTCAGGTCTAGGAAAGATATCCAGAGTGTCACAGCTAAATACAAGGTGGGACAGATTGTTGCAGGAGACCATTTAAAATGAAGTCTGCAATTAACACCTCTACAGTCATAGGACAAAGGAGAGTTTAGAGGCAGGCAGAATGCCTGAGTTCTGGAAGTAGGATACTAACCATCTGTAAAAGGATGCAGGATGTACTTTCCATCCATTTACCTGAAAGGAAGAAGCTTTGACCATGCCCACTCTCATCCAGCTACGCCCAATTTGGTGTGTAAAGTTAGCAGCGACATCAGTAACCTGACTGCCCTGCACTATGTGAGGGTAAAAGGTGCCATCTACACTCTTCAACTCAGTTCTCCAGCAGAGGAACAGCTGCAATCTGACCTAATTGGATAAAGACTTGGGGGTGAAATCCTGGTCCCACTGAAGTCAATGAAAAAACTACTAATGACTCCAAGGAGGCCAGGATTTCACCTTTGTTTCTCTATGTGGAAAAAAATGTGGGTTGCAACAGAAGATTGCTGAAAATGTCCCTACACGTGCTCTGATGCCAAACAAACCCTTCAGCTTATATAGTAACAAGAACCATTTGCACTATGTTCATTACAAAACCATTTTGAGCATTACAAAGAGATTTTACTCAAATGAAGATGATTATAAAGTCTTTGGATTGGGGGCGGGGGCTGTGAAGTGTTAAAGTACATAAAAACATTAGAACAGAAAGAATGGTTCATAAGTAGTAATGTATTTGACTAATTTGTTTTTTTTTTCCAACTTGCAGAACATCCTCAGCAATTTGCATTTCCCTGAAATGTACTTGTTATTTGTACGTATTAGAATTGATTTAGTTGATTAAATTTTGTATACTAGGGATTGATGATGCATAATTGTAACTCAAGCTGTACTGCTTAGTTGTCAGTGGTCAGATTAGTCAGATTTTCTTCCCTGACTGGGGAATAGAAGCATTTCAAGGGCAAAGTGTGCATGTTTAAAACTTGGTATCCATGATTATGTGTGCATGTAAATTGCTTTTGCACAAACATTTGGGCCTATACAACTCAATTGCTAGAATGTTCATGGAAAAACAAACGCAAAAGTAAATCTCCATGGCAAAGCACTGTATGTGCGCACATCTCCTTTACACAGGCTGCACCAATTCTGAGAACAAAATGGCTGTTATCCACACACAGTCAAGAATCAAAGGGGTAGCCGTGTTAGTCTGTATCCACAAAAATAACGAGGAGTCCGGTGGAACCTTAAAGACTAATAGATTAATTTGGGCATAAGCTTTTGTGGGTAAAAAACCCACTTCTTGAGATGCATGGAGTGAAAATTACAGATGCAGGCATAACTATACTGACACATGAAGAGAAGGGAGTTACTTAACAAGTGGAGAACCAGTGCTGATAGGGCCAATTCAATCAGGTTGGCTGTGGTCCACTCCCAATAATTGATGAGGAGGTGTCAATACCAAGAGAGGGAAAATTGCTTTTGTAGTGAGCCAGCCACTCCCAGTCCCTATTCAAGCCCAAATTAATGGTGTTAAATTTGCAAATGAATTGTAGTTTATGTGACCATCACTTATTTAATAAACACCACCCTATACCGGAAACCTACTGACTGCTATACTTACCTACATGCCCCTAGCTTCCATCCAGGACACATCACACAATCAATTGTCTACAGCCAAGCCCTAGGATACAATCAAATTTGCTCCAATCACTTAGACAGAGACAAACACCTACAAGATCGTTATCAAGCATTCTTAAAACTACAATACCCACCTGGGGAAGTGAGGAAACAGATTGACAGAGCAAGACGGGTACTCAGAAGTCACCTACTACAGGACAGGCCCAACAAGGAAAATAACAGAATACCACTGGCCATCATGTACAGCCCCCAGCTAAAACCTCTCCAGCACATCATCAACAATCTACATCCTATCCTGGAAAACGATCCCTCACTCTCACAGACCTTGGGAGGCAGGCCAGTCCTTGCTTACAGAAAGCCCCCCAACCGGAAGCAAATACTCACCAGCAATAGCACACCACAAACACTAACCCAGGAACCAATTCCTGTAATAAACCCCATTGCCTACTCTGTCCCCATATCTACTCTAGTGACACCATCAGGGACTCATTCACCTGCACATCTACTAATGTGATATATGCCATCATGTGCCAGCAATGTCCCTCTGCCATGTACATTGGCCAAACCGGACAGTCTCTACATAAAAGAATAAATGGACACAAATCAGATATCAGGAATGGTAACATACAAAAGCCAGTACGAGAACACTTCAATCT
Source organism: Terrapene triunguis (assembly GCF_002925995.2). Classification (NCBI taxonomy): domain Eukaryota; kingdom Metazoa; phylum Chordata; order Testudines; family Emydidae; genus Terrapene; species Terrapene triunguis. Next base: position 51,466,978 of record NW_020664436.1, read on the forward strand.
CCCTGGACATTCTATAACAGATTTAAAAGTAGCCATTCTTCAACAAAAAAACTTCAAAAACAGACTTCAAAGAGAAACTGCAGAGCTACAATTCATTTGCAAATTTAACACCATTAATTTGGGCTTGAATAGGGACTGGGAGTGGCTGGCTCACTACAGAAGCAATTTTCCTTCTCTTGGTATTGACGCCTCCTCATCAATTATTGGGAGTGGACCACATCCACCCTGATTGAATTGGCCCTGTCAACACTGTTTCTCCACTTGTAAGGTAACTTTCTTCTCTTCGTGTGCCAGTATATATATATTTATGCTTGCATATGTAATTTTCATGCATCTGAAGAAGTGGGTTTTTTACCCACAAAATCTTATGCCCAAATAAATCTGTTAGTTTTTAAGGTGCCACTGGACTCCACACAGTCAAGAGTTCTTCTAAAAGTAAAGGTGAAGCACAGAAAGCAAAAGCATCACCGTTTCATAGCTACCTGCACCACACTGAAAAAGCATGATAAGGAAGAAAGTGAAATACAGCCCAAACCTAACTTCCAATCAAGAATATTAAGGTACCCTACAAGGTGTTAGAAATGATAGGGCCCTACTAAAGATTTTAACTTCAAAGAAATGTTGCCAACATAAGCTCATCCCTCTTTTTGTCTCATTAGTAGGCAGAAAGGCTATGAACATAATTGACAATCCTTGAGCACAGGAAAGCAAAGAACTCAATCTCCAGTACCATGTCAGATAAAACACCACATGGACATGTAGCTATTTGAAAATGAATGAGCAGAACAAAGTGGTAACATGTTTAAAGGAAACATATGAATGCCTAATGAACACATACCTGTGAGTGTCCTTTCCAGCTCAGAGCTGAAGTGCCTGCATGATTACTTGTGAATGTCCCTGTTGCAAAAAGCCTGAAGATGAGAATGAATTGTAAGGTGTGGAATTAATTATTGGTGCCAGTGTCCTGTTTTCTCATTGCTTGGTTTTTTGTACCTGTAATTTAATTGCCAAAACTTTTAGCACTGCTAGCTGTAAAAAGGCAACCTGCTGTTATTTGAAGAGTAGATGTGTCTTGGAGGTGTTTGCAATGGAGTCGCGCACTCAGTCATGCATCAAATGCTAGCAGACATCTGCTGAACTTGCCTAGAGCTTTGTTCCATCTGTATTTTGCAGGTACACAATGAGCTAACTCTCATGGTTGCCTCATCCCACCAGTGTGATCTGAGTTAAATCTGTAGGGCACACTCACTGCCTAGAGGGGGGGAAATATTAATAATACTTAAAAAGAAATAAGAAAAGGTTTTGTACTTTGATGTTCTTATTAATTTTATGAAATAATCTCAGCATTTGTCACCTCAGCAAAATTTACCAATCATTTATTTCAATAAAGATTAAATGAACCTGCATTGCATGAATAAGATTATGCCCAGTGATTTTAATTATCTCAGCTATTTAGGCCAAAATCTAACTCTAAGAATTTGACTTTGTTCAATACACCATGGCTCAATGAATTTCAATAGCATTTTGAGTCTTATCTAGCAGATTCCACTGGTCAAAACTCATTAATTTCTCTGATTACACTTGGTGTTTTCCTTTCAGTATATTGCACAAATGGACTGCTTCATAGCTTTCTTTTCAGTACCACAGCACTGTGTTATTTTTTATACCCTTCTGGCTTTCATCAGCTCTATTCATAGTTTATTATACAGAGGGCAAAAATAACTACCTTGCGACATCAAATAAAGGCTAAGGGAAGCAAGCCATAAAACAAACAAAATAAAAAAAAGTTCTTTCTTGTAATAGCTTTCCAGAGCACATCTAAAGGAGTGCTCAGATAGCACAAAGAGGATGTGCAGATCCATTCACTGCTATAGCAAGGATCATCGTTAGACATGGATGATGACAAAATATATATCTGCATCACATCCTGTTATGAAATTATACCTGATCTGGAGAGTATATTTCGGGAGTGGGGGGAATGTAATGTATTATTTAGCAGACAATCTCAGACCTGGATTTATCACCTTGTGTAAAATGCTTCCAAATCAATTGTAGGACATCAGACCAAAAGGCTTTCGATGTGGGACAATCTCAGGAGAGACAAAGATGCGTTTCCCATTTAGAACAGTTGTGACTTCAGCCAATTTTGTCACAAGGGCTGGCAAAACATATCCCAATTATAGAAGTGTAGTCGACTGCAGTTAAGAAAGATGGAATGACTCACTTCCTGTATTAGATTAGCATCTGACCTATTTGAGGAACAATGAGCCAAATTAGGTGAATTTATAAATAGAATAGCTGACAATTTTTACAAAGTATGTGTATACCTGTTGTAATTCATAACCTATACTGTCTGAACTTCACTGCATTCCTTTACTTTTTTTGTATTTCTCAATCTGTCTTTTAATAATTAAGCAACATGCCATAAGGTAGACTGTCAGTCATTCTGTTTATCTTCCATAAAAAGATAGGCCATGTCTACACTACTACTTATATCGGCAAAACTTATGTTGCTCAGGGATGTGAAAAAACACACCCTTGAGCAACATATGTTTCACCAGCAAAAGTGATAGTGTGCACCATGCTATGTTAGTGGGAGAGCTTCTCCCACCGACATAGCTACCACCACTCGTTGGGGGTTGTTTAATTATGCTGATGGGAGAGCTCTCTCCCGTTGCCATAGAGCGACCTTACAGCGGCGCAGCTGCATTGGTACAGCTGTGCTGCTCTAAGCTCTCTAGTGTAGACATAGTCTTAGTAACAGAAATGCTTCCAGATCAGAATGGGAGCATTTTACATCCACTTTGAGTTCACTTTGCACAGGCATAAGCAACTAGACAAGGTGTAGGGAAACTGAGTCAGGTCCACAGAATGTTATTTAATTAGGTCTTTTTTGTGAATATGGACAAAATTAAATAAGGTCCATTTGCAACAAATCCATGGCCACCTAGAACTTCCACAGTCACTGAGAACTTCCCAGTGTGAGTGAGAATAGAACTCAGACTCTCCTACTCTAAAAGCACCAGTGAGCCTATGGTGATCACCATTAACTTGATAGGGCCTATGATACACAAATGAGTGTTTCTGATTTAATCTAAAAGAGGATAGTGATACCTGTGTCTGCTATCGAGTTCATTATAGTCTATTTGGAAGCAAACACTCATAAAATGCTGATGAGAATGAAAATAACAAAGCTATTGATAATCTTAATTTCTCTACATTTGGATAAAAATATATTAAACAATGCGTCTTTTTCAATCCAAGTTTATAGTTCAACCAGACAGTTGGGTGACCGTGAGGCATCCTTTTCCAACTTGGGCAACTACCACATGTAGACAAGGGATACTATTTTAAAGCGCCCATGTGATTTAAAAGCTTAAGGTCTATTTTCAGATGTGATTTAGGCACTGAAAAGCTTAAGGCTCATTGAAAATCATTGAAAATTTACTTAAGAGCTACATTAGAACTGTGTGCGTCTCCAATAGAGGTCATCAACAAATGGAAAATATTATGGAAAAAATTGGAATTTCAAAGATGTTTCCTTTTCTGCAAGGTCCAAATCCTGGCAGAGTTACAATGTTTCACTTTTTCTTTTGCCTCACTGTAACAATTCCTAAACTGAGGAAGTTTTGATCAATCACAAAATAGTAAACCACAGGGTCAAAATTAACAAGTGGAAGGGGGAGAAGAAGAGGGTCAGCGCTCTCCCAAAGAAAGTAGACATAGGACTTTCAGTTGCATTCAGTGGCACAAAAAGGAAAAGAAAAAAAAGGAGATAAATGGGGAAACCACTCCCAAATATGACATTTCAAAATTCAATATGTTATAAATTTTTAAAATTTTAAAATGATCCATTTCAGTGAGAAAACAAAACTTTCAAAAAGCTAAAAGCTGTCAAGGATGGAGAGAGAGCGAGAGCACCCAACACTAGTGTGAGTGACAGTGTAAGAATCAGTGAAGGATGGGAGCACATTCATTTTAAAAGCGGATTAGCAAACTTTCCTACATTAATGTGGCTGTTCCCCTGACTGACTAAGCTCACTAGTAGCAGCAGTATAATATGCAACTCTTTAGCAACATTCCCTACAGAGTGGCATGTAGAAGACATACTGGAGTTCAGAACATATGCCATCAGTGCAGAAAGCACAATGCAGGCAACAGCCAAGTGAGCATATTTGCATTTTGTTTTGTTTGTGCTGTTCACTGAACAGTCACTCTCAATAAACTCCCCTATTTGTTCTGGCTTATAAATGCAACCTTGTCAAGGTTCAGCTCATAATTGCTCACACTGAATTTCCATAAAGCTGGATGATGATCAAGCCTTTTTTTTTTTAAATGTAGTTCCAGAGAGAATATCTAAAACTGACATTGAAACTAAATATATTAGATTAAAAGAAACAGCAATATAGAATAAGTCCCAAGTTACAATGCTGGAACATCAGAAGAACATTCTGAAACTAAAAAATCTCTTGAACTCTGCAATGGTTTATGGTTCAGTATTTATCAGTGCTAAGTTGCATAATAACAGAGTACAGCTAAGCTATGGCATATTTCACCCAACCAGGTATAGAGATTTGATTCTATCAGTCTAACTATAACATTAGAAAATGTCAAAAGGACCATTCTTTATGACCCCTAAGCAGTAATTCATGTTATCTGATGTTGGTCTACTTATCTCTTTGGTACTTATTGTGTCAATCATGTCACACCTTCACTTTGAATCTCTCCCGACCCACAGACATAAGGAACACTGCTGTTCTCTTTAAACCAAACATTAATATTTGGCAGCAAAAAGGAGGGAGATTTTTTTTATATCTGATTGCAAAGCCACAGAAAAGAGCTTGGTGCACCCTTGAGAAATACCCAGACCTTTCTGTTTATTTCCACACCTTGGATCTCAACACTGGAGATGGAACTGAATCACAAGGTTCTGATCAGAGGCCAGATCCAAATATTTCAAAGTTCTGGTGTATTTGGATGTGGGGTTTAGACTAGCCCAGGACACTTTTCCAAAATTTGGTTGAGGGAGTGGGGGAGACGGTGGAAGTAAGTTTTTAGTCAGGTCCATCTCTATTGAGAACATCTGTGAGCCAGAAATTAGTTATGAAAACTGACATGCAGTGAGCATACCAAGCCATTTATAATTTCTATGATACCACAAGTAGCTTTTAGAACTAGTTTTTTCTAGACCACATTTAACAGTGTAGACACACATTTCACTCCAATAGGACTCATCATCAGCCTATCACAGCAATCTGATATGCTGGTGGTGAATCTGAGTATAACAAATGATGAAACTGCACAAAGCTGAAGACACACAGCTTTGTATTCAGTTGTTAACAATACAATCTGCAGTAATGTGTTAAACTATTGTATATCTTCTGTAACTCTGCCGCATAGATGCCCCTTTATCCATATATCCCCTCTGTGCTTCACTCGATTCATTGCTTTATCTCAATGAAACTTTCCCAGACAGCCAGAAATTTTACCCAGCTCCCAAGTAATCCTGTTTGTGTTATACAAGAGCCCCTTGATACCTTAAGGTAGGTGCTGATGATGCAGTTTGTTCTGGATTTGTAGCCAATGGGACAGGCAATATTTAATATGCCATTCATTGAGATGCTGGAGGCAATGGGGTGCTTTTGGCCACTACCTGTGAGTTGGATGTATGTTGCCCTTGGCCAGTGAAGGTCAGTGGGGAAGTACTGGGCTCATTGGTGGATAATATTGTCAATTCCTCCCTTGAGAGTGCCATTTGGTCTTAAGGAAGCTATTTCCAGGCCTTTTCTCAAGAAATCATCTATCGACATTGACAATCTTGTTAGCTATAGACCTATATCCTATCTTCCTTTCTGGGAAAGATAATTAAGAAGATTTAGCTGGGCAACTCTTGTGGTATTCAGGGTGATTTAGTTTTCCTAGATCCCGCTCAGTCAGGTTTGGGAAATGAACAGAAATTGAATGGTGGTTCTGATCATTTACTTCCTCCTAATGATGGATGACAAATGCTTGATTCCCCTCTCACTGACACTAGTCTAGCTCCATTGACTTCAGTGGAGTTACTCCTGATTTGTCAGTGAAGGGAGAATCAGCCCAAAAGTGTTCACAATGATCATGTTACAAAGTATCAGGTGATACTGTTGACAATGAAGCGTTGTTGATACAACTGTTGTCCCGAGTACGGTGAGATGTTCCAGAAGATAGTTTCTCTGCCCTAAAAAGCTCTTAATGCAACATTGAGTATTATCACCCCTCCTGTTCAACCATTAATAAGAAGATATGCACATGCATCAATATGCTAATGAGACCTAGCTCCCTCTGTCCATCTCATCGGACCCATCTGATATAATGGAATGACCCAGTGTCTGAATAGGTTTGGGGTTTACTTCTTGAGAAATATCTGGATGGAGCCTCAGCCAGCTAGAATTAAGGTAACATTGGTGGGCTGCAGAAAGCAACCAGAAGTCTTAGAAAAGATTCTCCCTGACCAAAGGACTGCATCTGCCATTCATAACACAGATTCACCATTTAGATTCTGGTCTGCTCTTGGATACTTAGGCTATGTCTACACTTAAAATGTTACAGTGTCACAGATGCAGTTGCACTCCTGTAGTGTGTCAGTGTAGACACAACAGGAGGGGGTTCTCCCATCACTGTAGTTAATCCACCTCCCTGTGGTAGCTAGGTTGATGGAAGAATTCTTCCATTGACCTAGTGCTTTCTACACAGGGATTAGATCAGTTTAACTATGTAGCTCAGGGGAGTGGATTTTCACCCCCACCCCCCCGAGTAATGTAGCTTTTTTCATCTACACCTGGTGAAAAGAATGTGGTATTTACTGTCACATGCAGATCTTGCCTCAGTTATCTATGCCTTTGTCACCTTGACAATAGTCTGCTGCAATGCTCACTACATAGAGCTACAAAATGAATCCATCTGGGAATCAAAGTTAGTGCCAGAGATAGCTGCCTGGTTGCTAAGTGGTGAAACACTCAGTGCTTCGTACAGTGCTTTGTAATGCCATTGGCTGCTGATACATTTCCAAGTGACCTTAAAGGTGTTGCCTTTGATCAACATGTCCTGCATGATTCAGGTCCTGGTTATCAGAGAGCCAATGAAACCTCACGTATAACAATTAAAGGCATATAAACTAGCAGCCCATGGTTCCAAGTGAAGATGCCTACCCACAGGGTGTGTTCTATGAGGGGAAACTACAGCCCCCTGTGGCCCACCAGAGCCTAGATTTGCTATCCTTCTGAGCAAGCTGTGAATCTCATCATTGTTCTTGGGCATTTGGGAGGAGACAGGCTGAGGAATTGTCTTCTTAAAGGGCCTTTCAGTTAGTAACTTGTGGTTTTAAATGTGATATTGTACACATTAATTATTGTAAGATGCAGACAGTCAAAATAGTTAAATAAATACATCCACATAGTTAGCTATACTAGTGTACAACAAAACCAAAATGATTTAAATTTAAAAATTTACATTGATGAGTCAAACTCGAGGCACTAGACCAGGCCCAACATCCTAATACAATAATTACTTTAATAGTGGTTGAAAATGTAAAAACATTTCTCAAAATTTCATTTTTTTTAATTTAGAGCTGGTTGAAAAAAATAGGATGAATTTTTGGTGAACATTTTTGTAAAAAATGTGCCCCTTTTTTGTCTAAAAATTTCAGAATTTGATATTTTTTGGGCAGCTCTATAAAAGTAGATTCTCTTTTACCCCTCATAACCAAGTCTATCTCTTGCAACATGTTGGAATAATCAAGCCTTGATATCTTGATGTTCTTTCTCCAATCCTCAGTTCTCAGGACTTTCCCTGGCTTATAACATTCTGATACCCCTAATTATAAGATTAATTCTCTCTGAATTCCTAAGGTATTGGTTGAAGGAGACAATCCATTTTCTCCATATGCTAATTTGGACAATGGGCGATTATGGCCAAATTTGCCAATTATGTTTTTTCCAATATATAAAATCTTCAGGAGGTCCTGATGCATTTGATGAAGAATATAGATGTACCATAATTAGTTATAGAATGTGCTTTTACATGAATATTAATTATTTAATATGCAGTCCACTTTTAACATTCTCTGAATCCCAGACATTTATTGTAGTAGGCCAGAAAACTCTTTCGATCAATCTGAAACTTCATGATGTGTGACTACCTACTGTGATTCCACTAATATTTCACAGATGTATCTGATTCATTCTCTGTGGCGCAGATGTTATTACAAATTCAAAAATAAACACACTTTGTGAGAACCAGTTAAGGTTGCTAAGGGACAATAACACAAAACTGAAAACCACAAAATCCAGGAAGTACAGTGAAAAGCTACATACCTACTTATATCACCTTCTCAAACATACACAGATCCAAATACTCACAAACTCTTAGTGTCTGTTCCCATAGCAAGTCAAACATATTCAACCACAGGCACAAAGGTCATAACCAGACAACCTTAAGTCTAAAGGGTAAAGAAAAAGAAAAAAAAGAGAATGCTCCTTGTCTGAAAATTGGAAACAAGTTGTTTTCTGAAACAGTATAATCTAAAAACTACATACCTTTATAATCCCATCAAGTGATTGCACTGACATATGTTGGTGTGGTTTAAATCTGTAGGACTTGAGGGAATCTTGGAAGTGTGGTGCGTATTTCATGAGACTACCCAAGACCAAAACATTTATAAGGGAAAAATTTCAATTTCATCATGCTAAAATAGTTCCACTTCTTTGTGTTTACATGATATCTTTGCTATCTGGATGTATATCAAACATAACATTGATTAATAATGCTAGCTAAAAGCTAAATCTTACTCCTGCTGACTACAATAACCATAATTCAGAATTATGTAAATCCTGTCAAGGAACATTGACTAATGGCACTAAGAACAGACTCCAATCACCCTGTAACCCAGAGCTTTAGTTTCAGGTATTACTTTTCTTATATCTTGGACAAATCTCTGCCTTACTTTTGCAAAGGAAGATGGAGAAAGATTGACATTCCCCACATTCTCAGATTGCAGAGTGCTGATTTTCTGGAGGAAATCAGATCTCTTTCCCATCTCACTCACTTGAATGAACATAAGGCTTGCAATACAATATTGATAACTATTACACTGAAAACCTCTCACTCACAACAGCTAGGCTCCCTGCTATGAACTAAAGTTGTATGTCTTCTAGTTTTTATCCCAAATCTGTTGACACATTAGAAATATTCCTCTTTATCCTGTATAATGCCATACCTAGTCTGGCTTTGGGCTGACCACTGCCTCACTTCCCCCACCCTTGGGCTCCCCAAAAACTTTGTCAGAGGTTTTTATGCATCAGGTAACACTCCTTTTTGGGGTCTGGGTTTATTAACAAAGTTCAAAAGGAAACACAAAAGCTCCCACATCATCTTCCTAGCTAGCTCAAAAGCCCTTGGTGGAGGGCTCTTAGTCCTGTCCCTGCTTAGGCTTTCCTCTACCAGACTTGCTTTCCACACTCCAGCCTTCTTAGCTGGCTCCTGTTCCAGGCAGGCTTGCACTCCCCAGGCTCTCTGCCTGTGAGCTGGGGACTGTCTCTCGGTGTAGGGCACCTCATGCAGCCCTCCTTTTCCATTGAGTCTCTCCCTGCTCTTTATCAAACAGCAACACCCAAAGTTTTCTACCTAGTATCTTTCCTTCTCTTTTCTTTAGCTCTCTATAGGCTTCTGTCCTATTATACCCCCAGAAGACCTGAACTAGCCATATGACCTGCTTGTCATGTGACATTGTTAATTTTCTCCATCTGGAGAGGGGAGCTAAATGGATCTCAGGTGGGGCTGGACACATCTCAATTTGAAGGTCCAGTCACCCTGTTGCACATACACTTAACCATAATGAGGTTTCCATGGCTTGGGAACAGTCTTAAAGAGATGTTGCCTTTCTATGTCACTCCATAGCTATAGTATTCCCCAGGGTAGAGGAAGTGCCGAGGAAGCTGGTAAAAGACACAGGCCTGATCAGCTTTTTATGATTATTTATTATGTTATACACCCCACAAGTGCGCCAGACACTGCATGTGAAACACATAGACGATGGGTTCCCCGCAGCAAAGAGTTTGCAGTCCTAGCCCTGGATCCTGCCAACATTTGTGCACATGAGAAATCCCGGTGAGTTCAAGGGCACGACTCACGTGCATGAAGATACTCTCACACTTCTTTGAAGGATGAGGTGCCTGCAGGATGCAGGATCATGACTTGATCATATTTATAATGTGCAAACAGAATAAAGTCCAGACCAGTGACTACATATCCTTGATGCTTTAAAAGGGCCAATTGCAAAAAGCTGAAAACAATTATGAGACAAATCAGCTGGGATGAAGAATTTAATTAGAAAAATGTGACTGATAATTGGGACTTTTTAAAGAACACTTTATTAGGTGCCCCAAAAGCCGCAATCGAGGAAGAAAGCAGTATTGGTGTGTGAAGTTCTGGGGTTCAACCCAAACCAGTGAGGGGTTGTGTCACCACCAGCCCTGTAACTCTGGGTGCTTAAATGCTCTGCTGCTGTGGCTCACAGCCCAGACACCGGCCAGCAGACAAGCATACAATTCCCTTAATGTCTGTTTGGTGCAGCCCTAGTTTAGTACCCTGACCCCAGCAGCCTGCCTACAAAACAACAGCCCCACCCTGGTATCCACCAACCTTGGTTACTACTTGTAGGGTAACCCCCCCACACTCCCAGTCCCAAATTTCCCCCAAAATTGACTACCCTGAAGAGGCCAGCCCTCTCCTGGAACACTCAGAGAAGTAATAAGGTTCATTGCTCCTTTAAAGAGACAAAAGCACAGCTAACTAGTTTAACTGGAGCTAACAGTCACTTCAATTCAAACACTGCACCAGTCTGGTTTAGATAAAAAAATAACAAGTTTATTTAAACAAAAAGAGAGAGCTTTCTAGTGGCTAAGACATAAGAAGCTACAGTCTTTAAAAACATAAGAACATAAGAACGGCCATATTGGGTCAGACCAAAGATCCATCTAGTCCAGTATCCCGTCTTCCGACAATGGCCAATGCCAAGTGCCACAGAGGGAATGAACAGAACAGGTAATCATCAAGTGATCCATTCCTTGTCGCCCATTCCCAGCTTCTGGCAAACAGAGGCTAGGGACATCATCCCTGTCCACCCTGGCTAATAGCCACCGATGGACCTGCACAAATTTATCTAGTTCTTTTTTGAACCCTGTTATAGGCTTGGCCTTCACAACATCCTCTGGCAAAGAGTTCCACAGGTTGACTGCGTTGTGTGAAGAAATACTTCCTTTTGTTTGTTTTAAACATGCTGTCTATTAATTTCATTTGGTACCCCTAGTGCTTGTGTTATGAGAAGGAGTAAATAACACTTCCTTATTTACTTTCTCCACACCAGTCATGATTTTATAGACCATTATCATATCCCCCCTTAGTCATCTCTTTTCCAAGCTGAAAAGTCCCAGTCTTAATCTCTCCTCATATGGCAGCCATTCCATACCCCTAATCATTTTTGTTGCCCTTTTCTGAACCTTTTCCAATTCCAATATATCTTTTTTGAGATGTGGGGACCACATCTGCATGCAGTATTCAAGATGTGGGAGTACCATGGATTTATATAGAGGCAATATGATATTTTCTGGCTTATTATCTATCCCTTTCTTAATGATTCTCAACATTCTGTTTGCTTTTTTGACTGCCACTGCACATTGAGTAGATGTTTTCAGTTCAGAGAACTATCCACACTGACGCCAAGAACTCTGTCTTGAGTGATAACAGCTCATTTAGACCCCATCATTTTATATGTATAATTAGGAATAGGTTTTCCAATGTGCATTATTTTGCATTTATCAACACTGAATTTCATTTGCCCATTTTGTTGCCCAGTCACCCAGTTTTGAGAGATCCTTTTGTAGCTCTTCGTAGTCTGTCTGGAACTGAACGATCTTGAGTAGTTTTGTATCATCTGCAAATTTTGCCACCTCACTGTTTACTCCTTTTTCCAGATCATTTATGAATATTTTGAATGGGACTGGGCCCAGTACAGACCCCTAGGGGACACCACTATTTACCTCTCTCCATTCTGAAACTGACCATTTATTCATACCCTTTGTTTCCTATCCTTTAACTAGTTACCAATCCTTGAGAAGGCCTTCCCTCTTATCCCATGACAGCTTACTTTGCTTAAGAGCCTTTGGTGAAGGACCTTGTCAAAGGCTTTCTGAAAATCTAAGTACACTATATCCACTTGTCCACATGCTTGTTGACCCCCTCAAAGAATTCTAGTAGATTGGTGAAGCATGATTTCTCTTTACAAAATCTTTGTTGACTCTTCCCCAACAAATTATGTTCATCTATGTGTCTGGCAATTTTGTTCTTTACTATAGTTTCAACCAGTTTGCCCAGTATTTAAGTCAGGTTTACCAGCCTGTAATTGCCGGGGTCACTTCTGGAGCCCTTTTAAAAAATTGACAGCATGTTAGCTATCCTCCAGTCATTTGGTACAGAAGCTGATTTAAATGGTAGGTTACAGACAACTGTTAGCAGTCCTGCAATTTCACATTTGAGTTCCTTCAGAACTCTTGGGTGAATACCATCTGGTCCTGGTGACTTATTACTGTTTAGTTTATCAATTTGTTCTAAAACCTCCTCAAATGACACCTCAATCTGGGACAGTTCCTCAGATTTGTCACCTAAAAGGACGGCTCAGGTTTGGGGATCTCCCTCACATCCTCAACCATGAAGACCGATGCAAAGAATTCATTTAGTTTTTCCGCAATGGCCTTATCGTCCTTGAGTGCTCCTTTAGCATCTCGATCGTCCAGTGGCCCCACTGGTTGTTTTTCAGGCTTCCTGCTTCTGATGTACTTAAAAATTTTGTTGCTATTACTTTTTGAATCTTTGGGTAGTTATTCTTCAAATTCTTTTTTTGCCTTCCTAATTACATTTTTACACTTCATTTGCCAGAGTTTATGCTCCCTTCTATTTTCCTCACTAGGATTTAACTTCCACTTTTTAAAGGATGCCTTTTTACCTCTCACTGCTTCTTTTACTTTGTTGTTTAGCCACCGTGGCTCTTTTTTGGCTCTCTTACTATGTTTTTTAATTTGGGGTATACATTTAAGTTGAGCCTCTATTATGGTGTCTTTAAAAACTTTCCACGCAGCTTGCAGGGATTTCACTTTTGATGCTGTACCTTTTAATTTCTGTTTAACTAACCTCCTAATTTTTGAGTAGTCCCCCTTTCTGAAATTAAATGCTATGGTGTTGGGCCACTGTGGTGTTTTCCCCACTAGAGGGATGTTAAATTTACTTATATTATGGTCACTATTACCAAGTGGTCCAGCGATATTCACCTCTTGGACCTGATCCTGTGCTCAATTTAGGACTAAATCAACAATTGCCTCTTCTCTTGTGGGTTCCAGGACTAGCTGCTCCAAGAAGCAGTCATTTAAGGCATCAAGAAACTTTATCTTTGCATCCCGTCCTGAGGTGATATGTACCCAGTCAATATGGGGGTAGTTGAAATCCCCCATTATTACTGAGTTTTTTATTTTAATGGCCTCTCTAATCTCCCTGAGCATTTCATAATCACTATCACCATCCTGGTCAGGTGGTCAGTAATATATCCCTACTGCTATATTCTTATTATTTGAGCTTGGAATTTCTATCCATAGAGATTCTATGGTACAGTTGTGTTCATTTAAGATTTTTACTTCATTTGATTCTATGCTTTCTTTCATTTATAATCCCACTCCCCCACCAGCATGACCTGTTCTGTCCTTCTGATATATTTTGTACCCTGGCATTACTGTGTCCCATTGATTATCCTCATTCCACCAAGTTTCTGTGATACCTATTATATCAATATCCTCATTTAATACAAGGCACTCTAGTTCACCCATTTTATTTAGACTTCTAGCATTGGTATATAAGCACTTTAAAAACTTGTCACTTTTTAGCTGTCTGCCATTACATGATGTAATTGAATGAGACTTTTTTTCATTTGACTGTTTCTCATCAGATCCTACTTGTATTTTATCATCTTCCATCCTCTCCTCCTTACTAGATCCTCCCCTAAGGGATGTTTCTGTCTGAACCACGTGCTCCTCCACACCTGTCAGCTTTCCCCCAGCCCTTAGTTTAAAAACTGCTCTACGACCTTTTTCATTTTTAAGTGCCAGCAATCTGGTTCCATTTTGGTTTAGGTGGAGCCCATCCTTCCTGTATAGGCTCCCCCCATCCCAAAAGTTTCCCCAGTTCCTAATAAATCTAAACCCCTCCTCCTGCGCCATCATCTTATCCACGCATTGAGACCCTGCAGTTCTGTCTGTCTAACTGGCTCTGCGCGTGGAACTGGAAGCATTTCAGATAATGTTATCATAGAGGTCCTGGACTTCAATCTCTTCCCTAGCAGCCTAAATTTGGCCTCCAGGACGTCTCTCCTATCCTTCCCTATGTCATTGCTATCTACACGTATCACGACCACTGGCTCCTCCCCAGCACTACACATAAGTCTGTCTAGATGTCTTGAGAGATCCGCAACCTTTGCACCAGGCAGGCAAGTCACCATGCAGTTCACGCGGTCATCGCAAACCCAGCTATCTATGTTTCTAATGATCGAATCTCCCATTACTAATACCTGTGTCTTCCTAATAACTGGAGTTCCCTTCCCTGGAGATGTATCCTCAGTGCAAGAGGATACCACAACATCATCTGGAAGGAGGGTCCCAACTATGGGATCATTTCTCTCTGCTCCAGTTGGATGTTCTCCTTCCCTGAGACTTTCATCCTCCTTTGTTCCAGGTAGTTGTCTTACCAATCTTTCTTCTTTCCAGCCCCAACTGACTTTGTCTCAGTCAGAATCTTCCACAGAAGTACAAGGTGCTTGTTTCCCTTGTCTTCTTAGGTGAAAAATGCCAAAATAGCTTTCTGTCTCTGCGTATATCTCTCAAAGTTCATTGAATCTGTTTCAAGAAGCAGGATGACCTCGTACTGTTTTTCCCTTTCTGTGGACTTCCCATCCCCCTGTCAATTTCTTTGTAAATGGGACTTCCAATTGTTTTGATTCCACTATGCTTAATTTACACAGGAGACAGGTAGAGAGCTGGCTTCCGAAGTGTCTGTGAGTCTCTCCCTTTGTTTGGTCACAGACTTTAAAGAGTAAAGTTAGTGAGTATCCATAATTCCTCATAGAGTGTTAATACATACATTTCACCATGATATTAATCCCCAGTGTGTCACCAGTTTGCATATGACACCTTACACGAAACATTTGAGATACTGATTATGACAACAGTGAGTTGAGGTACATTGGGCTGGTCAGACCAACTGAAACTTACTGCTACATACCAGGGAGTCCCTTGCCTTTTGGAATTTGGGGGGTGCTCTTAGGGTCACATTTCCCCCCTTACAAAACTGCAGGAGTTTTAGCGACTGGCTGTCCCAGAGGCAACAGGTCAGAATCCTCTTTCCTGGACAGGGCATCTGCCACCATACAGTCTTTCCCCTTAATATGGAAAAACCTGTTTGGTCCCCTTTGTCTGTTCACAGACTCCAAGACATAATGTCAGAGAACCCATAATTTCACCTATAAACATTTCACAATGATAATAATGACCACTGTGTTAGATTTCAAATGATATATTACATGTCCCATTTTAAATAAATATCATTACACCAGTGTGCGAGGTGTAGTGACTATGTATACCTAATATAGGGTTACCATACGTCCAGATTTTCCCGGACATGTCTGGCTTTTTACTCCTCAAATCCCCATCCGGGGGTAATTGCCAAAAAGCTGAACATGTCCAGGAAAATACTCCCAGCTTTGTTTTGCTGGCATCCCTGCCCCAGTCCCCTGCTTACCTTAGAGCGGCTCCGGCAGGCTGCGAGCTGCAGGTGGATTCTCCTGCGGCGGCAGCAGCAGCTGCTGCTGCTGCTTCCCCCAGACACCTCAGCTTTGTGTATCTGAAGAGCCGAGCTGCCCGAGCGCTACCGGCTTCATGGTTTTCCGGGCAGCCCCCAGACCTCCAGACCCTGTGCCCCCGGCTGGGCGCTTCCCCAGTGAAGCCGGCAAACCGTGAAGCCGGCAGCGCTCGGGCAGCTGTTTCGCGTGGCTGGGAGGGGAGGGGGAATGCGGGGTGCTCAGGGGAGGGGGCGGAGTTGGGGCGGGGAAGGGGCAGAGTTGGGGCAGGGAAAGGGCGGAGTTGGGGTGGGGGCGGGGCGGAGAAGGGGTGGGGCCAGGGCCCCATGGAGTGTCCTCTTTTTTAATGTTTAAATATGGTAACCCTACCTAATAAATGGAAGAAAAGGGAAATTGATAATAATGAATATAAATCAGAAACTAGAAATTGTAGAAATTGATAAGGGAAGCAAAGGGATATAAGACAAACTCTATAGCCAGCAGAGTTAAGGACAAAAATAAGTAGTTTTTTTAGTATATTAGGAAAAAAAAGAATCCTAACAATGTTATTGATCCATTATTAAATGGAAATGGTAGAACTATCAATAATAATGCAGAAATGGTAGAAGTGTTCAATAAATATTTCTGTTCTTTATTTGGGGGGAAACAGATAATGTAGTCATATATGAGAACACTTTTTCTTTTCCATTAGTATCTCTGGAGGATGTTAACCAGCAGCTACTAAAATTAGACATTTTAAAATCAGCAGTCTGGATAAATTGCTTCCAAGAGTTTTAAAGATGCTGGCTAAATGGCTCACTGGACCATCAATGTTGATTTTCAGACAGTCTTGGAACACAGGGAAGTTCCAGATGACTGGAAGAAAGCTAATGTTGTGCCAATATTTTAAAAGAGTCAGTCTGATATCGATCCCAGACAAGATAATGTAGCAGTTGGATCTGGATTGCTTGGTAAGCATTTTAATATCGTTAAATGTAAATATACACATCTAGGAACCAAGAATGTAGGCCATACTTACAGAATGGGGGACTCTAGCCTGGGAAGCAGTGACTACAAAAAAGTTTTGGGAGTCCTGGTGGATAATAAAATGAACATAAGCTTCCAGGGTGATGTTGTGGCCAAAAGAGCTAATGCAATCCTGTGATGCATAAACAGGGGAATCTCAAGTGGAAGTGGTGAGGTTATTTACCTCTGTATTTGGCACTGATATGACCACTGCTGGAATAGTGTGTCCCATTCGGGTGTCCACAATTCAAGAAGGATGTTGATAAATTGGAGAGGGTGGAGAGAAAAGCCACAAAAATGATAAAAATATTGGAAAAGATGCCGTATAATGATAGACTCAAGGAGCTCAGTCTAGTTAGTTTAACAAAAAGAAGGTTAAGGAATGACTTGATCACTATCTATAAGTACCTACAAGGGGAACAAATATTTAATAATGTCCTCTTCAGTCTAGCAGAGAAAGATATAATATCATTCAATCGCTGGAAGTTGAATCTAGAGACATTCAGACGAGAAATAAGATTTATATTTTTCACAGTTGAGGTAATTAACCATTGGAACAGTTTACCAAGGGTCATGATAGATTTTCCATCACTGATCATTTAAAATCAAGATTGGATGTTTTTCTGAAAGATCTGCTCTCGGAATTATTTTGGGTAAGTTTGATGGCCTGTGTTGTACAGGAGGTCAGACTCGATGATCACACTTCTGGCCTCAGAATCTATGAACCTATGAATAGTGAATGTAACACATGAGTGTAGAATAAAACATACCTCAGGAAGGGGTGGACCAACGAAGGACATGGGTGACAAGAATATGATTATGCATTTACTTAGCTTAGAGACAAGTACATATAGTAGGATCCAATTTTATTTTATTATTGTAAATGTGAAATGCACACCCACACACACTGTTTGTGAACAATTTTCTAGATTGGCCCTGGAAGAAAGTGTCAGCAGTACCTTCTGGGAAGGAATGGTCTAGTCACAGAAGGAAACAGCAAATATAAGGGCATTAAAAACATTACATTCTATTCCCGTTTTTCTCTTCTATCTAAAAAAAAAAAAAAAAGGATTGCCACAGAGTTCTTGATCTGAGGAAACATACAGTATGTATCAGAGTTTTTAAAGGTCTGAAGAGACTGTTGTGCAATAGTAGTTGATGAAAATAGAAAGATATATCATTTCCAGGATGTGTGCTGTATAAAAACATAGCAGAAGCCTCTGCAAGAGGAGTAGTATTTTCCCCCAAAACAAAAATGCTGTAATCAAAGTTTTACTAAAAATGAAACTGCAATTTCCGCAAATGCAAATTTGAAACTATGAGTGACTTCAATTTTACTTCATGACAAATGGAGTTTCACGATAGCTAAAGACAGAGATAGGTGATGCAGTAATTCTGTTTTCTGATTTCAGACCCCTGAACATAAATATTGGGTAAACCAACAGCTCTGCCCCCCTCTGCCCCAATAAATGTGGTCTTCTCCATTTCTTAATTTGTTTGGTTTTTGTCTTCTAGCCCCTCTTCTCCAGTATCTACAGGACATGGCCTGTCCCCCTTACTCATTTCATCTGGGAGCCTGGCCATTAGGCCTGTTCCTACCCCAAATCTTGATCTGAGGGTGACCGTGCATCTTATCCTCCGTCCCACAGCAGGAGTATTTTGAACACTTATCTGGATCCTACTGCTGCTCAGTCCAACCCTTCAAATCAGATTAAAAATTGGCTCACTGACAGGTCTCAAAACATAATTGTACAATGGAAATCATAATTGAGTGGGTGTGTTTCTAGTGGGGTCCCACAGGGATCAGTTCTTGGCCCCATACTATTTAATATTTTTATCAATGGCCTGGAAGAAAACATAAAATCATCACTGATAAAGTTTGCAGATGACACAGAGATTGGTGGGGAATCATAAGTAGTGAAGAGGACAGGTCACTGATACAGAGTGATTTGGATTGCTCAGTTATCTCAGCACAAGCAAACAATATGCATTTTAATATAATCAAATGCAGAGTCATCCATCTAAGAACAAAGACTGTAGGCCATAATTTCAGGATGATGACTCTATCCTGGGATGCAGTGACTCTGAAAAGTACTTGGGTGATATGGCAGATGATCAGAAGACTATGAGCTACCAGTGTGATGCTGTGGCCAAAAGGACTAAATGTGATATATAAACAGGGGACTCTCAAGAAGGAGTAAGAAGGTTATATTACCTCTGTGTTTGGCACTGATGCAACCACTACCGGAATACTGCATCCTTTTCACGTATCCACAATTCCAGGATGTTGTTGTTAAATTGGCCAGGGTTGAGAGAAGAGGCATAAGAATGATTAAAGGAACTGGAAAACATGCCTTATAGTGATTGATTCAAGGAGTGCAATCTATTTAGCTCACAAAGAGAAGGTTAAGGCGTGACTTGATTAGTCTGCAAGTACCTACATGGGGAACAAATATTTGATAACGGGCTCTTCAGTCTAGAGGAGAAAGATATAACTTGATCCAATGGCTGGAAGTTGAAGCTAGACACATTCAGACTGGACATAAAATGTACATTTTTAACAGTGAGAGTGATTAACCAAGGGCCATGGCGGATTCTCCATCACTGGAAATCTTTATATCAAGATTGGATGTTTTTTCTAAAAGATGTGCCCTAGTTGAAACAGGAATTATTTCAAGGGAGTCTTGTGGCCTGTGTTATACAGAAGGTTAGACTAGATGATCACAATAGTCCATTCTGGCCTTATGATCTATGAATCTATGATGCTGTGAAAGCATTCTAGGGCTTAGATGTTGTGCAGTGTAATGGGTATGCAAAAGCCCCAATTCCCATGAAAGAACTAGAGAAGAATTTAGGGTCCAAAATATGCAGCAAGAAAGGCCAGATTGCTTCTCCCTTAAGAATCTATTGACCCCAGATTTGGGGGTGGGAGAAGAAGTGGGCCAATTGGAGCGAGGATTTGCCCTTGGCAGCAGTTGAAAGGCTGCTGTTTGGATCCTGGAGGAACTCCTAGCTCAAGCTTGCCACTGGCAGAAACATGAGATGGATTAAATGAATCCACCGTGTCCTCCCTATGACTGGAGGTTCCAGCTGTGGGGCTATTTCATTTCTGTATAGAAATTCAGGCTCAGGCCTGCAGGGTCCTAGAGCCCAGGTTTGAACATCTGCACCCCAATTAAACACAAGCCCTGTGAGCCCAAGTCAGCTGGGATGGGCTAGCCACAGGTTTTTAATTTCTGTGTAGACATACCCATAGAATCATTCCCATATTTGCCTCAGCTCACCCACTCAGACCTGTTCCCTTCTTCTCCTCACACCCCAGGAATCACCTCCTCTTTCCTAATACCCCCTTGCAAAACAAACTGGAGGTTCTCTAACTACAGTGCTAGGGATTATGAGGCATCTCTGTGGCAAGCTCAATAGAGAGGATGGGGTCCATTGACTGATCGTTGAGAAACATTGGACTAGAGGAAGTGGGTAGGTGAATTGGATAGCCCCAGCCTATATTCAGAAATCTTTCCTGGACCTGGCCTGAAATTCTTGAAAATAACAGAGCCCCAAAGTGATCGTTAAGGTGAGTTCTGGGGTCTACTGAAGTGATTCACACATTGTTAGTATTTGGACACTAAATGCCAATTTTAATGAACCTGGATGAGTAAACTAAAACAGCCAAATTGGGCCTACCAAATCAAATGGATGAACTCATCAAAGGCTACTTTATGGGCATTTTATACCCTCCCATAAAACCCCCAGCATTTACCAATGTTATAGACTGCACGGGCTCTTGATATGGTAATTCCCATGGAGCAGCTTCTGTTAAATAGTGTCTGAGCTAATGTGGTCATCAATACAGGTTTACTCACCTGTCACACTTGGCTTCCTGTCTTGCCTCAGAGTGTTCAGGACTGTGAGTCACCATGTTATCCTCCTGCCTTCAGCATGAGGGAGTCTTCCTTGTGGTAGCTGGATGTCAGCTCCTGACATGGCCAGCCCTTCGGCCACACATGCACTCTCCTCTGGGCTCTGCCAGCCCCACCTTTGCCTTGCAGGTTAACACTTTGTGTATCCCAGTCCCCAAACTCCCCAGAAACATCTCCCTGTAGTATCCAGCCACTGTCACAGGACACTCACAGTAATTACCAGGTATACTGTCCCCAAAGAGACAGTGTATCCACAGCTTGACTGGTAATACTCAGGATCAGGTCCTGTAACAGCACAGCCCTGACGTCTATTTATAGCGAAAACAAATATATAATTTTATTTCCAAAGATTAAGATTTAAGAGATAGTGGCCAAGGATAATAAGAACAACAGGCTACAGGTAAAACAATAGATATAATGCGCTTCTTAGAGACTACACTTAATGCTAAGGATAAAATCCTTGTCTAAAGCAATTTCTAACCTAAAGCAACATCTTAGCTTCAGTAGGCCACATGGCCAGGATCCAACCTTCATGAATGCAAAAGCACTGCCCTTTTTGCTTCCTCAGTGAAGATGACAAAATGTCTTTTTGCTTCTCCTTATATTTCCCCAAACTCATTGTTTTCTCCCCCTCAAGACAGAAGGACTCCCTGTCCCTTCCCTGTGGTGCTGGCTCCAAGGTGTCTTCCTATACTCCTATTTGTTTCACATCCCCCTGTCGACCTGTTTTTCCTGTTGACTTGCACATGTTAATGGCGCTTCCATTGTGTTGGCTTTACAATGATTAATTTACATACAATCCAAGGTAGGCATCTGAAAATACACCCCTTTGCCTGGCAGTTTTTACCTCTGCTGGGGAGTAACACCTTAATACAAACTATAAGGACATGTTCTCAGTAGAACAGACATAACTTTTTAAATATAATCATTTCATACATTGAATAGTGATATTATTGACAAGCATGATCCTGGCTTCCATTTAAGATCTCACACAACATTCTTTATAGATAAATACTATGACAGCAAAGTGGTAGGTGTAGTAAGTTTGTCAGGCCTGATAGGAGTTCCTGTTACAGAACAGTGAACCCTTTGTCAGTTGGCATCAAGAGGTTCTTAGTGTCACACCAAGCTTGCAAAATCTCTGTAGCAAACTTAAAATGGAATCTAGACTGAGTATTCATCTCACAATCTATGGATATGATTTCCTAAGTCTCCTAAAGCCATTAACTCTTTCATACTGGTGATCATATGGCTGACAACTAGTCAAAGGTAATTATTAATTATTTCAGTCATATTTTTTTGCAAGCCTGGGCAGCTGCTATAACCCTATAAACTTCATGTATTTTGTTTTGATCCATCAAAATTCAAGTCATTTACTATATCCACGGAGTCAGCTATTATAAGGACCAAAAGTTTTCCATAGATGGACCATGCATTAATAATGTCATTATTTCTCTCTAGCATCTTTAGCAATGTTATGACATTGACCTATCCAAATGAATGTGCTGGGGGAGGGAGTGGCGGAAGTGGAAGTGTGCATGCCTGCATGTGTGTGTGAAAAATATATTCATCATAAGACCTTAATTTGAACATCAGTGCTTTTTCATCTGGAATCACTACTGGTTTATACTGTTTTTATACAAGGCTGATTATATTTTATCATTTATATATTTACCTTCACACCCTATTAATGAGATTTTCATCTATCTATCTATCTATCTATCTATCTATCTATCTATCTAAACATGTGAGGTATTTCCCTTTGGTTTTAATTTGGCTTCCTCCTCCTTAGTTAGCTCCATCTGTTAGTCTGTGCTTACACATCCAGCAGCACTTTGTTAACAACTATGACATTCCCATTGATGCTGGAATGTCACACACATACTCCATAAACACACACAATGTGAATGAATGGAGCAGAGCTGCAGAGTTTGCACTGAGAATTCATTCAGTGTCAGTGTTGACTGTGACAGTCTGTGTAATAAAGGATACGGAATGCTGGGATTGCTGCGAATGAAGGTTTTTCTCTGTGAATGGATTTTATAAATAAAAGAGAAGCTCAGGAGAAATATGGGTCTGATAAGATTTCCATAAAATGCTATCTTTTTTCTAACATTGGTTTCACGCTTTTTGAAGCCTAAGACCTTACTGATTAATCTAGATACAGCAGGAAAATCTAATTAACTGTGATAATAATGATGACCTTGCTCTACCTTATTTCTGTAGATTAAATGCTTTAGGACAAATTCAGCGCTGGTATAAGTAAATACATCTCCATCAATTTCAGTAAAATTATGCCTACTTAACACCTGGGCTGAATTTAGCCTTTTTGTCTTTTTTATGTGAAGATCTACTTTATTTTATTTATTAATGCTAAATCCTTGCAAACAGGACCATAGGAAAAGAGATGCCTGAGGTAATTAAATAACAAGAAACCAAATACATAAAAATTAAACACCAGCTATAAATACAACTAGGAAGACTTTTTGGCTTAGCTGATTGATGCTGGGATGTGGAGATTTTCACCATTTGAATTCTGTTCAGGTCAGCAGCAACCAAAGCTCATTACCATCTGATGATTGCTTGGTGGCCTGTAGTATAGATGGATGTTTTCCTTCAGCAGAATATGTTATATATTTATATTTCATGGTAGACTGGAAACATGAACTTCATACTACTGAAAAAAAAGAGATTCCCAGATTTCCAGTGGGACACAGAACAATTGCTTCTAGGCCTAGAAGGTCCTGAAATATCAGACCTTCAAATTGCAACAGTTATAATGTGTGCAAAAGCTATTGCAGGTGATTTTAAGACTTTTATTTTAGTGCTAAAGAACCATTAAATCTCTTTCGCTAGTCAGCCAGTGTAGGTTGCTAAAGACTGGAATAGCCAGTAAATCATCACCACCTAAAGAACAGGAAGGACAAGAGTCCCTCGTGGCTGTTCCCCAACCCAACCCTGCTCTAGTTGTTCCTCTTCTGAGTCCTCCCCATGATGTTATTTCTCCCTCTCACAACTGTGGAAATTCCCCTTTCTCTGCTCCTTCCTCCTTAGCACAATGTGTCATTAGCTGGCCTAGAGTTGAGAAGATGAGACTATAATCAGACTGAACTATCTGACTCCAGGGAGACAGAACAATGACTTACAGGAACAAATGTTTGATCTTTTCAGTCTGAGTTTCAGTCTTGCACAGTTTCAGAGGAGCTCAGAGTGGGATCCGTGTCTTTTCTGGCTGGTAAAGACCAGTGGGGAAGTACAGGATCAACTGTTGATGGAAATTATCAACATTTCCCTACTAAGAATGGGAAGGATAGAGTGCTTGTTGACTGTAAGCAGCTATTGTACAGCTCCTGTTTAAGAACCCAGTGTTTGACATTGACTGGTTATTTGCATTACTGTATAAAGCATATTTTCTGTACTTATCATAGGTTTGGGCAACACTGAGAACACAACAGAGAGAATGAATCAAACCCAGGCCTGCTAGACCAAATACCTAAGATTTCCTCTCAAAAAAGAAGAATGTTAGGCTGCTGTTGTACTGAGACCTCTGCCCATCATGCTGACCAATATAATCTCATTGTTTCCAAGTGCTCCCTTATCCCATATTGTATCTACTGTTCTCTCTTGTCTTATACACAGATTGTCAGCAGTCTGGTGCAGGGACTGTCTTGCTGTTCTGTGTCTATGCAGTGCCTAGCAAAATGGGGTCATGGTCCATGACTAAGGCCTCTTGGTTCTACGGTAATACAAATAATAAATAATGACTAATTGAAGAAGATCTGAGAGATCAGGATCTCCATCTATTGGACTGCCCTCCAGAGTTTTAGGAATTACCTTACACTTTCTCACTGACTGAAATCTTGTAATTAGAGTATTTGTATGATTTCTTTCCTGACAGCCCTAATAAAAACTCTCTTATTAGCTGGTGAGCATGTGAGCTTACAGCTTAGTATTTGAAGTACCTACAGTACTTGCTTTTATGCTTATTGTACATCTGGCATGCCACCAAGTATATGAAAGGTTTTGGTGTTCTATGACACTGACAATGAAACTCTGCAGAGGGGGTCAACTATACTTGTTCAAACTCCTTATGAGTTTCCTACTCAATTTTTATACCTTTCGTTTGAAGTTAAATGCAGCGAACAAGGGGTTGTATGATTATTTCAGGTTTAATTATGGAGCTGTACTTTGACTCCATAACAAAGCCGAATAGATTTTCCTAGGAAAACTCTTGGGCCGTAAGTCATTATGACTACTGGATTCTGGTATAAAAACTGCTGTGAACTGCATCTTTTCCATAGCCATTTATGACTTTCACACTCCAATGATAGCTTCAAGTCTTTCAATCACCAACGAAGCCTGGGACACACTTGGCAAAGCATTAGGAAATATGATCTTATGAGCTCATGGACATAAAAGAATTTCTGCCAAAAAGAATTCTTGTCAAAATCTGGACATCTCTGTGCCAGGCTACATAGCTGAGAGCAGCTCACCTGGCTCAAAAGAACAACTCCTAGGACATTTTAAAACTATGAAGCTATTTTGAAAGCAGCTGCTTCTCTAATGGAACATGCTTGGCCTAGCTGATAATAAGTCCAGTTGAAAGTATGCCAAAATCCAGGGGGAAATAAACAGCAAAAAAAGACCTGTCAGGAGCCCTGGCACCAGAATGGTAAAATAAAATACTACTACTACTACTACTAATAATAATTAATAATGGAGATTACCACCAATCCCACTCGTGTGGTAGGTGCCAGGTTTAAAAGACTAGAAGGAGAACAGAGGCAATTTAACATTTTCCTCAATGATCTGGCGGTAAATATAAAACCACTGCAGATAAAATTTGCAGATGACATAAAGACTGGTGGAATGGTAAATAGTGATGAGGACAGGACAGTCATACAGGGTGTTCTGGATCACTTGGTAAGCTAGGCAAATTCAAACAAAGTTCATTTTAATATAGCCAAATACAAAGTTATACATCAAGGAACAAGGAATGCAGGCCACACCTACACAAAGGGGGACAGAATCCTGGAAAGCAGTGACTCTGAAAAGGATTCAGGGGTCATAGTGGGTAAACAATTGAACATGAGCTCACAGAGTGATGCTATGCCAAAAAGGGCTAATGCAATCCATGGATATATATAAGTAGGGGAGTAATAAGTAGGGGTACGGAGGTGATTTTATCTCTGTGTACAGCATTGGTGAGACCAATACTGGAATACTGCATAAAGCTCCAGTATCCAAATTCTTGTTTAAAAAATGGAGACGGAACAGAAGAGACACAAAAATGATTTGAGGACTGGAGAGAATGCTTTACAGTGAGAGATTTAAAGAGCTCCATCTGTTTAATATCAAAAAGAAGACTGAGCGGTGACTTGATGACAATGTCTAAGTACCTTCACAGTGAAAGAATACTGGGCACTACAGGGGTCTTTAATCCAGGGGAGAAAAGACACAACAAGAACCAATGGCTGGAAGCTGAAGCCAAACAAATTCAAATTAGAAATAAGGCACCAATTTTTAACAATGAGGGTGATTAGCCATTGGAAAAAATTGCCAAAGGAAGGGGTGGATTCTCCATCTCTTGATGTTGTCAAGTCAAGACTGGATGCCTCTCTGGAAGATATGCTTTAGCCAAACACAAGTTATGGACCTCAATATAGGCGTCACTGGGTGTCATTTAATGGCCTATGATCTACAGGAGAACAGACTCAAAGATCTAATGTCCCTTCTGGCCTTAAACTCTGTGAATCTATGCATCTAGAGAGGAACACAAACCTGATTGGATTTGTATGTACCTATTTACTGTATTACTACAGCAAATGTGGCAATGGCATTTCACGGGAATCACTGCTTTCTTTATACTCAAACTTCCCATGCAGCTTTAAGGCTTTTCTTTCTACGTTGTGTCCTGTCATAAAAAAATCTATTTAAAAAAACCCCTGCAATGGCATATGTCATCCAAGGGCTTTTTTCCAGAATAATATC
Source organism: Terrapene triunguis (assembly GCF_002925995.2). NCBI lineage: Eukaryota > Metazoa > Chordata > Testudines > Emydidae > Terrapene > Terrapene triunguis. Next base: position 51,493,819 of record NW_020664436.1, read on the forward strand.
ATCTAACCTGGTGCTTTGATAACAAAACAGGAACAGTATTTTTTAATTGACTCAGGTCCCCCCTTCTTTTTGCACCGAGGTAGTCCAAATGTAAAACAAGAGCTATCAGCATCATCCTATTGCCTTTTGGTACTTTGTGCCCGGAGTCTTCCTCCCATCCCTGATAGGATTGTTTGTGCACTGCTGCTCCTTCCTGTGCATCTCTCTCTCTCTCTGCTGTTGCTGAACTGCAGCTCCCACTGGAACTTGCACAATCAAAAACAGCTCTCGTCTCATACACCAGTGAATCACATCACCTGAAGAAGAAGAGGAGCAAAAAGAATGCACTAGCCTGATTGCTTATAAAACATGAGGAGCACATCCAGAGGAAAGGCAAGGATTTATGTGAGACCCACTTAGCCCGAGCTTTGCTGCCTGTGGTTTGTGGGCTGTCACTGGATTTTATAGGAGTTTACGTTTATGCATTTAAGGAATGTTTAAGCACAGCTGATCGCCTATTGCACCCGAAAGCTGGAAGAGGCTGCTGCTGCTGCAGTAGCTGTTGCAGCAGAATGAATGTGTGAAAGATAGTCGCCTGGGCACTGCTTGTGATTCTCCAGTCCTACTCTATCTTCATTAACTGTCTGGAGAAGAGATACTGAGGATAACAGCTGCACTAACTAAGCAAGTGCCACACTGGATCTATCACAGTGTACTACTTATTGTGGAAAATGGTCAACAAAGACATGAATGGATTCCCAGTCAAGAAGTGCTCAGCCTTTCAATTTTTTAAAAAGAGGGTAAGGCTTTTTTTTCGGTCGTTCTTTCTTTTACATGCCATTGTAAGGGGGCGTCATTGGAGGAGGAAGGTGTTTTAGTAACAATGTCCTACTGTAAGTGGAAGCATAAACTGCTAGTTTTACTATACACCAAGAGCTATGAAATTGTGTACAAAGGAGGGAATGGAATGATGTAAGCAATGTTTGTTGTGGAATGTATATCTCAATCGCAGCTATACCACAGAGCTTGACATAATAGAACTGGATATTCAGAACAGAATAAAACACTCTGAATCAGAGTCCAGGGATGTTGCAGCATCTCTCACTCTCTGCCTTGCTCCCCCTCCCCCCCAACACACCCACTTATGGGTTTGACTTGCTCTACACCTTTCATTCACTAGTCTGAAGTGCTGCATTACCCTCTTCATTCATCACCGGGAAAAAAAAAGCTCATGTGCTCAGCAGAATCTGCCGGTCTATACTTTGCCACATAGCCACAACCTGTATTTACCTCTAAGGTAATAGGAAAGTATCAGACAGTTTGCAGAGCTACGGGACACCTGTCACTTAAATCTCTTGATTTTTATCCTCTTCTCTTTGGGTTAGTATGGCAGAATGACTGCAGCTCATTTTTTAGATGGAAGGCTGCAGGGTGCTGTATTTGACTGTTACTGTCCTCTTGAAAATGTATGTCTTAAGGTCTGCATCACTACTTTAACAGCATTCATTGTGTTTCCCTGACTCTTTAGGGACACAGTAATGCTCACTCTCCATTCAACTCTGCTTATGGCAACAATGTCATTTCCATGGGCAACAGGAATAGAATTTCTGAATAGACCTGGGCAGAGTGGGAGCAAAGATGCTAAGCATCATAGAGGCTGACAGCAGGAACTGGAGAGGGGTTACTGAATTTCAGCTCTCGCTTTAAAGAAACTGGAGTAGAACTAGATAAACTGCTCCATTCATTCATTCATTCATTCATTCATTTCATTCATTCATTCTCTCTGTGTGTTATGGTCACTCCATTTAACCCTCCCGTCAAAGACAGTGAAGCCTTTTCCAGACACTGAATTATGAGTAGAGACCAACAAAATTCAAAGAGCATCAAATGGCAAAATTTAAAGGGCAGAACTGGAAAAAATACAAGCAGTTTGTCATGAAAAGGCTCACTTGGAGAAAACATATCTTTGTTGACATTTGTTATTATTATTAATTATTATTTGTATTGTATTGAGAAATTGTAGATATGGTGCTAGGCACTGTACAAACACAATCTACAAAAAAAAAGTCTCTGTCCTAAAGAGTTTAAATTCTAAGTAAATTATTTTTGATACATTTACATTTCATACATTTCTCATCAGTAAGGCTTTCCTAGGATCCAAAGCTTCCAAAAGGTCTATAGATAAAAACAAGTATATTATTAAAGAGGGGGGAAACTCACCTTGAGTTCATATTTGAGGTTAAACACTGTCAGGTTGTCTCCTATTTCCCTGTACAGTAATAAGACTATTTAATGTGGGAAGCTTCTGCATCTATAGTCTGAGGTGGGAGAATTGTCTTTGCAGGATGAACTTATTGCTCCCTGATCTTCAATAAAATTCCCTTATGAGGAGTTTTTTTTTTTTTATGACTGTTATATCTGGAGAAAATACCCTAGTGAAAGTCTCAGAAAAATGGAACGACAGAAAATTTTCATTGTCAATAACTGAGGGTTTCAATGTATCAGGTTTTATATTTTATACTCCTGATACAAAGACAGATCAGGTCTTTTTAAAAATCAGTAAAACTAATTTAAAATCACAAAGGTAGAAAACTCCAACATTTAAATCGATATGTAAATGTGCTCATTAAGCTATCCGTTAACCACATCGTTCCCCATTCACAAAAAACCCAACACACAAATATAACTTACAAAATGCCTGCATCGGTCCTTGAATGACATGCAGTACAAGGGGAGAAAGCTGCCTGTTCTTAATGTGAATGTGTTGTTGAGAATGATGCAGGCTTACAGCAAATTACCTGCTGCTGTTATGCTGAACTGGCTACACATACTGTATTTGACTAGCTGGGAGATTGTTAGAGGCATAATTCTGTGCCAAACTGGTGTTCTGGACCCATCCTCGGAAGTCTACCAAAGAATTACAAGGGAAAAATACATGAAACATCTGGGGAAGCCTATGGGTTCAGTTCATTGAATCAAACATGATGTTCCGTTTTTTTCTTATTTATTATTATTGGGATTTCAGTAGCATCTAGACTGGAGGTCCCAACCAAAATCAGGGACCCTAATCCTCTCAAAGGAGCAGTGGATTCAGGGTGCTCCAACCCAGCCAGAACAAGAAAATTGTGGCAGTTCAAACATTGCTGAACTACCATTGATTAAAAAAAAATAATCACACCACTTAGAAAATATATACACATCCTTTAGAAAGAGTTAGTCTAGGGTTTGGGATAAAACTAGAGGTAAGATAAATTATTTTCCCTTGCCAATGATGCTCATTGCAAATAGTCTAGATCTTTACCCGGAACACAAACCAGAGAGCTTTAAAGATTAGGAAAGCCCTGGAATACATGTGATTGGTCAGCTATTCAACATTGAAAATGTTCTAACTTATTTAGAGATCAAAACTAACTGTAACTGACCCACTCTCCCACGGTACCAGTACTTTTAAATTAGGCACTATATTTCTCAACTTTCTAGAAAACCTGTTGTGTATAGAAAGAGAAGTTTAATATCAGCATTGGCTTCTGGTCAAGTAGAAAACAAACAAAAAAAACAAACCCTAATTTGTATCAATCTTTGCAGACAACTTTCATACATGTTATGAAAAGGACCCAGATAGACAAATTACCCCAGAGAAATGGGATTTGATCTGGAAAAGATGACCAGCAACTTCATAAAGCATGATAAAAGAAAATTTCTTTAAGATACTGTTTCAATAGTACCTCACACCAGTCAGGTTAAGAATATATAGAGACTGAGTGGGGATAAATGTTGGAAAAATTGTCATGAAAGAGGAGATTTTATGCATATATGGTGGATATGTCCAGTCATTAGAGAGTATTTGCAATCCATGACCAAATAGCACCAATTGTTGGATATTTATTACCAAATGCTCCTTTAGTAATCCTCCTAGGACTTCCCAGAGGACATGGTCACGCAAAAGAAAACGAAGAATTAAAATCTCATCTGCTATGGCTATCAATAACCTCTCATTGGAAAAAGAAAAATAGCCCAATCATAGAGGAATGGTTCAAAAAAAAAGGGAGATTGTTATGGAAAAATCAACACCTCAATTCTGTACCTAGCAAAATAGACAGAGGACAGATAGATACTTAGATGTTTGATTACCTTTTATTCAATACTCAGATAAAGTATGTCCACCTGCAAAAAAAAAAAAAAAAAAAACACACCTGTCCAATTTTTTGATGTTAACATTTAACATGTTGAATACGTGCAATCAGAGAATTCACTCAATTTAATAAAATGAGTAGAAACAACATATCACCGGTGTTGTAATGATGTCCACTCTGTATGGTAACATCCTGTTAAATAGAGAGGTCTGATTGTTATATTACTGCACAATGCCTTTTTAAACAAAAGATCATTGTTATGATCATTGTTTTGTTTCTGACATTTGCATGGCAAGGATTTGTAAACCTGTTAATACTTCCCAAATAGAAAAGAAAAGAAAAGAAAAGAAAAGAAAAGAAAAGAAAAGAAAAGGGGAGGGGGCACTCACTGTGCCTAGTACTGTACATCCAGTTATTAAGAGATTGTCCCTGTCCTGCACAGTTTAGAATCTAAATAGACAAGATAGGCAGGAGAAAGGAAGTATTATTACCCCCATTTTACAGATAAGCAACTGAACCACAGAGACACACACTCCCATTGACTTCTGCGGGAATTGGATCAGATCCTAAGTAACTTTCCATTGATCACACAGGGAGTCTGTGGCAGGACTAGGAGCTGAAACCAGATCTCCTGAGTTCCAGTTCAATGCCTTAAAACCAAAAGCCCATCCTTATGTCACAAATGCTTTCATGTCCTATTTTAAAAGTTTGTTTCTATCCAGATTATGTCTGCCAAGATTGCAGGGAATAATTCATTTATTTTGTGTTTTATATTATATTGTTTTGTATTATATTGTGTTGTGTTGTATTATCAGTGTTTTCATTTTCAATACAGCATTTTGTTTTCATCAAATGCAGTGTTCTGTGGTCCCCTGCCACATGTTCTGAAATAATTCTGGACAAAGGACTGGCAGTGCTCATTGGATTTTGAGTAGGCTAAAAGTGTACTCAAACATTATACACCTCTATCCCGATATAACGCTGTCCTTGGGAGCCAAAAAAATTTACCGCGTTATAGGTGAAACCGCGTTATATTGAACTTGCTTTGATCCGCTGAAGTGCGCAGCCCTCCCCACCCCCTGGAGCACTGCTTTACCGTGTTATATCTGAATTCGTGTTATATCGGGTCGCATTATATCGGGGTAGAGGTGTAGTTTTAATTATTGTCTTTAATTTCAAATATGTGTTTCATTCTGTCACTTTTCCCCAACCTACTTTATAAAACATATGCAGTTAGGTGGGTCACTGGTTTGGTTTGGTAAGGCAATTCCTACACCACTAAAGAACATCTGTTCTTCTCAATACTGACAACATCTTAACTTTTATAAACATAAAGACTTAACAACATTCTGTTCCTTGTGGAAGGTGTGATCCCTTTTATTCTTTAGAACCTAGCAGAATAACAAATAGAATTTGATTCTATCATTGCATGTTGTAAAACTACAAATAAATTATTGAAATTCACCTGGCAGGCCTCTCAGAAGAGATACATTATCCTTCTTCTTATTTACATCTGCCTAAATTGCTACCAGATGGTTTCAATAAGGGCTGGTTTGGGGTATTTGCATTGCTTTCCTCCCCTGCCCTTGCCACCTTTTCTGCAAAAAGACTTTGGACAACCTCTTATGACATGTGACCTCATGATATAACGTAACATGACATGTAACAAACCAAACCAAAAAAAATAATAATGAAGTTTACAGTTGTGCAAATGCTTAACGGTCCGTGCCATGTAAATACAGGCTGATGATACTGTAAGGTCAGTTAACCCATTGCTTTAGAAACAAGAGTAAACACAAATTTATTCAAGATGTGAAGAAGATAAATGAAACAGGAAAGTAGCTATTCTAAAGAGAGAGATATCTAGGGAATGTTTTATAGTGGAAGTTTATAGCATGAATTCAGGATTTGTGGGTCTGAAACCTGATAAGGGAAACCATATCTATAATCCTTTTTCACTGAGAAAATTTACATTAATTAATAATTTAGGTCAAGCCAAAGAGACTTCTCAGGAGGAAAGAAAAATCCCAGCTTCATGTTTATATGCACTTTTCAAAACATGGTGTTTATGCAAACTGGGCATTTCTTATTTCTAGGCAGATATTTTGCCTCAGTACACACCAGTGGCTTTCTCCACACACAAGCCAGAAGGGCTAAACCACAAGCAGCAGCATACATGAAGCTGACAGCTGAGCCTAAGATATATCTCAGGGGAACAGGCTGCAGAATTACCTACATGCCTCTTTGCTAACTAGAGCCAGTATTTGGGATTACAGTAATTGAGCAGCACCAAAGGCTGTGGAATAAAGATTTACCACAGAGTTCATGTGAACTAGTGTTTCTTCTGCCTAGAGGACCCCGTTTCTTATACTGTCATGTTCACAGATCTAGGAATCTGTTCCAAGATTAGGCTCCTTAGGATGATTGTGCTTCTACTATTGAAAAAATAAATATCTAAAGCTGAATGTGTCTTAGAAAATGCCAACTCTACAGGACAGCTGCCCATTTTCTTAATTGCTTGGGCCAAAGTAATAAAAGTAAGTAAAGTTTTAAGCAGCTTTCGAGAGAAGATGATCTAGCTGACTGCAAGCCAGATAAGATGTCACTGAAAACCTCTTTCCCGTCTCACTTTTTCTGCCTTGACACCTCAGAGGTGCTGGGCAGCTGGAACTAGAACTGACATCGGCTGGAGCTGCGAGTGCTCAGCCCCTCCCAGGATCAAGCCCAAATATCTAAGTCTTGCACACAGCAACTACTGCAGGCACTGTCTATACTAAACAAATGGGACTAGATAAATCAGCACCAAAACATGTTTGGGACATGCTATTAACTAACTTTTCCTTCAAACAAACGAGCCTGTTTATTAGACACAATGGACCAAATCCTGAAGTCAGTGAGAGATTTGTCTGAATGAGAAATGAGTAGCAAGTAGAACAACATTTCATGAGGCAGAACAGGTCAGGTTAGGGCAAGGATGGGTCTTTAAGTCTGCTGCTTAATGTAATGAATGGAGGTTTTCAAGAGGTAGGGGAAAGGATTTTAAGAGGTTTGAGAGATAACAACTCAATGGAAAAAGCAGAGCAGGAAAGAAAAAAAGAGAATTTCAGAATGAAAGGGAGAGTGAGAGAAGAAAGAATACAAGAGGGGGAAGCTTCATTCTCCTTTTTCTATCTCCATGTTCCCTTCCTTCTCCTCTTTCTTCCTCGTTCAGAGCTCTCCATAGTTATTCTACCATTTCCAGACCTCATTGTACATGAATACCAATGAAATAATGATGAGGTACGGATTTCCTTGATTTCTTCAAGGACCTGCCTTGGTTCATTCCTTTGAAGACCAGATTAGATATTTCTTGGATCTTAATAGCACCTTGGTCTCCTTCTCTTTCATGTTATGGGACTTACTGAGGATTATATGTATTTGGGGAGGTGGTGGTCATGAGATGTCTATGTCTTCTACCAATAGATATAACTACTATTTAAAAGATCATAGAGCCTGGGAACAAATTCTTGGAGTAGCTCTTCCCTTAACATAATGATATCACTGCTATTACAACTCATCTCAACAGGCTTGGCACTGGCTGCAAACCAGTGCAATATATGACTCTCCGAACAAGCTCTGGATGGGGAGAACAAAGTGAGAGAGCTTTGATCTCTAGCAGCTTGTTTCAGAAGGGTGGTGCAAACCATGGCACTGCTTCAGCTGGGGAGCAGGCAGCAACATCTGATCCCCTGAAAAAATCAATGTGATTCCCCTGCCACATTGTGAAAGTGATAAGTGATCTGAGAGCTAAGGGTTTGTAGTGTCTTGATGCGTATACTCCTCCACATGTTGGTATTAAATTTAGCTTTATTGGAGGTTAGAAGCCAAGCCATTCAGTCAGATTGGTCAGAGGTTGCATCTTTGAGGACAAGAGTCAGGGAACTGATATAAAGGGGGAAAAACTTTCATCCTTCTGACCAGCAGGATCAGACACACTCTGACGCCAGGGAGAAAGGCCTTGCCAGCACACATGGAAGGAAAGCAAACACATAAGCAGAAAGCTTCTGCAAATGGGAAAACTATGTTGATTAAAACCAAAGCTACAGCAAATTAAAACCAAACAAAAATCTCCCCAAAGGACTAATATTAAAAGGTGCCAAACAGGAGCAAAAATCCAAATGAATAATAGAAAGGCTTTTATTAAAAAAATATGTTTTTATTTTTACTGTATATGTGTACAGTTCACTCATCATACAGTGACAGGTGCATCTCACCATGTAAAAGGGTCTATGTACCGCAACACTGAGTGAAAATGTCTGCAGCTTTAGCTTTAAAGTGAGTCCATGGAGGCTTTTCATTTTTGAATATAACATGCTAAATAATAGAAGACTAGTGATGGCCCACACATGGGCTGTTATAGTGTCTGAGATTGAAACTGCTGACCATCAGAAGATATGGTCATGAAGGGAAGGGAAAGACCTTTCCATTCAGGGTCTGTGATGTTGGAAGTGTCTCCTTCTTGCCTATTCACTGTAGCGCATTTCTAGTTCCTTTCAGGACAGGGCTAAGGACATTTTAAAATCTCATTTTTAAATTGATTCCTATACTGGGTCTCAGGCAATCTGTGTTCTCTTCCTGGCTCTCCCACTGATCTGTTGTGTGATCCTGGACAAGCCATTTAACATAAGAATGGCCATACTGGGTCAGACCAAAGGTCCATCTAGCCCAGAATCCTGTCTTCCGACAGAGGCCAATGCCAGGTGCCCCAGAGGGAATGAACAGAACAGGTAATCATCAAGTGATCCATCCCCTGTCGCCCATTCCCAGCTTCTGGCACAGAGGCTAGGGACATCATGCCTGCCCATCCTGGCTAATAGCCATTGATGGACCTGTCCTCCATAAACTTATCCAGTTCTTTTTTGAACCCTGTTATAGGCTTGGCCTTCACAACATCCTCTGGCAAAGAGTTTCACAGGTTGACTGTGTGTTGTGTGAAAAAATACTTCTTTTTGTTTGTTTTCAACCAGCTGCCTATTAATTTCATTTGGTGACCCCTAGTTCTTGTGTTATGAGGAGTAAATAACAGTTCCTTATTTACTTTCTCCACACCAGTCATGATTTTATAGACCACTATCATATCCCCCTTAGTCGTCTCTTTTCCAAGCTGATTAGTCCCAGGCTTATTAATCTCTCCTCATATGGAAGCCGTTCCATACCCCTAATCGTTTCTGTTGCCCTTTTCTGAACCTTTTCCAATTCCAATATATCTTTTTTGAGATGGGGCAACCACATCTGCACACAGTATTCAAGATGTGGGCATACAATGGATTTATATAGAGGCAATATGATATTTTCTGTCTTATTATCTATCCCTTTCTTAATGATTCCCAACATTCAAATTGTGGCAGAGAGAAAAACAAATGATTATTATTAAGCCAAATTCCAAAGTTGAGGAGCAGCAGGGAGATTCCTACACAGGGTGGAAAGTGCTGTTCTTTAAGGGGCAGATATTTTAAAAGGTCTCAGCACATTGAAAATCTGGCCTAAAAATCTGTTAAACCTTATGAGCAGTCACAGAACTAGAGAAAGAAAAGATGGCTCTTTTTGTATCCTTCTGGTGCTAATATGGCCTCACAATTGTCTAATGAAAGAATGTAAAGCTTTAATAAGCTTAATGGTAACTAAGCTGTAATAGTTTAAAATGGGAATTTGATTAATGATAAGTAATTGGTAGGTTTTATACCGATAATGTAAATGGCTTTTCGTGAAGCATAATGGGAAGCCATTATGCTTGGCTGACACACTTGGCTGAATCGCCCAAATCTCTGGGTCCATATTTCCTGTACAATTAATGATCAGTTAAAAAAAAGTCACCAAAGGAAAGAAAATTAATAGTTCACCCTAGATTTGGTAAAATGGGCTGGCCTGGTTGGAGCTTTGGACTGAATCTCTGTGTTGTGAGACAGTCACAGCAGGAGTGTTGCTACACATTAGAACAAAATCACTATTGGATTTCTCTGTATGGAAGTTTTTTGACTAGTACCTAGACTGCAAGACAGTGAGCAGTGCAAAGAAAAGGAGGCTGAACAGAAAGATAATAGGAAAGTAAGGTGGAGGGAGGACACACTGTGATATAAAAAAAACTATAATAAAGTTAAAGACACTGCTGCAGCTGAAGATACATAGTTGGTAGAATGCCCAGTGTTAGGAACTTTAGGACCTGCAGCTAATAATTATGAACTGTGGTGCATTTCTTGTTTAAACTTTCATAAAATTGCTTTCCCCAATAAAAATAGTTGAAATTAAAAGTTGTGTAGAATATTTAAATAATAAAAATTATTATGATAATAATCATTCAGTATATGGTGCTCAAAAAAAATCACCTCTCCCCTTTAAATAAAGGCAAGATCTCCATTAAATATAGGGTAAATTCACCCACAAAAGGCCTGATCCAAGAACCAGTGACATCACTAGCAGCTTATCCACTGACTTCAATGTGCTTTGGATCAGATACTCAAGATTATCACCCCATGCCATTGTCAGAATGTACCTCTAAATCATTTTTCCAAATGTGTTTCAATCTCACTCCTCCATTCTGTTGACACTGCCATAACCAAACTGGCTGACTATGTAATTCATGATCTGATGTAATTGCATGGAGCCTTGGAATTGTGTCGATAGATAGATTTTGAATACATTTCTTTTGCCTGAAACCTGCATTAATAAGTACTCACACAAAGTCAGAATTTGCTTTGACGAATGAGCTCAAAGGAAATGCAGAAAAAGCACCTATAAAATGCTAACTAGTACTGAGCAAGCAAGTGGAGATGGGGTTAAATGGGGGGGTATCCTACCTGTATGTGAAGAGTACCCCAGTAATTTAGCACATATGTAACTCCTGTGCATAAAATCAAAGCAATCTGAATGCCAGTAATCAACTGTTTTCAGAACCAACCCCCTTTGCTATACATGCTAACCAGCCTGAGGTGAGATAAGGAACAAGCCTTTAAAGAGCTCTAGTTCTGGGTTATTTCATACGGGAGATGGATATATTTTATAATCTCTGCCACTCCACGGGCAGATGTTCCCCTCCATAATGAAACATGCTGAATTAATTTACTCAGGTGCTAACTTTCATCTCAACCAAATCCTTTTAAGTGAATCCAAGCTGATTTACAAGCTGAGCAAAGGGAAAGGAAGATGTAAAGCTAGCTCCTTTTCTTAGCTAGGTTGTTTCAGATTTCACTTTTAGGCCTGCTCAAAATTCTCTCTCTCTCTCGTTAAGTAGTACTTGGGCTTTGTTTTCAAAAGATTTATTCTTTAACCAGAGAAGGGCACGAATCAGCAGGTTCACATGCTTATTCAGTAAACTTGTTCCCAGAGGGATGTGAAGCAAATGAATTGGTTTCCCTAAGGATTGAGGCCAGGGTAACTGTACTCCCTTGCTGCTTGTCATCAGGCAAGTGCTCTGACTTTATTGCTGAAAAGGTATTTGGTTTCACGGTAATTTCAAAGAACCGAACAATGCTGATGCTTCCATTCTCTCCCTGAAAGTAGGGCTTTTGATCCATCCACTATTTATATTTCTGCAGTAGCTTCCCTACCAAGTTCATAATCCCTGGTGTTGCTGCTTTTTTACAGCCATATTATCAGCCTCCCCAAGCAAAGGAGTTCTGCACAGGGACCTACATGTGGTTGGGGGAAAAGAATCTTACCCTTGACCTGGAGCCAGGGCATAGCACAGCTGTGTCACCCCACTGTGGCCGCTGCTGCCAGCTCCTTGGCTTCATTGGAGTGACGTTGAGTTACACCAGCTGAGGATCTGGCCTACAAACTAAAGTATGTGCATGGCATGAGACGCAAGTGCTCCTGTACCCCCTCCATGACCATGAAGTTCTCCCACTGCAGCAGAACCTGCGCAGGAGTGGAGTGAGATTTGTGAAGTCTGCAAAGGGACTGCACCTTCTTATAAGTCACAGAGCCCAGCTCCATGGGGATTCCTCATACGCTGTCACTTGGTGGTATTTGGGTATGGGAGAAGAGCAGGAACAGGGCGGCAGATTCGTCACCATCCCAGCCATTGACTCCTATAGTATGGGAGTAGCAGCTGCAGTGCAGTGCTGCTGATGTTCCATGGTGGGGGTTGGGGAGTTCCTTCCACTGAGAATTTCACTGCACAGCTTGGCTAGCTGAACTGCACAGGATCTGGGCCAAAATAGGTAGCCGTTCTCTTTCAAACCGCCTTTCACTTCTCTTCCTGCCCCAAACAATAGGATGATTTTTCATACTGTATGGTATGTGCAGCAGTTCCTAAGCACAATGGAGTGAATTCAGTATGGGGCTTATATCAGACCACGAGCTTTGTTTGAACACTGCACATGTTCACATGTAATGTGCTCTGTGAGGATAATTTACACACTGGTCTCATTCCCTCTGGGCTCTAGGATGCTAGGTGGAAAGGAGACTCATAAACATTTGTGAAAAGTCTTTTTTGTCGTTGTTTTTAAAGTACCGATAATATTTCATGTAGTGTGTCACTTAAATGCCTCCCCCAGAGCAGGGTCTCTATCATTACCAAGCCTCTCTGTGAAGTAGGAAGCCAACAGTCAGTGCAAGCCTCAGGAGGGAGATTCTCAATTCATTACCCGGGACCTATCATTTATCTTTTAGCACATTTCAGTATGACAGTGGTTCCTCAGTGCATAATAGCAGGGGTTACAATGCACTTGGGGGAGATGGGGTATGACTACAGCTTTGATAACCAGATTGTAAGAGTTGATTTATGTTGTTAGATGTTTCCTTTAACACACTTAATGCTGGTTCCTTCTTGAGCCCCTGGCCTATACAATACACTCTTCTCTAGTCCTCTCAAACAGGAAATATTTCTCTTTTTAGATCCATATGCTTCTTTATTCCATATGCTTTTGTTTCTTCTATTCCACTTCAATTTATGAATGGATTATTGAGGGAGCAAAGGTGATTCCTGTGGGATCTCTTAGCTTAAATGAATTTATTCTTTTCTATTTAAGATTAATTAAGAAACTTGGAGGGGAAAAATATATCTGAACCATTTTGAGACTGGATGTTCCAGTCTCTGGCCATCCAGGATATTTTGTGTCTGAACTGTATTATCTGTCCATTTTGGATTTTAAACTTCCTGGGATAAGAACCAGGCCTGCATCTCTTCTTGGACAGCTCTGAACACCCCGACAGTGCTCCATAAATAAAATATGTAAATAAATCATTTTCTGCCCACTCATGTTTCTTCTGTTCTTCTTGATTTTTCCCCTTTAATGTTTAACTCCTGGTCCCACCCAGTTAAACAGGTTGTGCACTGAGTAAGGCCATGGAGGTCCAGGGAACAGACTGTTCCTTCCCAGGCTATGGAGTCCCAGGTTGGTTGGTGGATCCATGTAGCTCTTGATACCAAGTTCTCTGAGGTGAATGGCAGGACTCGCATTAACTTCAGTAAGGCCCCTAGCGTAAAGTCAATGGGACATAGGCCCCTAAGTCCCATAGTCACTTTTGAAAATTGGATTGGACTTAGGCTCCTAAGTCACTTGTGTGCTTTTGAAAATGGTACCATTAGTTACGAACTCACTTCCCAAATCAACAACTATAAGTTTAAGTTTGATTTCCTTTGTTTCATTGACTTCACTTGCATAACTGAAAGCTATCCAATCCTTTAAAAAACCTGGGTAACTTGTCTGTCTCAGTCATTTCCTCCGCCTCTTTCCCTCTTTGCTGTTTTGTTTGTTTCAGCTAAAGTAACTCTTTTGGCAAAGTGGGCCACTGCTTTCCTATTTCCTTCACACATTGACATGGAGTAAAATACTATCTGAAGAGCATGAGGATTGTGAAATCGTTCAGCTGCCAAACTGAAATCACATATGTCTGCCTACCAGCAGGGTTTTCAACTAGAGGATATTCTTCCCTGATGTAATACACATTGTTTAACTTAATCAACCTTGAACCCTCTAAAATGTTGGCTTGCTAAGAAGAAAAAAAATTGTTAGCACCAATGACATTTACCGAATCGACTTTGGAAATGTTGTTTGCACAGATTGAAAAAAGCTGAGTATGTGGAATAAGAGAGTCGAAACAAGTTGCCTCAGGGCTGGTCTACATTACACAGTTAGGTCAACCTAAGGCAGCTTATGTCAACCTAATTATGTCAGTGTCTACACTACAGCCTTCCTCCTGCCGGTGTAAGTGCCCTACTACACCGACATAATAACTCCACCTCCACAAGAGGCATCAGGCTTATGTCGGTGTAATTAGGGCAATGCAATGTCTGTGTAGACGCTGCGTTACTTACATCGGCTGTCTTGTCAATTTCACGGCAGGAGTCATAAAATTGACAAGAAAGACCCGCTCCCCTGGAGAGCTGGGCAGCTGGATCCTGCTCCCATCTGGGAGCTGGAGTGAGGACCCAGCGGGGAGCTAAAGCCCTGGTGGCTTCAGACCCCATTCCCAGCTGGGAGCTTGGGTCAGAAGCCTGAGCATCCCCCTCACCCGCTTGCTGCCTGGAGCCAGTCAGCCTTGTCAATTTCATGGCAGCTGGACCCAACTCCCTGGTGGCGAGATGCCCCGGACAGCTTCCCTCGGCTCCCGGTGAGAAACAGGGACGTGAGATGCCCTGGGTGGCTTCTCCCTGCTCCCAGTGGGGAACAGGGACCAGGGGGGAGCAGCCTGCCAGGAGCCTGGGAGCCTGTGGGGCAGCCAGACTCCCAGCAGGGAGCTTTCAGCGGAGCTGAGAGACCAGGCTCTCAGTTCCCCACTCTGCCCTCTTTGGTTGGTGGAAGCGCTCCTGGTGAGGACACGCATCACCAACCCAAGGAAGGTAGTGTGGACATGCAGTAATTATTGCAGTGGCTGTAATTCAACCTATAGACCAACTTACATTTGTAGTGTAGACATTGGCGCCGAGTCCACAGATGCTCCAGGGCTGGAGCAGCCACGGAAAAAAATTAGTGGGTGCTTAGCACCCACTGGCAGCCAGTTCCCCTCCTTCCCCCCCCCACCCCGGGCCTCCTGTCTGCCGGCAGCCCCACCGGTCAACTCCTCTCCCTCCCTCCCTTCCAGCTCCTCCAGCCCACCGCAAACAGCTGTTCCACGGTGTACAGGAGGTGCTGAAGCAGAGGGGGGAGGAGCGGGAACGGAGCACGCTCAGGGGAGGGGGCGGGACTGGGTGGGAAGAGGAGGGGTGGGGTGGAGCGGGGACAGGAAGAGTCAGGGTGGGATGGGAGCTTGGGGTCTGGGGGCAGGGCCTGGGATGGAGCAGAGGGGTGAACACCCCTGGGGCCCAGAGGAAGCCGGCGCCTGTGAGTGTAGACATACCCTAAGTCACAGGCATCCCAAAACTAACAGACTAAACATATGGGAGACTCCAGCCCTGAAGCTGATGAGTCACTGTTGGTGGCTTACACTTCAGCTTGTGTTTTCAAAACAAAGATTTTTATTTTAATGGTCCTGAAAGCATATGCAAGCCCATTAAGATTAAAAATGCTAGGCAGTATACTTATTGTGGTTTGTGACTATGCCCTTGAAAAAATACCAGGCTAAGAAGAAGGGATATCATGTAAACTGAAGAAGTCTTTGTTGTTATCGTATTTTATACGCAAGTGTGTATATGTGTGTTGCATCTGTTGCTACATTCTTGCTGAAGACTTTTTTTGAAAAGGAAGGACTATCAATGAGTGATAGCATGTAATGTGGCTTTTCTCTTATTAACTCGGTTTTTGTCCACAGCACTTAGTCTTCTTTAATGAGTAGATCTCTCAAAGGAATATAGTTAAAGTGTGAACAAAAACAACTTGTGGAACAGTTTATTGATATACCAGGCAGCTTAGACAGGTGCGAAAGAAAGTCTTTAGGTTTCATCTGTTGTTTTACAGGTTATGTCATTTTGGAGGGATGGGGGCAAAGAGGATTCTTGGTTTTTGTTGAGTCCTTGGTACACCAAAAGTCAGCATTTTGGTGGGAGTCAAAACAGAATTAAAATTCAGGGCAGACAAAAATGTGATTAGGAAATATTAATAGATATTCCATTGTTATGGGACTGCACATATAAGGTCACATCAAGCTCTGTATCAAGAAATACCACAAACACTACCTCTCCCTTTCATATTTACCAACCTCCAGGCAGATAGATTTCTTTACAAATGTGAAAAGAATGTCATGCTCATGATTCATAACCATCCAACAAATTCAAACCTAATAAAGTCAACTGTATTAAATAGTTTCAATCTCTCTGCATGCAAGTGTTGGGGGAAGGGTGTGCTGTGGAAGTGTCTTTACAAATTGTTCAGACTCATGAATACTTTTCTGAAGTGATGGGTAAATCTCAAATGGTTCCTGCACCCAGGAGTTCACACCTGTCAGCCCACATGTTGGAAACAGTTAAGAAAAAGATAGTGAAAGATCTTCAGAAAATTAATCTTCTTTGGTTTTATATGACATTGCCAAGCAAGTCAATTGAACTTTTCCTAAACAAAATACTGAAAGGTACAGTAGAAGAAGTCTTATGGTCAGTATATCTCAGAACATTCTTATCAGCTCAGCAGCGAGGGTGATTAACAATTGGAACAAAGTACCAAGAGAGGTGATGAATATTCCATCTCTTGCAGTCTTCAGAGCAAGGCTGGATGCCTTTCCAGGAGATATTCTTTAGCCAAACACAGTTTATTTGGCTAAACACAGGAGTAAATGAGTGAAATTTTATAGCCTATGATATCCAGAAGATCAGATTAAATGATCTAATGGTCCCTTCCGGCTTTAAAGTCTATGAATCATTATGATGATATAAATGCCTGATCTTGTATAACAAATCTATCCATTACAGTTTTGGGAAAGCAAGAGAAGCAGCATTAGATTCAAACTGGGGGAAAGAAAATTATTGACTTTAGATCACCCAAAATGTCCTTTATGAGTCTCATTACGATGAAATTTTTAATCTAACAGCGAATGATTGGAGTTAAATGATATTTGATACTGTATCTCACAATTCATCATGTTCTGCATGCATTATTACATAATACAGCAGCAAGTATTATTATATTGCAATTATATTTTATATTGAAGTGCTATTTCAGCCAAAACTATTGAAGGATGCAAAAAATGATTGTTGCAAGTGATAATCTGAAGAATGAATTTCAAGAGGAAAAAATACAGTGATAAATGTATATTGAAAAATATTATTCAACCGCCTTTGCAATCCCTCACTTCTGAGCTTCCTTGGCTTCATCTAGAGTATCTGGGCCTATATGTCCACACAATTACACAGTTATTATAGATTGCTGTGGGATCTTTGGATGAAAGATGCTGTATGAGTGGTAAAAAGCAACAGAGGGTCCTGTGGCACCTTAAAGACTAACAGAAGTATTGGAGCATAAGCTTTCGTGGGTGAATGCCCACTTTATCAGATGCAAGTACTATATCTGTATGAGTGGTAGTTATTATTACAGGCAGGACTTAAAGAGTGCCCAGAAGAATAGAGGTTAAAATGAATATTACATAGGTATAATGCTCTGTTCATATAAAACACAGAATCGGAAAGAATATACAAACAACCTAGGACCAGGAGCGGCGCCAGGGTTTTTGGCGCCCTAGGCTGGGGTCCTTCCGCACTCCCGGTCGTCGTCGGCAATTCTGCGGCTGGGGGGGGGGTCCTTCTGCGCTCCCGGTCTTCGGGGCACTTCGGCGGCAGGTCCCGGAGCGAGTGAAGGACCCGCCGCCGAAGTGCCCCGAAGACCCAGAGCG